>NW_027507764.1:380164757-380764757 GCF_037356315.1 Lithobates pipiens | reverse complement strand
TATTATTTGGTCTTTGTGAAAGTTATAGAGTCCACAAGCTATGGTGCCAATATCTGAAAATTGATCACACCTGAAGCACTGACGGCCTATTTAAATTCTTGAGACCCTAACATGCCAGAAAAGTACAAATACCCCCCAAATGACCCCTTTTTGGAAAGAAGACATTCCAAGGTATTTAGTAAGAGGCATGATGAGTTTTTTGAAGTTGTCATTTTTTCCCACAATTCTTTTCAAAATCAAGATTTTTTTTTCACAAAATTGTCATATTATAGGTTTATTTCTCACACAGCATATGCATACCACAAATTACACCCCAAAACACATTCTGCTATTACTCCCGAGTACGGTGATACCACATGTGTGAGACTTTTACACAGTGTGGCCACATACAGAGGCCCAACATGCATGGAGCGCCATCAGGCGTTCTGGAGCACCCAGGACAATTCTGACATTTCTCTCCTACATGTAAAAATCATCATTTATTTGCTAGAAAATTACATAGAATCCCAAAACATTATATATGTTTTTTTAGCAAACACCCTGGAGAATACAATGGTGGTCGTTGGAACTTTTTATCTCGCACGGTATTTGCGCAGCAATTTTTCGAATGCTTTTTTTTGGAAAAAAAACAGTTTTGTGCTTAAAGAAAAAAAACACAGTAAAGTTAGCCCAATTTTTACATAATGTGAAAGATGAAGTTACACCGAGTAAATCGATACCTAACATGTCACTCTTCAAAATTGCACAGGCTCGTGGAATGGCGCCAAACGTCGCTACTTAAAAATCCCCATAGGCAACGATATAATTTTTTTTTTACTGGTTATATGTTTTGAGTTACAGAGGAGGTCTAGGGCTAGAATTATTGTTCTCGCTCCAACTTTCGCAGCGATACCTCACATGTGTGGTTTGAACACCGTTTTCATATGTGGGCGGGACTTACGTATGCGTTCGCTTCTGCATGCGAGCACATGGGGACAGGGGCGCTTTAAAAAAAAAAAAAATTATTGTTCATTTTACTTTATTTATTTTAGTTTGACATTTTTTTCCCCAAAAATAAATTTTTTGATCACTTTTATTCCTATTACAAGGAATGTAAACATCCCTTGTAATAGGAATATGGCATGACAGGTCCTCTTTACAGTGAGATAGGGGGTCAATAAGACCCCGCATCTCACCTCTAAGCAGGTAAGCCTGAAAAAAAAAAAAAAGATTCCGGATTTGATCGTATTGGCGAGTCGGTAGAAGCACCGGAGGGCGGCGGGAGGGGGGGTGTCTATGGCTGGGTATTGCAGGGTATCACCGACTATGGCTGGGTATCTCAGAGTATGGCGTTGCAGAGTATTGCGTTGCAGAGCATTGCAGGATATTGGAGGGTGTTGCAGAGCATTGCAGAGTGTTGCACGGTATTGGCGGGTGTTGCAGAGCATTGCAGAGTGTTGCAGGGTATTGGTGGGTGTTGCAGAGCATTGCAGAGTGCTGCAGAGCATTGCAGAGTGTTGCAGGGTATTGGCGGGTGTTGTAGAGCGTTGCAGGGTATTGCAGAGAGTTGCAGAGTATTGCAGAGTATTGCAGGGTATTGCAGAGTAATGCAGGGTATTGCAGAGTAATGCAGAGTAATGCAGAGTATTGCAGAGTATTGCAGTGTAATGCAGAGTAATGCAGGGTATTGCAGAGTAATGCAGAGTATTGCAGAGTAATGCAGAGTAATGCAGGGTATTGCAGAGTAATGCAGGGTATTGCAGAGTATTGCAGAGTAATGCAGAGTAATGGCAGGGTATTGCAGAGTATTTGCAGGGAATTGAGGGGTTAATTTTCGGTGAGCAGCAATGTGGGCACTACAGATGCAGCCCACATCGCTGCTGACACCGATCTCTTCCCCCTCCGCTGTTCCGATCGGTACAGAGAGGGGGAGGGAGGATCCGGCGTCATAACATGACGCCGGTTTGTTTACAAGTGATCACTCCGTCATTTGACGGAGCGATCACGTGGTAAACGGCCGTTTACCTTGATCCGTGATGCGCCGGGTCCTGTGGACCCGGCGGTCACGGATGCTCTCGAGTGCGCGCCCCAGGGGGCGCGCGAGAGCGGAATTCTGGGAGGACGTCATATGATGGCCTCCCAGAGTTAAGAAACCGCCCTGTAGCCGTCATTCGGCTATAGGGCGGTTATTAAGTGGTTAAGTGACCCTATTACCACGCATTCTAAACTTGTTCAGTTCACTACTCATCCCGATCCCTAGGGACCAAATCAGGCGATTTCAATCCAAGATTATCTTGGATTTCAATCCAAGATAATCTGCTTTTGTGGGGCACCAAGAGGACCCTTTTTCAAATCAGGGTTCAGGGAGGAATTGGATCGCCGAACCTTATTTGGTTCCATCAAGCAGCTCAGTTGTCTCAAATCTCCTTCATATACTCTAAAATAGCACACCCTGCCTGGGCAGGCAATTCCCCAATACACCCTAGATTTTCTCCTCTGGTGCCCTGCCAAAGCCAGAATTGCCATCATGGTTCCTACACTGTCCCACTCATTAGCCCTATGGGACTCTCTCAAAAAGAACCCACTCCTAATTTCACATCGGCACCCACTCTCACGCATTTTTGGAAACCCCCTTTTTCCCCCGGGAATCAAGGCATTTCAGTGGTGGCTGGAAAGGGGGCTCTACAGGATAGGATGCTTTGTCAGTGCTGTGGGGCCCCTAACCTGTGCCCACTGTTCTAGCAGGCTTGACATGCCCAGGACGGAAAGGTTCAGATTCCACCAAATCTTTCACTTTCTCCACTCTCTACGCCCACCCCTCTGATGGTTACAGCATATGAAATGTGGTGTGGTCAGGCAATGGAGCAGCAGGGAGAGATAACAGTGATATACCGATCACTTGCCATGGTGGAATCTAAGTCCCTCTATATGGAGAAGTGGGAGAAAAACCTGGGACAGAGCTGAAGCCTGGGGGAGTGGCACAAAGCTTCTGCTTCAGCCTCTAAGGGCTTACTGAATACAACACTAATCGAGGCTAACCTAAAAGTCCTAATGAGGTGGTACCTTGTCTAACTAAGAATCAGCAAAATCTATCTGAATGCATCTCCCCTGTGTTTCCGAAATTGCAGACTTATGGAAAGACCCATCCCTCAGACTCCTCAAATAGCTCTCCTTAACTTCCCTTGCCCGAGGACACCAAAATTAGCCCAACCCCTCCTTATGGTTATCCTATTTGGAACCAAACTGACAATTGCTCGAGCCTAGAAGCAACCTTCAATATCTTTCACCTTGGTTAAAAGGAAAATTTCATGGATAATGACTCAGGAAAAGACAACAAGCATCCTTTTGGATACTGTTGCCAAACATGATGCTATCTGGGAACCTTAGACTAGATACATATCTCTGCCACCAGCCATCTCTCCCTAGATCGGTGTATTGGAGCGGGCATCGTACCGTCGCTGAAGATTATGTTATCACCTCTTCTTGTCATCTCTTCTATCTCTTTCTCCTTCTTTTTTTCTTCTCATTTCATCACCTCCTTAGGTCTCTCTTCTGACCTTTGCTTACTGCTCAATTAGTTTTTGTTAAGTAGCCTCACAAGGCCGAAACACAGGGTTATTTTTAAGGACACAACTGTCTTGAGTCAGAGAGGCACCATGGAAGGATGCCCTCTGGGACCGTGGTTTGACTGGTGCCCTGACTTTAAACTTAATACCTTCTAGCCAATGGACACCTACATTAACAACCTCCTCTGGTTCACAACAGACAGTCGGGGCGCATGGGCATTGTCATCACACGGAGTTTACCTACGTCCTTTTAATATGGGCACAGTCATCATCACACCCGTGGTTTATGACACGATTAATACAAATTATTTCAAGCTGGTTGGGTCTCTTGAACTGACTCTAGGATGACCACTTTCACAACCACCCCACATACACTCTGCAATCGATACTGATCTATTTTGAAATTGTCTTACATTAAAACCTATATCAGTCCTATTTCTTAATTTACCATCTTTGGAGGGGCGACCCCCTCTCCCAGCACAGCTAGATCCCTTGAAGGGTAAAAAGGGGTGCAACAGCGCTAGAGTGACAAAGTAAAAAACATACAATGAACAGCAGCAGCATATAGTGCGACAACACCAAAATACAATAGGAAAAAAACAAACTGCGCTTATCCAGATATTACATTAGTGTCCATGTTATCATAAAGTCCCAAAAAGCGACATTGTTTAAATAATCGCAGGGGAAGAAGGATCATTGAAATTGCTAATTGCTGACACCACAGTGTGCATGCATAAACTCCTAACAGTGCCCGATCACCGTAGATATAAGTTATGCTTACCAGATGGCAAGCATTAAAGGCAGTTGGCTAAACCCAGCCTAGGGCCTTTATGCTTGCAGATGTCCACACCAGGAAACAATACACACTAGGTCCGTCCAGAAATCCGTATGCTTTCACATATTACTCAAAAAGAAGAGAATGGCTACCATAGTGTAGTATATTAGATAATAACAAGTATATTTATTTAAAAGTTGCACTTACAATTTTGTAAAAAGGAAAACTGCATGTAAACAACACTGCCGGCCGGCATATATGAACGGAGCCTGTCCCCCTTAGACAAACAGCGTGGTGATATCACTTCGTACCCTCCCAAACCTGTTTTGTCATCAATTGGACGTTTTCAATAGGGAGTTTATGCATGCACACTGTGGTGTCAGCAATTAGCGATTTCAATAATCCTTCTTCCCTTGTGATTATTTGAACAATGTCACTTTTTGGGACTTTATGAAATCATGGACTTTAATGTAATATCTGGATAAGCGCAGTTTGTTTTTTTCCTATCCCTTGAGGGGTGCTGTGAGGGGGGTGCCATCTCTTCCTCCCTTTTATGAGGTTGAGATAGACATTCTATCAGGAACATGTGAGATTTTGATATATAATACAGAGTCTTTGGCAACTGCTATATGTTATTTGTTATTAACACTATGTGTCCACAAGTTTTTCTGTACCTGTGTCGATATTTTTTCTTTGATGCATTTTATCTAAAAAAATAAAAATCTATTGAAAGTAAAGTTTTGACGTTGCTATATAGACAACGCCTTCTTCATATGGAGGGGTGATGAGAACTTCCTCCATGTGTTTATGCGATATTTGAATAATAATGAATGGGGCATTAAACTCTCTTATGAATTCAGTAGTAATTTCATACATTTTTTAGATGTAGCTATTCTTTTTTATAAATTCTTTATTTTTTCATCTTTTCATTCCATAGATTTCACATTACATTTCGTTATATATCTACAACTTCTTTAACAGCTATATCTTATAATATTTCAATCCATACCTCAATTCCACGTCATCCTCCTCCCTCCCTCACCCTTCCCTTCCAAAAAAAAACAAAAAAAAAAAAAATGAATTTTCATAATAATCCCCCCCTTCACCCTCCCCCCCCTACGACCCGCCAGCTCTACCATATTTCAAATGTTTTACATCATACTTTCTCTATAATTTAGATATGGAGCCCAAATCTTCTGATATTTCTCATCTTGATCTCTCATTGTCATTGTTAAATTTTCCATTTGATTGATTTCTGCAATTCTCTGAAACCACTGTGCTCTAGCTGGAGGGCTGCTTTTTTCCACAGTACCGGAATACATGCCCTTGCTGCTATCAATAAGTGTCTCAGCAAAGAATTTTTGAATCTTTCTATTGCCATTGGAATATCCAGCAACAAAAAAGTTGTCGGTTTATCTCCCAGGTCAGTTCCTGTAATCCTTACAATAGTATCAGCAACCATCTCCCAGAACACTCAAATTTTTGGACATTTCCAAAAAATATGTAATAGTGTTCCCTCTGCTCCACGACATCTCCAACATGTCTCTGATATCTGGGGATAAATTTGATGTAACACTTTTGGTGTTCTATACCACCTAGTGAGGATCTTGTATCCCCCTTCTTGATATCTGCTTGCCATCGAGGCCTTTTGGTTAAACAGCAACATCTTATCCTTTTGTTCTGGGGAAAACGTAGTCCCTAAGTCTCTTTCCCAGGCCTGCAGAAAAGGAAATTCTTGTGGAGTCTCCTGTTCTATTAACATACTATAAAAATAAGACATCAAATGTCTCAGTTCCTCTCCTTTCAAGCAGATCTCTTCAAACTCAGTCAATGCCCTTATTTCTACATATACTTTTGATTTAGATCTAATAAAGGCTTCTAATTGCCTCATTCTGAAGGGACCTAACCCTAATGTCATTCCTTTTTTAATATCTTTTTTTGTCATTAACCGATTGCCTACTGAGAAATGACAAATTCTGCTCATGCCTCTGTCTCATATTGTTTTGAATTTTGGATCCGTTATTCCCGGTAGAAATGCCAGGGTACCCAGGATGGGAAGGAGCGGGCTGGGAGTTCTTGAAATAGATGTTTTTCTAAATACTCTTTTAGTTATTCGTAATGTCTCCCCTAGTATTGGATGTTTTCTCATTCCTGCTGGTATTTCTGTATCTGGAATCCACACTAATCCTTCCAATGGGATATCTATCGCTGCTTGTTCTGTCTGTATCCATGGTTTTTCGTTTTTAAGCCTGCACCATTCCACTACTCTGGCTAAATGTGAAGCTTCCTGATATTTTATTGGGTCTGGAAGTCCTATCCCTCCTTTTCTTTTGGGGAGTACTAAGATATCTCAACGTACTCTTGCTGGTTTCCCAGCCCAGATAAACTTCATAAATCTTGATCTAAGATCCTTAAAAAAGCTTGGAGGGATCTTAATCTGTATAGTTTGTATTAGGTATAGAAGTCTAGGCATCACATTCATCTTAATAATATTGGTTCTCCCAAACCATGTAAAAATCTCTTTGTCCCATTTTTGAAGATCACTTTTGATCTGTCTTACCAGTGGGATATAGTTAAGTTCGAACAGTTCATTTAGATTTTTTGACATTTTTGTTCCTAAATAACTTATATATGAATTCGTCCATCTAAAATCAAATTGCGTGGATATTGCTTGTAACTGAGGCGAATCTATTTCTACCCCCATTGCTTCTGATTTTCCATAATTTATTCTAAAGTTAGATATTTTTCCATATTCCCATAGCTCCATTAGTAAAGACGGGAGAGATGTAATTGGGGACGTTACAAAAAAAAATCAAATCATCTGCATAAGCTGCCAACTTCTGATCTTCATTTTTTATTTTTACCCCCCTGATATCCACATTGGCACGTATTTTCCTTAAAAAAGGACATCCCTTGCGTGTTCCATTTAAAATGGAGATTGGCTCTGATAATCTATCATTCACTTTCACCCTAGCACTTGGTTTTGAATATAAGTTAAGGATCCATCTCAGCATCCCCTCCCCCAGGCCTATATGTTGTAATACCGCTTTTAAGAATATCCAATCTACCCAATCAAACGCTTTTTCTGCATCCGCGGATACTATCACCGTTGACTTATGCAATTTTTGTACCAGGTAAATTGTGTTCACCACTCGTTGCATATTTTCTCTTCCTTCTCTCCCTCTTTCCTTAATTTGACATATGATAGATGAGACGAGCCTTTTGATGTATCTTTTATTGGATCCAAAGCTATATTTAGGTCGCCTCCTAAAACTAGTATTCCCTCTTTATGTTGTTGAATAATCTGTAGATAGATTTCTAGAGAGGTTACTTGATCTTCATTTGGCAAATATATATTTGCCTCCCCTGCTCTCCTCTCCAACATTTGGGGGGGGGGGGTGTCAATTTTTAATATGTAATTTTTATTTTGTAAACTTAAAAGTATTCAAATTTATTTTCACAGTTTCACATGCATATATGCACCTTTAATTAGTGCATTGCAACTGAATATTAATAATGTGATATCTAACAAATGTGTATGTATATATATATATATATATATATATATATATATATATATATATATAACCGATTAGTCTTATTTACGTGTCCAGCTCACTCCCAAAACAAACAGGCTGCACGTATGCCATTTAGTGCTAGTCTTTTCACTGAGCAGAAAGCTCTCATTGCAGATAGAATAAGAGAAAGAGGGCCCTGAGCATCAGTCAACTCACATATAAAAAGGACTGTGGACACATGAGCCTAATTAATCAGGACTGGCTACAAAGAATTAGAAATGGAGGCTTTATTCAACCCAAAATTCTACAAAAGCACTGGGCTGTGTGACCTTGGACAGAACTTAACAAGATCTGAGAAAAAAAAATAAAAAAATTTCCACATCAGTTGCAAACGCTGGAGTCACTCACACTGTGTAGGTGATAAATGTAGATAATAATAATAATAATAATTATATATATATATATATATATATATATATATATATATACACCGTCCAAAATCATACCAGACAGTGCCCCACTCAGGGGCTGATTTACTAAAGCAAATAGGCTGCTCACAAGTTGGAGTTTAAAAAACAATTTTCCCCTGAGCTTGGTGCATGAGGTGTAGATCTGATGGCTTCCAACATGTACAAGCAAAAATGCAGTTTTTTTTTTCTTGCACATGATTGGTTAGTCCTTGCAAAGTGAAATTTCACCTAAGCTGTGTGAACTTGGACAGAACTTAACAAGATCTGAGAAAAAAAAAAAAGTTTTTTCCACATCAGTTGCAAACCCTGGAGTCACTCACACTGTGTAGGTGATAAATCTAGATAATAATAATAATATATATAATATATATATATATATATATATATATATATATATATATATATATATATATATATATATATATATATATATATACACCGTCCAAAATCATACCAGACAGTGCCCCACTCAGGGGCTGATTTACTAAAGCAAATAGGCTGCTCACAAGTTGGAGTTTAAAAAACAATTTTCCCCTGAGCTTGGTGCATGAGGTGTAGATCTGATGGCTTCCAACATGTACAAGCAAAAATGCAGTTTTTTTTTTCTTGCACATGATTGGTTAGTCCTTGCAAAGTGAAATTTCACCTAAGCTCTGGGGAAATGTCCTTGCAGTTTGCAAATTCCTTTGCAAATGTGCCTTTAGTAAATCCATTGTTCACTATTCACTATTCAGCCAACATTACCAACAAAGAAAAATAGAATGCCAAAAAAAGTAAAAACGAATTGTTATACTCTGTAAACAAAGTCACAGATTTACCATCTAATAAGGTATATTTACTCAACATACAATCTGAATTGCAAATACAATTAAATGGGAGCAATTTTGCATTTCTCAAAATGTGAATCTTTAATGAGGAACAGTAAGAGAACATCATATTTAATTACTTGTTGAAGCTTTTCTTTCATACCCAAATGTATTTAACTACCATTTCAGGTAATTGTGAAGTTTATCACCTTTACACTTTTTTGCATGTACTTTATTATGCATACATTTGTTTTCTTGTTGTGTGCATTTCTGTAGAACATGTGATCGAACAAGCCTTTTCTTGGCACAGATCCCAGCAGAATACATGACATTTACCAAACATTAGTAATGATTATGCAAAGAACTAAATAGTCATTCATTATGTTCAGTAAGCAAACCTGGATCATGAAATTTTCATGAGGTTTTATAAAGATAAAAAATATTCAGATATATTTTTCTGTTAATTGCTGTTAACACTCTATAGTTCTGTTACCCTACAGATAGATTGTTAGAATGGAAATATAGGAGCAGCCATTGTTTGTGTTTACCGAGGTGTCATCTTTGTCCTCCCTTCACTATTTGCGGTGACCTTAAACAAGAATGCAGTCAGAACATCTGCTATGCACATGCTAATTCTTGGTCAGGGACTCATTAAGTAGTAAAGGAAGGATAAGGATAGCAGTTTGAAGCTTTCACCTTGGATTACTCACAGAAAAACTGTTCTCCATAGTGTAGTAAGCCATGGAGGTGTCCTCTGCACTTTTTGCAACCCCCCCCTATATCCTTATCAAAACAATATTCTATGATTGTACACTGATACCTATAGGTTTAAAGGTGAACTCCACCTTTTAACCAGTTCCTCTCTAGAGCAATTTAAAAAAAAATTTGCACAAATATAAAATCTGTAATTTTGCCTCTAACATTATTTAAAAATCCCAAGAACTATATATTATAGAAAAGCAGAGGTTTTAAAGCATAAAAAGATGGCAGATGACATTTTTTATGTTACATTTTTTTTTTTTATTTAATCTTTATTTAATTTTTCCGTTAAAAGGATCACAAAGAAAATTGTTACATGTACAGTACAATCCTCCTATACCAAAAATCGTCAAAACCAGTAGTCAAGACTAATTACTCTAATGTTACTATCAATTACCCTCTGTCCTACCTACTTATTTTTCCTATCCTTCCTATCTTTCCTCCCCACAACTTCCCCTATAGTATATCCTAATCCCCCTCCCACCCACCCCCCTCGTTTGTTGGCCCTTCCTCCTGAATTTACTCCATAAATACCCGGCTGTAGGTCTCATTCCTTTTAAAGACTCTCCATTTTTTCCATACTGCCCAATATTTGTTCATATGGTTGTTCTCCATTTTAACCAAATATTCCATATTATTAATATGTTCAATTTTCTGCACCCACTCTTTAATGGTGGGTTTTTTAACTTGTGTCCAATTTATCGGAATCAAGGCTTTTGCTGCATTTAGCAAAAGAAGTAGCAACGTATTAATTCTTTTATTTTTTCCTTTTTCCTTTTCCACTTGTTGTTTACCACTCATATCCTCCACTCCATAGAACAAACATTCCAGCGGGCTGTATGGAATTTTTTCCCCTGTTATTTTTTCTATATAATCCAAGATCTCCTGCCAATAAAGCTTTATTTCTGGGCATTCCCACCAGATATGAAGAGCTGTTCCAGGTAAATTACACTCCCTCCAACAGTACTTAGATCTCGATGGGTCTATTTTATGCATTCTGACAGGTGTTATCTGCCATCTCATCATGCACTTATAGTTTACCTCTCTGGACATTATGTCAGATACCTGTCTATATACTGACGCCAACATCTGCCTCTCCTCCACTTTAATACCCAAATCCGCTTCCCAGTGTCCTATTGCTGGTATACTATCTTGTGCCTCCAATTCCGATAAACAATCGTACACTCTAGACATACAATGTTTAACACTTTCTTTAGAATTACATAATCTTTCTATGGGTGTTAGAGAATTCTCGCCCCTTATGGGTTTTGGAATTGAAGAGACAAAATGTTGGATCTGTAGATACTCCCATTCCTTTAAATTTTTTATGTTACACGATATTTGTCCAACTGTTTATCAAACTTTTTATCAAATCTATTCAGGCCAAAAAATACTAAAACAAATTTTATTGAACACAAATGCAATGCAAACCCCTATTTGTTGTACACCATAAAATATGAGGTAGTGTAGAGTAAAAAGATATGTGCCAGTCTCAAAACTGCATGCATCCAAAAAATTGTGAAACAATATGGTACTTAAAACTATAAATAGAAATTATGGATGAACCCTTTATAGCAAACTTTGATATACAATTTTTTTTTTTCTGCAGTTTAAACATATTGCAATACTTATATAAGTCGGCCAACTGTGTCAAAATAATCCCTCTATGGCCAGTCCCTAACCTGCTCTGCTAAATGTAAATGCTACAGTGGACACAATGCCAACATGTGGCAAACGGACACACGGAGGGAGAGCCATTAGGTACAGGTCTGGTCACAGAAGTGCAATGCAACAGAAAAAATATATACCTGTGCTCAAATCCCAATAGCTTGTACAAGTGTACAAGTGTACAAGCTATTGGGATTTGAGCACAGGTATGTATTTTTTTCAAAATTATAATTAGGTAACACTTATAATGCCTGTATAGCTCATTAGTTCAGAGCAAACCATAAATTAGGTTTTTGTGGCGATACCTCACACATGTGGTGCAATTGCAGTTTACATACAAGTACATTTGCAGGTTTGTGCAGGGGGGTGAAGTTACTTTTAATTATTTGTTTTTTTATTTATTATAATTTTTTTTAAACTTTTTATTTTATTTTTTCAATTAACTTCATTGCTATCACAAAGGGGTTAACATGCCCCTTTTGTGCTTGCATTGGGTCCACACACTGCCCACATTGTAAAAGTGATCAGGCAGTTGTTCAGCCACCTTGATCACTTTTACATTACAGCCAGGAGCTGACTCAGGGCAGCAAATACAAGCTTATGGCTGCTACTGTGACCATGAGCATGTTTTAAACTCTTCACTCTCTGGATCTATGTAGTAGATGCGTTGAGGCAAAGTTTATTTTTATTTTTTATATTGCATTAGACATACCTCTTTGAAGTGGTCTTCTGGCTAGTCTAATTACATCATGGAACCTTCCTTGTATTCCAGACTGAAGTGGAGAGGTGGTTCTTCTTCTTTCTGTAATGAGTGGTGATGTATAAGTGATGTTCAATTTGGGAATTGAGCTCAGGTTGCATGATAATGTTCCTCCAGGGGGTGTGTCCATGACCCTTGATGCCATTAAACCCATAAGAATAGCAGCATCTAGTTGTGAAAAGGGGACAGACCCAGATGGAAAGTGAGTATTATAATCTACTTTTTTTTTACTGTTCCTGGCCATTTTTTAACTGCAGTATATATCCATAAAAGTGATCCGTAGCACAGTTGCTGCTCTTAAAATATTATTTATTGTAGAAACCACAGTGTACAAGTCAGCAATACAGTGATATTGTTGACTTGTACACTATGTTTTTTACAATAAACAAGATTTTAATTGCAGCAATGGTGGTGCATATCGCTTTTATGGATATATACTGCAGTTAAAAAATGGCCAGGAACAATAAAACAAAGTAGTTTGTACAGTACACTATATATTACAGTTGTGAGACTGCAGTTCGGGCACCCATAAGCTCTACTGATGCTGGACTGATTGAGTAGTAGCACTAAATAATTCTACTTTATTTTGTAACTGCAGTTCTGCTTGAACAGAAAAGTCTAGCCCATAGAGCCTAATTTGCATTTTAGGAATATAACAATATATTCTTCTATGGTGCCCAAAACAAAACCTCTCTGCTAGGTCCCTCTCTTTTATAAAGACTGTTTTCTTGTCTTACTTGACCTAACCAGGATTACTATAAAATTGGATCATTTTAATTGGTAACGTACAGTATGAATAAGCTTATAAGAGACTATTGTGTTTCTGTTCATGACAGGAAAAAAACTGGCCAATAACTGCACAAGGAGAGTTTTTTCTTTACCTTTGCCACCAATAAACACAGTCCTGTTGTGCCTCATAAGTGTCACTCTTATGATACTTAGCTCTATCTAGTGGCCAAATGTAGTATGTTCTCTTTTAAATCAATGTAAAACATTTAACCAGCCCAATTTGCACAGAACAAATGTTCACCTGGTAAAATGCTATCCTTCTTTTTCCCACAATATGTTTCTGGTAAAGAGAGGTAGGATTACAAAGCTCTTGAACAAGGTGCCTGAGGTAACGTTATCTATTACAATAAAAGTTATAACAGTTGTGTTCAGAACAAGCAGGCATAAATAGCTGCAATGCAAATCAAGTCTAAGTAGACAAAGTGAATATTAGTTAATACATAAGGTTTGGTTATGTTAAGTGTGCTAAAGTACAATGTACACCACTGGGTGGAGCAAGGGACAAGTGACGTATTGGTGTGGATGGAGGAGTGGCTACCATCATGTCGGTAGGAAGCGCTGGTCGCTTTCCTTTTTGCCTGTATTGCACATATTATATGTGAGTTTTATCTGTAGCTCTTAAAGAATAAATGTGTTCTGTTTTTGGAGTGTTTCTTTCATTCCCTTACATATGTGACCACCGTGCTATATCTCTGGAGCATACTTTTTAATCAAAGTTTTTGCCAAGATTGTGTCTTTACATCTGATGGGTCAGTGGAAGAAGGATCTCTTGTCAGTGGATCATTTGATAATAGGAGGAACCGTGGATATAACCATCTAGTAATTTATTTACTGTGTTTAACCAATACACTGACGGTAAGGGTCAGTTATATTGGGTGTTGGTGATGGCTTTCTCTCTCTTCATCTCATTGAACTCTCCGATGATGGACTATGTTTTGGTTAACACTTTTATATTATTGAATTCAGTTGCTCATAAGTTCTTCTAGGTCTTTTTTGTCTCCATAGGAATCTAGTGCATAGTAGTTTGTATGATTGAAGGAAGGTTGGGGGGAGCTTAATGGGGATGGTTTGTAAAAATATACTGTATAAAATGAGGGGAAGTATATTCATCTTTAAAATTGCCGCCCTGCTAAACCAAGAAAAATTGGGTTTGTTCCACTTACTGAGGTCATTTGCAATAGATTTGAGGATGGTTTGGTAATTTTTTGAGAATATGTCTGAAATATTAGTCATCAGGTATATTCCAAGATATTTAATTTGGTCATGCCATTGAAAGAGGAAGTTATTTTTACATTGTGTTACTTTGAGAGGGTGATATTAAGGGCATGGGATTTCACTAAATTGATCTTGAAATTGGATATACAATGAAAAAGTTTGAATTCTTTCAGAAGATTTGGACTTGATATGTGTGGCTCTTTTAGAAATAGTAAGATGTTGTCAGCGAAGGCTGCTAATTTGTAAGTGTGATCAGTGATGGGAATGCTTTTGATATTTTCATTAGACCATAGACAGCATAGGAAGGGTTAAAGGATTAGGACAAATAGAATTAAGGAGAGTGGGCATCCCTATCTTGTCCCATTGCTAATGGAGAAGGCGTTCGACAGGTGACCATTTACACAAACTCTGGTGGTTGGAGTTGTATAGAGGGACATCATGGCATTGAACATCTGATCATGGAGACCAATATGTCTCAAGACCACTCCCAGGTAGTCCCATGCCAGCCTGTCGAATGCCTTCTCTGCATCCAATGATAGGAAGAATCCTTCCTGTTTATGGGTGGTAATCCAACTGTGTACATTCAGGGCTTTGATTGTGTTGTCCCTGGCTTCCCTTCCAGAGATAAAACCAACTTGATCTTTCCGTATCGGGGAAGGTAAGAAAGGTAAAAGACGATTAGATAATATTTTAGCAAACAGTTTTATATCAACATTCAGTAGGGATATTAGCCTGTAGTTGCTAACTGATGCAGCATCTTTCTCCTCTTTCAGGATCACTGTAATGTGAGCTTCCAGCAATCTATGGAAACGGAGAGTGGATGAGGTTAAGGAATTAAAGGTCTTAAGAAGATGTGGTGATAAGGTGTCCATGAAGGTTTTAAAATAGGCAGCTGTAAACCCATCTGGGCTGGAGCTTTTACCATTTTTATGCGGCAATATTTTCTGAGGAAGGTCTTAATTGAGGCGGGCCGATTGCCAGATCCCATATGGGTGGTTGCATGTTTGGGGAGATTGTACAAGTCAGAATAGTAAGTCTCAAATTGAGCCGCAATGTCTGTCGGGGTAACATAAGACTTCCCTTGAGGGTCCTTGATGGTGTGAATGTTTGTGCGTGCCTTCTTGGTATGGAGAGCTTTACCTAGAAATTTTCCGCATTTGTTGCCAAATTCATAAAAAAGCTTTTGGTGTAGGACAAACTTGCGTCGCGTTTTACGCTTTAACTCTTCATGTAGAAGTTTCCTATTTTCGGTGAAATTGGGATATATTTGCTGTGCTTGGGATTGTTTGTGAAAAAGTTCCAGGTTTTTAATCTTGTTGAGTGGGTCTGTAATTTTCTTTTGTTGGGCCTTTCTCTGAGATATTTTAAGTGTGATAAGTTTCCCTCGTATGACACACTTATGGGCCTTCCATTGGGTAAGTATGGCCAAGTCAGGTGTGTCGTTCTCTAGAAAAAAATTGCGTATGCTCCCACAGATATCTTTGACAACATCTTCCAATGTGAGCAGTGCCGACTCTAAGTGCCAAATTTTCGTGGAAGTGTTTTTGTCGGGGAATGTCAGGGTCAGTGTAACTGGGTGGTGATCTGACAGGTGCATCGGTTCAATGGTTGCAGTGGATAGAAAAGGGAGGTCTTTCTGAGATAAGAATAGACAGTCGATTCTAGAATATTTATTATGTGGGGAAGAAAAAAAATTAAAGTCTTTTTTGTCAGGATGAAGGGTACGCCTTGTGTCATGTAAAAGGAGATCTTGGATCTGCAATTTAATTTGCCGAATGGCTTTATATGGCAAAGAAGCTGTACTAGTGGGGGTGTCCAAGATTTGAAATAGAGCAACACTGAAGTCTCCCCCTACGATGGTCAATCCAGAGTGGAAGTCTGAGAGGAGTTGTGAGCAGGGATGAGCTTTATGTTCGAGTCGAACTCATGTTCGACTCGAACATTGGCTGTTCGCCAGTTCACCGAACAGCGAACAGTTTTGGGTGTTTGCTGCAAATTCAAAAGCCACAGAACACCCTTTAAAAGTCTGTGGGAGAAATCAAAAGTGCTCATTTTAAAGGCTTATATGCATGGTATTGTCACAAAAAAGGTTTGGGGACATCAAAGCAAAAAAAGTTTTAAAAACGTCCTTTTTTTCTGGAGCAGTGATTTTAACAATGCTTAAAGGGAAACAATAAAAGTGTAATACTCCTTTAAATTTTGTACCTGGGGGTGTCTATAGTATGCCTGTAAAGGGGCGCATGTTTCCCATGTTTAGAACAATCTGACAGCAAAATGACATTTCTAAAGGAAAAAAAGTAATTTAAAACAACTCGCGGCTACAATGAATTGTCGGTCCGCAATACACATAAAAGTTCATTGAAAGAAAAGGCATGGGGATTTCCCCACAGGGGAACACCGAACCAAAATTTTTAAAAAAAATGCGTTCGCATGTTCTGCTGCGAACCGAACAAAAGCTAACTTCTGCAGTATTGGGGCTGTATGTGTTGGCCAAGTGAGTCTATGAGTTGCCAGTCAACATTTGTTGAAATTAGGATTGATTTTCCTTTGGTTTTTGCAAGTGAGTTAGTGGCATGGTATACTGTAGGGAACAGATGGTTCATAAATTTGGGGATTTTGTTTGTGTGTAAGCGGGTTTCCTGTAGGAATATGACATTTGCCTTTAATTTATACGTCATATTGTATCAAGGACTTGGCTGTGCTTTTCCCGGGATATTGAGACCCTTTATGTTTAATGAGACTACTTTAAGTGTGGAAGGTTTCATTGTAGGGTGTGTATGTGGCATAATGTGTGTGTGGTCAGTCTTAGGATTGTTGAGAGAAAGCGAGGTGTTGAACAGTTATCCCTTACAGGTGTGGACAGGAAGGATCTGAAGAAGAGCAGAGTCTAGGATATTTTGGTTTCAGCAGTAATGGGGTGGTGGCGGAGACTGCGAGGCAGAGGAAGGAGAAGGGAGAAGAAAAAACCCCAAGGGGGAGGGGATCAAGGAAGGGGGGGGGGATGAGAGGGAGAAAGGGGAAGAGGAGGAAGGGGTGAGGAAAGAAAAGATGGAATAGGTTGTGATCCAGAGGTAGAGAGGTTGTATCTAGCCTTCTCTAGGATTAAAAATTTATCCGGTAGGGTTTGACAGGAATAAATGCGTTCCCGTCTTGTGGAGAGGTGAAGGGTGTCGGTATAGAATGGATGAGATTAAGTATCTATCTCTAGCCCACAGGAGATCTTCATGATTCTTATTTTGAGAGGGAGTCAGTACATTTTAGCAAAAGACAGAATTTTCTGTAGTTCAAAACTCAAGGGTTTCAAATATGAAGCAGAATCCTAAGGTCATTTAATAAGTGTATTTAACAGTTACTAACAGTTCTAAAGCATAAAACATAGCAAGTAGAGGAATGAGAACAGGAACATAGAGTTGTTCTTATATGTAGATAGATAAGGTGTATCTCCTGCTAAGTGAAAAGGGGAGACACTTCAATCAATGAAACACTTCAATGAAACACCCAATGAAAAGATCTATAGTGTGTCTGTAGTTGAGCCTGCATAGGAGAGCTACTCTTCCTGTGTGTGCGATCAAGCAACTCCCTGTTTATGGTCGACTGTATAACACATCACAACACAACTTGGGTTAGGAATTGGATGGGATAGCCAGAGATCCTTACAGTGGTGTGAAAAAGTGTTTGCCCCCTTCCTCATTTCCTGTTCCTTTGCATGTTTGTCACACTTAAGTGTTTCGGAACATCAAACCAATTTAAACAATAATCAAGGACAACACAAGTAAACACAAAATGCAATTTGTAAATGAAGGTGTTTATTATTAAAGGTGAAAAAAAATCCAAACCATCATGGCCCTGTGTGAAAAAGTGATTGCCCCCTAAACCTAATAACTGGTTGGGCCACCCTTAGCAGCAATAACTGTAACCAAGCGTTTGCGATAACGTGCAATGAGGCTTTTACAGCGTCCTGGAGGAATTTTGGCCCACTCATCTTTGCAGAATTGTCCTAATTCAGTTACATTAGAGGGTTTTCGAGCATGAACGGCCTTTTTAAGGTCATACCACAACATCTCAATAGGATTCAGGTCAGAACTTTGGCTAGGCCACTCCAAAGTCTTCATTTTGTTTTTCTTCAGCCATTCGGTGGTGGACTTGCTGGTGTGTTTAGGATCATTGTCCTGTTGCAGAACCCAAGTTCGTTTCAGCTTGAGTACACGAACAGATGGTCGGACATTCTCCTTCAGGATCTCTTGGTAGACAGCAGAATTCATAGTTCCTTTTATCACGGCAAGTCTTCCAGGTCCTGAAGCAGCAAAACAGCCCCAGACCATCACACTACCACCACCATATTTTACTGTTGGTATAATGTTCTTTTTATGAAATGCAGTGTTCCTTCTACGCCAGATATACTTGGACACACACCTTCCAAAGAGTTCCACTTTTGTCTCATCGGTCCACAGAATGTTGTCCCAAAAGTCTTGGGGATCATCAAGATGTGTTGTGGAGAAATTGAGACGAGCTTTGATGTTCTTTTTGCTCAGCAGTGGTTTTCTCCTTGGAACTCTGCCATGCAGGCCATTTTTGCCCAGTCTTTTCCTGATGGTGGAGGCATGAACGCTGACCTTAACTGAGGCAAGTGAGGCCTGCAGTTCCTTGGACGTTGTTGTGGGGTCTTTTGTGACCTCTTGGATGAGTCGTCGCTGCGCTCTTGGGGTAATTTTGGGTGGCCGGCCACTCCTGGGAAGGTTCACCACTGTTCCATGTCTTCGCCATTTGTGGATAATGGCTCTCACTGTGGTTCGCTGGATTCCCAAAGCTTTGGAAATGGCTTTATAACCCTTTCCAGACTGATAGATCTCAATTACTTTCTTTCTCAATTGTTCCTGAATTTCTTTGGGTCTCGGCATGATGTGTAGCTTTTAAGGATCTTCTGGTGGACCTTACTGTGTCAAGCAGCTCCTATTTAAGTGATGCCTTGATTGTGAACAGGTGTGGCAATAATCAGGCCTGGGTGTGGCTAGAGAAATTGAACTCAGGTGTGGACAACCACAGTTATAGTATGTTTTAACAAGGGGGGCAATCACTTTTTCACACAGGGCCATGATGGTTTGGATTTTTTTTCACCTTTAATAATAAACACCTTCATTTACAAATTGCATTTTGTGTTTACTTGTGTTGTCCTTGACTATTGTTTAAATTGGTTTGATGTTCTGAAACACTTAAGTGTGACAAACATGCAAAGGAACAGGAAATAAGGAAGGGGGCAAACACTTTTTCACACCACTGTATATGGGTATTGCCCTACAAGTTATGGGGTGATGTTACCATGCAACTCCTTGTAGGATAGTTGTCAGGCACACATAGTTAATCCATTGGCTGTGTCTGATTATTGTGAGATTTTCCCAACCGTTTGGCCAAATCTCAAATGCACAACATGAGAGATGTGAAAAAGCTATCTAATAGAATATGTCATTCAAACACTATTGCACAGATGCCATGTCTAGAGAACTAAATAAAAATGAAAAAAAGAAAAAAAGTCTGAAGCTTGTTCTTGTTTAACCACTTGACAACTGGGCACTTAAACCTCCTAACCAGACCAATTTTCAGTTTTCGGTGCTCTCACACTTTGAATGACAATTACTCGGTCATACAGCACTGTATTCATATGAAATTTTTGTCCTTTTTTTCACACAAATAGAGCTTTCTTTTGGTGGTATTTAATTACCACTTTTTTTTATTTTTTGCGCTATAAAAGAAAAAAGACAGAAAAGTTGGTAAAACATTTTTTTTTTTGTTTCTGTTATAAAATTTAGCAAATTAGTAATTTTTTTGTCATAAATTTTGGCCAAAATGTTGTACTGCTACATATCTTTGGTAAAATATTTATTTGGTCTTTGTGAAAGTTATAGAGTCTACAAGCTATGGTGCCAATCTCTGAATATTGATCACACCTGATGCACTGATGGCCTAGCTCAATTCTTGAGACCCTAACAAGCCAGGACAATACAAATATCCCCCAAATGACCCTTTGGGGGGGGGGGAAGTAGACATTCCAAAGTATTTAGTTAGAGGCATGGTGAGTTTTTTGAAGTTGTAATTTTTTCCCACAATTCTTTGCAAAATCAAGATTTATTTTATTTTTTCACAAAAGTGTCATATTATCAGGTTATTTCCCACACACAGCATAGGTGGGTAGGGATGGGATCAGTAAGAAGCAGAGGTGGTGGAGGACTTGGGATGGATTGATTGCACTGCAATTTAAATCGTCAGACAGTCACTTACTTGAATGCCTCCAGGGATGCCTTTCCTTATGGGGAGAGAGAGAGAGAGAGAGAGAGAGACCCTCCCCTTCACTTGATTGGTGTCAGCTGGTCAGCTGACTTCATTTTTCAGTGTCCGCCCGCCTCCCTACATTCTCTCTGGATAGGCGGGTCGGGATGGGGCGGTCCAGACAGTCTCTCTGAGTCTCAGCCTCTTCTCAGCTCAGCGGGAGCCCCCCTCCCCGTGGCGGAACAAATGGGCAGGCAGCGCGGCCATGGTGGGCCTCCCAAGTGGTAGATGTAATTGCGGTAACGCCGCCCAAGTAATGGGAACTGAGTTACCATGATGGGAAGCGTAATCAGTTAGATTACTCGTTACCCTCTAAAGTAACTGCATTAAGTAACTCCGTTTATTTTAACTGAGTTACTTACATCATTAGCCATATGTTAGTTGTCTTGTGTACTACAAACAGATGCAACAGAAAGTTAATGTCTTGGTATGGGACAATTGGCACTGGGAGGTATTGGAGGAGAAGAGTGAGGTTGCTCAGTCGGATCCATCATGGCGGGCTCTCCTGTGAGCCGTAGAGGCCGTTGGGCTGTTGATCATGGTATTTCAGGAATCAGAGGAACTGGCCTTTCTTGGTGGAGTAGATCTGTGGCGTCTTATGTTGAAGTCATCACAGACTGGGATAGAATCAGTGGAAGTTGTTCTTCTCTTACATGGAGGACGAAGGGTGCTGTACCAATCTGAAATGTCAATGTGAGGAAGATTTAGTGTCTCGTAGAAAACGGGTAAATCCTCCAGCAGATGCAGATTTGCCGTGCGACTTTGAAAAGAGGGGAATTTCCACCGATATTGGATCCCTTTAATATGCAGGAGATCAAGAAAAGGGCATAAGTCTCTTCTGTTCTGGAGGGTAATGGGCGATAGATCTTGGAACAGCTTTATATCAGCCCATTAATAGAGTAAGGAGTGACGGTCTCTGGCCCTATGTAGGATTTTCTCCTTTAGTTTAAAGTTGACGAAACAGCATATAACATCTCTGAGGGGGGGACCAGTGTTTCTGCTTCTGGGTTTTAAGGCTCTGTGTAAGCATTCATACTCGATGGGCATTTCAGGAGTTCTGCCTAAGAGATCATTAAAGATGCCAATAGTGGAGTGCGCATGCGTGGAGCCCGGAAGATGGCCGCTTAAGCCAGGAGCTCCGCTCTACCCCAGCCCAGCGGCGCCCGACACAGAGCTCACAGCGCTCCGGGAATGGAGCTTCCACCACCCGTGGGTCCCCCAGGCATCAGGGCATCCCCACATATGCCTGATGCCATGGTACGGCGAAACCTTGGGCCACAGTTTACAATAACAGATCCGGCCAGCGGACCCAAGATAGCGGCCACAAGGAGGCAATACACCGCCAGAAAGGAGGACACCCCAGACTGGTGCTCTATGCTCTATCCCCTGCAGGGCCTAATGTGGCGCTCCAAGCTGACTCTCTCCATCCTGATCCCATGTCTGCAGCCTTCTCAGCAGCTGATTTGTACCAGAAACTATCAGACCTACTTTCCCAAACCTCAGCCAAGATAACAGGAGATTTAAAAGAGGATTTTAAAAACCTAGGCACTAGAATAGACACTATTGAATACAAGTTGGAACAAATGATTGCAGCCACCAACCAGAAATCTGACCATATTCACACAGTGCAGGAACAACTGGACGTGGCCCTGTCCAGGATCGATGATTTAGAAAACAGGTAGAGAAGATACAATGTCAAGATCAGAGGACTTCCTGAATCTGTCACTAACATCACAGCAGCGGTGCAAAATATATACCACAACACTTCCTAGAGCTGGACAGAGCCATTACTATGCCGCTAAGGAAGAGGTAATGAGACAAGCACGATCTGCGTCCAAAGTGATGTGCCTAAGGCACCCCGTCCAAATCTACGCTGACCTATCCCCCTCCACAATGCAACGCTGACGATCGCTGAAGCCACTACTTCTAGTCCTGGCACAAAAGGACATCAGATACAAGTGGGCCTTCCCGTTCGCAGTGAAGTTCTCAGACAATGGCAAAAATTACTCGTTCTCCACTTTCCCAGAAGGTGAAAGACTACTGCTATGACTCAAGCTCATATTCCAAGAAACGAACATGGACATTTCCCATAACATCCCTGGAGCATCCAAAAGACCAACCCCAACAAGTCCTCAATCCCCACTGTGGACCAGGTCAAAGACCAAGAAGGAGAACTCTCCCCACCTGTTCACAGGGGCCCTCTCTCCCTATCTTCCCCCGAGGCTGGATCCGGGACTAACAATTTTAGCCCAATATCTGATTTATGTCTTCCCGGGTTGATGTGGTTTCGAAGACCTATATGTTTACCAGGGGCGCCCTGGCTGGGGTGGGCCCCATGTGCCTCCACTAGGGATGAGCTGGAAACACCCCGACTCGGTTCGCACCAGAACTTTCGAACGGACCAAAAATTTGTACGAACTTTAGAACCCCATTGAAGTCTATGGGACTCAAACGTTCGAAATAAAAAGTGCTAATTTTAATGGCTAATATGCAAGATACTGTCCTAAAAAAGGGTTTGGGGACCTGGCTCCTGCCCCAGGGGACATGGGTCAATGCCTAAAATGTTTTTAAAAATGTCAGTTTTGGCGGGAGCACTGATTTTAATGACGATTAAAGTGAAAAAAAAGTCTAATATTCCTTTAAATATCGTGCCAGGGGGGTGTCTATAGTATGCCTGTGAAGTGTTCCCCGTGTTTAGAACAGTCCCTGCACAAAATGACATTTAACGGAAATAACGTAATTTAAAACTGCTTGCGGTTTTAATGTTATATCTAGTTCCGGCAATATGGATGAAAATCATTGAGAAAAATGGCATGGGTAGCCCCCCTGCCCATTACCAGCCCCTTTGGGTCTTGTACGGATATTAAGAGGAACCCCGTACCCAGGCCCTATATACTCAGAACAGCAGTATACAGGCGGTGCAAACAAGACAGGGACTGTGTAGGTTTTTTGTGTTAAGTAGAATCTGTAATTTTCAACTGGTACATTTTTAAAGTGTAGCTCCAGTCCAAAAATCTATTTTTAAGCTTTTTGGAAAACATAGGGAAGGGTTATCACCCCTGTATAATTTGTTTTGCCGTCTGTCTTTTTTCATCTCACTTCCTGTTGTCTCCTTCCGTTTGCAAGTAGGAGACGTTTGTAAGTTGGATGTTTGAAAGTAGGGGCCTGCCCTATATTCTCTGCAGAAATGGCGGAACAAGGTGTTGGTGTTGCCACAACATTGTAAGCCCTCAAAGTGACTCTTGGTGGGCGCTGGAGCGCCCTGCTGTGAACAATTATAGTAAGAATTGTAATTACATGCCATTGTTGAACAGTGGTAGAAAAATTGACCTTTGGTGGTTGTGGTGCTGGTGCCACGACACTGCAACCTCTCCCATATACTCTAGTTGTGGTGCAGGAATGAGCCCTGCTGCAAAGCATTGCATCAAAAATTGTAATTAAACGCCCCTGTTAAACAGGGGCAGAAAAATTGGGCTGCTGGCACTGGTGCTGGTGCCATGACACTGCAACCTCTCCCATATATTCTAGTTGTGGTGCAGGAATGAGCCCTGCTGCAAAGCATTGCATCAAAAATTGTAATTAAACGCCCCTGTTAAACAGGGGCAGAAAAATTGGGCTGGTGGCATCAACCAGAACCAAAAATGTTCTTCCAATATATCAGCGGAGGAGGAAAAGGATAGACAATCAACATAACAGGACAGTTACTCAGCATCAGCATAGGCAGTCTTGAAGGGATGTGATATTTCAAAAAAAATTATTCGGTTACATCAGCTTCAGGTGCTTGGTAGCTGTGGGTGATCCAAGACTGATTCATCTTGATGAAGGTCAGTCGATCAACTGAGTCGGTGGACAGGCGCACCCTGTGATCGGTAACAAAGCCACCAGCAGCACTGAAGGTGCATTCCGAAAGAATGCTGGATGCAGGACAGGCCAGTAGCTCAATTGCATACTGTGCAAGCTCTGGCTAGTGATCCATCCTCAAGACCCAGTAAGCCAGAGGATTTTCGGTGGGAAAGATGTTCAAGTCTGACCTTGCCCCTAGGTATTCCTGCACCATGTAAATCAGACGCTGGCGATAGTTGCTGGAACCGATCATACCTTGGGGCTGCGGACTAAAAAATTGTCTGAATGCATCGGTCAGACGGCCACCTTCTCCACCGCTCCTTCTGACAGATGCCTCAGCAACACATTGTCCAGGACCAGGAGTTTGTAACCTCCCAGTCTCTGGGAACGCGTTGCACAGACCTTTCTGCAAGGCCTCCCGGAGATGTCTCATCGGCAACCTTACCCTTGTACCATGGATCAAGGAGAGTGGCCAGCCAGTAATGGTCCCTCTCCTTGATCCGAAGCATACGAGGATCCTTCCGCAGGCTTTGCAGGATCAGGGAGGCCATGCAGCATAGGTTAGCTGAGGCATTCGGTCCGAAGTCCTCTGGGTCACTAAGGACAAGATGATCAACACACATACAAGTCCACGGGTTTCTTGGGACTGTAAATCATCCCTACAAGACTGCTGATGCTGAGTGCCAGCCTTCACCTCCATGCTGACACAATCATCCTCCTCCTCCTCCTCCTCATCCTCTTCCTGTGTGATGGGTGGCACAGCAGGGACACTGTCTGGATAAAGGGGGCCGTGAGACCACCATTTGTGGTCTCCTCAAATGGTGACAGGACAGTGCATGCATCCCTGATCATGCCCCACTGGCGTGGTGAGAAAAAACCAAGCTCCCCTGACCCTGTCCTGGTGCCGTAGTCGCACAGGTACTCATTGATGGCCCTCTGCTGCGTGTGCAGCCGCTGCAGCATGGCCAACGTTGAGTTCCATCTGGTGGGCATGTCACATATAAGGCGGTTCTTGGGCAGGTTCAACTCCTTTTGGAGCTCAGCCAGCCGAGCACAGGCATTAAATGATCGGCGGAAATGCACACAGACTTTCCTGGCACCTGCCCAAGAACCGCTGCACCACCAGGTTAAGAACGTGAGCCACACAGGGCACATGGGTCAGTTGTCCCTGCCGGAGGGCAGAGAGGAGGTTGGTGCCATTGTTGCAAACCACCATACCTGGCTTAAGCTGGCGTGGCGTCAACCACCTCTTGGCCTGCCCCTGCAGAGCTGACAAAACATCTGCCCCAGTGTGGCTCATGTCCCCCAAACAAACCAGCGCAAGCACGGCATGGCAACGTTTTGCCTGCGTACTTGCATAGCCCCTGGAACGCCTACGGAGCACCGCTGGTTCTGAGGACAGAGCACTGGAAGAGCCCATGGAGGAAGAAGAAGAGGAGGGGGTGGAGGAGAGAGGTGTGTCACAACCAATAGTAGCATTTTGGAGGTGTGGTGGCGGAACAACCTCCAACACTACTGCACCTTGTCCTGCATCCTTCCCAGCTGCCAGAAGAGTGACCCAATGGGCCATGAAAGACAGGTAACGTCCCTGTCCATGCCTGCTGGACCATGAGTCAGCGGTAATATGCACCTTACCGCTGACCGCCCTGTCCAGCGAGGCAAGGACATTGCCTTCCACATGCCGGTAGAGAGCCGGAATCGCCTTCCGTGGGAAAAAGTGGCGTTTGGGGACCTGCCACTGAGGAACCGCACATTGTACAAACTCACGGAAGGGAGCCGAGTCTACCAACTGAAAAGGCAGCAGTTGAAGTGCTAGCAATTTAGCCAAGCTAGCATTCAACCGCTGGGCATGTGGATGGCTGGGAGTGAACTTCTTTTGACGGTCCAGCAGCTGGGGCAGGGACATTTGCCTGCTATAATCGGACGTGGGTGTACTGCTAGCAGAGTGCCTGGAAGCACTTGGCTGTGACACATCTAATTCTACACCTTCATTCCTCTCAGAGCAGGTTTCAGAGAGGACTAAAGGTCTAGTGGAGTTGGAGATCCCAGCTGATGAGGAGCAAGGAGAGGTCCGCTTTGTTCTTTGGTGTGGGTCTTTGAGGTACGCTTGCCAACGAGCTGCATGGCAGGTCAACATATGTCTGGTCAAGCATGTGGTGCCCAAGCGGCTGATGTTTTGGCCACGCGAGATACGCTTGAAACATATGTTGCAAATAGCAGCGGTGCGATCTGATGCACTCGTCTCAAATAAGGCCCACACCAAAGAACTTTTAGAATAACGCGCAGAGGCAGCGCCCTGCACATGCGGAGCTCTGTGGTGTGATTCAGTCGGTGTGCTGCCCCTAAGCTGGCCCCCACAGGGCATCCTGCCTCGTTGGACATGTGCCTCCTCCTCCTCCTCCCCCTCTCTCCTACCAGGCACCCACGTGGAGTCAGTGCCCTCATAATCCCCTCCCTCTTCATCGCTGGAGCAAACCTGGCAGTATGCTGCAGCTTGTGGAACATGACTGCCAGATTGCTGTCCTTCTTGAGCATCCCCTCTCTCTGCGCTCACGCTACTGCATTCCTCTAGCTGAGTATCATCATCAGAGCCTACAAAACACTGGGCATCCTCCTGGAGCATGTACCCAACACTGTGCTCAAAGAGTTCAGGAGACTCCTCAGGAGGACGTGGTGGGTCTAGGGAAGGAGTCACTGATGATGACATTGAGAGGAGGGAAGACGATGCGTTGGCAGCTGCTTTGCTAGTACCCTGAGCCTGGGTGAGAGAGGATGAGGAGGATGAAGAGGGCTTGGTCATCCACTCTCCGCCTCAATTCAGCAGCTCTTCACATTTTTTGCAGCTGAAGTGTCATAAATGTATTTTATTTTCTTTGTTTTTGTTTTTTTACCAAAAATCAGTGATGCATCTTATGTGCTCCTGAATCTCTTAAAAAAATTTAAATAAACACCCTGCAGGACAAAGGCATAATGAGCTAGCATGCATACTACGTCATTATGAATTACTTACCTGAGATCGAAGCCGCCGAAGTGACCCTCGTTCACCTCCTCCATTACCGCCATATCTCCCGGAGTGACTTCCAGGTATCGCTGCTCCGGCGCTGTGACTGACCGGAGCAGTGATGACGTCACTCCGGCGCTTGCGTGCGGGAGCCATCAGTGACGGCATGATTGCCTTCACTAACGGCATGCTCAGTGCGCCTGCGCCGATGTCTACGCCGCGCATGTGCCGTAGACAGTGGTGCCTGTTTTTTGGAAAATATCTCCTTAACCATGTAGGTTAAAGAGATATTTCTTGCACCTACAGGTAAGCCTTAATCTAGGCTTACCTGTAGGTTAAAGTGGTCTGTAAGGGTTTACAACCACTTTAATTTCTCATTCCTTTAGGTCTTTCTATGGTATATTTGAGCACATGGACATACTGTGCTGTATACCTCAAACTATATACATGCTATTGCATCGTTAACTGAAATGTGTTACCCTGACAACTGATGTGATAAGGTTTCTCCTTATTGACTCTATGGGCTTATTGGAATTTTTCTGGTGATGGCTTTGGTACAGTCACTTTCACTCCATTTTCCAGATGTAAAGTTGATTTAGCCTATAATTATTGACTTATTACTAAAGTTTTTTTCTTCAGCAAGTTTTGAGCTAAAACCACTATTCATTAAAATGCTGTTAATGTTTTTAAGGTGGACTTACAGTCTTTTAGTGTTTAACACCATCATGGCCAGACTGCATTTGTTTAAATGTAATCTAACATCAGGTAAGGTGCATCTATAATGTTGAAAACATAATTCATTTCTGTAGAGGAAACATAAAGTATTGCTAGGTCCAGGCACCCACCTCACACATCATAGACCTCCCTATTGGTGCTCAAGGTGTTGGGGCCTTTCGCCTTCCCAGCCATTTCTTGTACATTGTTCCCTTTAAAATGTGCTACTTTCACCCCCTTTACCATAAGATAACTGAACCTGTGCTTGTGAGTACTTCTGTGGTATGGAAGTTTCAGGCATATGGTTGGTGGAAAAGGTGCAAAGGCATTGTAATGGGTGCCACTGTCCCATTTCTCTTATCACTGTCCACGAGGATGCAAATGTAAAGCAGTGAGTGCAGAGAGATTTTCCTTCAATTCACCAACTTAGCCAGAAAATAAAATTGTGAAGATATTGCAGTAGATCTCCGAATTAAGGGCTGGCTGGACCCTGCTAAATGAGAGTAAGATGATTGCCTGGCTCTTTTATGAGGAGTATGGTTTGGCTTATGAGAATGAGGATTGTCTATTTGGTTGGATTTTGAGGAGGGAGAATGACCTTCCTGCCTGGATGTTGTAGGAGGAGGGAAACTGCCTACCTATCTGATTATTTTATAAAGATGTGGGGATGCCTACATCCCTGGGTGTTTTATGAAGAGTGCATATGCCTATCTAATTGCTTTTTCTGAGGAGGTTCAGCTGTTTTCTGAGGGGGAGGCAGTAGCAATGAAAATTGCACTTACATTGCCAAAAATTATAACAAACATGTGACCTCTGATGAAGTCAGCCAGTGCAGTTGGTCGGGACTTTAATGCAGGTGGAACACTAACTGAATTTTGAACTGTATTGATTTGAATAAATGCCTGTTATAATTTTCAACAATGTAAGTGCAATTTTTTCTTAATAAAAATGAAACATACTTTTTTTCCCCACTATAAAGGCTTTATTGAAACTGAAAACAGTAGTAGTAACTGTTAGTAGCTAGTATTTAGCTAGATATAAGAGGGAAAATCAAATTCTTAGTATAGATTAATTACAATTTAGTATATATATATATATATATATATATATATATATATATATATTAGACATGTGTACACTGAAATATTTTGTTTCGGAATTGAATTTTTGTCCGAAAAATAAATTTCTTTAGTTACTCCAGAAATTTGTTTTTATTTATTTTGTTTCATTAAAAAATGCATTCGTCCAAAAATCCAAAATAATTAAGTTCAAATCTGTAATTGAAGACTTATGATGTCTGTCGAATTTTTTAAGAAGATTCGACGGAGCAGCTAAACTGTACAACGCCGCAATCGTACATTTCCGGTTGAATGTTCCCGCTTACAAGCTATAGTAGAATTCTAATGTTGTATGACACTAGTAATAATTGTATTTATTAATTATTATTACTAGTCAACCAACTTTAGAATTCTTCTATAGCCTATGGGCAGAGCATTTGACCATAAATGTCTGCTCACGGCAACTGCTTCTTCAAATCTTCATGTCAAATCTTTTCTCTCTATCTCGAATAATCTTGGACTAAAAGAGTTAGGTTAGGCACATTCAACCTTTTTTGCTATTGTCTCTATAATGTTGAATCTTTTCTCTCCATGTCAAATCTTTTCTCTCTATGTTGAATCTTTTCTCTCTATGTAGAATAATCTTGAACTAATAGCTAAGGTTAGGCACATTTGACCACAGGTTTGACGGACACAGATTGCTATTGTCAGCACCATGTCGAATCTCCTATCTATATCAAACTGTTGCAACAAAAATAAAGCATTTATTTATGTCAGATCTTTCGGTTTTCAGATTCTGCGCGTTCGTTATCGTTTGTTAAAACGATAACGAAAATACATTCGGACGAAAACGAATGCACATGTCTAATATCTATATCTATATAGATATAGATATTTACAGTATATGTATATTCATTCAAGGATCTCAATACTAATACAGGTAATTAGTAATGAGGTTGGAAATGAGATTACAAAGTCTTATAAAGATAAAGGATTTGATAATATTTTATTGGGGGGACTGGGGGCTGGGGGAATATGGCCTAGCAAAAGGTATGCTTCAATGGACAATTCAGTTATAGTAGTATTGAACTTTCAATATCCATTCATAAAAATAAAAATAAAAAGAGGTCTTCATAGGTGAAGGGAGGATGTTATGTTTTCTATTATGTGTTAAAGGGGTTGTAAAGGTAAATGTTTTTTCACCTTAATGCATTCTATGCATTAAGGTGAAAAAACATCTGACAGTGCCTGCGCCCGAGCCCCCCCGTTTTACTTACCTCACCCCTCGAAAGTCCCACGCTCGTCCCCCGACGTCCTTTCCACCGTTCAGCCTGGACGCTGATTGGCTGGAGTGGATGGATGGAAAGCAGCGCAGCCATTGGCTCGCGCTGCTGTCAATCACATCCACTGATGTGGAGCACCAGGGGGCGGGGCCGTGTGATACAGCGAGTGGCTATAGCCGCCAGCTGTATCACGGGAGCATGCCCGCAGATGCTTCTCACCATGCGAGGGAGCTTGCATGAACGTGAGAAGCACCTGCCAGAGGAAGCCGAGACAGCCGCCGAGGGACCCCAGAAGAGCAGGTTCGGGGCCACTCTGTGCAAAACAAGCTGCACAGTGGAGGTAAGTATAACATGTTTGTTATTTAAAAAAAAAAAATCACTTTACAATCCCTTTAACAGTTGTTCTCTGAAAACCAGATAAATAATGTGGACTTTTTACTTACGGGCTGTGTTATTAGCAAGTCATCCCGTAAGCACTTTAAACTCATCTGATTGGGTAAATAGGTACCATGCTCTCCATGTCTTATGGAAGCTTGTGGTAGAATATTTTTTCTTAGTCAAAGTTTCTTCCATATTGTAGATGGTGCTTACTTTTGCTAACCAATCTTTAACAGTTGGTACATAAGAGGATTTCTAGTGGTATGGAATGACTGATTTTGCTGTTAAGCCGGTGTCTGGTAAAGGATTTTTTATATTTTGTGTATGATTAAGAGTTGATATGTAATATACAGCTTACAGGATTTAATTCAAATTTTGTCCCAATTATGTGTACAATCAATCTTTTAACTTGATGCCAGAATCGTGAGATTGGTAGACGTCATCACCACAAGTGTAGAAAAGTGCTTTTCTCTGATCGGTAGTTGGCCAGCATATGTCAGAGGCAGAGGGAGACCTAACTCAAATTTTGGTTAGTGTTATGTACCATTGTGTAAAGATTTTATAAGAGATTTCTTAAAGGCATGTGCTTTGAAAACATGTGTGAGTAAAAACACAAGCTTTTTTGCCACTCAGGGATTCGTGTTTATAACTCTTGTTCAAATACCTGTTTGTACTTGTCACTTACCATCATGAATATGACATAGATGTGACCTTACTTAGAGGGTTTCTGTTAAAACAGATAGCTTCAAAAGAAGTAAGCTGTCTTGATAATTATTCCTGAAGTGGATTATTGATAATGAAGTCATGCAGTTGTGCATCACACCAATAGTTAAGAGTAGTTCCCTTGTATTCTGCTTTTAAGGTTTTTAAATATTTCAGTTTACCCTTATGGAAGCAGTTAGAGGCAAGCAGTGGGGTATCTTGATCTATCTGAGGGATTGTTTAGTTCTGCATACCTGGGGGAAGTCTGGATTGTTTTCCATTAGTGATGCCAATGGGTAATTTGTGGGTCGTATCCAAGGAAGGTACTGGAGTGGTATGGGGGTCCAAGAATGTTCCCGATTTACCTAATCTTTGTTTTTATGATAGCAGTGCCAGTCTATCAGTCTGGTTAGATGGGTTGCATAAAAGCATTTAATAAAATCAGGTAGCCCCATACATCCTTTAGCTTTCGGGTAGGTTAGTAAATTACATTTTATCCTGGGTTTTTATTGGCCCATATAAGGTTGTGTTGCTGTCAGGAAATGTTCTGTAGAAGGAATCCTGCTGCTTGTGCATGTTTGCGAGCGTCGGTGCATGTGCGCGCACCTCTTTGTGCCAGGTAAACAGGGCTTGTAAACAGAGCCAGTGCTGTCTGATCTGCAGCTTTTCTGTGACCCCTGCTACCTGTAACCTGCTCAGAGATCTGTTCCAATGTTTGACCCGGCTTGCCTTTGACTCCTCTTGACTTTCCTTGACATTGATTCTGCCTGCTCCTCTTGTTACCACACTGACTGCCTGTTGCCAACCTGGCCTGTACTCCAACCTGTCTTGGCCTCTGCATCTGTCCTGGCTTCTTAAACCTGTGTGTGCCTGTGTCTCTGTGTTCCACATCCCTCAGGGCTGACCCACTGCGTGCTGTCGCTAGCCTCCAGGTGTGTGGTATCCTGATATCCACTGATCCAGCTGCACAATTGCCTGCTGTTCTGACTGGTCTTCATCCCTGTGGCATCAGGAATTCCAGAGCAGCTCCTCTGACAACAAACCTGCCAGGCACTCATACCATTCTTCACTCTCAGGTACCCTGTCTGCTCTATCAGGGGCCGCAAGTCAAATACGTAAGGGAGGCCTTCCTCTGCATTACCGGGCTCACCCACAAGGTACGTGCGAATGTGACAGTTGCATACAGATCAAGTACCTGAATAATACGTTTGGGATGGAAATTGGGAGAGCATGGAATAAATAAAGTAGATGGCATAGAACCATAATTTTCAGAATAGCAGCTCTGCCAAACCAGAAGAAATGTTTGGAATTCCAAAGTTTCAGACCTTTCTCAATACCCTTCAATAACAGTTTGGAATGAAGATCAAATATGGAATCAAATTTTGGAGGATACTTTTATGACTAAATGTTTCAGAGCTTTTGGTTCCCACTTAAATGGACAGTTATTTTGTGTGGATTGTAGTTAGTCACTTAGAAGTGTTAAATTAAGGGCCTCAGATTTACTGTCATTTATTTTAAAATTGGATATATAACTGAATATTTCTGAGATTTTTGTCAAATTCCGTATACCGATATGTGGTTGTGAGATAAATATGCTGCAGATTTGTATTCTCTATCTTCAAACATACTACATTTTGAGAGATTCCTTTCACATCTTCCCCTTTTGAATGAGGTGCATTTAGGATCTTTTAAAGGCGCAGGGGCACTTTATAGAAGATGATGTCATTCATCTGGACAGAGGCTTAGGACTTTATTGGTGGACCGATTACATGTTCCATATTTGGGATATACTTACCTTTTGCGAGTTTGACCTTCTTTGAGAAAAGAGGTCATATATTTCTAGTGAGTGCAGAGTGTTTCTATCTGTGAGAAGAGGAAGAGCACTGTTTGTCTTCTGGGTGTCACCTTTCTTTCAATAATTTAGATTTGTCAATCAATCCAGAACTGTTGTTTAAATAAGATCAAGAGTAAAACATTTTAGCTGGGTTTCCGATATTAAAACCTGATTTGTTATCATCTTGCCAACATCAACTGAACTGGCATGTCAGGGGAATAAAAAGACTCCCATAAGAGAATAAAGGCTCTAACACAGGGATTTCAAACTGGTGGCCCTCCAGCTGTTGCAAAACTACAAGTCCCATAAGCCATTGCAAGGCTGACAGTTACAAGCTTGACTCCCACAGACAGAGGCATGATGGAACTTGAAGTTTCGCAACAGTTGGAGGGCCACCAGTTTGAGACCCCTGCTCTAACAGGTATATGAAAAGTGTTGTGATATCTAGCTGTACTCCTTAAATATGCCTACATTTTTACCTCATTCACATTCTGTAGTTGCATGTAGACTTGGGTGAACAGTTCCAGCCGGGCAAAAGGGCTGTATACCCCTCTTTATTTTTTGGTCTCTGAAATTTGTTTCCCCATGCCTTCTCCCTTTTTTAAATTGTCAGATGCAGCTTTTCTGACTGCGATGCTGCTGTTCCCCCTTTTTTATTTTTTTAATCGTTTTTACAATTCTGTCAGCGACAGTCCTCAATTTAAAGTGCACCAAACACCACTTTCCATTGAGTAAAGTGCTTCCAATTACACATTTCCCAGTATCTATTAAATTTGGGTAATAAGCCCCCCCCCCATCATGTCTGGGAGGCCAACAAGGAGAGGTATACTTCCCCATGCCACTATGAGGGGACCAGCAGTGTCTCTGTCCACAAGCAAAGGTAGACATGGTCCGTTCTCAGGCAGGGCATGTTTGTCTCTGTTTAGTGATGTTGCCCGTACTATCCAGTGACAACATGTAGAGAAGGTGGCGGAAGGGCTTTGTCAGGGAAATAGCCGCAATATCACGAGGTTCGTTCGTGTTAACGCGCGTCGGCGCCTACGTAAGTGCAAGGTAGTTTCCAGACGAACGACCGACGCTACGTCTAACCGGGCGGGCATACGCGGTGATGCCACGAATACTCAACGTACTCGACGTAGACGTACGACCGCTCCAACGCGCTCGCGACGTGACCCGGTCATCTCGTCCATTTAAACGATCGCCTGACACTCCTGCATTGCTGGATTATCGTCAGCTCTCCTGTGAAACCTGTACCCGTGCTTCCTGTTTTCTGATCTCCAGTGTACCGACCCGGCTTGCTTGACCTGCTCCTGTTGTTCTCCTGGCTCTGACTCCTGGCTTGTACCTGACGTTCCTGATCCGCTTCCTGCACCTGATCCCGGCCTGTTTGACTATTCTCTGGACTTCCGCTGCCTACTCTCGGACTTCCTAGCACAGTTGCCCTTCTAGGCCTGCTTACTCCGTACTTGGCCTCTGCTGCTGCTACCTGGCAACCTGTGCTACTGTGGGCACTGCATCCCTGTGTCAACTTCAGGGTTGTGCTGCGCTCGGCCGCAAGGGGAGCCCTCTCAGCATTTCGGCCTCACTCCTGACCGTGACAGTATAATCCAGCCATGTCAGAGGTCGACAGAGGTTCCTCCCCGTTGGAGGCCGTTTTACAAGAACTTATGGCCCTTACTCCAGCTATTCAGGAGCTCCGAGAGAAATATCATTGGCTGAAGGAACGCCTGCAACACCCGCTTGAACCATCCACCTTCCTCGGTCAAGTTCCTGCTTCTACAGTCTCAGTTGCCCCGGAACCACGAGTCCCAGCCCCGGAGCGCTTCTTCGGGGACCGAAGAAGATTCAGATCCTTTAAGAACTCATGTTTCCTCTACTTCTCCCTGCAACCTCAGACTTTTTCTTCAGAAGCAACCAAGGTGGGGTTCACCATTTCATTACTAAGGGACGATCCCCAGACGTGGGCCCACGGCCTGCTGGAGCAACATAGCCCTTATGTAGATACTTTGGACTTGTTCTTTGAAGCCATGACCCGCCTGTATGATGATCCTTTCCGGACAGCTACAGCCGAAGCAACTTTGTACGCCCTTCGCCAGGGTGGGCGACCTGCGGAGGACTATTCAGTAGAATTCCGTACCTGGAGCTCTGACTCCGGCTGGAACGAAGCAGCGCTAAAATTTCACTACCGTATGGGGTTGTCCGAAGCCCTTAAAGACGAGTTGGCCAGATTAAAGATCCCCACTACTCTTGAGGACCTCATTTTACTTGCCATCCAGCTCGACAGGCGCCTACGGGAACGACAGTCTGAACGCTCTCGGACCACTTGCTCCATCCAGGTCCCACCTTCAGCTCATCCAGCAGTAGCTCCCGTTCTGGAGGTCACCCCCCGTCCCGCTTTAACCCCCGAAGAGAGACTCCATCGCCGTCAGGCACACCTCTGTTTTTACTGTGGGAAATCGGGACATTTCATTAACTACTGCCCCACAAGGCCGAGTAAACCAGTCCCAAGCACCCCATCTTATCTTCAGGTAGCTAAGTCAGCTTCTGCCCACATCACTCTTCCAGTTTCACTGATGGTGGCAGGCAGCAGGATCCCTCTACAAGCCATCATCGACTCTGGAGCCTGCAGCTGCTTTCTGGACTTAACCTTGGCTAGGAGCCTGGCTCTCCCACTGAACCTCAAGGAACAGAGACTGACCGTCCGTTTGGCCGATGGCTCCTTACCTAGTTCAGGTCATGTCACCAAGGAAACTAGTCCCATCCTGACGGTCACCGATTCGGGTCACCGGGAATTCCTTAAATTCAATGTGCTGAGCTCCCCAATGTTCCCTGTTATCCTGGGGATCCCGTGGCTACAGGCGCACAACCCTCAGATCGATTGGCCCACAAGGGTGGTCTCCTTCACATCTGCCTACTGCCAACAGCACTGCCTAGATCCCGTCCCTTGCAACCTGACCAGTTGTCTGACTGTACAACCTGTACCCAGTCCGGCTTCTCACATACCAGCAGTCTACCAGGAATTCCGAGACGTGTTTGACAAGAGGAAAGCCGATACCCTACCTCCACACTGCCCCTATGACTGCCCCATTGAATTGTTACCCGGGGCCCCCATTCCTTTTGGTCGGATATTTCCCCTTTCGGAGACTGAACTGGAGGCTCTGAGACTATACATTGACGAAAACCTGGCCAAAGGATTCATTCGTCCCTCTTCATCCCCTGCCGGAGCAGGTATCTTCTTTGTGGAGAAAAAGGATAAGACCCTAAGACCATGTGTGGACTATCGGGAATTAAATAATATAACCCTCAAAAACCGTTATCCTCTTCCACTTATCCCTGAACTCCTCCAGAGGTTCCATACCTCACGTATCTTTACGAAACTTGATCTACGTGGGGCTTATAATCTTGTCCGTATCCGGGAAGGGGACGAGTGGAAGACCGCCTTCAGAACAAGATTTGGTCACTTCGAGTATTTAGTCATGCCCTTTGGACTATGTAACGCCCCGGCAACCTTTCAGCATTTCATTAATGATATCTTTCGGGAGCACCTTGACCACTTTATTGTCGCCTACCTTGACGACATTCAGATTTTTTCAACCTCACTAGAACTTCACAGGGTACATGTTAAGAAAGTACTATGTATTCTTAGAACTCACGGGCTATATGCCAAAGCCGAAAAATGTGATTTTGAGAAGGAATCCATCCATTTCTTGGGACTCATTATTTCCACAGGTGGAATTGCCATGGACCCGCAGAAAGTAAAATCCATCCTGGATTGGCCCGCTCCTTCCGACAAAAAGGGGGTACAGAGGTTTATCGGGTTCGCTAACTTTTACCGAAGATTCATACGGGGATTCTCCACCATCGTAGCCCCCATCACCTTGACCACTCGCCAGCACACCAAGTTCCACTGGTCCCCAGCAGCTCAGTCCGCCTTTGATCAGCTCAAGATCCTTTTCACCTCTGCGCCCATCCTGCAGCATCCAGATCCCGCCTTACCCTTCGTGCTAGAGGTTGATGCCTCGGAGGTGGCCACCGGGGCGATCTTATCCCAACGCCAAGGTCCCAAAGCTTTACTGCATCCCGTAGCTTTTTTTTCTCGGAAGATGAGTCCCCCAGAGAAGAACTATGATGTTGGGGACCGGGAACTTCTAGCGATCAAAGCCGCTCTTGAAGAATGGAGGTACCTCCTGGAAGGTGCCGCTCATCCCATTCTAATCTTCACGGACCATAAGAACTTGGAGTATCTCCGTACGGCCAGACGTCTGAGACCCCGACAGGCCCGATGGGCTCTGTTCTTTTCAAGATTCAACTTCCACCTTACTTACCGCCCGGGATCTAAAAACAGCAAAGCGGATGCTTTATCGAGGATGTTTCCTGACACCCCTGAAGGAGCTCCACCCAGTACAATTCTGTCTCCCCAAAATTTTCTGTTATTACAACCAGACCTAAGGTCTTCTATTGAACTGGCTACTAGGCAGTGTACAGAGACAGAAGTTTCTTCCCTGAGGAGCCAAGAAGGGCTTTTATGGCGCCAGGACAAGATTTTTGTTCCCCAACAGGCAAGGTTACTGGTATTGAAGACCTTCCATGACCACCAACTCGCAGGCCACTTTGGAGTGCGGAAAACGACAGACCTTGTACGGCGGTCCCTATGGTGGCCTACTTTAAGGGCGGACTGTAAATTATACGTGGATTCCTGCACCATCTGCCAGCGCAATAAGGGATCCAACACCAGACCCTGGGGTCTGTTAAGGCCACTGCCAGTCCCGGAGAAACCATGGAAAGAAATTTCCATGGATTTTATTGTGGAACTACCTCCCTCTGAGGGGTTTACGGCCATCTTGGTAGTCGTAGACCGCCTGTCCAAAATGGCGCATTTTTTGCCGCTAAAAGGGACCCCCTCTGCCCTAGATACGGCAAAAACTTTTATAAGGGAGATAGTCCGGTTACACGGGGTACCTGATAGCATCGTATCGGACAGAGGGGTACAATTCACCTCCAAGTTTTGGAAAGAACGGTGCAGGTTGCTCTCAATTAAGATATGTTTGTCGTCTGCCTACCACCCACAGAGTAACGGACAAACCGAAAGGACAAACCAAACATTGGAGCAATACCTGCGATGCTTCTGCTCCTTCTCCCAGGATGATTGGGTTTCCCTGTTACCGTGTGCGGAATTCGCATATAATAACTCTGTGCACGCCTCCACCAACCAGTCACCCTTCTGGGCAAACTACGGATTTCACCCTTCATTCCTGCCTAACACCATCCCTGAATCGTCTGTCCCGGCAGTCCAAGACAGAGTAAATCTCATTCACTCGAACTATCAAACACTGCAAGATTCCATGAGAAGGGCCCAGGAGGAATACAAGAAGCAGTATGATAAAAGGAAAAGAGTCAACCCTACCTTCAAGACGGGGGATAAGGTGTGGCTTTCAGCAGCAAATCTCAAACTGCCTTGCCCTTCCCGGAAACTGGGACCTAAATTTCTGGGTCCTTTTGAGATCAAACGGGAGATTAATCCCGTAGCCTTTGAACTTGTTTTGCCTAAATCGTTTAAAATCCATCCCATATTTCATGTCTCCCTCCTTAAACCTGTTACCTTTAGTCCATTTTCAGGTAGAGAAGAAATGCCCCCGGCTCCAGTTCAGGTTGGTGAAGAAACCGAGTACGAAGTGGAGTCCATCCTCGACTGTCGTCGGAGAGGTAGGACCATCCAGTTTTTAATTAAATGGAAGGGGTATTCTGCTGAGGAAAACTCATGGGAGCCTGCCAACCACGTACATGCTCCTAAGCTTTTACATAGGTTCCGCAGCCGGTATCCTGAAAAATGGGCTCGGTTGGGCATCCGGAGGCTGCCCCTTGGAGGGGGGCACTGTCAGGGAAATAGCCGCAATATCACGAGGTTCGTTCGTGTTAACGCGCGTCGGCGCCTACGTAAGCGCAAGGTAGTTTCCAGACGAACGACCGACGCTACGTCTAACCGGGCGGGCATACGCGGTGATGCCACGAATACTCAACGTACTCGACGTAGACGTACGACCGCTCCAACGCGCTCGCGACGTGACCCGGTCATCTCGTCCATTTAAACGATCGCCTGACACTCCTGCATTGCTGGATTATCGTCAGCTCTCCTGTGAAACCTGTACCCGTGCTTCCTGTTTTCTGATCTCCAGTGTACCGACCCGGCTTGCTTGACCTGCTCCTGTTGTTCTCCTGGCTCTGACTCCTGGCTTGTACCTGACGTTCCTGATCCGCTTCCTGCACCTGATCCCGGCCTGTTTGACTATTCTCTGGACTTCCGCTGCCTACTCTCGGACTTCCTAGCACAGTTGCCCTTCTAGGCCTGCTTACTCCGTACTTGGCCTCTGCTGCTGCTACCTGGCAACCTGTGCTACTGTGGGCACTGCATCCCTGTGTCAACTTCAGGGTTGTGCTGCGCTCGGCCGCAAGGGGAGCCCTCTCAGCATTTCGGCCTCACTCCTGACCGTGACAGGCTTACTAAACCATCCTCATCCTCTATGACCCAAGCTGAGACTAGTGCGCAGTCCACCGTAGCTGCCAGAGCAGCTTATTCCGCCTCCTTGTCTACAGCTGCTCCTACCATAGCCCCAGCATAATGCATAGAGGAGTCAGCTGAATTATTTGAACACAGCATCAGCGGCGTGCTTCTTAAGAATGCACAGACATTACTTGATTCTGGTATTGGTTATGAGGTGGAGGAAGGGAGTAACATGAGCCTACAGAGACAGGAGAACAATGATAAACAACAAACTGGCAGTCATGTTCCCCCAGCCGTTGCATATTTCCATGTTGGCTCCAGTGATAATGGGATGGAAAAAATGATGATGTTGAGGTCACTGACTTTACATAAAAAAAAGGTTAATCTTGGGCCTGGGTGTACTATAATTTGGTTTCTTCACATAAGGCTTGCATCCTGTAGTGCACTAAATTTTGGCTTCATTATACAGACTGGCTCCTCAAGCCATTGTTTACAAAATAAAGAAAGCTTACAGGGAAAATCTATTTAAATTAAATTTTCTTTTTCTTTATATATGTCATTTTTGTTGTAGCAGGTTCTATATGCGATACAGATGTGCCACATTACAGGCCCCCAGGCACTTTATTTAAAGGAATTTTTCATTTTTATTGTTTCATTCTACGCATCATTAAAATCACGGTTCCTTTAAAAAAACAATATAGTTGTTTTTTTTTTATGTTTTGCCTTTATACATGTCACCCATAACCTTTTATGGCCAATAGTTGCATGTAAGCCTTCAAAATGGTTCTTTTGTTTTTTTATGTTTGGATCCCATAGACTTCAATAGGGTTCAGGGTTTTTGACAAACTTTTGCGATGTTTGAGAGTTCTGCATGAATCGTACCTGGGTGTGTTCGGCCCAACTCTAGTTTCATGCTATAAGCTTGTTATGTACGTGGGAAAAAGGGGGAGTAAAGGCCGACAGACCCGGACTATAAAGAAGTTACTTTTGGCAGCAATAAATAGTTCAATATTAAATTAGTTATTTTGAACAATATATTTTATTAAATTCAAGAAATACTGATTGAGATATAAATAACTAATTAAAGCAAAGTGCATTTCATAAAGATTACCCACATAATCAGATTTAAATTTACCATAGACATATAAAACTCGCAGGACATACATAAAACGTTGTGAGGGGTTAGCTCGGCAGCGGGTGTGTGCGACCCCCTGGATGGGTTCACAACACAAAATCAGGCACAGCAGACAGCGTTGTAGGTGCAAAAAAACAAAAGATGCGGTTTATTTATGCTACATGCAGTGAAACATATAACAGCCAAACAAAAATAAAACATGAAAATAAATCCTGGTCAGCTTGACCTCTAATTACACACTTAGATTCCCTGTCTAACAACTGAGTGCAGCCTTGTGCTGCACCAGTCCCTGTCTCTGTTATAGAGGTTTGCCACACAGGCGTTAACTCACCGCACAGAACAGGTGTCACACTCCCCAGTCTATACACACAAAACTGGTTCCAGGATGGAGCATCTCCCTAAGCATGCTGTGGTTTTTTGTAGAGGTCTTAATGAGCCCACTTACTTCAGCTGGGCTCATTAACTCTTCCCCTCTAATTGTACAAGTCTGCATAAAGCCTGAATCTAGGGCACACATATTTCCCATCCTGGATACAACCAGGTGACTTTACCTGCCTGCTGCCACATACCCCCCCCTCTTGTTTCAACCTTGGGGTTGTAACACAAGCAGCCAGACACGCATGTATCCGAGACAAAGCATCCACATTCCCCATTTTAACACCAGGGCGATGCTTAACTGTAAAGTTAAATTCCTGTAGGGCCAGGAACCACCTATTTACCCTTCTATTGGTCTCCTTGTTTTGAGCCATCCACTTTAAAGGAGCGTGATCAGTCACCAGGTCAAAGTGCCTACCTAGCAGATAGTACCGCAGGGAATCTAGAGCCCACTTCACTGCTAAACATTCCTTCTCAATCGTGGCGTAATTTACCTCATGGGACTTCAACTTCCTGCTGAGGTAAATGACTGGGTGCTCTTCCCCGTTCCAGACCTGGGATAACACTGCTCCTAACCCAACGTCTGATGCATCAGTTTGTACAACGAAGTCCTTAAAGAAGTCTGGTGAGTACAACACTGGCTGGCTACATAAGGCTGTTTTTAAGGACTGAAATGCTTCTTCAGCCTCTGGGGACCATTTAACCATGCCAGACTCTTTCCCTTTTGTCAGGTTGGTGAGGGGCACAGCCTGAGAAGCAAAATGGGGAATGAATCGTCGATAATAGCCAGCGATTCCCAGAAAGGCTCGTACCTGTTTCTTGCTGTTGGGACATGGCCAACTCTGTGTGGCCTCGACTTTATTGACTTGGGGTTTTATCACCCCCCTCCCAATAGTGTACCCAAGATATTTGGCCTCCTCCTGTCCAATGGTACACTTCTTTGGATTGGCCGTAAACCCAGCTTCCCGGATAGAGTCTAGGACTGCTTGTACTTTTGGCAAATGTGAGACCCAGTCTGTGCTATGGATAATCACATCATCCAGGTAAGCTGCAGCATATTTCTGATGGGGCCTCAGAATCTTATCCATTTTCCGCTGGAATGTTGCCGGTGCATTCTGTAACCCAAACGGCATTCTCTTATATTGGAATACCCCATCTGGGGTTACAAACGCAGTTTTCTCCTTGGCCGACTCGGCCAGGGGAATTTGCCAATACCCTTTGGTGAGATCAAGAGTTGTCATATATCGGGCTGTTCCCAGCCGGTCAATCAACTCATCTATACGCGGCATGGGGTAGGTGTCAAATTTTGTAACTTTATTCAATTGTCGAAAATCGTTACAAAACCACCAGCTCCCATCAGGTTTGGGCACTAGTACGATAGGACTGGACCAGTCACTCTGGGACTCCTCTATCACACCCAATTCCAGCCCAATTCCAGCCCAATTAGTTTCAGGGCACCCGCCATTTATTACCTAGTCTCACTAGTGTACCCCTAAATTTAGGGGTGTCTACTTTCCAAAATGGGGTCATTTGGGGGGGGGTTTGTGCCATCTTGGCATTTTATGGCCTTCAAAACTGTAACGCCCTTAGAAAGCCTGAAGGCGGTGCTTGGTTTTCGGGGCCCCGTACGCGGTTAGGCTCCCAAAAAGTCCCACATATGTGGTATCTCTGTACTCAGGAGAAGCAGCAGAATTTATTTTGGGGTGTCATTTCACATATGCCCATGGCATGCGTGAGCAATATATCATTTAGTGACAACTTTGTGAAAAATAAAAAATAAAAATAAAAAGTTTGTAATTTTCCCGCAACTTGTGGCAAAATATAAAATATTCCATGGACTCAACATGCCTCTCAGCAAATAGCTTGGGGTGTCTACTTTCTAAAATGGGGTCATTTGTGGGGGTTTTGTGCCATTTTGGCATTTTATGGCCTTCAAAACTGTAATAGGTAGTGAGGAGTGAAGTCAAATATTTACGCCCTTAGAAAACCTGAAGGCGGTTCTTGGCTTTCGGGGCCCCGTGCGCTGCTAGGCTCCCAAAAAATCCCACACATGTGGTATTCCCGTACTCAGGAGAAGCAGCAGAATTTATTTTGGGGTGTCATTTCACATATGCCCATGGCATGTGTGAGCAATATATCATTTAGTGACAACTTTGTGAAAAAAAAAAAAAAAAAAATTAAAGTTTGTAATTTTCCCGCAACTTGTGGCAAAATATAAAATATTCCATGGACTCAACATGCCTCTCAGCAAATAGCTTGGGGTGTCCACTTTCTAAAATGGGGTCATTTGTGGGGGTTTTGTGCCATCTTGGCATTTTATGGCCTTCAAAACTGTAATAGGTAGTGAGAAGTGAAATCAAAAATTTACGCCCTTAGAAAGCCTGAAGGCGGTGCTTGGTTTTCGGGGCCCCGAAGGATTGGGAGAATATAGTTCTGGCGCTATAAAAAGCTGCGGCGAACCTAAATACCTACCTGCCTAACTGGGCGTCACCTGTGACACTAATACAGCGATCAGAAAAACGATCGCTTATTAGGCTGGGTTCACACTGGAGCGATGCGGGAACGCCACAAATCCGCGGCGGGTTCCCGCATCGCATGCCTCCCGGCGGCAGTTCACACTGCCCTATGCGAACTGCTGGGAGTGTCAGTGAAATGTTAATGACACCCCCAGATCAGTTCGCATATCGCAGTGCGATCTGCAAACTCGGATCGCATGGTGTGAACACCCATGCGATCCGATTCTGCTGCGGACCAAAAAAAGGGTCCCGTGCGAATTTGCGGCGGGTGCGGCGGGTGCGGCGCGAATTCAGCCATACTATCTGTATGGCTGAACTCGAATCGCACAGAGATCGGATGTGATTTGCACTGCAGTGCGGTGCGAATCACATCCGTTCTCATAAACCGCTGCAATGTGAACCCAGCCTTAGTGACACTGGCGACGGGGGGTGATCACGGGGTTAAACCTTTATTGGGGGGTTAGGGGGGTACATTAGAACTAAAAGGGGCTAACCCTAACTGCCCTAACAGTTATTACAGTCACAAATGACACCAATGCAAAAAAAATAAAAAATGCAATTGGTGTCACTGTGACTGGGGGGGGGGCAGGGGTAATTGGGGGGGGTGATCGGGGGGTGAAGGGGGGGTGTGAGTGTGCCTGGCATGCTCTACTGTGTAGTGTCGTGTTGGTGCAACTCACCGATCCTCTCTCCTCGGTGCCGGAACGAAAAATACCGACACGGAGGAGAGATTACATCACTTCCTCTCCTGTGTTTACATTACAGGAGAGGAAGTGATGTCACGGAGCATTTCCATTCGTCGGGAGCGATCGCGAGGGGGTGGCCATGAATGAATGGCCGCCCCCTCATCCCGGATCGCTCCCGAACGAATACCGACCGCCGCAGGCACCGGGGGGGGGCCCGATCGGGCCCCCCACCCGTGGGAAGGCAGGGACGTACAGGTACACCCATATGCCTGCCCGTGCCATTCTGTCGACGTACATCGTCGTGCGGCGGTCGGCAAGTGGTTAACCTCCTGTTGTTGGTCTTTCAATAAGGTGACTGCTATTCCAACCTCAGGAACTAAGCAATCAGGCTGTGCTTGTGACAAAGTCTCTGCGACTAGGGATTCCCTATCCCTCCAGGCTTTCAGCAGATTGACGTGATAGATCTGCTCCGGCTTTCGCCTTCCTGGCTGTCTAACCCTGTAGTTCACCTCACTAATTTTTTCAATTACTTCGTATGGACCTTGCCATTTGGCCAGAAATTTGCTTTCAACCGTAGGGACTAGCACCAAGACCCTATCCCCCGGGGAAAAAGTACGGTTCTTGGCCCCACGGTTGTACACTCTCTGCTGTGCTAACTGCGCTTGGGTCAAATGTTCCTTTACGATTGGCATTACCTGTGCAATTCTATCTTGCATCAGGGCGACATGCTCAATCACACTCCTGTGAGGAGAACTCTCATTTTCCCAAGTTTCCTTGGCGATATCCAGCAGCCCTCTTGGGTGTCTCCCATAGAGCAACTCGAAGGGTGAGAAACCCGTAGAGGATTGGGGTACCTCCCTAATGGCAAACATCAGATAGGGTATTAGACAGTCCCAATTCTTTCCATCTCTATCCACCACCTTCTTTAACATTTGTTTTAGGGTTTTGTTGAATCTTTCAACCAACCCATATGTTTGGGGGGTGATACACAGAGGTACGCAATTGTGTCACTTTGTACAACTTGCATAGTTCTTTCATAACCCGGGACATAAAGGGTGTACCTTGGTCCGTAAGCAGTTCCTTACAAATACCCACGCGGCTAAAAACAAGAGATAGCTCTTTGGCTATGGTTTTGGCCGAGGTATTTCGAAGAGGAATTGCTTCCGGATAACGGATGGCATAGTCCAATATAACCAAAATGTACTGATGCCCCCTAGCAGACTTCATTATCGGACCTACCAAATCCATTGCGATCCTCTCAAAGGGGACCTCAATGATAGGAAGAGGTACCAGCGGGTTACGGAAATGTGGCATAGGTGCCGACTTCTGACACACAGGGCAGGAGGAACAATAATTTTCTGTTTCCTTCATGACCCCAGGCCAATAGAATCTCTGCAGTACCCTCTCTCTGGTTTTCTCTGTCCCCAGATGACCTCCCAGAATGTGTCCATGAGCCAATTCTAACACCAACTTCCTGTAAGGTTTGGGCACTACAAGTTGCTCAATGGTTTCTTCTGCCCTTTGAGCCACTCGATATAGCAGGTCCCTTTCCATAGTGAAGTACAGGTAAGTGCAAGTCTTATCTGGGTTCACTAACTCGCCATCTATTTTCACCACATTTTCCCGTGCCTTTATTAGGGTGGGGTCTTTTAACTGTTCTGTCGCAAAATTTTCCCTGTGAACCTCAAGATCCGAAAACTCCACAGACAGCATGTTTTCATCTGAGGATGTTGGCTCCTCCTGAGTTTCCCCCGCCAATACCAACAAGGGAAATTCAGGAGAGTCCTCACCACTCCCAGAGGAATTCTGGTCATCTTCCTGGTCTATAGGGGCACCAGTGGGGGGCTCAGGACAATCCCAGAGTTCCCAGAATTTTGGAAAATCCCTTCCCACAATAGCATCATGTGGTAAGTGAGACACTAACCCCACCTGATGAGAGAGGTTACCTTTGGGGGTCTCAAAAAACACTGAAGTTACAGGATACTCCCGGGTGGCCCCATGCACACAAATAACAGCGACCTCGTTCTTCCCAGAGACCTCTGTAGTAACTAATTCAGCTTTTATCAATGTTACCAGGCTACCTGAATCCAACAACACATCAACATTTCTACCATTAATACACATTTTACATAAATGTTTCTCAGGTCCCCGAATGGCAGTGCATGCAACTGTCGCAAACAGCGACTGACGTCTCTCCTTTATAAAGTCACATTGCATAGGCTCATCCACAACGGGCAATTGGCTGCAATATGTCGTTCTTGCCAGCAGCGGTAGCAAATAATCTTTTTCGCTGCCTCTTGCAGCCTGGGCTTCCTGGGTTGCTCCCGCCAGACCTTAGGTAGAACTCCCACCCTCTTACTCTCTCCACCCTCACCCCTTGGAGTCATCTTACCCGCCACTGGGGATGATCTGGTCTTAGGATGGAAAGTCCGTGAGTCCCTGGAAGAGGTGCTCAAGTTCTCTGTAGCCAAGTACCTCTCAACCAGATCCACAAGTTTATCTGAATTTTCTGGGTCTCCATGGCTTACCCATTTTTGGATGGCAGTAGGAAGAGCTCTCAGGAAACGATCCATAACCACACGTTCCACAATGTTTGGTGCGGTCAAAATCTCTGGCTGCAGCCACTTCCTGCTCAGGTGAATGAGATCATACATTTGAGACCTGGGGGGTTTTCCAACCTGAAAAGTCCAATTATGCACACGCTGAGCCCGGACGGCCAGGGTGACACCCAGCCGTGCCAATATTTCTGTTTTTAGTACCACATAGTCTTTTGCTTGGTCAGGCTCTAGGTCATAATAAGCTTTCTGTGATTCCCCAGTTAACAGAGGGGCCACCAGTCCAGCCCATTGCTCCTTAGGCCACTTTTCCCTTTCAGCAGTCCTTTCAAATGTGGTCAAAAACACCTCCGGATCATCCTCTCCAGTCATTTTTGTCAGTAAACGGCTCACCCCAAAGGATGCGGTATTATTGTAACCACTTGCTTCATTGGTCTGCGGACGTTGCTGTATTAATGTCTCTATTTGCTGTTGAAAACTCTGCTCTTGCTCCTGGCTTGCCCCCCCAAAGCGCCCGCGAGGTCAGAAACCAATACATGGAGTACTTTGTGGGTAGGGGGGCCATTCATAGGCCAGACAATGTCTGAGAGGCATTTTTTAAATACATTTTTCTTTGAAACTCCAATAATCTTTGATTTCATTTACTGCTTGGGTTTGTTTTAGGTGTCTCAGGTATTTTTGCTGTTTTTTTGTGAATTTTTTAACAACAGTGCAAACCCAAGTTCTGAGCAAGATGAGGTGACAGTCTCTTCTTCAGATAATCTTATTATGTTGTGGGGCTGCTACACACACACACCTTGTTTTTGTTGATAATGTATGTAGTGCATTATTGACAAAAATATTGCTAATTTTCAGCACCATGGCAGAAATATGTGGGGTCATGAAAATGACGTGATTGGGGACATTTAAACATCACTGTGGGTGTTATTTACTAAAGGCACATCCACTATGCACTACAAGTGCACTGCAAAAGTGCACCTGAAACTGCACTTGGAGTGCAAAGTGGATTTGCCTTTAGTAAATACCACCCATTGCCACAGAAAACAACAACTTTACTACAAATACTGCTTTTGCACATTGAAAAAGGAAGCCACACATTGTTGTTAATTTCACTTTTTACTCAAAGCACATTCACATGTGCGTTTAGAAAAGGGTTTTACAACAAACCAACATATTTGGTGTATAGAAAACATTATTTTGGGTAACATTTTTATAACTTGGCCTTTTTGTGTGAACAGGCATGTATCAAAGCATAACATACAGTACACAGGAACTTACAAAGTTCAACTTTGAAAAGTGAAGACAATATCAGACATGAGTATGTACAAACTGTGCTGATATTGCCTTCATCGGATGGGGTATCACCCCTGGAAAAGCCAAATTTGGAAGATGCACACACATTGAGAATACAAAAGTGGCCATTTTTCTCCTGATCCCATGCCTAATGTCAACATGTGCTATCTCCCATCATGGGGTATCAATGTACATGTTTTGGGGGTGCAACCCCTTCATCTCATCCACTTTCGTAGCAAGGAAGGGGTTGCACCCACAAAACACGTACATTGATCCCCCATGATGGGAGATAGTACATGTTGACACACTGTGTGCATCTTCCAAATTTGGCTTTTTGAAAAATATAAAAGTTTTTCGGAGAAATAAAAAACTATGCTAGCTAGTTTGGGGTGTTTCAGACTCTCCCCAAAACATCAATGATGTTCTTCATTTTCTGTTGAACATTTTCTGTTGAACATCATTGATGTTTTTCTGTATATTTTCTAAATTGTGATTGCACCCCATTATCTCCCCAATGAGGATCTGGGCACTTTCACTGGTAAAATGTGATTCTTCTTCCACATCACCTAAAAAAACTAAAATAAACACACCATGTATTATAAATATGCAGACATACATTGATTAACTTACTGGAAGCTGTGGTCCCCGACACTCACCTGTTGTGGTGACAATTTGTGCAACTTCAACAATCTCTCCTTCCTCCTCTGCTTCTGGTGTTGGTATTTCCCCTTCTTTGGGAGGTGTAGGGTCCCTGGTGTCCTCAGAAGTCCAGAGTCTTCTCTCCCCTATGAGAATGTAAAAAAGGAATACTTAGCACACAAAGGGCAGAAATAGGAATATGAAATATTGCTTGGAAGTGTCATACAATTGTGTTTTTTGGCCGAGTTCAAAGATGAGAACATTATTTTTGACACTTTTTAAAGCTGGAATACTTACCTGTAGTGTGAACAAATGTAGTGAAGTGTAAGTTGGGAAAACATTGTTTTTGGAGTGGGCTAACGAACGATGTTTATTATGAACGATTGAACCCATGAACTTGAAAGTGGCCATTTTAAACTGTACAACATTAAATCAAAGCACATGGTGCACTATGCAAGCAGAAATTATAATATGAACACACGGCAACTACTTACTTTTTTGAAGAACTCACTTGATCCTTCTGTACTGATCGTGCTCCCTCAGTTTCAGGTCTAACCAGCGTTTTCTCAGTTGATCCTTGGATCGTCGTACCCCAAAATTCTTCTGAAGACTCTTCACAACTTTAGTCATGATCTTGGCCTTTCTGATATTTGGGTTTGGGTAAGGTCCATACTTCCCATCATAGTCGTTCCTCTTCAATATGTCCACCATCTCCAACATCTCTCCAAAATACATATTTGAGGCCTTAAATCTTCTCCCCCTGGATCGGGACGTTTCAGGCTGCAGGCTTTCCTCGCCCTCCTCCTCCTTAGTGGAACTATGATTGCGCACCTGCGTTGTCTCCGCCATGTGCTCTCCCCTCTGCGCTGAAAGAGAAGGGGCGGGGAATAGTCTAGAAAGAACGTCAGGGGTTGGGTGGAGTTTCACGCATGTGCACTGTATATAAAACACAACACGCGTGTGTCGTACGTAAGATCTGTGAAAAGAGGGAGAAGCTGACATGCCGATCGTGCAAATGAAGGTAACATTTTTAACTTGCTACAGCACTAGCCTATACTGCTTCTAGATTGAGGTCTGCATTGGGACACGATTTAGTCGAGTTTAGCCTTACATTAGGGTTTATCTTGTGTTGTGTCTTGCAGAGATTATGGACGGGTTTAATGACCACAGTTTCCTCCCTCTGTTCATCGATAAGTACAGTCCCTGTCTGTGGCAAGCTACGCATTCACATTACAGTAATAAACTAAAGAGGCAGGCAGCGATGGAGAAACTGGTTGAGCTTGTGAAGCCGGTGGTCCCCAGGGCAAACATCAACTATTTAAAAACGAAAATTGGTGGCCTCAGGAGTACATATCTGAGTGAGCGGAAGAAGGTGCTGAAGTCCATGCAATCTGGAGCTGCAGCAGATGACGTTTATGTCCCCAGGATGTAGTATTATGACAGGATGCATTTTCTGTCAGACCAGGCTGAGGTCAGGGAATCCCTCTCTACCCTTCCTTCCACGCGTCCTTCTATGCTAGATTCCACACCTGCTGAGTCTTCAGATGCCCAACCTGGGCCTTCCACTCAGGAAGAACTGGAGGAGCCCAGCTTGAGCCAGGTATAGTATTGTTTTTTTACTTCAAAAAGGAAAGTTTATTTGGGAGTAGGCAGGTACATTTCAAAAATACAAAGTCAAATGAATAACAAGGGGCACCAACACCAAACAACCTCCTGTAGATTAAAAAAGAAAACAATAAATTAAAAAGATAATAATGGTGTTGTGGTAAGTTGACACACAAAACACAACCAAAAAAATGCAAAGATGCGCAAACTGTCAAAAAAGGAGATGTTGATTAAAAAAACCAACCTCAAAATTATAAAAAAAAAAAAGAAAAAAAATAAGATTGGGGAGATGTGACTAATTCAAATATTGTATTGATGAAATGAGTAAAAAGAATAAAGAAATACGTTTGGGAGAAGTGTGTGTGAATATGAGCAGCAAAACAACTTCATTCTTGCAGCATTGTAAAGAAAAAGAGAATGTGCTGCATTAAAGAATTTTTAACATTGCAGCATGACGAATGTGCTATATCGATTACAAGCGGTAGTTTTACCTGAGCGAGCGCTTCCGTCTCAGCATTTTATTGTGAGCATGCGTGGCACCTTGTCTGTCGGACTAGGCTATACACGATCGGAGCTGACGCCATCGGATCATATTGTCGGAAAATTTTATAGCCCAGCTCTAAAACTTGGTCCGTCGGCTATTCAGACGGAAACAGTCTGATGGAGCCCACACACATTATCCGCATTATCCGACAACACGGTCCTATCGGACGTTGTCCATCGGAATATCCGACCGTGTGTACAAGGGCTAATACTGGACGAACAATTGTTCTATAATCCAATTAGTCACTGAATGGATAGACCAATAGTTTAAAGCAAGCAAGGGGGGTGAGGAACGGGATTGAGGTAGATGGTATAAATAGCAGCTTCTTAATCTCAGATAGTCAAACTTGGTAACAAGTTGTATAGATAAAAAGTATCCACATTAGCATGCAGTGAAGTACAATTCATTTCATATAAGCACATTTCAGCTAAGCACCAATCATAAATTCCTACGGGCTTTTAATCAGTCAACCTTGCAGTGAGGGATTAATCCATACAAACACAGCCCCTATTAAATAGCGGCAGCTGATAGAGGTGCGCTTAATTTAAATATTAAACAGTTCAAATGGATCTAGCAGCAACTGCATTCTGCAAAAGCATAAAGCTGTCTCATACTGCAATGATTGAATTCAGGCAGTTTTCAAGCAAATTAGGAGTCTTTCCATACATTACCGCTCCATGCAGTGTTTGTGCGTGGATAGTCCAGAAAGCTGATCTGTGTTTTAGCACTATCCCAGTTCAGCTGTATTTTGCCGAATGGCCTTGTTTCCACAACTTAGCCAGAGAGAAAAAGATCTGTTAAATAGCTCCTTTATACTCAGGCGGTGCTACAGGCGTCTAGTGAAGGCTGAATCAACCACCGCTACTGTGTAGCAAGTTCAAAAAGGGCATTGTTACCACCCGATCAGCATCCTCACTCCTTGCTAGTAAAATGACCAGCCTGCGTGAAGGTGTGACGTCCTTTTATTACCAGTATGCCGGTGATAGTAATCAGTGAAAGTTCATTCATAAAGGTATTATCCTTTTTTTAAAGGAACTCATCTATCAGGATAGCTACTTCAGTATATCGCTAGCTTGTCTAAGATTGGGGCATATTTAACCACTTGACCACTGGGCACTTAAACACCCTTAATAACCAGACCAATTTTCAGCTTTCGGTGCTCTCACATTTTGAATGACAATTACTCAGTCATGCAACGCTGGACCTATATGAAATTTTTGTCCTTTTTTTCACACAAATGGAGCTTTCTTTTGGTGGTATTTAATCACCACTGGGTTTTTTATTTTTTGTGCTATAAAAGAAAAAATACAGAAAATTCTGTAAAAAAAAGAATTTTTCTTCATTTCTGTTATAAAATTTAGCAGATTAGTAATTTTTTCTTCATAAATTTTGGCCAAAATTTATACCACTACATATCTTTGGTAAAAATAAGTACAAATTGGTGGATATTATTTGGTCTTTGTGAAAGTTATAGAGTCCACAAGCTATGGTGCCAATATCTGAAAATTGATCACACCTGAAGTACTGATGGCCTATTTCAATTCTTGAGACCCTAACATGCCAGAAAAGTACAAATACCCCCCAAATGACCCCTTTTTGGAAAGAAGACATTCCAAGGTATTTAGTAAGAGGCATGATGAGTTTTTTGAAGTTGTCATTTTTTCCCACAATTCTTTGCAAAATCAAGATTTTTTTTACTTTTTTTTTTTTTTCCCAAAATTGTCATATTATCAGTTTATTTCTCACACAGCATATGCATACCACAAATTACACCCCAAAACACTTTCTGCTATTACTCCCGTGTACGGCGATACCACATGTGTGAGACTTTTACACAGTGCGGCCACATACAGAGGCCCAACATGCAGGGAGCGCTATCAGGCGTTCTGGAGCACCCAGGACAATTCTGACATTTCTCTCCTACATGTAAAAATCATCATTTATTTGCTAGAAAATTACATCGAATCCCAAAACATTATATATGTTTTTTTTAGCAAACACCCTGGAGAATACAATGGTGGTCGTTGCAACTTTTTATCTCGCACGGTATTTGCGCAGCAATTTTCCGAATGCTTTTTTTTGGAAAAAAAACAGTTTTGTGCTTAAAAAAAAAAAAAAAACACAGTAAAGTTAGCCCAATTTTTGCATAATGTGAAAGATGAAGTTACACCGAGTAAATCGATACCTAACATGTCACTCTTCAAAATTGCACAGGCTCGTGGAATGGCGCCAAACGTCGCTACTTAAAAATCCCCATAGGCGACGATTAAATTTTTTTTTTACTGGTTATATGTTTTGAGTTACAGAGGAGGTCTAGGGCTAGAATTATTGCTCTCGCTCCAACGTACGCAGCGATACCTCACATGTGTGGTTTGAACACCGTTTTCATATGTGGGCGGGACTTACGTATGCGTTCGCTTCTGCATGTGAGCACATGGGGACAGGGGCGCTTTAAAAAAAAAATAAAAAATTTTATTGTTCATTTTACTTTATTTATTTTAGTTTGACATTTTTTTCCCCAAAAATAAATTTTTTGATCACTTTTATTCCTATTACAAGGAATGTAAACATCCCTTGTAATAGGAATATGGCATGACAGGTCCTCTTTACAGTGAGATGTGGGGTCAATAAGACCCCGCATCTCACCTCTAAGCTGGGAAGCCTGAAAAAAAAAAAAAAGATTCTGGATTTGATAGTATTGGCGAGTCGGTAGAAGCACCGGAGGGCGGCGGGAGGGGGGGGGGGTGTCTATGGCTGGGTATTGCAGGGTATCACCGACTATGGCTGGGTATGGCTGGGTATATCAGAGTATGGCTGGGTATCTCAGAGTATGGCGTTGCAGAGCATTGCAGGATATTGGAGGGTGTTGCAGAGCATTGCAGAGTGTTGCACGGTATTGGCGGGTGTTGCAGAGCATTGCAGAGTGTTGCAGGGTATTGGTGGGTGTTGCAGAGCATTGCAGAGTGTTGCAGAGCATTGCAGAGTGTTGCAGGGTATTGGCGGGTGTTGCAGAGCATTGCAGGATATTGGAGGGTGTTGCAGAGCATTGCAGAGTGTTGCACGGTATTGGCGGGTGTTGCAGAGCATTGCAGAGTGTTGCAGGGTATTGGTGGGTGTTGCAGAGCATTGCAGAGTGTTGCAGAGCATTACAGAGTGTTGCAGAGTATTGCAGAGTGTTGCAGAACATTGCAGAGTGTTGCAGAACATTGCAGAGTGTTGCAGAACATTGCAGAGTAATGGCAGGGTATTGCAGAGTATTGCAGTGTAATGCAGACTATTGCAGTGTAATGCAGACTATTGCAGAGTAATGCAGAGTAATGCAGGGTAATGCAGAGTAATGCAGAGTAATGCAGAGTAATGCAGGGTAATGCAGAGTAATGCATGGTAATGCAGAGTAATGCAGGGTATTGCAGGGTATTGCAGAGTAATGGCAGGGTATTGCAGAGTTTTTGCAGGGAATTGAGGGGTTAATTTTCGGTGAGCAGCGATGTGGGCACTGCAGATGCAGCCCACATCGCTGCTGGCACCGATCTCCTCCCCCTCCGCTGTTCCGATCGGTACAGAGAGGGGGAGGGAGGAACCGGCGTCATAACATGACGCCGGTTTGTTTACAAGTGATCACTCCGTCATTTGACGGAGCGATCACGTGGTAAACGGCCGCGACGAGCGGCCGTTTACCGTGATCCGTGATGCGCCGGGTCCTGTGGACCCGGCGGTCACGGATGCTCTCGAGTGCGCGCCCCAGGGGGCGCGCGAGAGCGGAATTCTGGGAGGACGTCATATGACGGCCTCCCACAGTTAAGAAACCGCCCTAAAGCCGTCATTCGGCTATAGGGCGGTTATTAAGTGGTTAAATTAGTAACACTAAATGATGACAAAATGGGATTGTGGCGGGTAAGGCTTAGAAACACCTAGACAGACGAACACACATAAGACATCCCAATTACACCAACAACAAACACCAACTAACATACAACACTTAACTCCCACGAGTACAAGGGGAAGGATATTACAAAGATTATATATTTTAAATTCACCATAATTGAGATAAACCACCCCAGCACAGTCACCCCAAGGAAAATATATCACTATGGACCATTAGTGGAGTTTGATATGGACCTCATTTCACCAGTCAAAGCTGACTTCATGGAGATACTGTGCACCAAATTATTTACAGCCTTACACACTTTTATATGTACATATATAAATATTTACATATGCTAACTGGCAGTTAGTTTCACATCTAGAAACACTTGTAAATCCAGTTCGTGTTATGTATGTGCACTGTTCAATTACAACCTAGAACTATAGCTAGTTCAGATGTACTCTTATGTTTTTTCACAATGTTTTCATTTTTCTGATCTTTCGGAATAAGATCACAAATCCTGCTATATTGATACCAAGACTTTATTAAATTTCAAATGTCTTCACTGTTTACACTACTTTTTTGCTTTTTCAGAAAATATTTTCAGATTTCTTATACAGTTCCCTGGTAATGTATGTAAACACAAGGCTGATTGCTTTTTTTAAAAGGAAAAAAACACATTTGCTTATAAATAAACAGTGTTATTGACAATTTACCTGTGCTTGCCTTTTTAGTGTTATATCAATAAAATGATCCATAAAGCTCAGGGCCTAAAACAGTGTATGTCTGTGAAATATGCCACGACTTTCTTTTGTACACTGCACACATTTCAAGATCCTTCAGTTGTGGACCCTTGCCCATCCCCAGTGGGAGGACTGGACCTCTGTTGAGAATTGTTTAACAGCTTCAAGCACATTGACTTGTTGCTTGATTGGTACAAAATCACAACACCACATTCAATAGGTAGATAAAATCACCAAACTAAGTATTCTAGGACGTGTATCAGTTATATCCCACAAAAAATGGATAGCCAATATCTTAAATTGTCAGTTTTATTTTTAATATTATCATATCACTTTGTTAAAATACATAAGATACATGTAGTCTCCTCAAAGAATATGATAACAAATGTTACGATGGATACCCTTTGCCATCCATTACATTATGCTAGTTCCCCAGACTGTGCCAATAACAGCTGGTTGTGGAATGGTAGCACCATGATGCATTTCCCAGAATCCAGTCTGCTTTGTCAAATAGTGTGGGGGAACATCTAGAACAATAATACCAACTTTAGGTAAACTTTCAGATTGTACAAACATAAATTACATCACGGTATTTGTATCACTTACATGTAAATCGGAATAACTAATTGGTAGCACCATATACTGACATATTGTACAAAAAGGTAGGCTGCAGGGATATAAAAACTGCAGAGAACATATCATCTATATGTCTTTATTTAGACCAGAAAATCTAAAATAAACATGTAATATGGTATCCTGTATGCGCAAACTCCCAATCCAAGCCTATAATCAGATAGCAACTCCATGATGCCCTACTTTTAACCTGTCAGATAATTCTTGAGTGTCTAATTCTGATCCCTGAGTACATCTCCAAAAGGAGTGTAGAAATTGCTTAAACAACCAACAAATGCATTCAAGTATATGTGGACCATTACCTTGCAAAATAACCCACTCTGTTTCAAATAGAAATGAAAGGCATAATATTTGTGTGTATGTATATATATATATATATATATATATATACACACACACACACACACACACACACACAGAGTATCTCACAAGTGAGTACAACCCTCACATTTTTGGAAATATTTTATTATATCTTTATAAATAACAACACTGAAGAACTGAAACTTTGATACAATGTAAAGTATTGAGTGTACAGTTTGTATAACAGAGTGAATTTGCTGTCCCCTCAATAACTCAGCACACAGCCATTAATATCTAAACCGCTGGCAACAAATGTGAGTGCACCCCTAAGTGAAAATGTCCAAACTGGGCCCAATTAGCCATTTTCCCTCCCCGCTGTCATGTGACTCGTTAGTGTTACAAGGTCTCAGGTGTGAATAGTAAACAGGTGTGTTAAATTTAGTGTTACCGCTCTCACTCTCTCATACTGGTCACTGGAAGTTCAACATGGCACCTCATGGCAAAGAATTCTCTGTGGATGTGAACAAAAGAATTGCTGCTCTACATAAAGATGGCCTAGGCCATAAGAAGATTGCCAAGACCCTGAAACTGAGTTGCAGCACAGTGGCCAAGACCATACAGCGATTTAACAGGACAGGTTCCACACAGAACAGGCCTCGCCATGGTCGACCAAAGAAGTTGAGTGCATGTGCTCAGCATCATATCTAGAGGTTGTCTTTGGGAAATAGACGTATGGTGCTGCCAACATTGCTGCAGAGGTTGAAGGGGTGGGGGGTCAGCAGAAGTCCCAGAAAAAGCCTCTTCTAAACATGATACACAAGAAATCCCGCAAACTGAAGACAAGCAGACTAAGGACATGAATTACTGGAACCATGTCCTGTGGTCTGATGAGGCCAGGATAAACGTATTTGGTTCAGGTGGTGTCAAGCATGTGTGGCAGCAACCAGGTGAGGAGTTCAAAGACAAGTGTGTCTTGCCTACAGTCAAGCATGGTTGTGGGCGTGTCATGGTCTAGGGCTGCATGAGTGCTGCCAACACTGGGGAGCCACAGTTCATTGAGGGAACCATGAAGGCCAGACTGGGCCACAGGGTAGTATTCCAACATGATAACGACCCCAAAACACACCTCCAAGATTACCACTGCCTTGCTAAAGAAGCTGAGGGTAAAGGTGATGGACTGGCCAAGCATGTCTCTAGACCTAAACCCTATTGAGCATCTGTGGGCATCCTCAAATGGAGGAGGAGCACAAGTTCTCTAAAATCCACCAGCTCCGCAATGTTCTCATGGAGGAGTGGAAAAGGACTCCAGTGGCAACCTGTGAAACTCTGGTAAACTCCATGCCCAAGAGTGCTGGAAAATATTGGTGGTCACACAAAATAACTTTGGGCCCAATTTGGACATCTTCACTAAGGGGTGTAATCACTTTTGTTGCCAGTGGTTTAGACATTAATGGCTTTGTGAGTTATTTTGAGGGCACAGCAAAATTACACTGTTATACAAGCTGTACACTCACTCCTTTACATTATACCTTTGTATTATACTACTTTACATTACACTTTACATTAAAGTGTAATTTCTTCAGTGTCATCTCATAAAAAGAAATAAAATATTTACAAAACTGTGAGGGTGTACTCACTTTTGTGAGATACTGTACATACACACACACAAATATTTCTATAATGCCACTCGGATTATCAATCTGCCCTTGTGTGGGCTCTGGTGGACTTTTTTTTCCCAAAAGACTTAGAAAGAAGTCTTGACTCAAAATTGTCCGCTGGACTCGGCAGTTCCGGCGGTCAATCTGCCTGTCTGTGTGCTAGTCTTCCTGACTTTTGAAATGAACGGACTTGCCAGCACACGGAGTAAAGTCCATTAATTTTGAACATGGCTCCAGGTAGTCAGGACTAACAAAGGAAGTTAATGTCGCTGCCTCCATCAGCGAGATATACACCTCGCAAGCCCCGTCACCTGGTATGGATTTAAAGGGGTATCCCTACGCCGAAAAAACGGTGTGGGGGTCCCCCCCAGGAACCATATCAGACCCTTATCTGAGTACGCAGCCAGGCCAGTCAGGAAAGGGGGTGGGGACGAGCAAGCGCCCTCCCTCCTGAGCCGTACCACGCCGCGTCCCCTCAACATGGGGGGTGCTTTGAGGAAGGGGGGCTCTGCGGCCCCCCACCCCAAAGCACCTTATTCCCATGTTGATGAGGACAAGGGCCTCTTCCCGACAATCCTGGCCATTGGTTGTCAGGGTCTGCGGGTGAGGGCTTATCAGAATCCGGGAGCCCACTTTAATAAGGGGCCCCCAGATTCCGGCCCCCCCACCCTATGTGAATGAGTATGGGGTACGATGTACCCCTACCCATTCACCGGGGGAAAAAATGTGTACATAAAAAAAACACAACACAGATTTTTAAAATACTTTATTAGACTCCGGGGGTCTTCTTCGGTCTTCGGGGGTCTTCTCGCCGGAATCCTCCACTATCTTCTGCTCTTTTGCTAGCTCTTTTACTAGAGGAGGAGCCCGGCTTTCTCCTTCATTGCCGCAGCCGCCTGGGGGTCTTCTTCCGACTTCGGGGTCTTGTCCCGCTCTTCGGGGGTCTTGTCCCGCTCTTTGATTCTTCTTGCCGGGCCTCTGCTTTATTCTTCCAGCTCTTTTACTAGCGTTGGCCTGGTCTTCTGTTGCTGTCGCCACTGCCTTCTGCTTCTTCTGCTTCTCCTTCTTCTCTTTTTTTTTCTTCTTCCTTCCAATGTTGGCACGGCAATCTCTCCAGCCTTAACGTTGTGCGGCTTCCCCTTTAAATCCATACCAGGTGACGGGGCTTGCGAGGTGTCAATCTCGCTGTTGAAGGCGGTGACATTGACTTCCTTCGCTAGTCCTATCTACCTGGAGCCACGTTCAAAATGAATGGACTTTACTCCATGTGTGGGCAAGTCTATTCATTTCAAAACTCCCTCCATAGTCTGGCGGACCTAGTCTGCCGGAAAAGTCCGGTCGTGTGTGGGCGTGTGTGGGCAGGTCCTCTCATCCAGAAATGGATCTCTGCTGCAATGTCCGGCGGGTTGTCCACCGGAATAAGTCCGCAAGATAGTCTGATCGTATGTACGCGGCATAAGTGATTATATAATCTCTGTTCTCAGCTGTATAAGGGGCTTAGAGTGATAGAGGTGGAGAAACCGCAATATGCTGATCTTCCCAGGGAATGGCTGTACGGGGGTGGGATGTCAGCACAAGTGTGATCATTGGAGGACAGGCTGTGTTTTCTCCCAGCATAGCCAGAAAACTGACCACACTGGGATGTGTGTTATTCCGTGTCTAGCATGGTCAGTTTGAAATAGGAAAGAGGAGGGACTGGCATAATTACCAGATATTTCACTCAAAGGAAGAAACACAAATGCCGCTTAACCACTTGCTTACTGGGCACTTAAACCCCCCTCAGTCCCAGACCAATTTTCAGCTTTCAGCGCTGATGCACTTTGAATGACAATTGCGCGGGCATACAACACTGTACCCAAATGAAATTTCTATCATTTTTTTCCCACAAATAGAGCTTTCTTTTGGTGGTATTTAGTTACAGCTCGGAGTTTTATTTTTTGCTAAACAAACAAAAAAAGATGCAAAAAAAAAAAAAAAAAAAAAATCATGTTTTAATAGTTTGTTATAAAATTTTGCAAACGGGTCATTTTTCTCCTTCATTGAAGTGCGCTGATAAGGCGGCACTGATAGGCTGCATTGGTGGGCACTGATGGGCTGCATTGGTGGATACTGATAGGCTGCATTGGTGGGCACTGATGGGCTGCACTTGTGGGCACTGATAGGCATAGTTAAGGCGGCACTAATAGGCACAGATAAGGTGGCACCGATGGGCACAGATAAGGCGGCACTGATGGGCAAAGATGGGCACAGATAAGATGGCACGGATGGGTGGCACGGATAAGTGGCACGGATGGGTGGCACGGATGGGCACTGATAGGTACCACAGATAGATGGGACTGATGGGCACTGATAGGTGGCACTGATAGGTGGCTCTGATAGGTGGCACTGCTGGGCACTGATGGGCGGCACTGCTGGGCACTGATGGGCGGCACTGCTGGGCACTGATGGGCGGCACTGGGGTGCAGCACCTTTGAGGCAGCTTGGGTGGCACTGTGGGTGGCACTGTGGGTGGCACTGTGGGGTGGCACTGTGGGTGGCACTGTGGGTGGCACTGTGGGGTGGCACTGTGGGCATTATGGGCACAGACGGGGGGCACTTACTTTTACTTTGTTATTTTTCAGGATGGCACTGCGGGAGGCAGGTGGGCACTGGCAGGTGGCATGTGGTGCCTTTCATTGCTGGCCGTGATCGGGACTGATGTCCCGATCACGGCCGCCGGTGATCGGCTTTTTTTTTTTCTCCTCGCGCTGTCAGCGCGAGGAGGAATAATAGCCGATTACCGGCTCCGTTCTATCACATGATCAGCTGTCATTGGCTGACAGCTGATCACGTGATAAGGGGTCGGGATCGACCCCTTACACGGATCGGTGATCAGGCGAGTCTCACGGACTCGCTGATCACAGAGCGCGCCGCGCGCGCCCCTCAGGGGGCGCGCAGGCCGCTCGTAACCAGGACGACGTCAATAGACGTAGTCCTGGAAATCTAGGTCCGCGCTAATGCCGTCATTCGGCAATAGCGCGGTACCCAAGTGGTTAAACACCGTGGATTTTTTTCTGAAGGATTTTGGCTCAAACTTGTCTTGTATACAAACGGTCACACAAATGTTGGCCCAAAATTCCAAACGTGAGAACGCAGTGACGTACAATACATACAACGGGACTATAAAAAGGAGGTTTAATAGCCAGTGTGCCACCCTTTGGGCTCCTTCTGCTAATCTTGTGTTTATCTTGTGTTCGTAGAAGTTTTGGTGAGAGACGATTCACACTTTTCAGCCTCTTGCTTTTCAGTTAATTTCTGCTTTTCAGTTTGTGCTTGTGGCTTTGTATCTGTTCTTCAGTGCATGTTGTCAGTTTGTTCTTGTCTTTCAGTGTGTTCCATTTATAGTTTGCTTCTGTTTTTCAGTACGTTTTTCTGCACTCGTTTTTGAATTTCAGCTCGTTCTACTCAGGTTCTTTCCGATTTTCAGTGAGTTCTGTTCGTTTTGACCAGCCAAGCGCTTCCTAGCCATGTTGTGACTACATTCTGGTCGGAGAGCTTAGGCTGTTTTTGGGCTAGGTTTTGGAGTTCTTGCTTTGACCCATGTCCAGTCCATGAACAGGGAGAGGAGAAGTTCATGGACCAAGAATTGGTTGCTCCAGCGTGGCCAATTTTCTCACGTGCCTTTGCTGCGTGAGATCCAGGAGAATAACCCCAGTCATTTCAGGAATTATCTCCGGAATTAACCCATTTTTCACCATCTGTTGGCTTTGGTGTGTCCTTATATTACAAAGCAGGACACCTGCATGCGGCAAGCCATCACTTCCGAGCAGCGGCTCGTTGCCACCTTGTGGTACTTGACAATGGGGGGAGAGGTCTCCAGGATATTAAGTTCATGGCTGGGATCTCCCCCCAGGCTCTGGGAATCATTATTCCAGAGACCTGTTCTGTCATAATTCAGGTCCTACAGAAGGACTCTATTAAGGTAAGTTTTATCCTTTAACCTCCCTGGCGGTACGGTTATTTCAGATTTTAGGTGCCAAAAGCGGTACAATTATTTTGCATGAAAATTTGGTGTTTTATATTGTAGTCCTGTAATTCTTAGCAATAACTCACTAAATCTGTCCAAACCAGAGTCTAGCAGACATCCCGGGTATGATAAATAGTGATGGACGAACTTCCGATGGGACGTTTCACGAACGCAGACCGCGAATGCGGCCGATAGTTCGCGAACCGGAACGTTCGCGGCGGGCCCCATTGACTTCAATGGGAGGCGAACTTCGCAAATCTACAGGTCAAATTTGCAGCCACAAAATAATTAATAGCTGTGCAAACATAGTCCCACCACATGGCCAATGACATAACACATGTATGAGGTGAATCTGGGATCGACAACTACAAGCATTCTTTTTTTATATGGGAAATTGTTGTGACAATTCAGGACTGTGGAGCGCATGAAGGCAATGGAGGAGAGGGAAGGTCAGGGTAGGCAAAGAGGGTGCAGGAGATGATCACCAGCAGCGTGACATACAGCAATGACACCTGCACCATGATAGAGTCATCTGACAACAGCACCGTGATAGAGAGCACTGACATCAGCAGCGTGACATAAAGCACTAACACCAGCTACGTGATATACAGCACTGACAGCAGCACCGTGATAGAGAGCACTGACATCAGCAGCGTGACATAAAGCACTCACACCAGCACCGTGATATACAGCACTGACAGCAGCACCATGATAGAGAGCACTGACATCAGCAGCGTGACATAAAGCACTCACACCAGCACCGTGATATACAGCACTGACAGCAGCACCGTGACAGAGAGCACTGACATCAGCAGCATGACATAAAGCACTCACACCAGCACCATGATATACAGCACTGACAGCAGCACCGTGACAGAGAGCACTGACATCAGCAGCGTGACATACAGCAATGACACCTGCACCGTGATAGAGTCATCTGACAACAGCACCGTGATAGAGAGCACTGACATCAGCAGCGTGACATAAAGCACTCACACCAGCACCGTGATATACAGCACTGACAGCAGCACCGTGATAGAGAGCACTGACATCAGCAGCGTGACATAAAGCACTCACACCAGCACCGTGATATACAGCACTGACAGCAGCACCGTGACAGAGAGCACTGACATCAGCAGCGTGACATAAAGCACTAACACCAGCACCGTGATATACAGCACTGACAGCAGCACCGTGATAGAGAGTACTGACATCAGCACCGTGATATACAGCACTGACACCTGCACTGTGGTAGAGTCATCTGACACCAGCACCGTGATAGAGAGCACTGACATCAGCAGCGTGACATAAAGCACTAACACCAGCACCGTGATATACAGCACTGACAGCAGCACCGTGATAGAGATTACTGACATCAGCACCGTGATATACAGCACTGACACCTGCACCGTAAGCAGCCCCAGGAGGAAGTCAGCATAGCACAGGGATGGTGGGAGCCCCTCATAATGAGCATAGCACAGGGATGGTGGGAGCCCCTCATAATGAGCATAGCACAGGGATGGTGGGAGCCCCTCATAATAAGCAGCCCCAGGAGGATGTCAGCATAGCACAGGGATGGTGGGAGCCCCTCATAATAAGCAGCCCCAGGAGGAAGTCAGCACAGCACAGAGATGGTGGGAGCCCCTCATAATAAGCAGCCCCAGGAGGAAGTCAGCACAGCACAGGGATGGTGGGAGCCCCTCATAATGAGCATAGCACAGGGATGGTGGGAGCACCTCAAAATATGCACAGCAGAGGTACAGCCCCAGGAGGAAGTCAGCACAGCACAGGGATGGTGGGAGCCCCTCATTATATGCACAGCAGAGGTACAACCCCAGGAGGATGTCAGCACAGCACAGGGATGGTGGGAGCCCCTCATAATAAGCAGCCCCAGTAGAAATATAACACAGCTCAACCTCTTGAAAGAGGAGGGTACGGGCATATAGTACTGTGTGCTTTTTTTGGACAAGGAAGTGAGCCAAATGAAGAAAGAAGGTCTCTGTGCTCGATTAAAAAAATTGTTTATAGACATATACATGGTCTACTGGTCACATGTGTTGAATTCTACCGAGATCCATGCCTCATTCATTTTTAGAAATGTGAGGTAGTTAACACTGTCGTGAGCTAGGTGAGTACGCTTATCGGTCACAATCCCCCCTGCTGCGCTGAACGTCCTTTCGGACAGGACACTGGATGAGGGGCAAGCCAACAGTTCGATTGCAAATTGGGCAAGCTCTGGCCAGAGGTCAAGCCTTCCCACCCAGTAGTCCAGGGGTTCATCACTCCTCAGAGTGTCCACATCGGCCGTTAACCCGATGTAGTCGGACACCTGACGGTCTAGGCGTTCCCTGATGCTGGATCCGGATGACACCTGTTGATGGGTCGGCTGAAAGAATGACCTCATATCCGAAGTCACCAACACATCTTCAAACCGGCCTCTTCTTGCAGGCGCTGTTGGATTGGTACCCGCAACTCCTTCTCTGGGAGTGGGAATTGCTCCTCTGCCAGCGGACGCAAAAGCAGAATGCAGCATTTCTCGAAGCAAGGCCTGGAAGTGCTCCATTCTGCCAGCCCTCTGTGACGGCGGTAACATTTCCGCCATTTTGTGTTTGTACTGGGGGTCTAAGTACGTTGCCACCCAGTACTGGTCCTTGACCATCATGCTTTTTATACGGGGGTCCCTATTAAAACACTGGAGCATGAAGGCCCCCATTTGCACTAAAGTGGAAGCGGTGTGGTGGCCTGGCTCCTGCTCATCATCCAGGATAATGTCATCCTCTTCATTCTCCTCTCCCCATCCACGCACAACAGGGATCCCAGAAAGGTTTAAAGCATGCTCTTCTTGCTCCTCCTCATCTGCCCCGGCACCATCCTCCTCTGACTCCTCTTCAGACTCCTGTTGTTGACTTGTCTCAGATAGAGTAGCCCCCCCTGGGAATTCATCCAGCATTGCGACTTCCTCATCTTCCCGCTCCTGCTCCTCCACAGCTTGATCGATGACACGCCGTAATGCACGCTCCATAAAGAAGGCATAAGGTACCATGTCACTGATGGCGCCATGGCTGCGACTGACCAGTTTGGTGATCTCCTCAAATGGGTACAGAAGTCTGCATGCATCGCGCATGAGCAGCCACTGGCGCGGTGAAAAAACCCCCCAGCTCCCCAGAACCTGTTCTGCCGCAGAGTTCATACAGGTAGACGTTAACTGCACATTTCTGCTGGAGCAGCCTATCAAGCATATAAAAGGTTGAGTTCTATCGCGTCGGGCAATCGCAAATAAGACGCCTGACCGGCAGATTGTGTCGCCGCTGAATGTCAGCAAGGCGAGCCATGGCCGTGTAAGATCTTCTGAAATGGGCCGAGATTTTCCTTGCCTGCCGCAAGATGTCCTGGACCCCAGGGTATTTGACAAGGAATCGCTGCACGACCAAGTTTAAGACGTGTGCCATGCATGGCACGTGCGTGATTTTGCCCTGTTTCAATGCGCTAAGCAGATTGGCACCGTTGTCACACACCACTTTACCAACTGTCAAATTGTGCGGTGTTAGCCACTGATCTGCCTGTGAACGCAAAGCTGAAAGGAGTGCTGGGCCAGTGTGGCTCTTGGCTTCCAGGCACAACAGACGCAGCACGGCATGGCAACGTCTCACCTGGCATGTCGAATAGGTTCTGGGGAGCTTGGGCGGCGCAGCGGAAGAGACGCTAGCAGCGGAAAAGGAGGAGTCAGCCGAGGAGGAGAGGGAGGAGGATGGAGTAGGAGGAGGAGGAGAAGAAGAGTCAGGCCTGCATGCAATCCGTGGCGGTAAAACCAAATCTACACGGGTGCCACGGGTTACATGCTTGACGGCCGTCAGAAGGTTCACCCAGTGGGCAGTAAAAGTGATATACCTTCCCAGCCCGTGTTTGCTAGACCATGTGTCTGTGGTCAGATGTATCTTGGCACCGACACTGTGTGCCAGAGATACATTCACTTGCTGCTGAACATGGCCATATAGCTCTGGGATGCCCTTCTCTGAGAAATACTTCCTTCCTGGGACCTTCCATTGTGGTGTTCCAATGGCCACAAATTTGTGAAAGGCCTCCGAGTCCACCAGTTTATATGGCAGTAGTTGGCGGGCTATCAGTTCTGACAAGCCAGCCGTCAACCGTTGGGCAAGAGGGTCATCATTTTTTTACGCTCGAACATTAGGCCCACGGAAGCCTGCCTTTTTGCAGAAAAACGTGAGCTTGGCATGATGGAAGGTGGAGTGGAGGACAATTGTGAGGAGAGAGGAGAAGGAGAAGTAGAAGACGAGGCTGGACGGTGAGAGCCTGCAGTGTGGCTTTGTGTGTTCCGTTGCTCCCACTCAGCTTGGTGATGGCAGCTCATGTGCCTTCTTAAGGTGGTCGTCCCTAGGTGAGTGTTGGGCTTACTGCGACTAATGCGTTGACTGCAATGATTGCAGATGGCAACGCTATTGTCAGCAGCGGACACGTTAAAATTAGCCCACACTGCGGAGCCATGTGCCGGTATCCTGGGAGCGCCAGATGTGACCGTACATGGTCGATGACTCGCTCCTGATACATTTGCAGTCTGCTTTGTCCCTCCTGTGCAATGTAAGTTATTCCTGCTTCTCCTCCCTATCTGCTGGTCCATATCTCCCTTTGAACTCCCCTCCTCTTCCTCTCTTGTGGGCACCCACGTGACATCACTAGACACGTCATCATCAATGTCACCTTTCCCACCGCTATAAGTAGAGATCTCGGAGTAGGCAGCAACACCGGGGACTAACCTCCTCCTTGGGCTGATCTGGGTACTGTCGTCAGACTGCTGAGTAGCAGTTGTTGCTACCTCCTCTTCCTGATCCAATACCAAGAGTGGCTGTGCATCAGAAATGTCCTCTTGATATGGATCGGAAAATAATTTCTGTGACTCAAGCGGAAGGTATGTGGTGGTGGTGGTGGTGGTGTTGTTGGTGGTAGTGTCTTTGGGGGTGCACATAGCAGAAAGTGAAGAAGAGGGTGCAGATCGAGAGGATGAGGAGGGTGCAGAAGAGTAAGGCTGAGCGAGCCACTCAACCAAGTCTGGTGCGTCCTTTAAAGTAATTGAACGCACATTCTGCAACTTCCCACTTTGGCTCAAGCCTGTTGCTCCTGCCCTACCCCTACCACCCCTGCGGAAGGGCCTGCCTCTTCCTCTGCCTGTCATTTTTTAAATGACCTTGTGACAAAACTCTCAGTCCCTATACCGATGAAGGACTGCTGCAGTATAGGGCAGCGGTCAGCAGTAGTGCACCTCAACCCTATGTATTGTGGACCTATACCAGTCCTTATAGAATGGCAGACTGTACCTCACTCAACCCTATGTACTGTAGTACCCTATACCTTACCAGTCCTTATAAGGACCTTTGTGGAACAAGTAGGTTGTGTGTGAGTGATTAGCAGACTGTACGTCAGTCCCTATACCAATGAAGGACTGCTGCAGTATAGGGCAGCGGTCAGCAGTAGTGCACCTCAACCTTATGTATTGTGGACCTATACCAGTCCTTATAGAATGGCAGACTGTACCTCACTCAATCCTATGTACTATAGCACCCTAAACCAGGTTATTACCAGTCCTTATAAGGAGCTTTGTGGAACAAGTAGGTTGTGTGTGAGTGATTAGCAGACTGTATGTCAGTCCCTATACCGATGAAGGACTGCTGCAGTATAGGGCAGCGGTCAGCAGTAGTGCACCTCAACTCTATGTATTGTGGACCTATACCTGTCCTTATAGAATGGCAGACTGTACTTCACTTAACCCAATGTACTGTAGTACCCTATACCTTACCAGTCCTTATAAGGACCTTTGTGGAACAAGTAGGTTGTGTGTGACTGATTAGCAGACTGTACGTCAGTCCCTATACTGATAAAGGACTGCTGCAGTATAGGGCAGCGGTCAGCAGTAGTGCACCTCAACCCTATGTATTGTGGACCTATACCAGTCCTTATAGAATAGCAGACTGTACCTCACTCAACCCTATGTACTATAGCACCCTACACCAGGTTATTGCCAGTCCTTATAAAGGACCTTTGTGGAACAAGTAGGTTGTGAATGATTGGCAGACTGCAGCAGAAGGGCAGCAGTCAAGTATAATATTCTTTCTATATTTGGAAGAAAGAATATTATACGTGTACAAGCCTATTACCATACCACTGATACCAGTCCTGAAAAGAACCTTTGTGGACCTAATATAGTAACAGCTACTGATTAAACTGACCCTCACTGCCTCCCACACTGCTTCCTGCCTGTCCCTATATAAACTGACAAAACAGAGGCTGTTGGAACAATAACTGGTTACTGGAATAGCACTTTTGTGGACCTGATAGTAACAGCTACTGATTAAACTGACCCTCACTGCCTCACACACTGCTTCCTGCCTGTCCCTATATAAACTGACAAAACAGAGGCTGCTGGAACAATAACTGGTTACTGGAATAGCACTTTTGTGGACCTGATAGTAACAGCTAATGATTAAACTGACTCTCCCTGCAGCACACACCGTCCTGTCCCTTTCTCTAAACTGACAAAAGACACTCAGGCTGCTGCAACAATCAGTAGCACAGCAAACCTATATACACCTAACACCTATACCAGTCCTGAAAAGAACTTTTGTGTACCAAATAGCTAGCGATTTGGGTCACTGCAATCTCTCCCTGCTCCACACAGCAAGCTCTCCCTATAGTGACAGAAAAAAGAATGTAAAATGGCCGTCGGATCGGGTGTATTTATAAGTTAGGGGGAATGTCCAAGTGTCCATGTGCTGTAATGTCTCAATTGGCTATCCTGTACCCCATGATGGATGTGTCATCATAGGTCAAAGTTCTTTTTCACAGAAAACACGGAAGTCCGCCGGGCGAATCGCGAACAGCCGAAATTCAACGCGAAACGACCGCCGGGCGAACCGTTCGGCCATCACTAATGATACATTTTTAAAAATGAAATCATAAATTATAATATAATAAATAATTATAAATAATTGTACCAAATAATAATATAACAATAATAAAAAATATTCAATAATGTAATCAAATCAAAAACACAGAAATTTGCTCAGTTGCAGAATTGTCACTGTCATTACTTTTCAATATTTGATGACGGATCTCCCCACAAATCGCTATCGCTCAATTCTGCGAGTGATTCCAATTTATTACTGCTGTTTTCTAGCTGGTCTGAAATCATTTTTGATGTAAAGGGACAGTTTTGGTTGCTATGGACAATCTCCATTTTCCAGGCATAAAGAACAGTTTTTATAATATAAAACTGCATGCAGGACACTGGGCAGGCCACTAGGGACTAGGGATGAGCCGAACACCCCCCGGTTCGGTTTGCACCAGAACTTTCGAACGGACTCCAAATTCGAACGAACGTTAGAACCCCATTGAAGTCTATGGGACTCGAACGTTCGAAATGAAAAGTGCTAATTTTAACGGCTAATATGCAAGATACTGTCCTAAAAAGGGTTTGGGGACCTGGCTCCTGCCCCAGGGGACATGGGTCAATGCCTAAAATGTTTTTAAAAATGGCAGTTTTGGCGGGAGCACTGATTTTAATGATGATTAAAGTGAAAAAAAAGTGAAATATTCCTTTAAATATGGTGCCTGGGGGGTGTCTGTAGTATGCCTGTGAAGTGCCACGTGTTTCCCGTGTTTAGAACAGTCCCTGCACAAAATGACATTAAACGGAAATAACACCATTTAAAACTGCTTGCGGTTTTAATGTTATATCTGGTTCCTGCAATATGGTTGAAAATCATTGAGAAAAATGGCATGGGTAGCCCTCCCTGCCCATTACCAGCCTATTTGGGTCTTGTACGCATATTAAGGGGAACCCTGTACCCATATTAAAAAAAGGAAATGCGTGTGGCCCCCAGGCCCTATATACTCAAAACAGCAGTATACAGGCGGTGCAAACAAGACAGGGACTTTGTAGGTTTGTTGTGTTAAGTTGAATCTGTTTGTAATTTTCAACTGGTACATTTTTAAAGTGTAGCTCCAGTCAAAAAAACTATTTTTAAGGTTTTTGGAAAACATAGGGAAGGGTTATCACCCCTGTATAATTTGTTTTGTCGTCCATCTTTTTTCATCTTACTTGCTGTTGTCTCCTTCCGTTTGCAAGTAGGAGATGTTTGTAAGTTGGATGTTTGAAAGTAGGGGCCTGCCCTATATGCTCTGCAGAAATGACGGAACAAGGTGTTGGTTTTGCCACAACATTGTAAGCCCTCAAAGTGACTCTTGGTGGGCGCTGGAGCGCCCTGCTGTGAACGATTATATCAAGAATTGTAATTACATGCCATTGTTGAACAGTGGTAGAAAAATTGACCTTTGGTGGTTGTGGTGCTGGTGCCACAACACTATAAGTCCTCACCGTTACTCTGGGTCGGCACAGGAAGGGGCCCTCCTGTGAAATATTATATCAAGAATTGTAATTACATGTCCCTGTTAAACAGGGGCAGAAAAATTTGGCCTTGGGCACTGCTGCTGGTGCCACCACACTGCAACCTCTTCCATATACTCTAGTTTTATTGCAGGAATTAGCCCTGCTGCAAAGCATTGCATCAAAAATTGTACTTAAACGCCCCTGTTTAACAGGGGCAGAAAAATTGGGCCTTAGGCACTGGTGCTGGTGCCACCACACTGCAACCTCTGCCATATACTCTAGTTTTATTGCAGGAATTAGCCCTGCTGCAAAGCATTGCATCAAAAATTGTACTTAAACGCCCCTGTTAAACAGGGGCAGAAAAATTGTGCCTTAGGCACTGGTGCTGGTGCCACCACACTGCAACCTCTGCCATATACTCTAGTTTTAATGAGGGAATTAGCCCTGCTGCAAAGCATTGCATCAAAAATTGTAATTAAACGCCCCTGTTAAACAGGGGCAGAAAAATTGGGCCTTAGGCACTGGTGCTGGTGCCACCACACTGCAACCTCTCCCATATACTCTTGTTTGATTGCAGGAATTAGCCCTGCTGCAAAGCATTGCATCAAAAATTGTACTTAAACGCCCCTGTTAAACAGGGGCAGAAAAATTGGGCTGATGGCATCAACCAGAACCAGAAATGTTCTTCCAACATATCAGCGGAGGAGGAAGAGGATAGACAATCAACATAACAGGACAGTCACTCAGCATCAGCATAGGCAGTCTTGAAGGGATGTGGTATTTCAAAAAAAATTATTCGGTTACATCAGCTTCAGGTGCTTGGTAGCTGTGGGTGATCCAAGACTAATTCATCTTGATGAAGGTCAGTCGATCAACTGATTCGGTGGACAGGCGCACCCTGTGATCGGTAACAAAACCACCAGCAGCACTGAAGGTGCGTTCTGAAAGAACGCTGGATGCAGGACAGGCCAGTAGCTCAATTGCATACTGTGCAAGCTCTGGCCAGTGATCCATCCTCAAGACCCAGTAAGCCAGAGGATTTTCGGTGGGAAAGGTGTCCAGGTCTGACCTTGCCCCTAGGTATTCCTGCACCATGTAAATCAGACGCTGGCGATGGGTGCTGGAACCGATCATACCTTGGGGCTGCGGACTAAAAAATTGTCTGAAAGCATCAGTCAGACGGCCACCTTCTCCACCGCTCCTTCTGACAGATGCCTCAGCAACATGTTGTCCAGGACCAGGAGTTGGTAACCTCCCAGTCTCTGGGAACGCATTGCACAGACCTTTCTGCAAGGCCTCCCGGAGATGTCTCATCCTCTGCTCCCTCTGCGATGGCAAGATAAGGTCGGCAACCTTACCCTTGTACCGTGGATCAAGGAGAGTGGCCAGCCAGTAATGGTCCCTCTCCTTGATCCGAAGAATACGAGGATCCTTCCGCAGGCTAAGCAGGATCAGAAAGGCCATGCAGCGTAGGTTAGCTGAGGCATTCGGTCCGGAGTCCTCTGGGTCACTAAGGACAACATGATCCGCAGCTACCTCCTCCCAGCCACGTACAAGTCCACGTGTTTCTTGGGACTGCAAATCATCCCTACAAGACTGCTGCTGCTGCTGCTGCTACTGATGCTGATGCTGAGTGCCAGCCTTCACCTCCATGCTGACACAATCATCCTCCTCCTCCTCTTCCTCCTCCTCATCCTCTTCCTGTGTGATGGGTGGCACAGCAGGAACACTGTCTGGATAAAGGGGGCCTTGAGAGGCAAGGAAGTCCTCCTCTTCCTGCCTCTGTTCTGCCTCAAGTGCCCTGTCCATTATTCCACGCAGCGTATGCTCCAAGAGGTGGACAAGAGGTACAGTGTCACTGATGCATGCACTGTCACTGCTCACCATCCTTGTGGCCTCCTCAAACGGTGACAGGACAGTGCATGCATCCCTGATCATGCCCCACTGGCGTGGTGAGAAAAAACCGAGCTCCCCTGACCCTGTCCTGGTGCCGTAGTCGCACAGGTACTCATTGATGGCCCCTCTGCTGCGTGTGCAGCCGCTGCAGCATGGCCAATGTTGAGTTCCATCTTTTGGGCATGTCACATATAAGGCGGTTCTTGGGCAGGTTCAACTCCTTTTGGAGCTCAGCCAGCCAAGCACAGGCATTAAATGATTGGCGGAAATGCACACAGACTTTCCTGGCCTGCTTCAGGACATCCTGTAAGCTGGGGTACCTGCCCAAGAACCGCTGCACCACCAGGTTAAGGACGTGAGCTACACAGGGCACATGGGTCAGTTGTCCCTGTCGGAGGGCGGAGAGGAGGTTGGTGCCATTGTCGCAAACCACCATTCATGGCTTAAGCTGGCGTGGCGTCAACCACCTCTCGGCCTGCCCCTGCAGAGCTGACAAAACATCCGCCCCAGTGTGGCTCCCGTCCCCCAAACAAACCAGCGCAAGCACGGCATGGCATCGTTTTGCCTGCGTACTTGCATAGCCCCTGGAACGCCTACGGAGCACCGCTGGTTCTGAGGACAGAGCACTGGAAGAGGCCATGGAGGAAGAAGAAGAGGAGGGGGTGGAGGAGAGAGGTGTGTCACAACCAATAGTAGCATTTTGGAGGCGTGGTGGCGGAACAACCTCCAACACTACTGCACCTTGTCCTGCATCCTTCCCAGCTGCCAGAAGAGTGACCCAATGGGCCGTGAAAGACAGGTAACGTCCCTGTCCATGCCTGCTGGACCATGAGTCAGCGGTAATATGCACCTTACCGCTGACCGCCCTGTCCAGCGAGGCAAGGACATTGCCTTCCACGTGCCGGTAGAGAGCCGGAATCGCCTTCCGTGAGAAAAAGTGGCGTTTGGGGACCTGCCACTGAGGAACCGCACATTGTACAAACTCACGGAAGGGGGCCGAGTCTACCAACTGAAAAGGCAGCAGTTGAAGTGCTAGCAATTTAGCCAAGCTAGCATTCAACCGCTGGGCATGTGGATGGCTGGGAGTGAACTTCTTCCGCCGGTCCAGCAGCTGGGGCAGGGACATTTGCCTGCTATAATCGGACGTGGGTGTACCGCTAGCAGAGTTCCCGGAAGCACTTGGCTGTGACACACCTAATTCTACACCTTCATTCCTCTCAGAGCAGGTTTCAGAGAGGACTGAAGGTCTAGTGGGGTTGGAGATGCCAGCTGATGAGGAGTAAGGAGAGGTCCGCTTTGTTCTTTGGTGTGGGTCTTTGAGGTACGCTTGCCAACGAGCTGCATGGCAGGTCAACATATGTCTGGTCAAGCATGTGGTGCCCAAGAGGCTGATGTTTTGGCCACGTGAGATACGCTTGAGACATATGTTGCAAATAGCAGCGGTGCGATCTGATGCACTCGTCTCAAAAAAGGCCCACACCAAAGAACTTTTAGAATAACGCACAGAGGCAGCGCTCTGCACAGGCGGAGCTCTGCGGTGTGATTCAGTCGGTGTGCTGCCCCTAAGCTGGCCCCCGGAGGGCATCCTGCCTCGTTGGACATGTGCCTCCTCCTCCTCCTCCTCCTCCCTCCTTCCAGGCACCCACGTGGAGTCAGTGCCCTCATCATCCCCTCCCTCTTCATCGCTGTAGCAAACCTGGCAGTATGCTGCAGCTTGTGGAACATGACTGCCAGATTGCTGTCCTTCTTGAGCATCCCCTCTCTCTGCGCTCACGCTACTGCCTTCCTCTAGCTGAGTGTCATCATCAGAGCCCACAAAACACTGGGCATCCTCCTGGAGCATGTACCCAACACTGTGCTCAAAGAGTTCAGGAGACTCCTCAGGAGGACGTGGTGGGTCTAGGGAAGGAGTCACTGATGATGACATTGAGAGGAGGAAAGACGATGCGTTGGCAGCTGCTTTGCTACTACCCTGAGACTGGGTGAGAGAGGATGAGGAGGATGAAGAGGGCTTGGTCATCCACTCTACCAAGTCGTTGGCATGTTGCGGTTCAACATGTCCAGCTGCCGAAAAGAAGGACAAGCATGTCCCATGGCCACGTGCTGATGACAATGCACCGCGTCCACGACCAGCACTGTTGTCTCTAGACACAGAGCCTGCTTGCCCTCTTTTATCGGCTAGCGCCTGTCTGCCTCTCCTTGCTGGCCTTCCAGACATGGTAATGGCCTGAAGGGAGTTGGGTAAAACAGCAGTTGGGTAGTGTATATTGTGCTGGAGGCACACAACACCCACTAACTCCTGCAGATGCCTTTATTATAGAACACCAGAGATAAAGGGGTATATACAGATGTATACTGTGCTGTGCTGGAGGCACACACAACTTCCAATAACTCCTGCAGATGGCAAGTGGGCTCAAATAGAGAACAGCTATGTAGGTGGATATAGCGGTATGTACTGGGTACAGAGCACGCAGACAGCACGCACTATCTCCTAACACTACTGACTGCAAGCTCTATTATAAAAGATAGATCACTACTACTAGCTATATAGGTGAGGTGAATATAGCGGTGTATACTGCGGTCAGGGCACGCAGACAATAACCAGAGAACACCAGAGATAAAGGGGTATATACAGATGTATACTGTGCTGTGCTGGAGGCACACACAACTTCCAATAACTCCTGCAGATGGCAAGTGGGCTCAAATAGAGAACAGCTATGTAGGTGGATATAGCGGTATCTACTGGGTACAGAGCACGCAGACATCACGCACTATCTCCTAACACTACTGGGTACAGAGCACGCAGACAGCACGCACTATCTCCTAACACTACTGACTGCAAGCTCTATTATAAAAGATAGATCACTACTACTAGCTATATAGGTGAGATGAATATAGCGGTGTATACTGCGGTCAGGGCATGCAGACAATAACCAGAGAACACCAGAGATAAAGGGGTATATACAGATGTATACTGTGCTGTGCTGGAGGCACACACAACTTCCAATAACTCCTGCAGATGGCAAGTGGGCTCAAATAGAGAACAGCTATGTAGGTGGATATAGCGGTATGTACTGGGTACAGAGCACGCAGACAGCACGCACTATCTCCTAACACTACTGACTGCAAGCTCTATTATAAAAGATAGATCACTAGCTATATAGGTGAGGTGAATATAGCGGTGTATACTGCGGTCAGGGCACGCAGACAATAACCACTACAGAACAGCAAGATAGAAAATCGGCCGAAAACGATCGGTGTGTACTGTGTTGAAGGTACACAGAACACCCACTGCTTCAGACGCCAACACACCTTATATAGTGTGGGGTGTGCACTACACAGCCTGAGCTATGATTGGCCACAGGCATCCTGCCTGTGGCCAATCATGGCTCTCCTCGCTGCTGGCGCTGCGATTGGCCAAGCATGCGGGGTCACAGTGCATGCTTGGCCAATCATGAGCCAGCAATGCACTGCGCCATTGCAGTGCATTGTGGGCCGTGAGCGCCACACGAATTTGACGCGAACGGACCAAAATGTTCGGACTTCGCCGAACGGACGAACAGCCAATGTTCGAGTCGAACGTACGTTCGACTCAAACACGAAGCTCATCCCTACTAGGGACAAAGGGGATGTGAAATTATTACATACAGCAATGTAATCTGTAAGATTACATTATACTTTATGTATACTGTGTGTTTCACTTTTTGAATTTGGCGCCGATCTCCGTCCCCGTGCGTCGCAACGCTCGCAGGGAACGGAGATCGGCTCTGTGATGAATCGAGCGGAAGACGAGCCGCTCATACAGCGTGGGGACATCGCTGGATCCAAGGGAGAAGGTAAGTAAGCATCCTCCTGGATCCAGCGATGCGGTCCGAGTCTGGCTCGGGGTTACCGCTTTTGGTATAAAAATTCCACCCCGAGCAAGACTCGGGAACACCGCCAGGGGGGCTAATATCACATTCTATGTATTTAATATTTGCTAATGTTATGCTATTTATTTTATCATTCTATAATTACCATGATTGTAATATGCTGTGAATGTCCTCTTTGTCCTCATGCATGCAGTAAGCTTTTAATGCTCCTTTTTTGTCCTTCATGCATATTTGCCTTCACTAACCTCCCCAGTATGCTATCCTGGCCCCATACACACCTAGCCCAGTCACTTAACAATGTATTTTGTCAGCTCCACTGTACTGCTTACCCTAAACACCCACTAAAATGTGTCCAAATGTTATTTTTGTCCTTAAATTCAGGCAGAGAGCAAGAGGCATTTTTGTGGGGCCTAAACTAATTTGGAACCCTCCCTCTCCCCCAACCACGAAGTCAACTGATACCAATAATCTATCTGCTGACTTTGCCAAACCCATACACACTATACTTACCTCTTTTGTTGTCATATGTATCAATGAATTCACCAAAACATGTAGTGCAAGGGCCTGCCTGAATACTTTCAAATGGTATTGTTTCAAGTTTTTTTCTCCTATTATCTTGATATATAATTGCAGAATGTAAAACAAAACGTGCTTCAATTTTTACAGTTTGTATTCATATTTTTGGATTATGACACTTCTTACCATACTTGTCCAGTGGGCTGCCAATAGTGTTAGTAAAGAGGGGCTGGCCAAAGTAACACACATTATTTATGCATTCAGCTCTCAATGTGTAGAGGGTTACCTGCCCAAAACATCACCCCCCACCATAACATTTTTTACAATGGGCCATCAGAGGGGGTGAGGAATCTGATAAGTGGACCTTATACTTTTGTCTATAAATACTGATTTTAATACTTTTAATACAAGTAAGTTCTACTTATGTTGGCCAAGAATGTTTGTATCTAATCTGCTTGCAATGTTATGTGCAAAAGCACTATTTTTTTCTTGTTTGACTCCACAGTTTCCTTCCAACCCACAGGAATGGCAGACTGTGGCCTCTCAATTAGACCAGCAGTGGGAGAAACATTTCCACATCATCCCACCCCCCAACTTGGGGTCCTACTATTATAAGTATAAGGGGTATAGTAGTATTGTATTGTTTGCAGTGGTGTCAGCGACCTATGATTTCTGGACGTGGGGAAGAATGGCTAGATGCCAGATGGTGTAATCCTCGCACAGATGGAGTTCTACAGATGGCTCCAGAATGGAAGCTTGGGCTTGCCACCTCCAGAAGACAATGTGGCGGTCCTCTCATTCATCTTTGAGGCAGATGAAGCCTTTGCACTTGGGGACCATCTTATGTGGCCATTCCCTATGAGGACCCTCACCTCGGACCTGAGGGTTTTAATTACCGGCTGGCCAGAGCCAGAAGATTGGTTGAAAATGCCTTTGGCATTGCAGCCAACTATCTGGCCTCAGTTGTGACTGAGGCCAGCTCACTGGAACAAAACTTGACAGCACTTGAAGCTGGCCATCCTGGCTTGCCACCCCAAAATGCCCGTCAATTATGGCAAAGTTATCTGGAGTAGTTTGCAGGTAGGGGGCAATTGATATGCCAGATACTGTTTAAAAACTATGGAAAATAAATTTGTTGTTAAAAACTTAACTCATATTTCATTTGATTTACTGCTTGTGTTTCTTTTATCTGTCTCCTAAGTTCTCCAATGGCCTTTTTTTTGGCCATTTTCTTCAATTGTGCAAACGTAACTTATTTGATACATGAGGTGACAATCTATTCTTCAGCTAACTATTATGTTGTGCTATGGGTGTGCTACACTCACACAATATTTTTGTTGTTAATGTATGTAATGCATTAATGATAAAAAAAATCATCCTTTTCAATTCCATGAATTAATTGCTTGGAGTCCCTAAAATGGCCTTATTGGAGCAAATTTTAGAGCACTGTGGGGGTTATTTACTAAAGGCAAATCCACTTTGTACTACAAGTGCACTGAAACTGCACTGAAAGTGCACTTGTAGTGAAAATTGGATTTGTCTTTAGTAAATAACCCCCATTGGCACTGCAACTACACCAACTTACTTCAAAAACTGGTATTGAGCATTGAAAGAATAAGCCACACATTGTTGAGTATAAAACATTTTACTCCAAGCACAAAAAAACACCATGTATTATAAATATGCAGGCATACATCTATTACCTGAAGCTGTGGTCTCAGATACTCACCTGTTGAGGTCACCATTTCGCCCACTTCCTGAACGTCGGAATCCCCATCTTTATGGTGTGTGGGGAGTTCCCCTTCTCCAGGATGTGTGGGGTTCGTAGTGTCATCAGATGTTCCAATTCTTTTTTATCCCCTATGTGAATACAAAAAAAGGTACACTTAGCACACAGATATTTGAGGCAAGAAATAGTAATATGAAACATTGTTTGGAAGTGTTGTCCAATTGTCTGTTTTGGTTAAGTTCCAAGCTGAAGACATGATTTTTTCCCTTTTCAAAGCTGGAACACCTACCTGTTTTGCTAGAGTTTCACATATGGAGAGACCCCTAGTATCCACTGGAGTACCTGTGTGGGACACCATAAAAAGGGTGTTCTGTTATCCCACACTAGTGCTCCTGCGTCCAGACGTGTAAACAGCTGGTGAGTGTCCTCTCCTTACACTGAATCAAGTTTGCATTTCATTCTAGTTACAAACACATCTAGACAACAATGTACTAAATTTATTTTCATACAAATAGGCATCAACAAATGTAGTTAACCTGCATCTGCCAAAAACTTTGTATTAGTGGTCGAACTAACAATGTTTAATATGAATGATTACTGTGCTCATGAACCTCAAACTTGCCATTTTAAACTGTAGAACAGTAAAGAAGAGCACATGGAGCAGCACAAAAGTAATAATAATAGGAACACACGACAAATACTTACTTTTTATGCCCCACACACACGATCGGACTATCTGGCGGACTTAGACCAGAGTCCGCCTGACAATTCATCCGTTTGTGGGCTCCGGCAGACTTTTTTTTCCCAAAAGACTGGGGAACTTAGAAGTCCGGTGGACAATCCAGTCGTCTGTGTGCTAGTCAACCGGACTTTTCAAATGGACGGACTTGCCCACACACGAAGAAAAGTCCATTCATTTTGAATGTAGCTCCAGGTAGACGGGACTAGCGAAGGAGGTCAATGTCGCCGCTTTCTTTTAGTGGTATTTAGCACTAGTGGGCTTTTTATTTTTTGTGCTATAAATTAAAAAAAACATAAATTTTGTGCACAAAAAGCCTTTTTCTAAATAAAATGTTGCTAATTAGTAATTGTTCTTAATAAATATTGGCCAAAATGTATACTGCTACATATCTTTGGTAAAAAAAAAAAAACACAATATTGTGTATATTGTGTACCCTTTGTGAAAATTATAGAGTCTACAAACTATGGTGCCAATCACTGAAAATTGATCACATCTGATCAGGCCGTCAGTACATCAGGTGTATCTCATTTCTTGATACACTAACAAGTCAGGAAAGTACAAATACTCCCCAAATTACCCCTTTTTAGAAAGTAGACATTCCAAGGTATTAAAGTGGTTGTAAACCCTTACAAACCACTTTGACCTACAGGTAAGCCTAGATTAAGGCTTACCTGTAGGTCCAAGCAATATCTCCTAAACCTATATGGTTTAGGAGATATTTGCCCGAAAACGGGCACCGCTGTCTACGGCGCATGCGCCGTAGACAGCGACGCGCAGGCGCACTGAACGCGGCAGTTCCAAAAATGGAGCTGCCGCATTTGTCGACTCCCGTGCGCATGCGCGGGAGTGACGTCATCGCGGCTTCGCCGAATGACAGCGGCGGAGCTGCGAGACGCCACAAGCAAGATGGATGCGGCGGACTACAGGGGACAGCGCGACTTCGCTGGCTCCTGTGTCAGGTAAGTGACACATAATGGGCTACTATGCGATGCATAGTAGTCCATTATGCTTTACCTTTGCAGGGAAAAAAATAGGAAGTAAACTCATCAGGGTTTACTTCCTCTTTTAGTAAGTAGCATGGTGAGTTTTTTTAAGTTGTCATATATTCCCACAATTCTTTGCAAAATTAAGATTTTTTTTTTTTTTTTACAAAATTGTCATATTATGAGGGTTATTTCTCACGCACAGAATATGCATACAACAAATTACACCCCAAAACACATTCTGCTACTCTTCCCGAGTATGGCGATACCACATGTGTGATACTTTTACACAGCCTGACCACATACAGAGGACCAACATTGAAGTAGTACCTTCAGGCATTTTAGGAGCATAAATTACACATCTCATTTCATTCCTACCTATCACACTTTTGAAGGCCCAGGAGCACCAGAACAGTGGAATTACCTACAAAATTACCCCATTTTGAAAAGTAAACACCCCATTGTATATTTTATGCGGCATGGGCTGCAAATAGGTGCTCGGGTACTCTGATGGGCTGGTGACAGGTACTCTGATGGGCTAGTGACAGGTACTCTGGTACTCTGATGGACTGTGATAGGTACTCGGGTACTCATATGGACTGTAACAGGTACTCAGATGGACTGTGACAGGTACTCGGGTACTCTGATGGACTGTGACAGGTACTCGGGTACTCAGATGGACTGTGACGGGTACTCAGGTACTCTGATGGGCTGGTGACAGGTACTCTGGTACTCTGATGGATTGTGAAAGGTACTCGGGTACTCTGATGGACTGTGACAGGTACTCGGGTACTCTGATGGAATGTGAGTGACAGGTATAATGATGGGTGGTGACAGGTCCTCTTTTTTGGGGGGCAATCAGTGTGATTGGTGTGTACAGTAAGCGGTAACGAGATGTTACCTTCTCACACACGATCAGTGTGTGAGGAGGAGAACCCGGTAACATCTCCTTACCGCGGTTTGTTTACATTTAGTGATCGGCTGTGAAAGGATCACAGCCAATCAGGTGGGTAAACAGCCAGCCAACGGCTGATTGCGTGCATGCGCCATGTACAGTGGGGGTGGAACCATATGTGATCAGCCGTGACTTCATTACGGCCGATCACATGGTAAATAGCCATGCCCAATGGCTGTTCACCTCCCTCGGGGGCGAGCGGTGTCTCCGTGACATGCTGCCACCGAAGGAACAGGGATGCGCATGCACGACTGCGCGCATTCCCTGTTTAATTGGGAGGACGTCATATGATGCCCTCCCGCCACAAGAGCCGCTCCGTCTGACCGTCATTTGACAGCTGGCGGTCGGCAACCAGTTAATAACACATACGTTATTGATTCAGCAGACAAACTTATACACAAACGCCAACATATCCAATATCTTAAAGCTAATAAACCTGACACCCCTATGGCAAGAAGTATGAAATCTGTTAATCAAATTAGGTTAAAAACGTCCCAAGACGCATACACTAGTAGCCCAATTAAAATACTAGAAGTGTTTTCGCTCTAAGTTAGCTAAATTATATTCCCCCGCTATAGATTTTAATTTGAATAATGCAAATATGCTGTTTTCCAATACTAAGCTTCCTATTATTGATGAGGAACAGCGAGGGAGACTTGAGTGCCCCATTACAACTACTGAAGTTCAGACTGCTATTAAAGGATTGAAGCGACACAAAAGGCCGGGCTCGGATGGGTTTTTTGCATCATACTATAAAAGTTTTGAGTCATTAACATCTATCATAGTCATGTTACCTAAATCATGTTCTGACTCCACTTCCTGGACTACTTATCGCTCCATTTCCCTCCTCAATTTAGACATAAATTACTAGCCAAGGTCCTTGCATCCCATTTGAACAATATTATAGGCCGACTAATACACCATGATCAAACGAGTTTTATACCCAAAAGACAGGCAGGGGATAACCTTAGACGAACACTCTTACTAATTCAAGCAGCTAAATCTAGACATATCCCAACTTGCCTTCTATCTCTAGACTTCAGAAAGGTATTTGACTCAGTCACCTGGCCTTATATGCAATATATGCTCCAAAAATTGGGTTTTTCTTCTCTTTATAATAATCCAAGGGCTTATATCAAATACGCAGGCTACAAATCGGCCATGCTGGATATTAGAAGAGGTACAAGGCAAGGATGCCCCTTATTCCTGCTGCTTTTCGCCCTTCTAATAGAACCTTTAGCTCAATTAATTAGATCCAATCCGGACTTCAAAAGTATTGAATTAGGCGGATACCAACGGAGACTTTGTCTTTTTGCAGACAATATACTTATTTATTTATTTTTATCTCATCCCCACATTTCTGCCCCAAATCTTCTCAATTTATTAGATACATTTTCACATATCTGCAGACTATATGTAAATCCCATCAAATCAAATGCGATGAATGTCTCTTTAACCAAATTAGACCTTTATCAGGCTCAAAGCTCTTTACCATTTAATTGGGTCTGTCGCCAACTGTCATATTTAGGAGTGCATCTCACATCCTCACTTACTGACCTTTTTGCAGCCAATTATCTACCTCTACTAAAACAAGTTACAGGTTTTATGAAACCATGGTCATCACTACCATTATCATGGTTAGGACAGATAAATGCTGTAAAAAAGTCAATACTACCAAAGTTTTTATATTTGTATAGATTACTTCCTGTTTCTTTACCGTCCTACTTCTTATGACTCACACAACGCAAGGTAATGTCCTTTATTTGGGGTAACATTACCCCCGCATTCCTAAATCCACATTGTATCTTGTGGGGGGTTGGGCCTACCAAACTTCTCCTCATTATTTGGAAAGGGGGAAAAGTGAAGAAGGGGGACTGGAGGGTAACCAACCCCCGGGACTTTTACAACGGCACCAAATATGTTTGAACAATGGGTAAAATCAATAAAGTTTTATTTTGTGTACAAAAAAACATTCTTCAAACACAGAAGACAATTTCATCTGTTTTCATACAGAGATAAAAAAACGGGTATACAAAGATTGGTATATGAGCCTACAAGACTCCATAGATTACCACATTTATATACGATTTAAACTGCATTTTCTTTCCTACATGTTTCGCTCTTCTGAGCTTCCTCAGGACAATTGCAGCATACAGCAATCAATAGATAACTGAAATTATACAAAGACATTTATTTAAAAAGTGCATATGCATAGATGGTTTTGTACATACAGCATCTGTGGGGGGCATAAAAAATATATCCACCCCCACAAATTTACACAAGTCATATAAATCTAGTGGTGGGTTCATTCGGGTCCAACAAATTAGTTGGAGAGGAATGAAAACAAACACCTTTCAGATAATCAAATACAAGGACATAATTTTCATATCAATATTGGATAGCAGATAGTTCCCTAAGGGGGAGCAACCAACTCATTGAAATGAATGGCATCCCAAAGAGAAATGTAATTGTTGAAAACAAACAATGTATAAAAACATAATTCTCCTTCATGGAGATTACAGATAGAATTTTCGAGAAGAGAAAAAAAAAAAAAAAAAAAAGGAATTTTTAATGAAATAAAGCACACCAAAAAAAGCGAAGAAAACATCTTACCCCGTATGGCTACTGAATTTCAATGATAGTATATCGTTGTTTTCAAATGTTAAACGCATCAATCTTAACTCAAGCGAGGATAAATTGTCTACTCCTCCTTAATCATTGAGAAGGCGGATCATGGCGAGAGCATCGTTGGGGATCCCCCGTTTCCCCCCCCAACAAATGAATCTGCAGAGGCACGAGAAATACATGTATGGTGTAATGCAGTATATCTAGGCCATTCAAATATAATTTTAAAATGGCATAATCAATATTATAGACATACCTGGTAATACCCAGGCGATGACTAGACTAGAACCAGTTAGATGTGGCTGGAAATTTCCAAAATCTTTTTCACATGGACTTCTACAAATTTGTCTAGATTGTACAAGCTAGTATCTACCGACTCTTTTCAAACATTTCCTATGTTATGTACAAAATTTGGGATCTCAAATAATGAGATATTTTGATATTTAACCACTTGAGATCCGCGCTATAGCCAAATGACGGCTACAGCGCGGATCTCCTTTGCCGGGACTACGTCTATTGACGTCGTCCCGTGCACGAGCGGCCTGCGCGCCTCCATGAGACTCGCCTGATCACCGATCCGTGCAAGGGGTCGTTCCCGACCCCTTATCACGTGATCAGCTGTCAGCCAATGACAGCTGATCATGTGATATAACGGAGCCGGTAATCGGCTATTATTCCTGCCAGCGTGAGGAGAAAAAAAAAAGCCGATCACCGGCGGCCGTTTTCGGGACATCAGTCCCGATCACAGCCAGCCCTGCTAGTGCCCACCTGCCCCCTGCAGTGCCAAATGTTTAAAAAGTAAGTTCCCCCCCGTCAGTGCCACCCAGCAGTGCCCACAGTGCCACCCAGCAGTGCCCACAGTGCCACCCAGCAGTGCCCACAGTGCCACCCACAGTGCCACCCACAATGCCACCCAGCAGTGCCACCCAGCAGTGCCCACAATCTGCCTCAAAGGTGCCGCACCCCAGTGCCACTTATCCGTGCCCATCAGTGTCATCTACCAGTGCCCAGCAGTGCCGCCCATCAGTGCCTAGCAGTGCCACCTATCAGAGCCACCTATCAGTGCCACCTATCAGTGCCCATCAGTCCCATCTATCAGTGGTACCTATCAGTGCCCATCTGTGCCACCCATCCGTGCCACCCATCCGTGCCACCCATCTGTGCCACCCATCTGTGCCCATCTTTGCCCATCAGTGCCGCCTTATCTGTGCCCATCAGTGCCGCCTTATCTGTGCCTATTAGTGCCGCCTTAACTATGCCTATCAGTGCCCACCAGTGCAGCCTATCAGTGCCCACCAATGCAGCCTATCAGTGCCCACCAATGCAGCCCATCAGTGCCCACCAGTGCAGCCTATCAGTGCCACCTAATCAGCGCACTTCAATGAAGGAGAAAAATGACCCGTTTGCAAAATTTTATAACAAACTATTAAACATGATTTTTTTTTTTTTTTTGCATCTTTTTTTGTTTGTTTAGCAAAAAATAAAACTCCGAGCTGTAACTAAATACCACCAAAAGAAAGCTCTATTTGTGGGAAAAAAATGATAAAAATGTCATTTGGGTACAGTGTTGTATGCCCGCGCAATTGTCATTCAAAGTGCATCAGCGCTAAAAGCTGAAAATTGGTCTGGGACTGAGGGGGGTTTAAGTGCCCAGTAAGCAAGTGGTTAAAAATCAAGAATTTCTACATGCCTCTCCTCAGTTCAAGTACACCACTCAATCAAATGTCTCAATTTGAACATATTTGTATAAGTGACCCTGATGTTAGAGGGGTGATTTCATCTATTTATCAAACACTCATTACCAATTCTAGTTGCTTCCATCTTATACTGCTAAATGGGCACAGGATGTGTGACAAACTTTGGACAGCAACGATTGATCTAATATTTGGTTAGCCACCAAATCATTATCTCCTAATAGTTATGCTTTGGAAACTAACTTGAAAGTTTTAGCACGTTGGTATCTAGTACCAGCTAGATTAGCAAAATTTTCTCCATTTTATCCCAATAATTGTTTTAGAGGATGCTCTTCACCAGGAACCCACTTTTACATATGGGGGCAATGCCCGGTGGTACAAGAATTCTATAAAAAAAAGTGCATTATGAGGCGTTCCGTTGTGCTCGAATTTCCCGTGAACCCCCCATGTGCTTGGTTCATTTTAGAACCAAGGAACACCTGATGTTCGAGTCAAACTTATGTTGGACTTAAACTGCTGGCTCATCCCTATTAGATACCAGTGTTTGATAATAATGGCTCAGATAATATGATTACATGAATAATTTTGAGAGATGCCTGCTGGAAAAACATTTTGAGAATCTTTTTTGCTGTAGCCATGCTCTGACAATTTGTCCCTCTGTAAACAAAATTGTCCACTGCTATGTGGTGGAAGTGCCCTACTGCCATATACTGGCACTGCCTTTTTCCTTGGTAAGCTCTGTATACATATTTCACTTTATTCACTTGAACATGTTTTTAGGTGTAGTACTTTGTGCATTTAATCTCTATTGCACAGTTTTTTTCATCTTAACTGCAAATGGGACCTGGGTTTGTTAATATCTTCTGTTGACTCTGTTTTGTCATTCTGTTAAGGAAACTGCTTTTATTTTTTGCACTATTAGGATGAGCATGTGAACACAAACATTAACAACAGTAAAGAAACTGCATAGCTTCTAATTGTCCCTGATTAAAAGGTGTTTTACAGTGCTAAATCATCCAATTTCTAAATTTCTGCATTTGTAAATTCCAAAAGCCAATATAAAGGAATAGTAGTGGTAAAAAAGCACTTGTGAGTTTAACCCTACTTTTTTAGTTTTTTTTTACATAATTCTCCCCTTTAATGGGGCATAGCAGGGGGTGTGTCCTGTGTCTATATACTTTTGCTTATCATTCCCATCTAAGAAATTTGAGAGGTATGCAAAACTGTTCTCCCTTTTCTATGATTTTTTGGTGGACTTTGCTACTTTTGGTGGCCTTGACACTGCTTTTGGAAACCTGATATACAGTGGCATTGCTATGGGGGTGCATGGGGGGTGTGGATCTCACCCAGGTGACACCCACAAAAGGGGTGACACCAAACCCAGACTGGCACATCCTAGGGCAGCACTCACATCATTCCTTATGACCTGTCATGCTAGAGGAGAAGTCTGGAAGGACCTCCCGTACCTCCCATCGTGGCCGGCCCACCGCACTCAGAGACTGGTCAGTGTCTTGGTTCATCATAAGCAGGCTCTGATGAGCAACCACAACCCTCACCACCATGGGAGGATCCACCAGAAGCTGTCCTCTCTATCATTCAGGTCTGCTATGATCTACAGCATTGATTCCATTTTGGGTGGGACTGGGAGCTACTGTCCTGAGCTGTCTAACCCCTTGTGCCATGTCATGAACATGCATGAGCAGCACTCACACCACCCTAACACCATTCCAGCCAATGTGCCGTATCGCCATCTAAAGAAGGAAAGTGGTTGAGCTTTGTGTAATTTGGGCTATAGTGTGCCGGCTATAGAAAGCCTGAGGGCTTTCACACCGAAGCGGTGTGCTGGCAGGACATCAGGAAAAGTCCTGCCAGCAGCTTCTTTGGAGCGGTGAAGGAGCGGTGTGTTTACCGCTCCTTCTCCGCTGCTCTCCATTGAAATGGGGCAGTGCGGCTATACTGCTGGCAAAAGGTTGCTATTGCGGTGCATTGCGGGGCGGTTTTAACCCTTTCTCGGCCACTAGCCATGGTTAAAAGTGCCCCGCTAGTGGCCGAAATGTGCCACAAATAGCAGTGTTTTACCGCCGACGCTATGGATGGTGCAGTGTGAAAGGGGCCTAACTCTATATTGCTATCTGATGGAGGTTACCCATCTTTCAGATCCAGTAAGCGTAAGGATAATTATACTCTTTTTCTTAATTCATTTTTCTTAAAACGTTAAAGGATAAGTCCACTTTAACACTAAAATCTCTACATCTACTGACATCCACAATCTAACACTAACCTATTTAACCCTGTAAAAAAGAAATCAGAATACATACTTTTTATGAAGCCGATCCGACCTGATCCCACGCTGAGTTGTCAGCTGCGGCTTCGCTGTCAGCTGCGGCTTCGCTGTGGGGGAAGGTGCAGAGGACACAGCCGACAATGGAAGCCCCATAGTAGGTCTATGGGTGATGTCACTCCCCATTCATTTCATAGCCGTTGTCGGCTGTGTCTTCTGCAGAACTTCCACCTCTGGAGACTGGACCGAGTCAGCTTCAAAGAAGGTATGAATACTGATTTCTTCTTTACAGGGTTAGACAGGTTAGTGTTAGATTGTGGATGTCTGTAGATGTAAAGAATTTAATGTTAGGGAGGACTTATCCTTTAAAGGTCCTAGAATATTTAATTTGTAGGAATGAGATTCAAGTTTGCAATGCAGGGTTCTCCCCTGAACTCTTGCAATTCATGATTGGCGGGCAGGGTGAACTAAATGTGGCTGAGCCTCCTGTTGCAGCAGCAGCAGGAAGTCCTTCATTTGGTGATGCTATTACTACTGACACTAAATGATGATTTCCCGCTGTGTGTGCTGAATAATTCGTTGTTAGAAGGCAAGTGGCTGAACAGCATCTTTGATGGCTGCCTGCATCCTAGCAATGATGGATTCAGTTGTCTGCTGACTTGTTACAACCCTCAGGCACCCTGGATTATCATGTTTGTGTTGTTGGGATCATCAATCATTGTGACTGATGCTGATTCTACATTGCTGGGCAATGCGATTGATGACAGATTTACACTGTAGAACATTCTATGTTTGTTTTTCTTAACAAATTACTTTATCATGTTGTGTGTATGTTTACAATTATTTTTTTTAAAAGTAGTAAATAGGGGTGTTGGCCTGTTATGGTTCAAGAGGGGAGGATGCATGTTTGCTGTCCCTCTCTTTTGGGACCACCCAGACTGCATGCTTGGATAAGGGTCTGATATAGATTTTTAGGGGGCACACCATGCCTTTTTTTGGTGGGCGATCTCATTGACCATAAATTACCAATATCATGTAGTCAATGACAACATCTGGGATTCCCCAGCTGCTTTGTGTACAAACAGAAGCAGACTGAATATCAGAAATGTAATTCAGCAAATGTTTTTTTTTTCCTTTCTAACTGTCATGTTTGCTTTAGCACCTCCTACAGGTTTTTCACTTCACAGGCAAGTTTAGACCCCTCCCTCCTTTTCCTAAGCATGTTTTTAAAGGAATTGTAATTTTTTCTTTTTACAGTAATATTTTTTGTGCGTTGGTACTTTCCCCCTGACAGTATCCAGCCCCCTTACAACCCTTTGCTTTGACATGAGCCAGAATTTATGTTTACGTTTCTCCTCCCTTTAACTTCAAGGGAGTTCACATTTAGGTTCACAATTTGTGGATTTTGCAATGAGTCCACTAAATAGCCTGTGAACCAAGCCTAAGAACACTTGTCCATCACAAATGTTAATCATTCTAACTTTCAGCACATTCCCATCTGCATTTCTTCAGCTTACAATGAAGAATACGCCATATATTTATCCATCTGTTTGGCTAATTACACATTAAAAACAAATGTTCTTCCAAGAATAAAACATGCATTCAGTGCACTCAGAATGAATATCCATTGTATCTGTAAGGCTGTCTGGGTTATTTCAGGTACAGTATCTGCATCAGTATCAGATGGTAAATGAAGCAAATTAAGTCTGACAAAGTTTCTAATAAAATCATATGAATCCTTTAGATATTTTTAGAGTGCAACAAATATTAATTAAAATGATGCCATGTTCTAGCTGTTTTTTCATCAGTTCTAGGAAAATAAACTTGGAAACCTGGTAATAGAGATGTCTGCATTTGTTCTTTGTGGAAGGTGAGTTACATTAGCTGTAATTTGAAGTGAAGTAGAGGTGAAGGACTTTTCATATTGTCCTCCCCTACCCCGAGATGCTGTTTGAGAATGTGATGTTTTATAAACATGCTACATACACTTCACCTTTCATGATAAGGGAGATACAGTACCATAAAATGTAGAGAAACTGAAAATCTATTTCACACTATGTTCAGCATCATGTCTCACTGTATACAATTTTCCTAAGCAAATAATCTGATGTGACTCTATTGCAAAGTTTCTTACTTTGAGAGTCTGTCAGCAACAACACTTTCTTTTACAGGCTGACAAAGTCACTGCTTCGCAATTAGCAGCAGTGTTGTCAGCATGGAGTATGTGCTCTTTTATTTTGTTGTTGGGTTGTCCATCAGGTCTACTAGATACAGTAGGTGGCCCATTGGTGGACTGCTGCTAACTGCAATGCAGTGGCCTAGCATGGTCAGCCTTCTTTCTTTTTCTGAACTTGATCATTTTCTTTAATTTTTTTATGTTTTCTTCCCTCTTTGTATAATGTCTAAAGGTTTTCAGATTGCAATAAAAGAGATTCCAAATGAGGGAATAGTGTAACAATAAAAACATACATTTGCATGAGTGGATCCGACCGCTCACAAGCACAATGCTCTTGGTGCTCTTCTCATCGCCCTACCTTACTTCACCATCTTTGGGACTGCCCAGTGATCACTAAATTCTGGGAAACGGTAATCAAATACATTACTCAAGTCGACAGCAATGGAAAGCTTACCAAAGACCCAATTTTATGCTTATTCGGGTACTACTCCCAACACGAAGGACCACTGGCAACAAACAAATCAACTCTGACCCAATGGACTCATCTATGCCTCCTGGCAGCCCGGAGGATGGTCATGTCCCACTGGATCGACAAAAATCCACCTTCTTTACGCTCAGTGAAACTCACTCTGCAGTCACTGTTTCAACTTGAAAGACTGGATACAATCCTATCGAATTTCCGATCAAACACACAATTTTTTACCAGATGGAGAAGATTTATTGAATACACCTATGGTACCAACAAGATTTCAATGATACTCCACCCATTTAGGTACACTGACTGGTACTTGAAACGCTCAATCACGAACTCCTTGGGAAAACTTACCATACGGTTATATGAGGTATACCTGGGCAATGTATGTGAAACATGCCAGCCATCTATTCTCTACCCCTCCATTTTATTGCATATGTCTATATCAAGATCATTCTGTTCTATTGTGCCTTTATCTATGGCTCTATCACACGAGCAGGTCACGAGTAATACCAATCGTAGCACGGTTCAACCAGTTCAAGATTCTTTGCCCTATCGCTATCCCCCCCCCCCCCCTTTTTTTCCCCTTATCCTGGCAGTATCAGAGTACAATGTACAACATTTATGTTAATTCAAAATTGTTCACACTTGGAAGGAAAATACCTCCCCTTTCCAAGGTTTCTTATTTGAACCCTATTGACTATATAGATTTATGGCTTTTTTAATTGGTTTGCTTTGTACTCTCTTTTTCAAAGACTTTGTACTGTATTGTAAACTGTAAAAATTCCAATAAAAATTGATAAAAAAAAAAAAAAACATGCAGACACATTGACTTATGTCACACAAAAGTAGTAACTTACATATCTAATATGCATTGGTATACCATAGGGGTTCATATACAAAGAACATTATACAGTCTTGGCTCACGGAAAACTATAAGAACAGATACTTAGTTCAGGATTGGAGGAGTCTTCTGCTAGACAGACAAACAATTGCTACAGAGGGATCTTGAATGGGCACACAATCAGAGCTTAACAGCAAGCATAATGTAGTAAAGAGGTAGAGAACATGTGAAATGCATAAGTACCATAAATCAGATTTAAATGTAGATTTACAAGGGAGGAGGGAGAGAGGAAAGAAGGTGGGAGGAAAGAAGGCAAAAAAAAGGGAAAAAAATAAAAAAATATTGGAGGGGAAGGGGGTATTAGGGTAGGGAGGAGAAAAGATGGTCTATGGCTCTGTCCTCAGGGTGGTGGGACATAGTCAGGGACAAGGATGGGGGAGACTACTCCTTATAAATATTGTGGAAAGGCATGTGAGGTGAAAAAATAAAAAGCCAAGCTACCAGGAATCTCTCAAGAGATTTCTCTTCAGCGTGTATCATCTGTTACATGGAGTATAAGTTGGTCATTTTGCGGACCCACTCAGACATAAGACAGATCCGCTTATACCAGTTCTGAGCTATCACAGTTCTGGTGACCATGATTTCCCTCTGAAAACATGTCAGAGAATAGATTTTTTTTAAATGACAAAAAAGATTTAGTCAGATGTTTGAATGTTAGGTAGAGTGTGGTCACCCATCCCCCTGACTGTGAAAATGGTTGTAACTTATAGATATCATCGTAGCAATCAAAATGCCAATATATTTATTATTTAAATTGTGGCTCCAGAGTGCTATACAGTGCTTATACAAAGTGATAATGATCCAAAACTCAGACATCTTCTGTGTTTAGCCTTGGACAACACCTGTCAGTAACAACCAGCACATTTAGGACTGATAAAAAGTCTGGTATTGTTTTGGAATGTTTTTCTTTGGGACAGCAGTAACAAATCAGAATAATCTCAGTAGTAGTGGCAATATACTGTACATGTAGTCTTTAACCCCCTTTTTTGTTTCAATACACCCACATACATGTTGGGACAGGAGGGGGCAATCCCCAAAATGTTTCCACAAAGTTGGGAGCATGAAATTGTCCAAAATGTCTTGGTTTGCTGATGCCTTAAGAGTTCCCTTCACTGGAACTAATGGGCCAAGCCCAGCCCCTGAAAAACAACCCCACACCATAATCCCCCCTCCACCAAATGATTTGATCAGTGCACAAAGAAAGGTTCATAAAGACATGGATGAGTGAGTTCGGGTGGAGGAACTTGACTGTCCGGACTTCAACCCGATAGAATGCTTTTGGGATGAATTAGAGCAGAGAAAAGTCTTCTTGTCCAACATCAGTGCCTGACCTCACAAATGCACTTCTGGAAGAATATTCAAAAATTCCTATAGACACGCTCCTAAACCTAATGGACAGCCTTCTCAGAAAAGTTGAAGCAGTTATAGCTGCAAAAGGGTAGGCCAACTCAATATTGAATCCTACAGACTAAGACTGGGATGCCATTAAAATTCACGTGCGCGTCCCAGTAATTTTGACAGTATAGTGTAGGTATCAGTTTACTAAGATGTATGAGTTATTTAACTACTTGCCACCCGACCACCGTCAAATGACGGAGGGGCAGTGTAGCTCTCATTCTGGGCCAACATCATATGACATCACCCCCAAAACAGCTGCTCTCGGGAGCGAAGAGAGGCGATCACAGCCACGCCCTGTTGCTAAGACACGGTGCGACCCCAATCCCTGTAAAGAGCCGTGGCCTCATCTTTTTAACCATGCGATTGGCCGTGTCCAATCACAGCCGGCCACATGTAAACACTGAGATGCCAGTAATCATGCTCCTCGCCTCACACCGATCAGCGGCTTCTCCTCGCAGGAGACATGTACACATGTAATCAGTGCCCTGATTACAATAGCGCCATCAGTGCCAGCAATCAGTGCCAGCGTTCACTGCCCACCTGTGCCAGCAATTAGTGCCCACCAGTGCCTACAAGTCCACCAATCAGTACACATTAGTGATGCCAGTCAGTGTTGGCTATCAGTGCCGCCTATCAGTGCTGCCCATCTATGCCCATTGGTGTTGCCCATCAGTGCCACCCATCAATGCCCATCAGTGCTGACAACCCGTGCCACCTATCAGTGCCCACCAGTGCCGCCTATCAGTGTCCACCAGTGCTGCTTATCAGTGCCCACCAGTGCTGCCTATCAGTGCCACATATTAGTGCCACCTATCAGTGCCCATAAGTGCAGCATATTAGTGCCTCCTCATCAGTGCTGTCTAATCAGTGCCCATAAGTGCCACCTCACCAGTGCCCATCAGTACAGCCTATCAGTGCTGACTCATCAGTGCACATAAGTGAAGGAGAAAAATTACTTAATTACAAAATTTACTAACAGAAACTAAGAAACTTTTTTTTTCAAAAACATTTGTTCTTTTTTTATAGAAAATGAACAACCCAACAGTGATTAAATACTACCAAAAGAAAGCTCTATTTGTGTGAAGAAAATGATACAAATTTCACATAGTTACAGTATAGCATGGCCGCGCAATTGTCATTCAAATTGTGACAGCGCTGAAAGCTGAAAAACAGCCCGGGCAGGAAGAGGGTATAAGTGCCCAGTATTGAGGTGGTTAAAGTCTGATTGTTAATGTGAGGCTACCTTCATTTTTTGCATATGTTATTACTATTACCGGAACTGTTGCAAATGCTTGTTAAAATTAGGCGTAGGTAGAGTCATGCTCAAAAGTTTGCATATCTTGGCAGAAATTGTGAAATTTAGTTATTATTATGAAAAATATGACGGATCCTGGCAAAAAACTGTCCTTTATTTAAGGATAGCCAAAAATTCCAGGGTATGTAAACTTTTTATCAGGGCCATTTGGGTGATTTCTGTTATTATGATTTAAAAAGGATCAAAAACATCATGTGATTGCTATCCTTAAATAAAATTTGTTTGGCATGATAAGTCATATTTTTTATTTTAATGCCAAAATTTCACAATTTTTGCCAGTGTATGCAAACTTTTGAGCACACCTGTAGGAACTTACCACCAGAAAAGTGTTGTAAATGCTTTATTGAATTCCCCAGTCAGCTCTCTCCTGCTACTATCACTGTCCTTCTGTGTGTAATGACACCCAGCATCATTAATCTTTTTGTGTGCATCATTTTATTTGGCTTGGGCTCACAGCCCTTCTGTAGAGATAATGCTTACATGTCATTACATGTGTGCCATTCTGTGCATGCATAAGGACTGCCAGTGGGAAGAAGAAGACCACTACATGGAAAGAAGAGGACCACTACAGGAGAAGACATCTGGAAAAAAGATATGGGAAGTACACGATTTAAAAAAAAATGGGGTGGAGGTTAAACAGGTTTGTACCTAGGGTTGGGCTTTAAACTGGCATAGCTCTTATGGTTTGATAACATTCTTTAAGGTTTTGTGCAGATATTTTTATTTATTAAGGTCAAGACTAACTATAATTTTTTTTTTCACAAACAGAATGTTCCTTTATTGAAACAAAGGCATGGTACAAAGTTAGTAGAATGGAAGTAGTCAAAGTAGTACATTACACACTGACAATGGTAAGAAAAGCAAAGTCTCCATATTAGTAAACAAACACATACACCACATAGAAAACTTGTTCGGATAGCGGTGCTTATCCTTTTAAACATCCAGAAACACTTAAAGAGGGTGTCACAGCCACACCAGCAGGTACCCAATATATATGAGGGGGGAAACATTCCTGCCTAGACTGTCCATGGCTGCCATACCCAACATCAATAGATTATGTGAATAATTGAGACGGTAAAAAGGACAATCCCAACTAATTAGTATGTGCAAAAGAACACCACAGGAAGTGCTACTGCAATAATAAATAAATTAATTAACAAATTAATTGAAATAAGTGATGAATACCTAAAATTAAATAAATATATACAAATAAATGGATTTAAAAAATGAATGGATATAACAGAATTCCAAATTCATTCATTGTATAAAAAAAAGAGAAAATAGTCCACACAAGTCCCATAGATAATAGCAGACAAAAATGTCAAATAATCCAATGTGAAGTGAAAACGGACACCAACAGAAAGAGAGAGGCCCTTGACCTGGGAACCTCAGATGATGTCTGTCTAGGAGAGCAACAGATTGGGGCACTAACGTTTAACCGTTTGGAGTACTTGGAGAGAGAGGTCCTGTGTGGTTTCCCAGGACAGTCCATCTAGACCAGTGATGGCGAACCTTGGCACCCCAGATGTTTTGGAACTACATTTCCCATGATGCTCATGCACTCTACAGTGTATTTGAGCTTCATGGGAAATGTAGTTCCAAAACATCTGGGGTGCCAAGGTTCGCCATCACTGATCTAGACCATCTAGAAATATGATTTTTGATCTCACTTAACACTAAGATCTTACGCTCTGGTAAGCGGCTCTAACTATCCATTGGTGGAGGTGCTTCAGTGGATTTCTTTTTACACAAATTTCTGTTGTTGTCCGTTTTCACTTCACATTGGATTATTTGACATTTTTGTCTGCTATTATCTATGGGACTTGTGTGGACTATTTTCTCTTTTTTTTATACAATGAATGAATTTTGAATTCTGTTATATCCATTAATTTTTTTTAATCCATTTATTTGTATTTGTATATATTTATTTAATTTTAGGTATTTATCACTTATTTCAATTAATTCATTTATTAATGTATTTATTATTGTAGTAGCACATCCTGTGGTGTTCTTTTGCACATCCTAATTAGTTGGGATTGTCCTTTTTACTGTCTCAATTATTCACATAATCTAATGAGCAATTTATTTATATAAGGAACTGATTTACCCCATACACATATTTATTCACACAATCAGTCACTCGTCATCGATTTATATATTCACTTTTACGAGTGTATGTGGGTAATAATATCTGACATTTAGTATATTTGTTTTGTATATTTGCTCCAGAACATGTGGAAATATGTGCCTAGACTATCCCTACAGTGAGAATTCTTTTTACATCTGAGGATATATGTTATGGAATCCTTGGTGGGTACAGTAAACACTGTGCAGGAATTTTACCTGAATCAATTTGTCCCATGAGGAGCAGTTTGATACTATCCTCAAGACAGTCCTCCCAGTTCTCCCTATCAAGGTCAGCAAAGTCAGTCTTTCACAAGTCCCACAACCATTCCATCTTAGGGGAATCAAGGCAAAGGAACAAGAAAAAACAAGTAGAGAATGGACAAGGGTTTAGACAATGGTTTCTGAGCAAAAAGTTCTTCAACTGGCTCCATAGTAATTCTTATGCCCCGTACACACGAGCGGACTTAAGTCCGAAGGAGTTTCCGCCGGAGTTCCGCCGGAGTTCCGCCGGAGTTCCGACAGAGTTCCGTGGAAACGGACTTGCCTACACACGATCCCACTAAAGTCCGCCCGTCTGGTACGCGGTGACGTACACCAGGTCCGACGAGACTATAAAACGGAAGTTCAATACCAAGTGCGCCACCCTTTGGGCTCCTTCTGCTAATTTCGTGTTTATCTCGTGTTAGTAGAAGTTTGGTGAGAGACGATTCGCGTTTTTCAGACTCGTATTTTTCAGAACGTTTTTCACTGCTTTTCAGTTTGTGCTTGTGAGGTTTGTATCTGTTTTTTAGTGCGTGTAGTCAGTTCGTCTCTGTATTTTGCAGTGCGATCTAACTGCGCTCGCTGACTTTCAGCTCGCTCTTCACAGGCCTTGCTGTTCTTCAGTGACGTCTGTTAAGTTCGTTCTGACAATCCGACCGTTTTGAAGCCATGTTGCGTGTACGTACTCGTCGTCGAGTTCGTGCTTTGCTTGCGCTTGGTGTTGTAGTTCATTCTGCAACCCAAGAACAGTCCGTGGACGGGGTGTTGAGGAGTTCATGGACGAAGAATTGGTTGCTCCAGCGTGACCAGTTCTCGCACATGCCTTTGCTTCGTGAGATCCAGGAGAATAATCCTGATGATTTCAGGAATTATCTCCGGATGACGGACCCCGTTTTTCACCGTCTGCTGGCTTTGCTGACCCCTTATATCAGCAGGCAGGATACCTGCATGCGGCAAGCCATCACTCCGGTGCAGAGGCTCGTCGCCACGTTGCGCTACTTGGCGACAGGGAGAAGCCTTCAGGACCTGAAGTTCTCGACAGGCATCTCCCCCCAGGCTCTGGGGATCATTATCCCAGAGACCTGTTCTGCCATCATACAGGTCCTGCAGGAGGACTATATTAAGGTAAGATTTATCATTTAACATCACATTTTATTGTCTTTAATGTTTGCTAATGCCTTGTATTTCTTTCCTCAATCTCTAATTACCATGATTGCAATATGCTGTGAATGTCCCCTTTGTCCTCATGCATGCTGTAATCTTTTAATGCTCCTTTTTTGTCTTTCCTGCATATTTGCCTTCATTAAACCTCACCAACATGCTATGGTAGGCCCATATCCACCTAGTCTAGTCACTTAAAATGTCTTTTGTCAGCTCCATTCTATTGCTTTATCCTAAAACAAAACATTTAAAGATTATTCCAAATGGTCTGTGTCCCCTTAACTGAATCCCCCCCCCCCCCTTAATAGTATCCCAAATGGTCTGTGTGTCCTTTAACTGGATCCCCCCCCCCCCCCACACTTAATATAATTCCAACAAGTCTGTGTGTCCTTAAATTAATGTTGAGTTATATATTGTATTTTTAACACACTTCAACCCTGGAATGATTTTCCCCCCTTCCTGACCTTCATCACTTTTTTGGGTGATTTGGCAGTGCGTTGTTTGAATTGACAATTGTGCGTCCTTGTAACATGGCTCCTCCTAGTAAATTATCTTCATTTTATTAGCACAAATAGATTTTGTATTTGGTTGTCTTTGATCACCTCTGCTTTTTTATTTTTGGTGATTAACCACCAACAAACCCAAAATGCATTTTTCAGAATATGCATTATTTTTCACTTTTCGCTCTAATAAGAAATATAGGCACAAAAATATATCACCATGATTTTTTTGGACATCATTTGATGCCGATACGTATTCTTTTAGTAAACAAATGTGTTAAAATGAATCACAATAAGCGTTTATTGATTGTTTTGTGCAAAAGTTCTATCGTTTCGTAAATATGGTCTATTTTGCTGGCATTTGTAAAATCTTGCCATTTTTGAAAATAGTAATGGCGTTGCTAACCGTTTTTATTTTTTATTTTTCTGGTGACTGCCACATTATGGCGGACACATTGGCCAATTTCCATACATTTTTGTGACCATTGTCATTAATACAGTGATCAATGCTGTAAAAAATTGTATGGATTACTGTAAAAATGTCACATGCAGTGAAGGTGTTATTAAGCACAAGGGAGCCGAGGAATGGTTTAAAGTGTGTTCTGGGTGAGTGTTTATTAACTGTCTGGGGGATGGGCTAGCAGTGACATGACCCTGATCACTGCTCCCAATGACAGGGAGCAGACGATCGGTGTCCTGTGACTAGGCAGAAGCGGGAAAGAAAGTTTGTGTTGTAATGTACAATGTTTAATGTGCAAAAGTACTTATTTTTGTTTTTTCTGCTTTGCCTCCCCAGTTTCCTTCATCGCCACAGGAATGGCAGACTGTGGCATCCCATTTTGCCACCTGTTGGGACTTTCCTAACTGCGGTGGTGCGATAGATGGGAAGCACGTCCACATTGTGCCACCACCCCATTCGGGGTCATACTATTATAACTACAAGGGGTTTCACAGTATTGTGTTAATGGCGGTGGTGTCGGCACAGTATGAATTTCTGTATGTGGACGTGGGGAAGAATGGCCGGATGTCGGATGGAGGAGTCTTCACCCAGACGGAGTTCTACCGCCGTATACAGACAGGTGGACTGGGATTGCCACCTGATTCCGAGAATGTGGAAGAACTCCCCTTCGTGTTCATCGCTGATGAGGCTTTTGCTCTGGACGACCACATCATGAGGCCATTCCCCCAAAGAACCCTCACCCCGGAGAGGAGGGTTTTCAACTACCGGCTGGCCAGAGCGAGAAGAGTTGTGGAAAATGCGTTTGGAATAATGGCCAGCCGGTTCCGTGTTTTTCTGACTGCTATTAACCTAGCCGAATACAAACTGAACCATGTCGTACTTACGTGCTGCATTTTGCACAATTTTTTACATAAAAACTCCACAAATTATTTATCGACAATAATGCCTGAGGCTGGACTTGGTCCGGAATCGCTGACAGGCCTGGATACTGGCCGTACTGGCTTGGCCCCCCAAAGTGCCCGTGAAGTTCGGCAAAGATATGTCACTTATTTTAACGGTAGGGGGGCCATTGCAATGCCACAGATTATTTAATTTTTAAAAAGAGTAAAATAATAAAAGAACCTCAAATCTGAAATGTGTTTTCTTGCTTGCTTTTGGTTTGTGCTGTCTCCTATGTTATCCTAGTGCACTTGTAGTGCCAAGTGTATTTTCATTAATTCAATAAGGCCCATTGTCACTGGATACACAAAATCACTTTTCCCAAACTGGTATTGAGCATTGAAAGAATACGCCACACATTCTTGATTCTTCAAAATTTTTATTTGGCCACATTCACATGTGCCATTGAATATTTATTGATATAATTTTTTTTTGGTTAATTTAACTTTCTTTGCCAAACATTTTTTAGTTTCCTTTTTTTTATAATTTTTAAAAACAATTTTTTTTTTGTGTTTTTTCTTTTTCTTAAAAAAATATGAAAAATGTAACAACAATCAGCCACAATCTTAAAAATTTTGGAAGTAACAATCTTTGAACTAAAACAAGGGAAATGAAGAACATGATCGATATTATGGAGAAACGGATTATATTCTCCCCAAAATATCGATCATGTTCTTCATTTCCAGCTGCATATTGTCAATCTGATTCTTCATGAGATCCAGGCTAGTTCGCATGTCATCTAGTTCCCCATTCCAGCCCATTATCTGGCCAATCAGCCTATGTGCGCTGTCACTGGAAAATGGGGCCCTTTCCACAACCAGAACATCACCTACAATAGATGGTAAAAATTGGGTCAAAAATTATGCAGTCATACATGGATTTCAACAAGCTGGGGTGTCAGACACCTGGTGGGGTGCCCATCTCCCCTACTTCCTCCACCTCTCCTTCCTCAACCTCTCCTTCCTCGACATCCTCGGGGGGCACTGGTGCTTGGAAATGTGTCGCTTTCCACAACCAGAACATCACCTAAAATAGATGTAAAAACATGTGTTTTGAAATATGCAGGTATACATCGATTACCTGAAGCTGTGGTGTCAGACACTCACCTGGTGGGGTGCCCATCTCCTCTCCTTCCTCCACCTCTCCTTCCTCCACATGCACATCCACGGGGGGGATGGGGCTAACCTCACATTCATGCTGGCAAGGGTGGCGGTCCCTGGGATCCTGCTTTGTGAGTCTTTTCTCCCCTATGAGAAATTAACAAACAAAAAGGTATACTTTAGCACACAGATATTTAAGGCCAGAACTAGGAAGATGAAACCTTGATTAGAAGTGTTGTACAATTGTCGGTTTATGAAGAGATGCAAAATGTGAAGACATGATAAATCAATTCACTTTGCCAAAAACTACAATAATTCGCTTTTTGTGCCAAGTTTCACACATGCCCAACCCCCCCCAAAGTATACCAGGGAACCCCGTGTGGTTTACCCTAATAAATGTTCTCTGGTGTCCCACACTTTTGCTCATGAGTGCAGATGTGTTTTTACCCAGCTGCCAAGTGTCCTCTCCTTCAATTCCACTGAATGTTCTTTTCTAGTCATTGTATTTTGAAACACATCTAAACCACAATGTCCTAATCTTTTTTTGTGTCCTAAAAATTACACAGCCAAAAAATGCTGTTTAAACCCTGTATCATAAACGAGGTTTGCCACGAACAATTTACGAGGGTTTGTTAAGAACGATACGATTCTTTTACTGTATCCAACATGAAAGCAGCAATTTTTTACATTGTACAAAGGTAAAGCATATGGATCTGTATGCAATAATCATAAAATAGGAACACACGACAAGTACTTACTTTTTTTCAGAACTTTCTTGATCCTTCTGTATTGATCCGGCTCCCTCAATTTAAGGTCGGACCACCGTTTCCTCAATTGGTCTTTTGACCGTCGTACCCCAAAACGATTGTGCAGGGTCTTAACTACTTTGGCCATGATTCTGGCCTTGCGCAAGTTCGGATGGGTGTATGGTCCATGCTTGCCATCATAATCCTTACTTCGCAAGATTGCCACCATCTCCACCATCTCTTCAAATGCCATATTTGAGGCCTTAAATCTCCTCTTTCCGGATCGGGACGTTTGTGGCTCCGGGGATTCGTGACTACTGGAGTCGTTAATATCAAGCACCTGTTGTGTTTTCGCCATGTTTCTCCTACTGCGCACCGTAGAGAAAAGGGGGCGGGAAATATTCTTGGAAAAGAACATCATGGGCGGGCAAAGCAGGCGTAGTTCTACGCGTACGCACTGTATACAACGCCAAAATGCACATGTCGTACGTAAGTTAAGTGCGCAGAAAGGGCGGGAAAACAAGAACTTGACTAAAAGAACGTCAGGGGCGGGCAAAGCAGGCGTAGTTCTACGTGTACGCACTGTATACAACGCCAAAATGCACATGTCGTACGTACGTTAAGTGCGCAGAAAGGGCGGGAAAACAAGAACTTGACTAAAAGAACGTCAGGGGCGGGCAAAGCAGGCGTAGTTCTACGCGTACGCACTGTATACAACGCCAAAATGCACATGTCGTACGTACGTTAAGTGCGCAGAAAGGGCGGGAAAACAAGAACTTGACTAAAAGAACGTCAGGGGCGGGCAACGCAGGCGTAGTTCTACGCGTACGCACTGTATATAACGGCAACAATCACATGTCGTATGTTCGTTTGCGAAAATAGGAACGGAAGTTGGGAGCAAGCAAAACGAAGGTAAGTTTAAACAATTTCCCCAAATAAGTGGCAGATCCTGGAGTCTATATTGGGCTAAGATTAGGAGAGTCTGAGCTAACATTATTGTTTTTGACTTGTGTATTGTCTTTCAGAAAAATGAATCAGAAATTCAAGGATCCGGAATTTTTAAGTCTATTTATAGACAAATATAAAGAGATGACAAATCTGTGGCAAGCCAAGCACATTGATTATTATAATAAACCAGTAAGGAGGGCAACACTGGAGAAATTTGTGACATTTGTGCAGCCTTGGATCCCAGAGGCAGACGTGGACTTTGTGGAAAAGAAAATTCAATTATTGCGAAATATGTACCGAAAGGAGAATAAGAAAATCGAGAAATCCAAAACATCAGGAGCAGCACCAGGTGCTGTGTATGTACCCAGGCTGTGGTACTTTGACAAGCTACGGTTTATTGGCGACCAGTGTAAAGCCAGGGAGTCGCTTTCAACTCTTCCCTCCACCCTTCCCTGCAGCATTCCCTCCACCTCAGCAGAGGCTGATGAGCAAGCGGAGCCTTCCATCCTGGAAGAAGCGGATGCACCCAGCTGGAGCCAGGTATTTTGTTACAAAAAATAGTGATATTCATAATATTAATGATGTTAACTAGATGTTAGAATTTTAACGCTATTATTGATGTTAAAAAAACCTAAAAATTTGGACATATCAATTTACAGTAGTGGCCACAAATGTTTGTCACCAGCAGAAACAAGAAATAGTGGTGTCATAATGATACTCTTTTATATGTATTAACAGAATTTTGAAGTCAGGAGCTGAAAAATGTTTATGATTGATGAACAAAAAACTAAAACAATGTCCCTTTTTTATACACAGGATGAGCTCAGCCAGGAGGAAGGTGGGGAAAGTGGCAGGCAGGAGGAGGCTGGGCCCACTGTCAGCCAGGAGGTGGCCGGGCCCACTGTCAGCCAGGAGGTGGCCGGGCCTAGTAGAAGACTGACAACATCACAGGTGCCTCCCCTCCGTCTTCCAGCAAAAAGGGCAAAAAAAATTTCAGTATCACAGGAGGAATCCCTGCGCCTAATTCGAGAGGCTACTAATGTCTTAAAGAGCCCCCCTGAGGCTGAAGAGGCCTATGGCTGCTACATCGCCAGCCGTCTGCAGCAATTAGAGATGGCCCAACGTCTGCAGTGTGAAAGGCTAATTTTCTTGGCGTTACAGAAGGGGCTGAGTGGCGAATTAACTGCCACCAGCAATATTGTGGAGCAAGTTCCTCCTGTTCCTCCTCCTCCTCCTCCTCCTGCCACAAGTACACCACCGGAGACACAGCCTCCCAGGAAGGCTACAGGGAAGTCTGCAGGGAAGGGTGCAGTAAAGGGTGGAGCGAAGAGAAGAAGGTGCTGACCTGGCTTCACTCTGGTCTGACCAAAGACGCAGCCTGTTGTACCACAGCCTGGGGACATATATACCATCTGATGCTGCTCTTGATGTCTGGGATTCTGGGACCATATTGTATTTCGGAATATTTGAATTTTCTTTTCCACAGAGTTTAATGTTTGCCCTGGGGCCAAAAGGCTACACAAATGTCACAAGTTTCTCCAGTGTTGCCTTCATTTTTTTTGTTTGTTGAACCAGAATAAATGGATATTTTGTTTTGAAAATATAATTGCCTATGTGTTTTTTGGTCAAATACATTTCTAAAAGACAATGTGAAATTAACAAGGGACACTAACCTCCTTGAGGTTACAAACAAAATAAAAATGTTATTGTGGTAACTTGTCACCAGAATAAAAATAAAAAGGTTATTGTGGTAATGAAAAACACAAAAAAAAAAAAAAAAAAAAGGTTTTTGGTGTTAACTTGACAGAATAATTAAATATGGAGATCACAAGAAAAAAAATGGTAAAGAATTCTACAAAAAATATGGAGGAAAAAAATTACTCAAAAAAAAATAAAAAAATTAAAATAAAAAAATATTAATGAGATGGGGCTTTAAAATAAAAACAAGATCATTCATCAGATGAGGAGAAATAAGACAGAAATGTGTTTTGTGAGAACTCTGTGAGTGAATATGAGCAGCAAAGCAACTTCGTTCTTCTAGCATTATAAATAAAGACTTCGTTCTTCTAGCATTATAAATAAAGACTTCGTTCTTCTAGCATTATAAAGAAGATGCGCTACATTTAAACGAGCACAGAATTTGCAGCATGACGAATGTGCTACTTCCAATACGAACTGGAGTTTTACAAGACCGAGCACTTCCGTCTCGTACTTGCTTCAGAGCATGCGTCGTTTTAGGTCTGTCGGAACAGCATACAGACGAGCGGACTTCTACATCGGACCTGGGTCCGACGGAGTTCCGTCGGAAAAATTTGAAGCATGTTCCATATTCTAAAGTCCGTCAGACTTTGGTGAATCAAAAGTCCGTTGCAGCCCACACACGATCGGATAGTCTGACGGACTCGGTCCTTCGGACTTTGGATGTTGAAAAGTCCGCTCGTGTGTACGCGGCATTAGAGGGACAGGAAATGGGCTGCATGGTGCAGTTAAATGTACAATTTTTTACAGGAAAATATATAAAAACATTGATGTCAATATTTTGCATTCTCATTTTCAGCCGGCTTCGTTTCCGCTTTCTCTATACTTCCTGTTATAAAAAGCCCATTATTTACAGACAGTGGCGTAACTAGAACCTTCAAGGCCCCGATGCAAGAAACCATGAAGGGCCCCCCTGAACCCCAGCCCGTTCCCTCCCCTCCGAGTCCGGCGGTGGAACTCCAGGGCGTGGTCACAGCTATGACCTTTGTGAGCCCTGTAGTTCCACCACTGGCATCAGTAGTTTTTTTTTTTTTCACTCTGGCTGGGGAGAACAGACATCGGACTGAGCGGCAATGCATGGAGCAGGAGAGGGGTACTCTGAGGAGCCGGCCGAGGACACAGGTCATGCGGGGAATGCACAACTAAATAGCAGCCAGTGCGATAGTTGAGCATGGAGCTCTGCTAGTCACCCTCCACCTCCAGCCACCCGTGTGCATGGTGCACTGGTACCCCTAGCTGCCTATGCTGCTGCTGGCCATATGTAGAGGGGGCTGCATGGGCCCCCTGCAGCACAGGGCCCAGTTGCGGTCGCAACTGCTGCACCCCCTATAGTTACGCCCCTGTTTACAGAAGTCATTAAGTCAGAGCATTGGTTCATCCCACCAACTTCCTTACTAAGAGCAATTGCTTATGTTTATTATTAATAGATAAATGATCTATGAAGTTGTACTGCTAATCATGTTGTATTTTACTTTTGTATAATAATTGTATGTGTATACAAGTGAACTGTTATTTACAGTACATCATGTCTTTTAGCAAAGATTATTGATACTTTTTAACTTGTTTTGAAATAAACAATTCATTGATTGATATAAACTAGATATTTATTCAGTAACATGCCTCATATAAAGTCCCATTCTTCTTCCTTTCTTCTTCTTTCTGTTTATTCCCACCAACTTCCTTTCCATAAAGCAGCTCAGTCAGATGTTTCAATAAGAGTCACAAAAGCTGATTTGTTGAGCAAAAAGTGTAAATTTTTACTTAGTTTAGGGTTTTTGCACATGTTTAGATGATTGCAATTGCAATGCTTGCAAATTCACTTAGGAAAATTGAACATGCTTTACTCCTTTGGTACATCAATCCTCTTTTTAGAAAGGTCATAGTGATCTGGGAGTCCTTTGTCATGTATTACATTTCTATTTGTTAACCAACACTTGCAAACCTACTACTCAGGAATTACTTGATTTTTGTTTATCCTTTAGTTACATTCAGAGCGGAAGTTTCATGCTTAACCACTTTCAGACCGGACCATTTTGCTGGTCAATGACCAGAGGTCTTTTTACAATTTGGCACTGCGCTGCTTTAACTGGTAATTGCGCGGTCATGCAATGTTGTACCCAAACAAAATTTTCTTCCTTTTCTTCCCACAAATAGAGCTTTCTTTTGATGGTATTTGATTGCCTCTGCGATTTTTATTTTTTGCGATATAAACGTAAAAAGACTGCAAATTTTGAAAAAAAATGATATTTTCTATTTTTGTTATTAGAAAAATCCAATAAACTCAATTTTAGTCATACATTTAGGCCAAAATGTATTCAGCCACATGTCTTTGGTAAAAAAAAAGTCAATAACTGTATATTTATTGGTTTGCGCAAAAGTTGTCACATCTACAAACTAAGGTACGTTTTCTGGAATTTACGCAGCTTTTAGTTTATGACTGCCTATCTCATTTCTTGAGGTGTTAAAATGGCAGGGCAGTACAAAACCCCCCCAAATGACCCCATTTTGGAAAGTAGATACCCTAAGGAAATTGATAAGAGGCATGTTGAGCCCATTGAATATTTTATTTTTTTGCCTCAAGCGATTGAATAATGACAAAAAAATTTTTTTTATTTTTTTTTACACAAAGTTGTCACTAAATGATATATTGCTCACACATGCCATGGTTATGTGTGGAATTGTACCCCAAAATACATTCTGCTGCTTCTCCTGAGTACGGGGATACCACATGTGGTCGACTTTTTGGAAGCCTAGCCGCGTACGGGGCCCCGAAAGCACCGCCTTCAGGATTTCTAAGGGCATACATTTGTAATTTCACTCCTCACTACCTATCACAGTTTTGAAGGCCATAAAATGCCAATATGGCACAAAACCCCCACAAATGACCCCATTTTAGAAAGTAGACACCCCAAGCTATTTGCTGAGAGGCATGTTGAGTCCATGGAATATTTTATATTTGGCACAAGTTGCGGGAAAATTACAAACTTTTATTTTTTTTTATTTTTTTTTCACAAAGTTGTCACTAAATGATATATTGCTCACACATGCTATGGGCATATGTGAAATGACACCCCAAAATAAGTTCTGCTGCTTCTCCTGAGTACGGGGATACCACATATGTGGGACTTTTTGGGAGCCTAGCCGCGTACGGGGCCCCGAAATCCAAGCACCGCCTTCAGGCTTTCTAAGGGCGTACATTTTTGACTTCACTCCTCACTACCTATTACAGTTTTGAAGGCCATAAAATGCCAAGATGGCACAAAACCCCCACAAATGACCCCATTTTAGAAAGTAGACACCCCAAGCTATTTGCTGAGAGGCATGTTGAGTCCATGGAATATTTTATATTTTGCCACAAGTTGCGAGAAAATTACAAACTTTTTTTTTTTTTCACAAAGTTGTCACTAAATGATATATTGCTCACCCATGCCATGGGCATATGTGAAATGACACCCCAAAATAAATTCGACTGCTTCTCCTGAGTACGGGGATACCACATATGTGGGACTTTTTGGGAGCCTAGCCGCGTACGGGGCCCCGAAAAACCAAGCACCGCCTTCAGGCTTTCTAAGGGCGTTACAGTTTTGAAGGCCATAAAATGGCAAGATGGCACAAACCCCCCCCCCCAAATGACCCCATTTTGGAAAGTAGACACCCCTAAATTTAGGGGTACACTAGTGAGACTAGGTAATAAATGGCGGGTGCCCTGAAACTATAAAAAAATAACTAACCAACCAGCGTCACCTGTAACAGTTATATGGTGATCACTGGTGAAAGGGTTAACTAGGGGGCAATCAAGGGGCTTTATGCGGTAGTATATGGGGGTCCCTGGCGCTATAAAAAGCTGCGGCGAACCTAAATACCTACCTGCCTAACTAGCGTCACCTGTGACACTAATACAGCGATCAGAAAAACGATCGCTTATTAGGCTGGGTTCACACTGGAGCGATGCGGGAACGCCACGAATCCGCGGCGGGTTCCCGCATCGCATGCCTCCCGGCGGCAGTTCACACTGCCCTATGCGAACTGCTGGGAGTGTCAGTGAAATGTTAATGACACCCCCAGATCAGTTCGCATATCGCAGTGCGATCTGCAAACTCGGATCGCATGGTATGAACACCCATGCTGCGGACCAAAAAAAGGGTCCCGTGCGAGTTTGCGGCGGGTGCGGCGCGAATTCAGCCATACTATCTGTATGGCTGAACTCGAATCGCACAGAGATCGGATGTGATTTGCACTGCAGTGTGGTTCGAATCACATCCGTTCTCATAAACCGCTGCAATGGGAACCCAGCCTTAGTGACACTGGTGACGGGGGGTGATCACGGGGTTAAACCTTTATTGGGGGGGTTAGGGGGTACCTTAGAACTAAAGGGGGCTAACCCTAACTGCCCTAATAGTTATTACAGTCACAAATGACACCCGCTGGGTGATCAGGGGGTTAAACCTTTATTAGGTAATAAATGGCGGGTGCCCTGAAACTATAAAAAAATAACTAACCAACCAGCGTCACCTGTAACAGTTATATGGTGATCACTGGTGAAAGGGTTAACTAGGGGGCAATCAGGGGGCTTTATGCGGTAGTATATGGGGGTCCCTGGCGCTATAAAAAGCTGCGGCGAACCTAAATACCTACCTGCCTAACTAGCGCCACCTGTGACACTAATACAGCGATCAGAAAAACAATCGCTTATTAGGCTGGGTTCACACTGGAGCGATGCGGGAACGCCACGAATCCGCAGCGGGTTCCCGCATCGCATGCCTCCTGGCGGCAGTTCACACTGCCCTATGCAAACTGCTGGGAGTGTCAGTGAAATGTTAATGACACCCTCAGATCAGTTCGCATATCGCAGTGCGATCTGCAAACTCGGATCGCATGGTGTGAACACCCATGCGATCCGATTCTGCTGCTGACCAAAAAAAGGGTCCCGTGTGAATTTGCGGCGGGTGCGGCGGGTGCGGCGGGTGTGGCGCGAATTCAGCCATACTATCTGTATGGCTGAACTCGAATCGCACAGAGATCGGATGTGATTTGCACTGCAGTGCGGTGCGAATCACATCCGTTCTCATAAACCGCTGCAATGTGAACCCAGCCTTAGTGACACTGGCGACGGGGGGTGATCACGGGGTGAAAACTTTATTGGGGGGGTTAGGGGGGTACATTAGAACTAAAGGGGGCTAACCCTAACTGCCCTAACAGTTATTACAGTCACAAATGACACCAATGCAAAAAAAAATGCAATTGGTGTCACTGTGAATGGGGGGGCAGGGGTAATTGGGGGGGTGATCGGGGGGTGAAGGGGGGGTGTGAGTGTGCCTGGCATGTTCTACTGTGTAGTGTCGTGTTGGTGCAACTCACCGATCCTCTCTCCTCGGTGCCGGAACGAAAAATACCGACACGGAGGAGAGATTACATCACTTCCTCTGCCTGTGTTTACATTACAGGAGAGGAAGTGATGCAATGCTTCACTTCCATTCGTCAGGAGCGATCGCGAGGGGGTGGCCATGAATAAATGGCCGCCCCCTCATCCCGGATCGCTCCTGCACGGATACCAACCGCCGCTGGCACCGGGGGGGGCCCGATCGGGCCCCCACCCGCGGGAAGGCAGGGACGTACAGGTACGCCCATATGCCTGCCCGTGCCATTCTGTCGATGTATATTGTCGTGCGGCGGTCGGCAAGTGGTTAAGATCATCATGTCTGCTGGAAATGTTGCTATATCTGCAATGAGAATAATGTGTTGTCTGGCCTTGCTAACCTTCTGAAAATATTAGTTGTTGAGCTGTCTTTGAGTTCAGTACTTTCAGTCACTGACCTGGGAATGAGGGACAGCTATTAGCAAAAGTATGTAGGCATATGACACACCCCCTGCCATGCCCCCTTAAAGGAGAATTGCACAGAAATGAATGATTGATTAAAACCACAGGTGCTTTTTTACCACTACTATTCAGCAATTTAGAAATTGGATGAATAGTTTAGCACTGTAAAACACTTTTGGATAGATAAATAGTGCATTTTATATACACATATAAAGATAAGACCAAAATGAGGGACAGATGCACGTTATTCCAAATGAGTGACAGTCCTTCGAAATTAGCGATAGTTGGGAGCTCTGTAACTTCTCTAGAGTAGGGCATTTCAATTTGTTGTTGCAAATATTATTAATACAAAGATTAATGCTTGTAGCCTATCCTATATTTCAGCTCTTAAATAAGTACAACACATGCTCTTGGCATTATGTTGTATAAAGGCCTTACGTATTGATATTCCTCTACATTAATGCTTTACTTTTTCTTCATAATATTGGACCTTTCTGCTCTCTATTTTAGATACAAACCAGAAATCCCATTGAAAGAATTTGTTATATTACATTATTGGAATATTTGTTATGGATTGTGCCATAAAAGTAGCATAATGTCACCTTAGATTATTCTATGGAAATGTAATAGCTTTACAGACACAGTTGTAAAATGTATATGAATAATGATAACAAGATCAAAATGTCCCCTATGTCTATTTAACAAGTTCTGTTTCTCTTATAAAATGATCCCCAAAGGAAAAGTGTTCATTGGAAGCCTACAGGCTACACACAATTGTGCCATACTTGAAAAATTCTGCAGGTTTTGCAGACGTCCACATAATACTAATAGGATCTATTATGTCCTGCAGGATCTGAAAGTTTGCTTAGGCTGCAAAATGAAATACAAAGGTGCAAAATATATTTGGATCTACAGAGAAACCCATACAATTTAGTTCTCTGTATCCATGCAAATAAATATATTAAATGCAAAGCAATGTTTTGGAGCACAAATCTCCCCATGCCACCCCTCCTTGTTGTCCTCCTCTGCAAATGATTAACTACTTGCCACCCACCCACAGTAGTTATATTGCGGGTGAGTGATACAGATCACCGGGCAACGTACCTGTATGTCACTGGGGACTTTCGGGTTTGTGGACATGCATATCAGCAGGTCCCTGCCAGTGATTTTTGTCTGGGACCTGCTGATTGACTGTGGCCAATCACAAAATGATCTTTTGACTTGTTTGTAAACATGGACACAGGGCCTGGCCAGGAAGAGAAGAAAGCAACACCACAGTGAGTAAAGGTAGCATATTTACATCTACACACATTATTTAGGCACATTTAACCCCCTGGTCACCCTCCATTAACCGTTTGATCACCCATTTCACCCAGCCAGTGCCATTAGTACAATGTCAGTGTAAAGCATTTACCAGTGATCACTGTATTTGTGTCACTTGCGACAGATAGAGACAGGATCAATTAGTATCTCCCTCCTTGCCAGGGCGCTAAATTGCCCACACACTATCACAATCACACTATAAGTCATTGATCAGTGCCACTAATAATATAGCATTTGAATGGATTAGTATTTTAATCATGATCAGAATTGTGCTTTGTTCCATTAATATAATATCCCCAAAAATGCAGTGTTAGCAGGATCAGTTATACTCACTGCCAACACTTGTGTTTAGCCCCCACCCCCACTCAACAAGTGCAGTGTCAGTATGATGTTTGTGATCACTGCCACCTCTGATACATTGTATACAAAACCGCAGTGTTAGCAAGATCAGGCCTGATCTTTGCTATCACTAGCAGTTCATTGTATTTCTAGTGTGCAAGCAGTCCCCAATTGCTAGCTATCTATTTCTCATAATTGCACTAGGTACCTGTAAATTTAGAGCCAAAAATGTCCCAAAAAAGGTACTCTATTGAAGTGGCCTATAGAATTTGTCTCAAAATACAAACCTGTAGAAAGCAGCAGCACCCTGGCAGCTAGCTCAGGCGATGGAGAACAAGTCCCTGCTAAAGCCAGGTGTACCCAGCCCCAGGTTGCTGAGGTGCTAGAAACGCATAGGTATGCTCATATCCAGCAGAGTGCCAATGCTAGCACTGCATCGTCTTTTGGTAATCTGGCAAGCCCCGGCAGCCTAGTACATCCTGGCCTTTTATACACATTAGCACTGCAGTATCTGATGGTGAAATGGTGAGCATCAAAAGTACAGTACAAGCTGGTGAGGTGGCTAGCCCTAGTAGCAGAATGCAAACACAGCCACTAAGAATTAGAGCACAGGCCTGTAGAGCAAATAGTAGCCTTCCAGAGGTGCTTGCAAACCAGAATTGGTTGCCCCTCAGCATCACCCATTATCCCCCTCATTTGCAGCCCAGCCGAGGGTTCAGGTGGAGACAGTAAACTTAGCAACGCCCCTTTTTTTTAGCTGTTTTTCACTGAAGGCCTCTGCAATTTGACTATTGACCAAACAAATGTTTATGCCCTACAACACATCACCGCCAAACCAAATGAATACCTTGCCAGACCATTTGAGTTGAAACCCGTCTCTGTTCAGAATTTTCTTTTTTGGGCCTAACCCTTAATATTGGGATTACAAAAAAAGAATGAAATGTGGTCATATTGGTTCACAGACCCAATTCATCATATGCCCATGTTCTCTGCTGCAATAGCCAGACATAGATATGAGCATATAATGCGTTTCATGCATCTCAATGATAATACCCTCTGTCATCCTTGAGTTGAGCCTGATTATAATAGGTTCCACAAATTTCTGGCCCCTTGTAAAAATCCTTATGGTGCATGTCACGAGTCACCCCTTTTCTTGTTGGTACCCAAACTGAGTGTATTGTTTAGATATATCACATGTAACCATTGTATATGATTTGTAGACTCATATGTATGTTTTTTTTCTGTTTCTTTTGAATTTAAGAATTTTATTTATTAAGCCCCTGAAGAAGCGTTAATCTAACGCGAAACATGTTGGGCATGGGACCAATACCAGCATTCCATCGATCCGGATGTACACTATGCTCTAATCCATAACACAATTATGGCTAATATGTCAAGTCTCTGTATCATTTAATATTGTTTATCGATTTGCTATGCTGAGTATGGCCCTATTGAAGCATATTCCTCTATGTATGTTTTTAATGTAATTTTGTATTGCTTATTTGTAACAATAAAACATTTTCAATTAAATATTTGTTTTCTTCCCAGTGCCTATAAAGTCCATAAAGACCCTTAATAATTGTTCTACATCCCAGTGATTTCCGACGTTGGCACTTTCTTCAACTTCTAGCTATGTTGAGGTATCCACTATGACCACTTAGTGTTTATTGATATCCCTCTTGTAATTCCTGTTTCTAATTGCATGGGAGCAGTGGCAAGATAGTATGGGACTTGGTGTCACCCTTCTTCCTAAATGGGTACCATTTGTACATGGACAACTTTTAAACAAGCGTGCCCATTTTTCAACATTTACTTGTTAAAGAAATTGGCTGCCCTCGTACTACGTGGCCCAGTTTCTTCCCCCAATGACTGCCTAAAACCCAACTAAGAAAGGGTGAGAAAGCCTGCTTGTGGAATGATGAACTACTCACAGTGAAGTGGAAAGACAAATGGGATGTATTCATCCTGTCTTCCATTCGTCCAGACATAACATTCCAAATTGGCACAGCATCTGGTGTCATTGAAAAGCCTCTCTGTGTCCATGAACATAATCTTTATATGGGAAGAGTAGACTTCAAATAATGAAGCCATTGGTTTTGAGCCCCCATATGCGGCTAGGCTCTCGAAAAGTCTCACACATGTGGTATCCCCATACATAAGTAGCAGAATGTGTTTTGGGGTATAATTCCACATATACACATATGTATAAACCAAATTTACATTTAGCAGAATACATGTCGTCCTAAATTTATGAAGAAATTCGATTTTATTGGATATGTTTTGTAACAGAAATCAGAAACAAATTTTTTTTCCAAAAAGTTCAATATCTTTTCTTTATATTGGAAAAAATAAAAACCCCAATGGTGTTTAAATACCAGCAAAAGAAAGCTCTATTTGTGTGAAAAAAATGATAAAAATTTCATTTTCATACAGTGTTGCATGACCACGCAGTTGCCAGTTAATGTAGAGCAGTGCTGAATTGCAAAAAAATGCTCTGGTCATGAAGAGGGAAAATTTTGCAGGGGTCAAGAGGTTAAACATACAGACATTTGCATGCATAACTATCCTATCCACCAATGAGTTAAAGGCCCCACACACCACAAGGGAGCCTTTTTGTAATCCCTTAATATGTTTTACTAAAAAAATCTTAGTCCCGAGTTAGAAGCATATACATACATTCAAAATCATGCATGTAGAGTTGTTGAGACTACAATCTAAGATAATACCTGCTTTAAGGGTCTTGGATCATCTCATTAAATTGGAAGGAGACTGTAATAATAATGGCTATTAGGGATGAGCCGAACACCCCTGGTTCAGTTCGCAGCAGAACATGTGAAACCGGCAAAAAAATTTGTTCGAGCACGCGAATACTGTTAACGTCTATGGGACATGAACGTGAAAAATCAAAAGTGCTTATTTTAAAGGCTTATATGCAAGTTATTGCCATAAAAAGTGTTTGGGCACCCGGGGTTCTGCCCCAGGGAACATGTATCAATGCAAAGTTTTAAAAAGGATGTTTTTTGGGAGTAGTGATTTTAATAATGCTTAACCACTTTCAGACCGGACCATTTTGCTGGTCAATGACCAGAGGTCTTTTTACAATTTGGCACTGCGCTGCTTTAACTGGTAATTGCGCGGTCATGCAATGTTGTACCCAAACAAAATTTGCGTCCTTTTCTTCCCACAAATAGAGCTTTCTTTTGATGGTATTTGATTGACTCTGCGATCTTTATTTTTTGCGATATAAACGTAAAAAGACCGCAAATTTTGAAAAAAAATGATATTTTCTACTTTTTGTTATTAGAAAAATCCAATAAACTCAATTTTAGTCATACATTTAGGCCAAAATGTATTCAGCCACATGTCTTTGGTAAAAAAAAAGTCAATAACTGTATATTTATTGGTTTGCGCAAAAGTTGTCACATCTACAAACTAAGGTACGTTTTCTGGAATTTACGCAGCTTTTAGTTTACGACTGCCTATCTCATTTCTTGAGGTGCTAAAATGGCAGGGCAGTACAAAACCCCCCCAAATGACCCCATTTTGGAAAGTAGACCCCCTAAGGAAATTGATAAGTGGCATGTTGAGCCCATTGAATATTTTATTTTTTTGCCTCAAGCGATTGAATAATGACAAAAAAATGTTTTATTTTTTTTTTACACAAAGTTGTCACTAAATGATATATTGCTCACACATGCTATGGGCATATGTGAAATGACACCCCAAAATAAATTCTGCTGCTTCTCCTGAGTACGGGGATAACACATATGTGGTACTTTTTGGGAGCCTAGCCGCATAAGGGGCCCCCCGAAAACCAAGCACCGCCTTCAGGCTTTCTAAGGGCGTAAATTTTTGATTTCACTTCTCACTACCTATTACAGTTTTGAAGGCCATAAAATGCCAAGATGGCACAAAACCCCCACAAATGACCCCATTTTAGAAAGTAGACACCCCAAGCTATTTGCTGAGAGGCATGTTGAGTCCATGGAATATTTTATATTTTGCCACAAGTTGCGGGAAAATTACAAACTTTTTTTTATTTTATTTTTTTACACAAAGTTGTCACTAAATGATATATTGCTCACACATGCTATGGGCATATGTGAAATTACACCCCAAAATAAATTCTGCTGCTTCTCCTGAGTACGGGGATACCACATATGTGGTACTTTTTGGGAGCCTAGCCGCGTACGGGGCCCCGAAAACCAAGCACCGCCATCAGGCTTTCTAAGGGCGTAAATTTTTGATTTCACTTCTCACTACCTATTACAGTTTTGAAGGCCATAAAATGCCAAGATGGCACAAAACCCCCACAAATGACCCCATTTTAGAAAGTAGACACCCCAAGCTATTTGCTGAGAGGCATGTTGAGTCCATGGAATATTTTATATTTTGCCACAAGTTGCGGGAAAATTACAAACTTTTTTTTTTTTTCACAAAGTTGTCACTAAATGATATATTGCTCACGCATGCCATGGGCATATGTGAAATGACACCCCAAAATAAATTCTGCTGCTTCTCCTGAGTATGGGGATACCACATATGTGGGAGCCTAGCCGCGTACGGGGCCCTGAAAACCAAGCACCGCCTTCAGGCTTTCTAAGGGCGTTACAGTTTTGAAGGCCATAAAATGCCAAGATGGCACAAACCCCCCCAAATGACCCCATTTTGGAAAGTAGACACCCCTAAATTTAGGGGTACACTAGTGAGACTAGGTAATAAATGGCGGGTGCCCTGAAACTATAAAAAAATAAGTAACCAACCAGCGTCACCTGTAACAGTTATATGGTGATCACTGGTGAAAGGGTTAACTAGGGGGCAATCAGGGGGCTTTATGCGGTAGTATATGGGGGTCCCTGGCGCTATAAAAAGCTGCGGCGAACCTAAATACCTACCTGCCTAACTAGCGTCACCTGTGACATTAATACAGCGATCAGAAAAATTATCGCTTATTAGGCTGGGTTCACACTGGAGCGATGCAGGAACGCCACGAATCCGCGGCGGGTTCCCGCATCGCATGCCTCCCGGCGGCAGTTCACACTGCCCTATGCGAACTGCTGGGAGTGTCAGTGAAATGTTAATGACACCCCCAGATCAGTTCGCATATCGCAGTGCGATCTGCAAACTCGGATCGCATGGTGTGAACACCCATGCAATCCGATTCTGCTGCGGACCAAAAAAAGGGTCCCGTGCGAATTTGCGGCGGGTGCGGCGGGTGCGGCGAATGGCTGAACTCGAATCGCACAGAGATCGGATGTGATTTGCACTGCAGTGCGGTGCGAATCACATCCGTTCTCATAAACCGCTGCAATGTGAACCCAGCCTTAGTGACACTGGCGACGGGGGGTGATCACGGGGTTAAACCTTTATTGGGGGGGTTAGGGGGGTACATTAGAACTAAAGGGGGCTAACCCTAACTGCCCTAACAGTTATTACAGTCACAAATGACACCAATGCAAAAAAAAAATAAATGCAATTGGTGTCACTGTGACTGGGGGGGCAGGGGTAATTGGGGGGTGATCGGGGGGTAAAGGGGGGGGGTGTGAGTGTGCCTGGCATGTTCTACTGTGAAGTGTCGTGTTGGTGCAACTCACCGATCCTCTCTCCTCGGTGCCGGAACGAAAAATACCGACACGGAGGAGAGATTACATCACTTCCTCTCCTGTGTTTACATTACAGGAGAGGAAGTGATGCAATGCTTCACTCCCATTCGTCAGGAGCGATCGCGAGGGGGTGGCCATGAATGAATAGCCGCCCCCTCATCCAGGATCGCTCCTGCACGGATACCGACCGCCGCTGGCACCCACATGCCTGCCCGTGCCATTCTGTCGACGTACATCGTCGTGCGGCGGTCGGCAAGTGGTTAAAGTGAAACAATAAAAATGAAATATTCATTTAAATATTGTGCCTGGGGGTGTCTATATTGTTTATAGCGGTGCCACAGCAAAATGACATTTCTAAAGAAAAAAATGTAATTTAAAACTGCTCGTGGCTGTAATGTATTGTTGTATCCCGGCAATATAGATAAAAATACCAAAAAAATGTTGTGGATCTCACTCCCAAAATCCATACCAGGCCCTTCTGGTCTTGTATGGATATTAAGGGGAACCCTGCACCCAAATTTTATAAAAAATGGCATGAGGTCCCCCAGACTCTATATGCTCTTAACAGCAGTATATATACTATACGGCCTGTCCTATATGCTCTGCAGAAAATTGGGCCTTAGGTGTTGGTGGTCCCAGAACACTGTCAAACTTGTTGGGCACAGGAACGGGTCCTGCAGTGAAATATTATATCAAAAAGTGTAATTACATGCCCCTGTTAAACAGGGGCCGAAAAATTGGGCCTTGGGTGGTGGCGGTGGTGCCAGAACACTGTAAGACCTCACAGTTACTTTTATTGGGTGCAGGAATGGGCCCTGCTATCAAATATTATATAGAACATTGTAATTACATGCCCCTGTTAAACAGGGGCAGAAAAATTGGCCTTGGGTGCTGGTGGTGATGACCTAAACCAAAAATATTGTTGGAAGTTAGCATCATCAAGATTGAGGAGGAATAGGATAGTCAGCATAGGCAGTTTTCAAGGAATCCCACATCCATAGCAAATTCAATCAGTTACATCAGCATCAGGTGCTTGATAGCTGCTGATCCAAGTCTGATTCATTTTTATGAATGTGAGCCTATCAACGGAGTCTGTGGACAGGCACACTCTTTGATCAGTTACAATCCCCCCAGCAGCACTAAATGTGTGTTCAGAAAGCATGCTGGATGCAGGACAGGTCAGTAGCACAATTGCATGTTGAGCAAGTTCTGGCCAGTGGTCCATCCTCAAGACTCAGTTACCCCAGTGGATGCTCTGTTGGAAAGGTCTCCAAGTCTGCTTTTGCCCCTAGATATTCCTGCACCATGTAATGCAGACACTGGCGATGGTTGCTTGAACCAATCAGACCTTAGCACTAGGAATGAGCCCGATGTTAGAGTCGAATGTAAGAACAGGGAACAATATGCTGTGTTAATGGCAAATTCAAAAGCTGCTGAAACACCGTTAAATTCTATGGGACACTAACATGAAAAATCAAAAGTGCTAATTTTAAAGGCTTATATGCAAGTTATTGTCATAAAAAGTGTTGGGGACCTGGGTCCTGTCCCAGGGGACATGTATCAATGTAATTTTTTTTTTAAAAACAGACACTTTTTTGGGATCAGTGATTATTTTTAATGCTTAAAGTGAAACAATAAAAATGAAATATTCCTTTAAATATTGTGCCTGGGGGGCGTCTATAGTATGCCTGTAAAGTGGCGCATTTATTCCGTGTTTAGAACAGTACCACAGCAAAATGAAATTTCTAAAGGAAAAATTGTCATCTAAAACTGATCGCAGCTGTAATGAATTGTCAGGTCTCGGCAATATAGATACAGATAATTGAAAAAAAGAGCATGGGATCCCCCCATCCATTACCAGGCCCTTTGGGTCTGGTATGAATATTAAGGGCAATACCCTTCGGGTCTGATATGGAAATGAAGGGACACCCTGCTTTTAAAAAAAAATGCCATAGGGCCCCCCCAAAATCCATACCAAACCCTTCAGGTCTGGTATGGATTTTAAGGGGAACCCTGCGCAAGGGGCAAGGGTTGTGGGGGTCTGCGGGTGAGAGGCTTATTGGAATCTGAAATGTACCCCTACCATTTCACAAAAAAGTGTCAAAATGGTAAAAAAGACAAGAGACAGCTTGGGACATGTCCTTTATTAAAAAAAATTGAATAAAAATGTTCCATGGTTTAAGTTCACACCGCCCAATGGACTAAAAAAGAAAAAAAAAGCCGCAACTGACCTGCCTCCATGGGAGGCTCCCGCCGTCTGATGCGTCTTTGCTGTGAAAGCTCTTATATAACTGAGGGAGGGGCCACCCAGTGATGTAACCGGGTGTCCCCGCCCCCTCTGACGCATGAGATTTCCCCATGGTTTCCTCATGGTGTCAGAGGGGGTGGGGCCACCCAGTGACGCAAACGGTTATATAAGAGCTATCACAGCGAAGACACGTCATATGGTGGGAGCCTCCCATGGAGGTGGGTTTGTACCCCGTTCCCAATTCACACGGGGGATGCCGGGATCTGGGGGTCCCCCATGTTAAAGGGGCTTCCAGATTCTGATAAGTCCCCCACCTGCAGACCCCCACAACCACTGGGCATTGGTTGTGGGGGTGAGGCCCTTGTCCCCATCAACATCAGAAATTGTCATCTAAAACTGATCGCAGCTGTAATGAATTGTCGGGTCTCAGCAATATAGATACAGGTAATTAAAAAAAAGAGCATGGGATCCCCCCGTCCATTACCAGGCCCTTTGGGTCTGGTATGAATATTAAGGGCAACCCCAAATAAAAATGTAAAAAAAAATTGTGTGGGGGGGGGGCCCCTAAAATCCACACCAGGCCCTTCGGATCTGATATGGAAATGGACACCCTGCTTTTTTTGAAAAATGGCATAGGGCCCCCCAAAATCCATATCAGACCCTTCAGGTCTGGTATGGATTTTAAGGGGAACCCTGTGCCAATTTTTTTAAAGAAAGGCGTAGGGGTCCCCCCAAAATCCATACCAGACCCTTATCCGAACATGCAACCTGGCAGGCTGCAGGAAAAGAGGGGGGTGAGAGAGTGCCCCCCTCCTAAACCATAACAGGCCACATGCCCTCAACATGGGGAGGGTGGTTTGGGGTAGGGGCGAGGGTTGTGGTGGTCTGCGGGTGAGAGGCGTATTGGAATCTGAAATGTACCCCTACCATTTCACAAAAAAAGTGTCAAAATGGTAAAAAAGACAAGAGACAGCTTGGGACATGTCCTTTATTAAAAAATAAAAAAATTAAAATGTTCCATGGTTTAAGTTCACATCGCCCAATGGACTGAAAAAGAAAAAAAAAGCCGCAACTGACCCGCCTCCATGGGATCCATCTGATGCGTCTTTGCTGTGACAGCTCTTATATAACTGAGGGCGGGGCTACCCAGTGATGTAACCGGTGTCCCCGCCCCCTGGCTTTCTTGTGGTGTCAGAGGGGGTGGGGCCACCCAGTGATGTAAACGGTTATATAAGAGCTGTCACAGCGAAGACGCGCCAGATGGCGGGAGCATCCCATGGAGGTGGGTTTGTACCCCATTCCCAATTCACACAGGGGAGGCCGGGATCTGGGGGTCCCCCATGTTAAAGGGGGCTTCCAGATTCTGATAAGTCCCCCGCCTGCAGACCCCCAAACCACCGGGCATTGGTTGTGGGGATGAGACCCTTGTCCAAATCAACATGGGGGCAAGGTACTTTGGGGTCTACCCCAAAGCACCCTCCCCATGTTGAGGGTATGTGGACTGGTATGGTTCAGCGCTCTCTTGCCCCTCCCTCTTTTCCTGCGGCCTGCCAGGTTGCGTGCTTGGACAAAGGTCTGGTATGGATTTTTGGGGGAACCCACGCCATTTTTTTCATTTTGGCTCAGGGTTCCCCTTAAAATCCATACCAGATTTGAAGGGTCTGGTATGGATCTTGGGGGGAGCCCTACGCCATTTAAAAAAAAAAATTGGCACAGGGTTCCCCTTAATTTCCATATAAGACCCGAAGGGCCTAATAATGGACTGGGGGGTCCTATGCTCTTTTTTTCAATGAGTTTTATCTATATTGCCAAGACCCAACAATTCATTACAGCCGCGATCAGTTTTAAATGACAATTTTTCCTTTAAAAATGTAATTTTGGTGTTATACTGTTCTAAACACAGGAAAAATGTGCCACTTTACAGGGATACTATAGACACCCCCCAGGCACGATATTTAAATATTACATTTTTATTGTTTCACTTTAAGCATTAAAAAAATCACTGCTCCCCAAAAAATTGGCCGTTTAAAAAAAAAAATTGCATTGATACATGTCCCCTGGGGCAGGACCTGGGTCCCCAAACACTTTTTATGACAATAACTTGTAAAATTAGCACTTTTGATTATTCATGTTCGTGTCTCATAGACTTTAACAGTGCTTGTGTGTTTTATCAAATTTTTTGCCTGTTCGCATATTCTGCTGCGAACTGAACAGGAGGGTGTTCGGCTCACCCCTACTTGATGCTGAGGACTGAAATATTGTTTATAAGCATTGGTCAGCCGGCCACCTTCTACACTGCTCTTCCTCTGACTGAATGAAGCCTCAGCAACACGTTGTCCAGCACCAGGAAATGGTAACCTCCCAGGGTCTGGAAATGCATTTCACAAACCTTTCTTTAAGGCCTCCTGAGGATGTTTCATCCTCTGCTCATCCTCAATCCCCTCCTTGATACCACGAATCCTAGGGCCCTTTTGCAGGCTTTGCATAATCAGGGAGGCCATGCAGTGTAAGTTTGCAGAGGCATTCGATTCTGAGTCCTCTGGGTCATTAAGGATCACATGGTCAATAACTACCTCCTCCCAGCCACATACAACTCTTTGGGTTTCTGGGGCCTGAAAACCATCCCTTGAGTGTTATCCTCTACATCCATTCTGACACAATCCTTCTCCTCTTCTTCCTGTGTGTTCTGTGCAGGCCCGCAGGAATGCTAGAGACGGCTGTACACCAAAACTCACGGACCCAGCAAGGAGAGCATTAATCAGAGAGGCAGCACAGACCTAAGGTAACCCTGGAGGAGCTTCAGAGTTCCACAGCAGAGACTGGAGTATCTGTATATAGGATGACAATAAGCCGTACGCTCCATATAGTTGGGCTTTATGGCAGCACGGCCAAAAGAAAGCCAATACTTTCAGCAAAAAACAAAATGGCACCTTTTGAGTTTGTGAAAAGGCATGTGGGAGACTCCCAAAATGTATGGAGGAAGGTGCTCTGGTCTGATGAGACCAAAATTTAACTTTTTGGCCACCAAAGAAAATGCTATGTCTGGAGCAAACCCAACACATCACCCAAAGAACACCATGTTTTTCAGCAGTTGGGACTGGGAAACTGGTTGTAGTTGAGGGAAAGATGTATGGTGCTAAATACAAGGATATTCTTTAGCAAAACCAGTACCACTCTGTGTGTGATTTGAGGCTAAGACGGAGGTTCACTTTTTTCAGCAGGACAATGACCCCAAACACACTGCTAAAGCAACACTTGAGTGGTTTAAGGGGAAACATGTAAATGTGTTGGAATGGCCTAGACCAAAGCCCAGACCTCAATCCAAAAGAAAATCGGTGGTCAGACTTAAAGATTGCTGTTCACAAGCGCAAACCATCCAACTTGAAGGAGCTGGAGCAGTTTGGCAAGGAGGAATGGGTAAAAATTCCAATGGTAAGATGTGGCTCATAGAGAGACTTATCAAAAGTGACTTGGAGCAGTGATAGCCGCAAAAGGTGGCTTTACAAAGTATTGACTTTAGGGGGGAAAATAGTTATGCGCATTGACTTTTTCTGTTATTTTGTCCTATTTGTTGTATGCTTCACAGTAAAAAAAATCTTCAAAGTTGTGGGCATGTTCTGTAAATTAAATGATTCACATCCTCAAAGAATCCATTTTAATTCCAGGTTTTGAGGCAACAAAACACGAAAAATGCCAAGGGGGTGAACATGCTAAAATATTGCTTGTAGCCTTAGGGTTTGAAGGGTCCATTTTTTCAAAACATTAAAGTGGGTCTTAAAAATGCAAGGTCCGCTTATTTACTCTCCTAATAACAAAAGGCTTCATTACAATTAAAAACTATGGGTCAAAAAGTGAGGTAAAATAAGTAGGGATAGTAGGCACCCCTGCCTGGTTCCTTTGAAAATTTGGAAAAGACAGGACAGATGACCTGTGAAGTATATTTTTGCTATTGGTGCAGATTAAAGAGCTGTCATCACTGAATGTCTCTTACTGCTAAGGCAGAACTGAAGTAGTTTCAATATGCTATCTCTAGTAGACTGTCAAACACCTTCTCGGTGTCCAATACCAAGAGAAAAAAATACTCTCAAATTCTTTCAACAAACTGAACCAGATTCAGAAAGCATGAGTGCCATCTGAGGCTTATCTACAAAACCGTGGTCCAGTTTGATGATGGTTGGTAAGATTTTGTGCATGCATAAGGTCAATATCTTGGCATATATTTTATTTAGAAGGGATTTCTCAGTTTTCCTTGGGAATTCTACATTTCTGCATTTCCAAATTAAAAAGAAAAAAAGTCTCCATGCAAGACAATAATTGTTCTATAAAGGTTTTGTACTTTGTTCTTTTACGAAACTTCCTCCTCCAGGGAACTAGCTTGTGGGGTTCCTGGTGTAGTAAAGGTCAAGAAAGTTCAGCCTTCTGTGTCCATCGGGGTAAGTTGTGAAGTGTGATTATCAAAAGCAAAAACATACAAAGAAGCAAAGAATTCTTTAAATTCATTATTTATTCCTTTCCGGGCTGTACACTCTGGTGCCTTGTAATAATTAACCACTTGCCGACCGCTGCACACAGATGTACTTTGGCAGAATGTCACAGGCAGGCAAATGGGCGTACCTGTACGTCCCTTTGAATTTGCCGCCTATCAGGTGCGGGCCGCTGGAGTGTGCCTGCGGGTCCCGGGAACTCAATATTCACAGGCGACCCGCAATTGCGAGGAGGAGAGGCAGAACAGGGAGATGCCTTTGTAAACAAGGCATTTCCCTGTTCTGCCTAGCAACATGACAGAGATCCACTGCTCCATGTCATTGGGAGCAGTGATTGTTGTCATGTCAGTGGTAGCCTATCCCCCCCTACAGTTATAACACCTCCCTAAGACACACTTAACCCCTTGATTGCCCCCTTGGGTTTAACCTCTTCCCTGCCAGTGTCATTTAGACAGTAATCAGTGCATTTTTATAGCACTGATCGCTGTATAAATGACAATGGTCCCAAAAATGTGTCCGCTATAATGTCGCAGTCATGATAAAAATCGCACATCACGTCATTACTAATAAAAAAAATTATAATAAAAATGTCATAAATCTATCCCCTATTTGAAGACACTATAAATTTTGCATAAACCAATCAATATACACTTATTGTGTTTTTTTTTAAATTGTCGCTCTTTTTTTGTTGTTGTTTATAGCGTAAAATATAAAAAACGCAGGGGTGATCAAATACCACCAAAAGAAAGCTCTATTTGTGAGAAACAAATGACAACAATTTTGTTTCGGTACAATGTCACACAATGCGCAATTGTCAGCTAAAGCGTCTCAGTGCCGCATCACAAAAAATGCTTTGGTCAGGAAGGGGGTAAAATCTTCCGGGGCTGAAGTGGTTAAATAAGAGATTTATACTTTAGATCTCTTGTGTTTAAATAATTTAGCTTGACTAACTTTTTTTACCCAAAACTTTTTTTTTTCTAACTGTTGAAATGTTATGCAATGAGAGAGGCCCCTTAGAAAACAAGCAGACCTTTCCTGTAGTTCATGGCCTGTTTACAAAAATACAGCCAAACATGGAAGCAAACATAGATGCAATTATAAGACTCATTTTTTGAATTACTACTCATCTTGTATTTTCAGCTCACTGAATTGAAACATAGACAGAATTATTTTCAGAAGTATTCCTTTCTTAGCTACCTGTAAAATTGCTGATTGACTAAGAGGATGACATCACAAAGGACACTGCTTTATTGAATGACAATTAGATAAAACGAATATGTCACTTTCACAAAGTGGTAACTGAAAGGGAAAGTAAAAAGAATAAGTATTAAAAAGCTGCTTAACGAATAAGTTAACTGAAAGAGGATTTTACAAAGCATGGCGATCTACTATATTATTATATTGTATAATATTCCTATAGTATAAATAGTATAGTATAATAGAGGGTCTAATTTTAAGGTGAGAGTTATGGCTGTCATGAAGTGCCAAAGGAGGCCACTATTGGTGGCACTAGAAAAGTGTGTGTTAAGAAGATCACTTGCGCAATGGTCACTTTTTTATTTTATTCAGGACACTTTGTCTTTTTTTTATTTATTTTTTTATTATGGATGGAGGTGTGTTAGGACTTTATTAAAATGTTCATGAAAGACTGTGTATATGCTTTTAATTATAGGTAGGGACGCCAAAGTACTGATGGTAAATTATTTAAACAGTCTCAAACTGCAGTACCGTACTAAAGTTTACTTCAGAAAGGAACATACAGGGGATAACCCATAAAAGTCTTATTGATAAAAAAGTGTATGGAAATATATTATGCCTCAGTACTGTGCAGAAAAAAGAGGGGTACGCAAAGAACCATCATTTTTACTTATAACACAATTCCTTTAGAGTGCTGCCTTTCACACAACATCAATCTCCCTGATGGCAAAATCAAAAGAACTCCCTGCAGTGGTCATAAGGGAAGATATAATATCTGTATGGATGTCACACCACTTCCTCAAACTCAACTTGTCCAAAACCCAGCTTATAATATTTCCTCCCCCATGTGCCTCTTCCCCTGACTTATCTGTCAAGAGCAATGGCACAATCATCCACCCATCCCCATACGTCAGCATGCTAGGTGTTATCCTGGACTCTGAACTCTTCGTTCGGCCCCACATCCAATCATTTTCCAAAGCTTGCCACCTCAACCTCAGCAACATCTCTAAACTACGTTTCTTTCTAACCAACAAAACCAAAAAGCTCTTGATTCACTCCCTGGTTATCTCTCGCCTTGACTACTGCAACTCCCTCTTCTTTGGCTTACCTTTAAATAGACTATCCCCCCTTCAGTCCATCATGAAGGCTGCTGAAGGCTCATCCACCTTACAAACCACTCAGTGTCTGCTACCCCTCTCTGCCAATCCCTCCGTTGGCTGCCACTCGCTCAACAAATGAAATTCAAAATACTAACAATAAGTTACAAAGCCCTCCAAAACTCTTCCCCCAGTTACATCACTAGCCTAGTCTGAAAATACCAACTTAATCGCCCTCTTCGTTTCTCCCAAGACCTCCTGCTCTCTAGCTCCCTCTTCACCTCCTCCCATATCCGCCTCCAGGACTTCTCCCAAGCCTCACCCATCCTCTGGAATTCCCTACCCCAATCTGTCAGACTGTCTCCAAATTTATCCACTTTTAGGCGATCCCTGAAAACTTTCCTCTTCAGAGAAGCCTATCCTGCCTCCATCTAACAACTGCACTATTTTCTCCATTAGCTCATCCTCCACACCTATTACCCTTTTGTATAACCTGACCCTCCCTCCTAGATTGTAAGCTCTAAGGAGCAGGGCTCTCTGATCCCCCCCTGTATTGAATTGCATTTTAATTGTACTGTCTGCCCCAATGTTGTAAATCTATAAATCCTGTATAATAATAATAATAATAATAATAATAATAATAATTATATAATCACTTTGTCCTGCTCACTGCATCCCCTCCATCAGGTGCATCTGGAGTACACTAAAGAAACCACCAAAAATGTACCAAAGAGCCCCCAGCCTACTTCCCCAATAAACCATGTGTGCCCAAAATAAATTCAAAAAGTGTTCTCAATGAAAACGGTATGAATTGTTCAGGCATAAAATTATTTTTAAAACATGTGCAAAAACAAGTGTGGTAGTGACCTTGAACTGGGTCTTCTGATAAATTATGAGTCAGTGCTGTGATGACTGAGTTTTTTTCTGGATAGATTAAGGTTATGCAATGTAAAAAAATAAAAATTAGAGCTTCACCCACTTGCTGGATAGAAAAATATATAATATTAATATGCAATATTTTACTTTTACCTAATAAAAGAAAAGGAAAAAAGAAAAAAATGTATTGTTTTAGTTCTGAATATATTAATATACAAAGTTCAGCAATACATTTATAGCTAAGTCATTGTTCAACAGGAGTGTCCACAAGTTTATTACTGAAGGCTCTACTACACAAATGCCTTTAAGTTGGAACATAACTAAAATCCGGTCACTTTTAAAAGATGTGGAATACGATAAATATAAGGATGTTTCTTTGATTGGCCACCTATAATGGTGCATTGTTGAAACTCTATAGCTCTCTCCAATGGAAGCCTTGCTAGTCTGCAATCACATGATTGTAATTTATTTGTTTTTTTTTAATATGCCTATATTTTCAAGCTAATATATTTGTAACTACATACATTATTTATTTTATTTGTGTATTTTACATTTTATAAAAAGCGTTTTTTTTTCTTCAGCTATTGGCTTTGTGCACCACAGAGTTATATAATAATACTTTTAAATTAACTTTAGACCACGATATAACAGGGTTTTCATTTCCAGAATGCTTTTTTTCTGGTATGTATTGAACAACATTCATGTCTGATGTAGTTTAATTTGTTCATTAAGATACACATTAACACTGCTTGCTCTACTTTGAAATGAGGGCTTTGAACATTCATTGAAAGCTGTTAAGCAGAATATTACTGGGGCATGGCCTTTGATGCTGTCTGCTATATCAAACTAGACTGAATATTTTTCCCACGTCATTCTACGGCTTTGTGACATATCCAGTAAATCCTATTTAAGTCTAACCCGTGGAAAATGAAGGTTGTGGGCTTTGTGTAATAGCTGCAAGGCAATTACAAAGAAATAAATAAATAGATTAAGACATTTTAATTACTTCACTCAGATTTCAATTAACTAAAAAGGCAAACATCGGCTTGTGGTATGGGCTACGAGAAACACTATACAAATGCAGCATGGATTTTTAGATGCACATTACCATTAAGATCTCTTTTCTTTTGGGGAAATGAAGCGCAACATTAACTAAATCCTTTTTTTTATTATTTATTATATATATTTACTATTGTCTAAAAAGCTATCCAAGCACTCGGTGAGTCAGGCATTCTTCTTTTTAGAGAAAACATTTATGCCTAGTACACATGAAAAAAACGGACAAAAAATATTTTTGAAGCAATCTTACGATACTCTGATTGTTAGTACACAGCTTTGGCTAGCATATCATAACAGTTAATGCAAAATTATCTGAAGGGATAATCACGATAGTTTTACTCGTACAATACCAGAACAAACAATTTTCATTTAATCAGTACAGTATTTGTCAAAAAAAAATATCAGAAGACCAAGACTGCAAATGTTCCAAAATGAAAGAATGCATTGCAGTAGAATACATCACATTACATCAATTCTGAAGTTGTATTCTGCCGTACGAGGATTAGTAACCTATTGGTTTTCAATATGAGAAGGACGATCATTCATCCGATATTCTTATCATGTGTACGAGGCATAAGGAAGATTACATTTATATTCAAGAATAAGTTATTTGTGGGCATAGGTTGTCTATTGCTTTTCTATTTTATGTCAGTTCTGTTGTTTTGGAAGAATGCTATTTGTTATGGTCTTATTTCAGGACTACAACTAGAAAAGATAAAACTTGCTGATAGTCCTAAGAAAAAAATTGAGTCTCAGAGGTGTCAGATGAACTATGATTAATTTTTTATCACTTTTCTATAGAATGCACCTGGAAAAGCTCCTAAAAGGATAACCCCTACTGTTTCCGGTCATAACTGTGTTATTCTGATAATCTGACACATCTTTCTCGTGCTGCACACTCTTTGTTTCTGTGACAGTAGATTCCTTGTTAATTTAAGTTTTCAAACAATTTCCTCATGTTGTTGTCAAATGTCACATTTCTGCATAGGATGTGTGATTGGTCTATGTACACCACCTTGTTCAAAACTGGTAAGTTAGATTTCTAAGAAAGAACAGTAGTGGAAAACATGAATGAAAACAAAGTGTTTTTTCTTATATTTTTACCTTAACTATTATGGTAAAAATGAAATAAAAATTTAAAAATGTCTGAGCTTTTTGTCAGTTAAAAATATAATATTTCATAAGACCAATTCGCATTTTGCAACCTAGTCTGTCTATTCTTGGCTACTTTCTTGAAAAAGTTTCTTGTTTACAAAACACATTTTTTCTAGATGCACAATAAGGAGGCACTTGAAGAAAAATGGGCTGCATGGTTGAGTCATCAGAAGAAAGCCATTACCACTCAAATGCACAAAGTATCCCAATTACAATACGCCAAACAGTACATAGACAAGCCTCAAACCTTCTGGCAAAAAATAATTTGGAGTGATAGACCAAAAGTTAGCTTCAAGGCCACAATCATAAACACTACATTTGGAGAGGAGTCAACAAGGCCTATGATGAAAGGTACACCATTCCTACTGTGAAACACTGAGGTGGATCGCTAATGTTTTGGGGATGCGTGAGCTACAAAGGCATAGGACTTGGTCAAAATTGATGGCAAAAAAATGGTTAAATGGTTAGCGAAAAAACAGGTATAAGAGAATGGTTTGATCGAATAGAGCACTATAATAAAATGGAATGCCTGGGCAGTAGAGATAAAGGACGATACCAAAATTACATCAGTACTTGGGAAAGTTGGTAAAAATGTAAATCCTCAAATAAATACCTACAGAAGATGATGGAAGGCAGAGGAATGTGAGTTAGGAATAGACAAGATCTAAAATAAAACAAACAAGGGGGGGGTGGAAGGGGAAAAGGAGAGAGGGGTAGCGGATAGGGGTAATAAGAAATTATTTTTGTATGTAATAAAAAATGTATACATTTTTGATAATTAAATAAGAACACTTTAGCATAAACCAGGATAATGTGAAAACGAGAAGGGACAACGTTGAACTGCAAAGTTGAAATAAGTCTCTTGTCTCTCGGGAAAATTTCACTGAAGTGGAAAAAAAAAGAGAAAAATAAATGATGGCAAGAGGAATGCAGTATGTTATCAAAAAATACTGGAGCAACATTTGAATTCATCAGCCAGAAAGATGTGCATGGGATGTACTTGGACATTCCAACATGACAATTATCCAATACACAAGGCCAAGTTGACCTGTCATTGGCTACAGCAGAATAAAGTAAAGGTTCTATAGTGGCCATCTCAGTCTCCTGACCTCAAAATCATTGAGCTACTCTGGGGAGATCGCAAACGTGCAATTCATGCAAGACAGCCCAAAAATTTACAGGAACTGGAGGCTTTTTGCCAAAAGGAATGGGTAGCTTTACCATCAGTGAAGATTGAGAGCCTCATCCACAAATACCACAAAAGACTTCAAGTTGTCATTGATGTTAAAGAGGGCAATCAGTGGCAGAATTATAGGGGTCGCCAAGATCGCCATGGCGACCGTGCCCCTTGCTGCAGGGGGCCCTTGAGGGCCCCCTGTACTCTTCCATAGGAGGGGAGGCTGAGAGGAGCTCCCCGATCATCAGCCTAACTGAAATCAGCACTGTGCAGGAGCTCCTCACATTAGAGTAAAGTGTGTGTGCTCTTTGTCTCCCCCTACAGTGCAGTACGCGGCAGGAAGAGCCAAGGTAAATGGCTGCCGTTTTTTTTTATAAGACTAGCTACTGTATGTGTTTATATGTGTGTGTGTGTGTGTGTGAGCATGCATGTATGTGAGAGCATGCTTGTATGTGCTTGTGTGTGTGAGCATGCTTGTATGTGTGTGTGTGTGAGAGCATGCTTGTATGTGTGTGTGTGTGAGCATGCTTGTATGTTTGTGTGTGTGAGCATGCTTGTATGTGTGTGTGTGAGCATGCTTGTATGTGTGCGTGTGAGCATGCTTGTATGTGCGTGTGTGAGCATGCTTGTATGTGCGTTTGTGTGTGAGCATGCATGCATGTGCGTGTGTGTGTGAGCATGCATGTATGTGTGTGTGTGTGTGAGCATGCTTGTATGTGTGTGTGTGTGTGAGCATGCTTGTATGTGCGTGTGAGCATGCTTGTGTGTGTGAGCATGCTTGTATGTGTGTGTGAGCATGCTTGTATGTGTGTGTGTGAGCATGCTTGTATGTGTGTGTGTGTGAGCATGCTTGTATGTGTGCGTGTGTGAGCATGCGTGTATGTGTGCGTGTGTGAGCATGCTTGTATATGTGTGTGTGTGTGAGCATGCTTGTATGTTTGTGTGTGTGTGTGTGAGCATGCGTGTATGTGCGTGTGAGCATGCTTGTGTGTGTGAGCATGCTTGTATGTGTGTGTGAGCATGCGTGTATGTGTGAGCATGCATGTGTGTGTGTGAGCATGCATGTGTGTGTGTGTGAGCATGAATGTGTGTGTGAGCATGTGTGCGTGTGTGTGAGCATGCATGTGTGTGTGTGTGTGTGTGTGTGTGTGTGTGTGTGTTCATATATGTATGTGTATGTATGCATGTGTGTGTGCGCGCATGTATGTGAGTGTGCATGTATGCATATGTATGTATGTGAATGTGCATGCGTTTATCAGTGGCGGTGCATCTAAAAGGGTGCACAGGTGCCGCCCCCTCTCTCCAGCCACCCCCTCTATGACCAATGGATAGATTCATGCATAGCATAGCATGAATCTATCTATGGCCACCGCTGCCACCCCCATATTTAGGTGTCTGGTCCGTTTTGGGGTGCCAGGCACCTGAATTACAGCGGCGGGGGGTGTTTTGCAGCACCTGATTAGAGCCATGGGATCTAATAGGCTTCAAATTAGGTGAACGGCGAGCGACGACTGACGCTCACAGTCTACCCAAGTGTGTTAGAAAAGTGAATTAATATTCACTTTCCTAACACTGAACCGCCTCTCCACCAATCAGGTGTGCGGGTCTGTTCCCATCAAACGTTTGAAACAGTTGAAACGATAGGCGCAGCTATTGGACGCCTATCAGGAGGAGAGGATGGGAGATGAGGATGGCAGGAGATGCATGGAGGACCCCGCTCATGGCCGTTACCCGCTGCCCCACCAAGACAGGGTAAGTGGCGGGCAGACAGCGAGCGGGTGGTGGGGATTCACAGTGGCAGCATTTGATGGGCACACCAACAGCATTTGATGGGCACATGGACACACACACACCCACACACACACACAAATGCTTACACATACAAGCATGCTCACACACACACACATACATACAAGCATGCTCACACACACACACACACACATACATGCATGCTCACACACACACACACACACACACACACATACATGCATGCTCACACACGCACACATACAAGCATGCTCACACACGCACACATACAAGCATGCAAACACACGCACACTTACAAGCATGCTCACACACACACACACATACAAGCATGCTCACACACACACATACAAGCATGCTCACACACACACACACATACAAGCATGCTCACACACACACAAGCACATACAAGCATGCTCACACACACACACATACATACAAGCATGCTCACACACACACACATACATGCATGCTAACACACACACACACACACACACACACACATATATAAACACATACAGTAGCTAGTCTTATAAAAAAAACGGCAGCCATTTACCTTGGCTCTTCCTGCCGGGTACTGCACTATAGGGGGAGACAAAGAGCACACACACTTTACTCTTATGTGAGGAGCTCCCACACAGTGCCGATTTCAGTTCGGCTGATGATCGGGGAGCTCCTCTCAGCCTCCCCTCCTATGGAAGAGTACAGGGGGCCCTCAAGGGGCCCGGTCGCCATGGCGATCTTGGTGACCCCTATAATTCCGCCACTGAATGGAAGCTTGAAAGTACAGCTCCACTCCAGCAACGGGAACCGAGTGACTCCAGGAAGACACCGTGAGTCCATACACCCACCGCTGACTTCCTAAAAGCCCTGCCACATACACAGGATGTCCCGCAAATGCAAGGAAGCGGCCATACTGAATAAACTTGAAAATGTCTTCAAACTGGTGGGCCACGATCCTCGGCAAGATGGCACCGGCACCGGAGTCCTCTCTCCTTCTTTCTCCAGCAGCTCTCACTCCACAGTGTCGAGCCCTGGATCACATATTGATCGCCGCTCTCCACATGCCTCCACACCACTCTCGCAGCCCTGCCAAATCTAAGCCATGCATGGCTGAAGACAACAGACAAGTGAGCACATGTTAGGACTCCCTGGAGGACACCAGGGAACAGATAGATCCCTTCACTGCATTCCCCACCTCTGATAAACCAGTATCAGACACTATGCTGAAGGACATGCTTGTCTCCCTTCTCACTTCTATGCATACTGACATGTTAAAGTGTATAAATAACTTTAAAGCAGAAGTGAGAAATCTGGGCGGGAGAGTGGATCACAATGAAAACAAAAATAGGATTTTTATATACAGCTTACCTGTAAAACCCTTTTCTTGAGAGTACATCATGGGACACAGAGGCATTATTACATAGTGGGTTATATAGGCACCTCTGGTGATTGGACACTGGCAAACCCCCAATTAAGGAGAATTCCTCCCCTATATAACTCACCCCCCCATATGGGAGGCACCTCAGTTTTGTAGCAAAGCAATAAGAAACCACGTAAAACCCAAGAAGGGTGGGAGCTCTGTGAATGAATGAATGAATGAAATACTTATATAGCGCACAATGCGAACTGAATCGCCTCTAGAAAAGGATTTTACAGGTAAGCTGTATATAAAAATCCTATTTTCTTGATCATACATCATGGGACACAGGAGCTTCATTACATAGTGGGATGTCCCAAAGCAATGCTCAGTTTGAGGGCAGGGAGACACAGCTCAGAAATATAGACCACCATGGACCAGAGGATCTAAACCGCAGCCTGCAGTACACTGCGCCCAAAGGCGGTATCCTCTTGCCCTCTGACATCCACCTGATAAAATCTGGTGAATGTGTAGACTGATGACTAAGTTGCAGCCTTACAGCCCTAGTTGAGTGCGCTTTCACTTGAAAAGGAGGACTCTTCCCCTTTACACTATAGGCCTGAAGAATAACTTGTCCAATCCATCTTGAGAGATTGGATTTTGATGCCGCTTGGCCCTTCTTATGGCCTTCTGGCAAAATAAATAAACAATCAGTCTTTCTTATCTGAGCAGTTGCTTGAAGATAGATAGTGATGGCCCTTACTAAAACTAGAGTGTGCAAAGACACTTCTTCTGCGGACTGTGGATCTGGAAAAAAGGATGGTAGGATTACATCTTGATTTAAATGGAATCCTGGAACCGCCATAGGCAGAAAGGACCTATTAGGACACATCACTACCCGGTCCTTATGAATAATTAGATAAGGTTCCTTGCTCGACAGAGCTGCCAGCTCTGACACTCTTCTAGGCCGAGGATATGGCTATCAAGAAAACCATTTTTTAGTCAAAAGAACTAATGAAGCCTGATGCAATGGTTCAAATGGTTGTCCCTGCAATGCCGAGAGAACCAAATTCAGATCTCATGGGCATACCGGAAGTTTAACTGGCGGCCTTAACCGCATGGCGCTCTGGATGAAAGCCCGCACAAGAGAATGTGATGCAAGTGGCTTCTGGAAAAAAACTGACAAGGCTGAAATCTGCACCTTGATAGTGCTTACGGCCAAATTTATTTCTAGGCCTGACTGGAGGAAAGCCAAGATCCTGCTAATGACATACTTTCTAGGATGCCATCCCCTGGGTTCACACCAGGAAACATATGCCTTCCAGAGTTTGTAGTAAATAAGCCCGGAGGCCGGGTTTCTGGCATTGACCAGAGCAGAAAGGACTGGCTCCGAGAGTCCACAATCTCTCAGAATGTGGGTCTCAGCAGCCAAACCATTAAATTCAGACTGTGTAAAGCAGGTTGGTAAATTGGACCCTGCGAGAGCAGATCTGTCCGGAGAGGAAGGATCCAAGGCCTGCCTACTGCCAATTTCATGATCTCTGCGTACCAAGGTCGCCTGGGCCAAGCTGGGGCTACCAAAAGAACTGACTTTGTTTCCCTCTTGACTCTTCCCAGGAACCGTGACAGAAGCGGGTATGGTGGGAAGGCATAAATTAGATTCTACCGATCCCAGGGAACTGTCAGAGCATCTGACCCCTGAGCAAGTACATCTCTTGTCCTTGACACAAATTTTTCCAGTTTCCTGTTGAATCTGGACGGAAACAGATCTACGTCTGGAGTGCCCCACTTGTGACATATGGTTTGAAATATGTCGGGGTGTAGAGCCCATTCTCCTGGGCATAACTGTTGGTGGCTTAGAAAATCCGCTTGCCAATTTTCCACTCCTGGAATGAAGACTGCAGAAAGGCATGGAACAGGCCTCTCTGCCCAAGCAAGTATGCGATTCACCTCTCTTTGTGCAACCAGACTCCTGGTGCCACCCTGGTGATTGATATAGGCCACAGATGTGGCATTGTTGGACTGAATTCGAACAGGGAGACCCTGTAGTCTGTAGGACCAGTTCATGAAGGCCATATAAACTGCCCGAATTTCCAGAATATTTATGGGCAGTAGCTTTTCGGTCGCAGACCATTTCCCCTGCGTGTAAAATTCCTCCAACACTGCTCCCCAGCCTGTCAGGCTGGCATCTGTAGTTACAATCTTCCATGGAAGGGGAAGAAAAGTCTTGCCTTTCAGCAGATTCTTGGTCTGTAACCACCAAACAAGACTCTTGCGTGTCCCTTGGGATAGACACATAGGAAGGTCCAAGGCCTGGGGCTTCTTGTTCCAAGCCGCAAGGATGCATCTTTGCAAAGGCCTTGAGTGAAACTGGGCGAATGGAACGGCCTCGAAGGAGGTGACCATTTTCCCTAACAGTCTCATACACAGCCGAATGGGGGGAAGTCCTTCTGCTGAGAATTAGGTGCACCAGAACCCCTATAGCCATGGCCTTTGGCCTTGGTAGAAACACCCTGCCCTGAGTGGTGTCGATGACCATGCCCAGATACTCCAACCTGGTAGCAGGCTGTAGGGATGACTTTTCTAGGTTTATAATCCAACCTAGGTGTTTCAGGTGTTCTAATGTCTTGGTAACACTGTGGTTCAAGAGCTCTACTGTTTGCTCTATGAGTAGCAAATCATCTAGATAAGCCAACACGGTTATACCCTGAGCTCTTAGGTTTGCCAAGAGAGGGTCTAGAATCTTTGTGAAGATTCGAGGAGCTGTAGCGAGACCGAACGGCAGGGCCACAAATTGAAAATGGTGCTGATCTACCGCAAACCTTAGATACTTTTGGTGTGCGGGAAAAATTGGCACATGAAGATATGCATCCTTGATATCTATTGATGCCATAAACTCTCCCCCTTGCAGGGAAGAGACCACAGAGCGTATTGACTGCATTCGGAAAGACCGAATGTGCAAAAACCGGTTCAGATCCTTTAGATCCAGGATAGGTCTGACATCTCCATTTGGCTTTGGAACAGTGAAGAGATTTGAGTAAAAGCCTGAACCCTGTTCTTTTGGGTCCACTTCCACTATCACCCCCTGGGATAGCAAGTGACTTAAGGCCAGAAGTAGCAGTTTTTGCTTTACTGGATCCTTGGGTATCCTTGACCTTAGGAAGCGAGAAGGTGGAATCTCCAAGAGGTTACAAGAGGTTACCCACTTGTCCTGAATCTCTTCCAGCCAGGCTTCTGCAAACTGCAGGAGCCTTCCCCCCACTCGGCCGAGCGGGGGCACCCCTTCACAAGGAAGCTTTTGGGCTCTGCTTGGCAGGCTTTCACTCCCAAGTCTTTTTCTGCCCCTGGGTGTGACCTTGGGCCTTTCCTCTCGAGGGAGGTTGGGAAGGCCGTCGCCACTGCTTAGAGGTAGATGCTCTGGGAGAAAGAGAACGCCTAAATGATGGACGTTTGTTCTTTTTGATTGGTAGGAGAGTAGATTTATCCCCTGTAATCTTTTGGACGAATTTATCCAATTCCTCCCAAATAAGCGTTCCCCTTTAAACTGGAACCCAGTCAAATATTTTTTACACGACAGCTCAGCTGCCCAATTTTTTAGCCATAGGGTCTTTCGCATGTGTAGCAACAGGAGAGACAAATGAGATGCTTGTTTTATGCGATTTTGGATTCTGTCCATCATAAAACACAGAATTTGAGGTATTTCTGCATAATTCTCCATTGCCTCACTGGGAAGTAGGCCAAGCATCTGCTTAACCTGTTCCTTGAGGAACTGACACAACCCCACAGTTGCGACTGTAGGCTACACTACAGCGTCAGCCATGGAAAAGGAGGCTTTCAATAAAGTTTCCAGCTTCTTATCAGTTGGATCCTTAAATACCTGAGCATTATCCAAAGGACAGGTCAGGTTTCTATTCACACAAGAAACAGCCGCATCGACAGATGGGACTCCCCATTTCTTGGTGAAACTTTCCTCCAGAGGATAAAGCATAGAAAACCTTTTAGGAGGAGCAAACAGTTTATCGGGATGTCCCCAATCCTCATACAATAATTTATCCATTAAGGGATGAATTGGAAAGGAAAAGACAGTCTGTGGGATTCTCCTCACCCCCAGGGAAGAAACAGAGGATGTAGTGGCCTCAGCAGCGGGCATTCTGAAAGTAGTACGCACCAACTCAGTATATTATTGAACCTGCTTTCTAAGTGCCTGGGAGGGGGGGACTCCCTCCTCTTCCTCTGATTCATCCGACTGCTCTTGATCCCTATCCCATGATAGGGATCTCTCCTCACTGTCATCTGAAAGAGCAATTTCAGCAGAGGGAGGGGATCTACCCCTTTTTCTGCTATTTTTCAGGGAAGCTGAAATAAAATTAATGATTCTCCCTTCAAAACCCTCCAATGTAGCCTTAAGGGAGTCTTCAGTGACATACGCTGGGGCTGAAACATAAGGAGAGGCTGCCAAACCTGACAGGGGCACTGACTCATCCTGTGAGGCTGGCTCCAGTCTTGCAGGGGGGGATGGTAATCTACAGGCATCTTTAGGACCCCTATACCTAGGCGGTGATTTACCAGTGCCCTTGTTACCTCCACCTGAGACCCTCTTACGAGGAGACATAGTCCTAAGCTACAAAGCAGAGGTACTAGTACAAAAGTGCAATCACTGTTGTGCTACAAGTCTCACAATAAACATATATGCTTAAACTGCACAACCTGATGCTGAGTAGGTGTCTTAGGTTTGCCTGGATCCAACCCCTTAGGATGCTTACTAGTGATGGCCGAACGGTTCGCCCGGCGGTCGTTTCGCGGTCCGCCCTATCGGCGGACTATTGCCGCCGTTCGCCCGGCGGACTTCCGTGTTTTCTGTGTAAAAGAACTTTGACCTATGATGACACATCCATCATGGAGTACAGGACAGCCAATTGAGACATTACAGCACATGGACACTTGGACATTCCCCCTAACTTATAAATACACCCGATCCGGCGGCCATTTTACATTCTTTCTTCTGTCACTATAGGGAGAGGTTGCTGTGTGGAGCAGGGAGAGATTGCAGTGACCCAAATCGGTAGCTATTTGGTACACAAAAGTTATTTTCAGGACTGGTATAGGTGTTAGGTGTAGTTCAGGATATATGTTTGAGGCAGTGCTGTGCTAGTGATTGTTGCAGCAGCCTGAGTGTCTTTTGTCAGTTTAGAGAAAGGGACAGGACGGTGTGTGCTGCAGGGACAGTCAGTTTAGTCATTAGCTGTTAGCTAGGTCCACAATACATAGGGTTGAGGTGCGCTACTGCTGACTGCTGCCCTATACTGCAGCAGTCTTTCATCATTATAGGGACTGACGTACAGTCTGCTAATCAGTCACACACAACCTACTTGTTCCACAAAGGTCCTTATAAGGACTGGTTACCTGGTGTAGGGTGCTACAGTACATAGGGTTGAGTGAGGTATAGTCTTCTATTCTGTAAGGACTGGTATAGGTCCACAATACATAGGGTTGAGGTGCACTACTGCTGACCGCTGCCCTATACTGCAGAAGTCCTTCATCAGTATAGGGACTGACGTACAGTCTGCTAATCAGTCACACACAACCTACTTGTTCCACAAAGGTCCTTATAAGGACTGGAAACCTGGTGTAGGGTGCTACAGTACATAGGGTTGAGTGAGGTACAGTCTGCTATTCTATAAGGACTGGTATAGGTCCACAATACATAGGGTTGAGGTGCACTACTGCTGACCGCTGACCTATACTGCAGAAGTCCTTCATCAGTATAGGGACTGACGTACAGTCTGCTAATCAGTCACACACAACCTACTTGTTCCACAAAGGTCCTTATAAGGACTGGTAACCTGGTGTAGGGTGCTACAGTACATAGGGTTGAGTGAGGTACAGTCTGCTATTCTATAAGGACTGGTATAGGTCCACAATACATAGGGTTGAGGTGCACTACTGCTGACCGCTGCCCTATACTGCAGCAGTCCTTCATCAGTATAGGGACTGACGTACAGTCTGCTAATCAGTCACACACAACCTGCTTGTTCCACAAAGGTCCTTATAAGGACTGGTAACCTGGTGTAGGGTGCTACAGTACATAGGGTTGAGTGAGGTACAGTCTGCTATTCTATAAGGACTGGTATAGGTCCACAATACATAGGGTTGAGGTGCACTACTGCTGACCGCTGCCCTATACTGCAGCAGTCCTTCATCAGTATAGGGACTGACGTACAGTCTGCTAATCCGTCACACACAACCTACTTGTTCCACAAAGATCCTTATAAGGACTGGTAACCTGGTATAGGGTGCTACAGTACATAGGGTTGAGTGAGGTACAGTCTGCTATTCTATAAGGACTGGTATAGGTCCACAATACATAGGGTTGAGGTGCACTACTGCTGACTGCTGCCCTATACTGCAGCAGTCTTTCATCATTATAGGGACTGACGTACAGTCTGCTAATCAGTCACACACAACCTACTTGTTCCACAAAGGTCCTTATAAGGACTGGAAACCTGGTGTAGGGTGCTACAGTACATAGGGTTGAGTGAGGTACAGTCTTCTATTCTGTAAGGACTGGTATAGGTCCACAATACATAGGGTTGAGGTGCACTACTGCTGACCGCTGCCCTATACTGGAGCAGTCCTTCATCAGTATAAGGACTGACGTACAGTCTGCTAATCAGTCACACACAACCTACTTGTTCCACAAAGGTCCTTATAAGGACTGGTAACCTGGTGTAGGGTGCTACAGTACATAGGGTTGAGTGAGGTACAGTCTGCTATTCTATAAGGACTGGTATAGGTCCACAATACATAGGGTTGAGGTGCACTACTGCTGACTGCTGCCCTATACTGCAGCAGTCTTTCATCATTATAGGGACTGACGTACAGTCTGCTAATCAGTCACACACAACCTACTTGTTCCACAAAGGTCCTTATAAGGACTGGAAACCTGGTGTAGGGTGCTACAGTACATAGGGTTGAGTGAGGTACAGTCTGCTATTCTATAAGGACTGGTATAGGTCCACAATACATAGGGTTGAGGTGCACTACTGCTGACCGCTGACCTATACTGCAGAAGTCCTTCATCAGTATAGGGACTGACGTACAGTCTGCTAATCAGTCACACACAACCTACTTGTTCCACAAAGGTCCTTATAAGGACTGGTAACCTGGTGTAGGGTGCTACAGTACATAGGGTTGAGTGAGGTACAGTCTGCTATTCTATAAGGACTGGTATAGGTCCACAATACATAGGGTTGAGGTGCACTACTGCTGACCGCTGCCCTATACTGCAGCAGTCCTTCATCAGTATAGGGACTGACGTACAGTCTGCTAATCAGTCACACACAACCTGCTTGTTCCACAAAGGTCCTTATAAGGACTGGTAACCTGGTGTAGGGTGCTACAGTACATAGGGTTGAGTGAGGTACAGTCTGCTATTCTATAAGGACTGGTATAGGTCCACAATACATAGGGTTGAGGTGCACTACTGCTGACCGCTGCCCTATACTGCAGCAGTCCTTCATCAGTATAGGGACTGACGTACAGTCTGCTAATCCGTCACACACAACCTACTTGTTCCACAAAGATCCTTATAAGGACTGGTAACCTGGTATAGGGTGCTACAGTACATAGGGTTGAGTGAGGTACAGTCTGCTATTCTATAAGGACTGGTATAGGTCCACAATACATAGGGTTGAGGTGCACTACTGCTGACTGCTGCCCTATACTGCAGCAGTCTTTCATCATTATAGGGACTGACGTACAGTCTGCTAATCAGTCACACACAACCTACTTGTTCCACAAAGGTCCTTATAAGGACTGGAAACCTGGTGTAGGGTGCTACAGTACATAGGGTTGAGTGAGGTACAGTCTTCTATTCTGTAAGGACTGGTATAGGTCCACAATACATAGGGTTGAGGTGCACTACTGCTGACCGCTGCCCTATACTGGAGCAGTCCTTCATCAGTATAAGGACTGACGTACAGTCTGCTAATCAGTCACACACAACCTACTTGTTCCACAAAGGTCCTTATAAGGACTGGTTACCTGGTGTAGGGTGCTACAGTACATAGGGTTGAGTGAGGTATAGTCTTCTATTCTGTAAGGACTGGTATAGGTCCACAATACATAGGGTTGAGGTGCACTACTGCTGACCGCTGCCCTATACTGCAGAAGTCCTTCATCAGTATAGGGACTGACGTACAGTCTGCTAATCAGTCACACACAACCTACTTGTTCCACAAAGGTCCTTATAAGGACTGGAAACCTGGTGTAGGGTGCTACAGTACATAGGGTTGAGTGAGGTACAGTCTGCTATTCTATAAGGACTGGTATAGGTCCACAATACATAGGGTTGAGGTGCACTACTGCTGACCGCTGACCTATACTGCAGAAGTCCTTCATCAGTATAGGGACTGACGTACAGTCTGCTAATCAGTCACACACAACCTACTTGTTCCACAAAGGTCCTTATAAGGACTGGTAACCTGGTGTAGGGTGCTACAGTACATAGGGTTTAGTGAGGTACAGTCTGCTATTCTATAAGGACTGGTATAGGTCCACAATACATAGGGTTGAGGTGCACTACTGCTGACCGCTGCCCTATACTGCAGCAGTCCTTCATCAGTATAGGGACTGACGTACAGTCTGCTAATCAGTCACACACAACCTGCTTGTTCCAGAAAGGTCCTTATAAGGACTGGTGACCTGGTGTAGGGTGCTACAGTACATAGGGTTGAGTGAGGTACAGTCTGCTATTCTATAAGGACTGGTATAGGTCCACAATACATAGGGTTGAGGTGCACTACTGCTGACCGCTGCCCTATACTGCAGCAGTCCTTCATCAGTATAGGGACTGACGTACAGTCTGCTAATCCGTCACACACAACCTACTTGTTCCACAAAGATCCTTATAAGGACTGGTAACCTGGTATAGGGTGCTACAGTACATAGGGTTGAGTGAGGTACAGTCTGCTATTCTATAAGGACTGGTATAGGTCCACAATACATAGGGTTGAGGTGCACTACTGCTGACTGCTGCCCTATACTGCAGCAGTCTTTCATCATTATAGGGACTGACGTACAGTCTGCTAATCAGTCACACACAACCTACTTGTTCCACAAAGGTCCTTATAAGGACTGGAAACCTGGTGTAGGGTGCTACAGTACATAGGGTTGAGTGAGGTACAGTCTTCTATTCTGTAAGGACTGGTATAGGTCCACAATACATAGGGTTGAGGTGCACTACTGCTGACCGCTGCCCTATACTGGAGCAGTCCTTCATCAGTATAAGGACTGACGTACAGTCTGCTAATCAGTCACACACAACCTACTTGTTCCACAAAGGTCCTTATAAGGACTGGTAACCTGGTGTAGGGTGCTACAGTACATAGGGTTGAGTGAGGTACAGTCTGCTATTCTATAAGGACTGGTATAGGTCCACAATACATAGGGTTGAGGTGCACTACTGCTGACTGCTGCCCTATACTGCAGCAGTCTTTCATCATTATAGGGACTGACGTACAGTCTGCTAATCAGTCACACACAACCTACTTGTTCCACAAAGGTCCTTATAAGGACTGGAAACCTGGTGTAGGGTGCTACAGTACATAGGGTTGAGTGAGGTACAGTCTGCTATTCTATAAGGACTGGTATAGGTCCACAATACATAGGGTTGAGGTGCACTACTGCTGACCGCTGACCTATACTGCAGAAGTCCTTCATCAGTATAGGGACTGACGTACAGTCTGCTAATCAGTCACACACAACCTACTTGTTCCACAAAGGTCCTTATAAGGACTGGTAACCTGGTGTAGGGTGCTACAGTACATAGGGTTGAGTGAGGTACAGTCTGCTATTCTATAAGGACTGGTATAGGTCCACAATACATAGGGTTGAGGTGCACTACTGCTGACCGCTGCCCTATACTGCAGCAGTCCTTCATCAGTATAGGGACTGACGTACAGTCTGCTAATCAGTCACACACAACCTGCTTGTTCCACAAAGGTCCTTATAAGGACTGGTAACCTGGTGTAGGGTGCTACAGTACATAGGGTTGAGTGAGGTACAGTCTGCTATTCTATAAGGACTGGTATAGGTCCACAATACATAGGGTTGAGGTGCACTACTGCTGACCGCTGCCCTATACTGCAGCAGTCCTTCATCAGTATAGGGACTGACGTACAGTCTGCTAATCCGTCACACACAACCTACTTGTTCCACAAAGATCCTTATAAGGACTGGTAACCTGGTATAGGGTGCTACAGTACATAGGGTTGAGTGAGGTACAGTCTGCTATTCTATAAGGACTGGTATAGGTCCACAATACATAGGGTTGAGGTGCACTACTGCTGACTGCTGCCCTATACTGCAGCAGTCTTTCATCATTATAGGGACTGACGTACAGTCTGCTAATCAGTCACACACAACCTACTTGTTCCACAAAGGTCCTTATAAGGACTGGAAACCTGGTGTAGGGTGCTACAGTACATAGGGTTGAGTGAGGTACAGTCTTCTATTCTGTAAGGACTGGTATAGGTCCACAATACATAGGGTTGAGGTGCACTACTGCTGACCGCTGCCCTATACTGGAGCAGTCCTTCATCAGTATAAGGACTGACGTACAGTCTGCTAATCAGTCACACACAACCTACTTGTTCCACAAAGGTCCTTATAAGGACTGGTAACCTGGTGTAGGGTGCTACAGTACATAGGGTTGAGTGAGGTACAGTCTGCTATTCTATAAGGACTGGTATAGGTCCACAATACATAGGGTTGAGGTGCACTACTGCTGACTGCTGCCCTATACTGCAGCAGTCTTTCATCATTATAGGGACTGACGTACAGTCTGCTAATCAGTCACACACAACCTACTTGTTCCACAAAGGTCCTTATAAGGACTGGAAACCTGGTGTAGGGTGCTACAGTACATAGGGTTGAGTGAGGTACAGTCTGCTATTCTATAAGGACTGGTATAGGTCCACAATACATAGGGTTGAGGTGCACTACTGCTGACCGCTGACCTATACTGCAGAAGTCCTTCATCAGTATAGGGACTGACGTACAGTCTGCTAATCAGTCACACACAACCTACTTGTTCCACAAAGGTCCTTATAAGGACTGGTAACCTGGTGTAGGGTGCTACAGTACATAGGGTTGAGTGAGGTACAGTCTGCTATTCTATAAGGACTGGTATAGGTCCACAATACATAGGGTTGAGGTGCACTACTGCTGACCGCTGCCCTATACTGCAGCAGTCCTTCATCAGTATAGGGACTGATGTACAGTCTGCTAATCAGTCACACACAACCTGCTTGTTCCACAAAGGTCCTTATAAGGACTGGTAACCTGGTGTAGGGTGCTACAGTACATAGGGTTGAGTGAGGTACAGTCTGCTATTCTATAAGGACTGGTATAGGTCCACAATACATAGGGTTGAGGTGCACTACTGCTGACCGCTGCCCTATACTGCAGCAGTCCTTCATCAGTATAGGGACTGACGTACAGTCTGCTAATCCGTCACACACAACCTACTTGTTCCACAAAGATCCTTATAAGGACTGGTAACCTGGTATAGGGTGCTACAGTACATAGGGTTGAGTGAGGTACAGTCTGCTATTCTATAAGGACTGGTATAGGTCCACAATACATAGGGTTGAGGTGCACTACTGCTGACTGCTGCCCTATACTGCAGCAGTCTTTCATCATTATAGGGACTGACGTACAGTCTGCTAATCAGTCACACACAACCTACTTGTTCCACAAAGGTCCTTATAAGGACTGGAAACCTGGTGTAGGGTGCTACAGTACATAGGGTTGAGTGAGGTACAGTCTTCTATTCTGTAAGGACTGGTATAGGTCCACAATACATAGGGTTGAGGTGCACTACTGCTGACCGCTGCCCTATACTGGAGCAGTCCTTCATCAGTATAAGGACTGACGTACAGTCTGCTAATCAGTCACACACAACCTACTTGTTCCACAAAGGTCCTTATAAGGACTGGTAACCTGGTGTAGGGTGCTACAGTACATAGGGTTGAGTGAGGTACAGTCTGCTATTCTATAAGGACTGGTATAGGTCCACAATACATAGGGTTGATGTGCACTACTGCTGACTGCTGCCCTATACTGCAGCAGTCTTTCATCATTATAGGGACTGACGTACAGTCTGCTAATCAGTCACACACAACCTACTTGTTCCACAAAGGTCCTTATAAGGACTGGAAACCTGGTGTAGGGTGCTACAGTACATAGGGTTGAGTGAGGTACAGTCTGCTATTCTATAAGGACTGGTATAGGTCCACAATACATAGGGTTGAGGTGCACTACTGCTGACCGCTGACCTATACTGCAGAAGTCCTTCATCAGTATAGGGACTGACGTACAGTCTGCTAATCAGTCACACACAACCTACTTGTTCCACAAAGGTCCTTATAAGGACTGGTAACCTGGTGTAGGGTGCTACAGTACATAGGGTTGAGTGAGGTACAGTCTGCTATTCTATAAGGACTGGTATAGGTCCACAATACATAGGGTTGAGGTGCACTACTGCTGACCGCTGCCCTATACTGCAGCAGTCCTTCATCAGTATAGGGACTGACGTACAGTCTGCTAATCCGTCACACACACCCTACTTGTTCCACAAAGATCCTTATAAGGACTGGTAACCTGGTATAGGGTGCTACAGTACATAGGGTTGAGTGAGGTACAGTCTGCTATTCTATAAGGACTGGTATAGGTCCACAATACATAGGGTTGAGGTGCACTACTGCTGACTGCTGCCCTATTCTGCAGCAGTCTTTCATCATTATAGGGACTGACGTACAGTCTGCTAATCAGTCACACACAACCTACTTGTTCCACAAAGGTCCTTATAAGGACTGGAAACCTGGTGTAGGGAGCTACAGTACATAGGGTTGAGTGAGGTACAGTCTTCTATTCTGTAAGGACTGGTATAGGTCCACAATACATAGGGTTGAGGTGCACTACTGCTGACCGCTGCCCTATACTGGAGCAGTCCTTCATCAGTATAAGGACTGACGTACAGTCTGCTAATCAGTCACACACAACCTACTTGTTCCACAAAGGTCCTTATAAGGACTGGTAACCTGGTGTAGGGTGCTACAATACATAGGGTTGAGTGAGGTACAGTCTGCTATTCTGTAAGGACTGGTATAGGTCCACAATACATAGGGTTGAGGTTCACTACTGCTGACCGCTGCCCTATACTGCAGAAGTCCTTCATCAGTATAGGGACTGACGTACAGTCTGCTAATCATTCACAACCTACTAGTTCCACAAAGGTCCTTATAAGGACTGGTAAGGTATAGGGTACTACAGTACATAGGGTTGAGTGAGGTACAGTCTGCTATTCCTTAAGGACTGGTATAGGTCCACAATATATAGGGTTGAGGTGCACTACTGCTGACTGCTGCCCTATACTGCAGCAGTCCTTTATCAGTATAGGGACTGAGGTACAGTCTGCTAATCGTTTACAACCTACTAGTTCCACAAAGGTCCTTATAAGGACTGGTAAGGTCTAGGGTACTACAGTACATAGGGTTGAGTGAGGTACAGTCTGCTATTCCTTAAGGACTGGTATAGGTCCACAATATATAGGGTTGAGGTGCACTACTGCTGACTGCTGCACAATTCTGCAGCAGCCCTTTATCAGTATAGGGACTGAGGTACAGTCTGCTAATCACAACCCTCTAGTTCCACAAAGGTCCTTATAAGGACTGGTAAGGTATAGTGTACTACAGTATATAGGGTTGAGTGAGGTACAGTCTGCTAATCACAACCTAAAAAGTACACCGTACCCTCCTGTTTGAAGAGGTTGAGCGGTGTCATATTTTTGGGGCCCAGCAGCAAGTTGCTGGTATCAGTGCTGCTGTTAGTGCTCTCTATCTCGGTGCTGGTGTCAGTGCTCTCTATCACGGTGCAGGTGTCATTGCTGTATGTCACGCTGCTGGTGATCATCTCCTGCACCCTCTTCTTTGCCTACCCTGACCTTCCCTCTCCTCCATTGCCTTCATGCGCTCCACAGTCCTGAATTGTCACAACAATTTCCCATATAAAAAAGAATTCTTGTAGTTGTCGATCCCAGATTCACCTCATACATGTGTTATGTCATTGGCCATGTGGTGGGACTATGTGTGCACAGCTAGTAATTATTTTGTGGCTGCAAATATGACCTGTAGGTTTGTAAAGTTCACCATCCCTGTGCTATGCTGACTTCCTCCTGGGGCTGCTTATTATGAGGGGCTCCCACCATCCCTGTGCTCTGCTGACTTCCTCCTGGGGCTGTACCTCTGCTGTGCATATTATGAGGGGCTCCCACCATCCCTGTGCTGTGCTGACTTCCTTCTGGGGATGTACCTCTGCTGTGCATATTATGAGGGGCTCCCACCATCCCTGTGCTATGCTCATTATGAGGGGCCCCCACCATCCCTGTGCTATGCTCATTATGAGGGGCTCCCACCATCCCTGTGCTATGCTCATTATGAGGGGCTCCCACCATCCCTGTGCTCTGCTGACTTCCTCCTGGGGCTGTACCTCTGCTGTGCATATTATGAGGGGCTCCCACCATCCCTGTGCTGTGCTGACTTCCTTCTGGGGATGTACCTCTGCTGTGCATATTATGAGGGGCTCCCACCATCCCTGTGCTATGCTCATTATGAGGGGCCCCCACCATCCCTGTGCTATGCTCATTATGAGGGGCTCCCACCATCCCTGTGCTATGCTCATTATGAGGGGCTCCCACCATCCCTGTGCTATGCTGACTTCCTCCTGGGGCTGCTTACGGTGCAGGTGTCAGTGCTGTATATCACGGTGCTGATGTCAGTAATCTCTATCACGGTGCTGCTGTCAGTGCTGTATATCACGGTGCTGGTGTTAGTGCTTTATGTCACGCTGCTGATGTCAGTGCTCTCTATCACGGTGCTGGTGTCAGATGACTCTACCACAGTGCAGGTGTCATTGCTGTATGTCACGCTGTTGATGTCAGTGCTCTCTATCACGGTGCTGCTGTCAGTGCTGTATATCACGGTGCTGGTGTTAGTGCTTTATGTCACGCTGTTGATGTCAGTGCTCTCTATCACGGTGCTGGTGTCAGATGACTCTGTCCCGGTGCAGGTGTCATTGCTGTATGTCACGCTGCTGATGTCAGTGCTCTCTATCACGGTGCTGCTGTCAGTGCTGTATATCATGGTGCTGGTGTTAGTGCTTTATGTCACGCTGCTGATGTCAGTGCTTTCTATCACGGTGCTGGTGTCAGATGACTCTATCACAGTGCAGGTGTCATTGCTGTATGTCACGCTGCTGATGTCAGTGCTCTCTATCACAGTGCTGCTGTCAGTGCTGTATATCACGGTGCTGGTGTTAGTGCTTTATGTCACGCTGCTGATGTCAGTGCTCTCCATCACGGTGCTGTTGTCAGATCACTCTATCACGGTGCAGGTGTCATTGCTGTATGTCACGCTGCTGATGTCAGTGCTCTCTATCACGGTGCTGCTGTCAGTGCTGTATATCACGGTGCTGGTGTTAGTGCTTTATGTCACGCTGCTGATGTCAGTGCTCTCTATCACGGTGCTGGTGTCAGATGACTATCACGGTGCAGGCGTCATTGCTGTATGTCACGCTGCTGATGTCAGTGCTCTCTATCACGGTGCTGCTGTCAGTGCTGTATATCACGGTGCTGGTGTTAGTGCTTTATGTCACGCTGCTGATGTCAGTGCTCTCTATCACGGTGCTGGTGTCAGATGACTCTATCACGGTGCAGGTGTCATTGCTGTATGTCACGCTGCTGATGTCAGTACTCTCTATCACGGTGCTGCTGTCAGTGCTGTATATCACGGTGCTGGTGTTAGTGCTTTATGTCACACTGCTGATGTCAGTGCTCTCTATCACGGTGCTGTTGTCAGATCACTCTATCACGGTGCAGGTGTCATTGCTGTATGTCACGCTGCTGATGTCAGTGCTCCCTATCACGGTGCTGCTTTCAGTGCTGTATATCACGGTGCTGGTGTTAGTGCTTTATGTCACGCTGCTGATGTCAGTGCTCTCTATCACGGTGCAGGTGTCATTGCTATATGTCACGCTGCTGGTGATCATCTCCTGCACCCTCTTCTTTGCCTACCCTGACCTTCCCTCTCCTCCATTGCCTTCATGCGCTCCACAGTTCTGAATTGTCACAACAATTTCCCATATAAAAAAAGAATGCTTGTAGTTGTCGATCCCAGATTCACCTCATACATGTGTTATGTCATTGGCCATGTGATGAGACTATGTTTGCACAGCTATTAATTATTTTGTGGCTGCAAATTTGACCTGTAGGTTTGCAAAGTTCGCCTCCCATTGAAGTCAATGGGGCTGCCGCGAACGTTCCGGTTCGCGAACTATCGGCCGCGTCCGCGTTCGCGAAACGTCCCGTCGGAAGTTCGTCCATCACTAATGCTTACTGCCCACAGCTCTGTGTCCTCCACTTACAGCCCCCTGGCATTCTGGGCTTTTTAAAATTGCTGCTTTGGCGCCTGCGCAGTAAAGCACCGTGCGCGCTGGTTGTGCACGGCCCGCAACCCCCCCTTCGATTAGTATGGGAGCACGCCCAGCGCACGTGCACGCACGCACGAGGACTGCCGGCGTCCGAGGGGGGGGGAAGAGGACCACCTATAGAGCCGCCTTGGACCCCCAGACCACGTGGGACCTCTCTTTACCTTATTGTGGCAGAGTCTGCAGCGGAACATGTGAGCCATCCGAAGACTGGCTTCACGGAGTGTGTATACTTGAAAGGCATGTAAGTATGCATCAGGCTGCTCTTAGTCCCTCTGGTGGCGGAAACCAGGTAAGACATTAAACTACTCACATGAAAAATCCATAATATATGATTTATATAGGATTAACTTCTCATACCTGTCCCCGCCTCAGGAACTGCTGAAAACAGATAGGTTTCAGCCTTCAGCCTTCACCCATCATGGCGGGCAGAGTTGTGCCAACCTTCAGGATTTTTTGGGTTCCTTCTCAGAGGAGCCTCTTACCTGGACCTTGTAAAAGACTCTGCCAGAAACTTTCGTGCCACTATATAAATAGTACACCAAGTCTGGTTTTCCCAGAGCCCAGCTGTCATGGTCATCTCCGGAATCCAGTGGCTCATGGAAGATCTATCCATGGAATCCCTTCGTTGAGCGTTAATAGGTTTCCATGGGCGCGCGTTGGCGCGAACGGACGCACGCGGGTGCGAGCAGGTACGAACGGGCGCACGCGGGTGCGCGAGGTTGCGGACGAGCGCACGCGGGTGCGCGAGGTTGCTAACGAGCGCACGCGGGTGCCCGGGGTCACGAACGGCTGCACGGTTTCACGTGGGCGCGAGCGGGCACGCCGTGCGACCGTTCTTGGCGCCCAGAGGGCTTCTTAAGGAATCCGTTCCAGTGCCTCGGTGCTGTCCAGTCTACAGCATTCCGGTGACTTGCCTCTGCTTACCTGATTGTTCCTGTTCTGTTCTACCCGGCCTGCTCCTGACTATTCCTGCCTGCTGCCAGCCTTGACCCTCGGACTGTTTGACCTCGCTTCTGCCTCCTCCTGTGTACCGTTGCTGCCCGCCTGTTGACGACCCGGCCTGTGTTTGACCCCGCTTGTTCTGCCAGCTGTTCCAGTCTGTCATCCGTGCTGCTGCTGTCTGCTGCCTGCCTGCCAGCTGTTCCAGCCTGCCATCCCTGACCGCTGCTGTCTGCTGCCTACCTATCAGCCGTTCCAGTGTGATCACCTGTACCCGCTGCCAGCCGCTGACTGCTTACCAGCTGTTCCAGAACCACCTACCAGTACCCGCCTCTGCCTGCCGCCAGTTCCAGGGTCAATCCTACTATCACCTGCTTGGCACTTGTGCCCTCTGAACTCTAGAATCCCTGTCCCCACTTCCAGGGAATCTCGAGCCAGAGGCTTACGAGAGGCCACTCCCTGCACTCCGGGCTCCTTCCACCAGGTACGTGACACCAGCCTTCCAAAAGGAGAGGACTTACAGGCAAAACCTAATTTCTTCGGATGACGAGGCCTGGATACCATATCATCTTGGGAGTCAAATATCGGCCCGAGATATGGATCCGGTTATCATAGCCCTTAGACCCCTGCAGGGACCTGCATAGAGCTTTCTTCATAGCACATGTTTTACGTGACCAACCCCCTTAGACACTGGCGAAAAAAATGAGGTGCCTCCCATATGGGAGGGGTTATATAGGGGAGGAATTCTCCTTTATTGGGGGTTAGCCAATGTCCAATCACCAATCACCAGAGGTGCCTATATAACCCACTATGTAATGAAGCTCCTGTGTCCCGTGATGTATGATCAAGAAATGGGGAGTTTTCAGCTTCTCACAATACTCTGATCAATGCTCACAATGATCAATCAGATGAAATCACCTGGCTCAAAGCTAAGGTGGTGGACCTCAAGGATAGGTCCAGGAAGAACAATATAAAGATTAGGGGGGGTCCCTGAAGTTATCCTCCCTGCACAACTTCAACAATATGCTCAGGACCTTATGAAAGTGTTCCTGCCCTCCATACCTGAATCTGAGATGCAAATCAATGGCATTCATAGATTTCCAAAACCGTTCCACCTCCCTGATAATATACCCAGCGATGTCTTGATGAGAGTGCATTTCTACCAAACTAAAGAGCTACTTATGTCTGCCTTCCGTAAACATCAGCAACCCCCAGAGAAATTTGCACATATCCAACTTTTTGCGGACCTCTCACAGTTCACAATGCAGAAACACAAATCCCTCCTCCCCATGACTAAAACTCTACGCAACCACAACATTCCATACCGCTGGGGATACCTCGTGAAGCTGACAGTCACACATGAGGGAAATACCACTGTGTGGTACCATACTATATGTTATACTTTTGGTTTGACTTTGTTTTCTCTCCCTCCCTCCTTTTTCCCTCCCTTTTCCCTCCTCACCCGTGGTCTGATCTGCACAACCGATATCCCATTACCGCCACAACCAGAAAGGAAGTTCTACTACACTCAACATGAGAATGGAGGCCTGCAACAAAAGACCCTGCAAAGCTATGCTTAAGGTACTGTCAACATCCGCCCCTACCTCATGCACATGGCTCTTAATATAGTCTCTTTTAATGTTAATGGCCTCAACCACCTGGCTAAAAGACCCTCTTTATGGAGAGAAGCACTCAAACTTCAGGCAGATGTCCTCTGTATTCAAGAGACCCACTTCCTATCCAACAATACACCTAATTTTCCACACAAAAAATTCCCCACATATTTTCCTGGCCTCTGCTCTAACAAAGCAGAAAGGAGTACTTATTGCCATTAAGGAATCCGTGGCCTTTACCCTGAAGGCAACCCACACTGACCCTGTGGGACGATAGCTCATACTTCTGGGGGAACTCAACAATAAACCCTTCACCATTGTGAACTTATACACGCCTAACTCTCACCAAATCCGTTTTTCGAAAAAACTATACCACAAAATCACCACTATCCAGAGGGGTTCTCTGGTGATTTGTGGTGATCACAATCTATCACCAGACTACTCGATTGATACTACCTCCAAGGCTAAATGCTCACCACCTGTTCTACAAACCTTCCTAAACTCAGAAGATGTATATGATGTGTGGAGGTGCCAAAGGAGCGTGATTATACTTTCCCCTCCTCTGGGCATAACTCGTATTCTAGAATTCACTTTATACTTGTTGATAAACTTCTCTTACAGGCAGTGTCCTCCTCCACCATCACGTGGTCTGACCACGCACCTGTCTTTATAATTGTGGTGGAGGGGCACACACCAGATCCTGCCTATATTTGGAGGGCCAACTGTTGGATCTTTCAAATGCCTGTGCACACCACTAGCATAGCAAATAACTTATCAGAGTTCTTCTCCCTAAATGACCACTCAGTATCTGTCCCACTGGTGCTATGGTGTGCACACAAAACATATGTTAGAGGGGTAATGTTACAACTATGTGCAAGGGAAAAAAGGCAGAGGAAATATAAACTTGATCAACTCCTCACCAATATTAAAACACTAAAAGCCCTTCACAAAAACAACGCCAACATGCATCTAGCTCAAAAAACTCCCAATGCCGCTCTGATCTCAGGCTCTTACTCATCGAGCAATATGACAAACACATCCAATCACTTAAATTGTCCCACTACTCCTCTGGAAACCGGGCTGGCAAATTCCTTGCTCAGAGACTCAGAGTAGCTAGGACTAAGTCCAAAATTCCATACCTGACTCATCCTCTAGACAACAAAAAAAATGTACAACCCCAGGGACATTGCCAACTCTTTTGCTAAATACTATTCCTCACTATATAACTTAGAGAAAGACCCGACACCCCCAACCAACTGAAGGAAGTATACAAACATTTCTGGCAAAGATTCAACTCCCTTCCCTTACACCAGAACAACTCTCATCCTTAAATTCTCCCATCACCGAGCCTGAAATCAAGAAAGTAATAAAGACCCTCCTACTGGGAAAGCCTCCAGGTCCTGATGGGCTGTCAAATGACTATTACAGAACTTTCCAAGACAACTTAACTCCAACCTTACAAACACTTTATACAGCTGCGATATCCTCTGCTTCGTTTCCCTCAGAGATGCTCAAGGCTTATGTGGTCACTATCCCAAAGTCAGGTAAAGAACCCACGTCCCCGGACCAACTTCAGACTGATTTTGCTACTTAATACTGACGTTAAATTATATGCCAAGATAGCACACAGGCTGCTCCCAATTCTCCCCTCTCTTATTAAACCTGACCAATCAGGCTTTACCCCCGGTAGGCAGGCTTCTGATGCCACAAGGAGAGCCTATAATGTTATGCAATATGCTGGGTCCTGTCTGGTGCCTTCTCTGCTCCTCTCTTTGGATGCAGAGAAGGCATTTGACAGGATACACTGGGGATATATAAGACAGTCTCCCTCTCCCCGTAAGGGTATTTCCCTATTCTATAACCTATTCCAACAAAAAATGGATTTTGTTAAATCCCACCCATACAAGAAGTGGGAATCTGATCTAAACACAACCTTCACCAACTCACAGTGGAAATATGCATTGTGATCGCTCTACAAGGCCTCTAGGTGCATTAACCACTGGGAACTCTAAGATGGTACCTCACACCCTACAGAACTTTTTTCCTTTCTTTTTTTTCCTCTCCTCCTTCCTCCATTTTCATCCCTTTTTCCCCCTTTTTAAGGGGAGAAATAATCTTAAGCGAGCTCTTGAACTTCGTAACTGAATCTCATCACATAGCTTTCAAATAGCTTTTCAAACAACAAACAGCAATCCTGAGAGGTACCATGTGGAGGAGGGTGAAAGAGCAAGGTAGTACAGTATGTTACCTAAGGGAAATGTGGAAATCAATTGGGGTTCTGTAGTATACTGTATGATAGTAGTTCACCCTGTTGTGAGAATTTGTGATAGCAGAAACTATATGTACCTAGCTATTAAAGCCCTCTACAGGGTCTGCATTCTGTCATTGGGTCATAACCAGCTTATTCTTGGCCATGTTGCGCCTACTAAAGGCTAATAATACAGTTTTGGGCTTTTCTAGTTCAAGCATGGATTGTGTAAGATGATTTACCTCATACAGATTCCTACTAGGGGTAGAAAGTTCTTTGTTATGCTATCTTATATATTGCTCTCTTATCATAGGATATGCATTCCGGATGACTAACAGGTGTGTACCAGGGTCATGTTGTCAGTATGAAGTTATTCCAAGCCTCTGGAGCAGTAGCACCTAGGGACGCATGGAGTGGCATTTGTGACTCAATAGAGATGCAGAAGGGCATCACCTATGGGTGATGTGTCTAGATAGTGTTTCGGTCCTACCTGGCATTATCTTCTGTGAGTCATATCAACTGATTACTGCCCACATAAGAGATCTGGATCCTATTGCGGGCCTTCTGTATAATTTCCTCTTTTAACCGAAAGTCCACTAGGCAAAAAAACGAAAGTGGGTGAGTATCTCTGCCCCTTGGCCTGGGGGCTCTATGGATGTGTTCTAACTCTATTGGAGTGGCAGGGGGTCTGTCTATGAGATTGTTCTATGATCTATGATTGATCTATGTTCTATGATTGATCTATGAGATGAGATTGATTTCCACCTGTGAGAGAGAGTGAATGTGTTATCATTACCCAAGTTGCCAGCTGCAAAAGATTTGTGGCTTTTAGAGGGTAATTTCGATTGGAAGTTAGCGGTAGTCTTTGGGTGCAGAAAAGGTGCTTCAACCCCCATCCATTGTAAAAAAAAAAAAAAATCCTAATTGAGTTTTAGGGCCCTTGTTCTATGATCTATGATTGATCTATGTTCTATGATTGATCTATGAGATGAGATTGATTTCCACCTGTGAGAGAGAGTGAATGTGTTATCATTACCCAAGTTGCCAGCTGCAAAATATTTGTGGCTTTTAGAGGGTAATTCGATTGGAAGTTAGCGGTAGTCTTTGGGTGCAAAAAAGGTGCTTCAACCCCCATCCATTGTAAAAAAAAAAAAAAATCCTAATTGAGTTTTAGGGCCCTTGTCCCATTTACAAGGATGTGGACTATGAGAGTTCAGGCTCATAAGTAGCACAAGGTCTTGCAGGTAATGCCTTAACATGAACACTTTGTCTTGGAGAGGCTTGCATAGTTGTGAGGGGTACATGTTATCAGATAAGTAAGTCCTGCTTTCTGTGTTGTGTTTGAAAAATACAAAATAGTCAGCAGTCTATAGTACCTGAATGCGGGTAGATTAGTATGGGCTCTTTTCATTCGGCTCAGTTCAGTTTGGTAGGCTGCCTCTAGAAAAGGGTTATTTCAGAGACTTATCTGGGGTGACAGGTCTTTAGTAGGTTCATCATCGTTAATTTCAGTGCTGGGTAATTAACAGGCACTAAAAGGTATATAAAGTGCGGTAGGTACTCATGTTAGGTTGCAATGCCTCAGGGCTCCATGTTAGTATTCTCGGCGTGGTTGCCGAGCTTCCATTGGGCTACTGCGTGGATACTGGTCCTGATATGTGGAAAGAGCAAGGGTTGTGGATGATTAGCGGTAACAGAGTGTTCTCTGGTCTTGGGCCTTCATGGGTTCTTCTAGAGGAGGAGCAGTTCTCTGGTTGGTGGATCGAAATTCTGCATACCAGTTAGGGACATCCACTAGTAGAATATTGAGGGTGTCACAGAATTGTGGGAGATCTTCAGGAGTTCTTAAGGATGCCATTCTGCTTTGGTATGTTGTGAAGAGGCAGAAGGGGAATTTCCACTTATAGTGGATTCCTTTTGTTCACAATGTTTCCAGTAAGGGCAACAGGTCACTGCGGTTTTGTAGGGTAATGGCAGAGAGATCCTGGTAGATTTTGATTTTACTGCCCACGTAAGAGATCTGGATCCTATTGCGGGCCTTCTGTATAATTTCTTCTTTTAACCGAAAGTCCACTAGGCAAAAAAACGAAAGTGGGTGTGTATCTCTGCCCATTGGCCTGGGGACTCTATGGATGTGTTCTAACTCTATTGGAGTGGCAGGGGGTCTGTCTATGAGATTGTTAAACCTTTAAAGTCCGACCACAGGTTTTCATTTTTTGGAATTCTTTTTCTGTATTTCTTCACATTGTTAAACAAACTCACCGCTGTGTGCAGCAACTGGTCCAGTTCCACTGTTTCTGGTAGGCCTCTCACTCTGAGGTTGTGCCTTCTCCCCCTGTTGTCCAGGTCTTCCATGTGGCAATTCATGTCCATTAGCTGCAGTGTGCATGTGTCTACAGCTTGGTGCATGTGTCTCAGAGCTGTGTTATGGTGGATGGCTGTGATTTCTATCTCCTGCACTTTGCCTGACAGGGCTTGGATTTCATGGTGGAGGTCTGAGATTGCCACTGATAACGTGTCTTTAATGAGAGTTGCAAGGACCTTAAGGTCGTTTAGAATTAGCTGCAGGGCCGCTGATAGAAATCATGGGGCCCCGTACAGCCTACCTGACGGGGCCCCCTTCAGCTCCACCCCTGGCCCCGCCCATGGTCCCTGCTTCAGCCCCGCCCTGTCCCAGACCCTCCCCAGACCCCGCCTTGAAACAAAGTGCAGGTTTGTCTACAAGTGATAGGCATGGGTGGCACTGTCTGCAGCACATTAGGACATTGGCGGCACTGTCTGTAGCACATTACGACATTGGCGGCACAGGTGGCACTGTCTCTGCAGGCAGCACATGCGTTATGGACCATAAAGCATGTGCTACCGGCAGACAGTGCCGCCAATGCTGTAACGTGCTGCAAACAGTGCCAGCTGTGACACTAATGGCATAACGCATGTGCTACTTGCTGACAATGCACCCATGCAGCCAATGACATATTGTGCTGCAGACAGTGCCGCCCATGCCGCCAATGGCATAATGCCATTGGCAGCATGGATGGCACTGTCTCTGCAGGCATCACATGCGTTATGACATTAGCGTCATGGGTGACACTGTCTGCAGCACATTACGGCATTGGCGGCACGGTCTCTGCAGGCAGCACATGCGTTATGGCCCATAATGCATGTGCTGCCTGCAGAGACCGTGCCACCCATGACGCCAATGCCATATTCTGCTGTAACAGTGCCACCCATGCCGCATGCGTTATTGCCCATAACGCATGTGCTACCTGCAGACAGTGCCACCCATGCTGCCAATGGCATAATGTAAAGATGCTGCTGCAGTAGTAGTAAATCTTGAATCCACCCCCCCAAGCAAGCACACACCTGTGTTCTGTGTTAGCCGGGCCCCAGGAGTCACTTCCTCCTTGATCCTGTTGCTGGTGGCTGTCTGGACTGGAGTGCGAGTGTCCACAAACTATTCCAGTCAGATGCCAGATCAAGCTGCTTCTTTTTTTCTTCCGCCACCGCCGCTCGTCTCTCTGCTTTTTCTCTGGCCGAGTGAAGAACAGAGCAGAAGGGGAGGAATCACTCCGCGCCAGGGAAGGCAATATAGAGGACGCGCTGGCCGGAACTTGAGCCAGCATGAGGAGCGGGCGCGGAGGTCCTCTCCTTCAGTGTCCGAAATAGAGAAAATAGTCCCTCCCCCTGCCTATTGAGCTATCGGCCTAAAAAAAAATGTAAAAAGAACGGCAAGGGGTGGGGGGGGGAGTGTTCAGTTGGTTTGGTGTAGTTGATAGTGTAGTCGATAGTGTTCAGTCAAGGTGGCTGGGGGATTTATTTATTTTTTTTAACATTAATTGGGTCTCTGTTCAGGTTGCCCGGGCCCCCCCTGCTGGCCGGGCCCAGTACAACAGGGCCAGTTGTACTGGCCTATCAGCGGCCCTGATTAGCTGTGGCAGTAATAGTTGTGGAGCGGGACACGCTGGTGAGGAGATGGGCTGGTATGAGGAGGCTTGGTGAAGGGCGTTCCATTTCTGCTGTGTTGGAGGCTTGAGAGGATCTATGGGTGGAAGCCATCATTGTGCCAGCCTGTATGCGGAACATCTCCAGGATAGACTCGGATGGCTCGGCTGACCGGCGGTATCGTGAGGAGAGTGTGATCGGGTGGCGGAGGTGCCGAGGGGTGCAGTGCCCATTGTTACAGGCTGAAATGTGTGATGGAAGTCTCCTGGTGTGGCAGATAATCGGTTCCGTCGGAGAGAGATCGCAGGCTTCTCTTAAAGTCAGACCACGCCCCCTCTGCATAAGTACAGTTTAATAATATAAATGAATGGGGCCATGACCTGCATGCATAGCATGAGGAGGAGTTGGCTGGGACCATGTTGGAGGAAAGATTGCTAGATCAGTCAGGAAGGTAATTATTATTTCCATGGGGTTGCATTTAGGTGTGGGAGTTTAATAATGGACAACGTCACTGAAGTAGAGTGGAGTTACTTTTACAGAGTTATTTTTTAATGCAGTTCACCTAAATATCCATGTAGCTGATACAAGAGCCTGCAAAAACCTGCTAACTGGCTGATTACATAATCAATAGCACCAAAGTACTGGGTTTGCCGTAAGGCATATTTTCATATGTTTATGCCTGGATTTTCCTATAACTAAAGATATTGGCAATATATATCATTTATTTTTCATAAGTTATATTTCCTGTAAATCCCTGCTCTATATAACCATTATATTCAGTTTGTTTATGTCCACTCCCTTTTGTTTCTTGTTGCTCTATCTGGAGCAACAACATTATTGTCCAATATAACCTCCAAGCACATAAATCATGCTAGCATCATAATGCAGCTTGTTACATTTTTATGCAATAATATAAAGCTGCAACAAGCAAAGAAAATTGAATTTCACAAGCGAAAAATAGCAAACAAGAAGACTGGGGATGTGTAGAAAGGGAAGACACATTAAAGTTAAAGAATAATATACCATAGATGTTACCTGCGCTAATAAAGCAACATAAGATGAAATTACATTTTGTACTGTCATATACGTCATTAGAAAGCTATTATTTTCCTTCTATGCTTATTAACAAGAGGATGAAATGAATCGTGTTGGCTCTGGGATCATAAGCATCTCTATAATTTATAGTAATTTCATTCCATTTATGTACAGTAGCTTGTGGGATGCTTACATTTTTTACATTTGAAGTTTAACCCTTTCACATAATATGATTGACATTAGTGAAAATGTATCCTTTTGGAAAGAAACAGAGAACACCCAAGCAATTAGGGAGAACCTAGGACATACGCAGGGTACGGTATAAATAATGGCCACAACTGCAACTGACTTCAGTTTCTATGTTTCAGTTTTCTTAATCATTAAGCCATTCCAAAATATACTAATAGGGGCTATGGAAAGTCCTCCCCTAGCTATAATTTATCTTTGGAAAAATTTGAATGGTACATTCTCCTAGCAACTTCTCCTGCCTTCATACTGTGCTTTCCATCTATGATGATTTCATTTGTTTCACTAAGATCTAATCTCCTTAGGGATACAAATAAATAATACCAGAATAATAATACCAGAATAAGTATTCTAAGTCAACAGGGGTATATTATGCAGCTGCAGTATGTTAATAAACTCATCTATTTAATACCAAAATCAGCAAATCATCAGCTGAAGTTGACTATAGCAAGTACAATGTGCTGATAAGCATTGATTGGAAAGCAGAGCAAAACTACCGGCTTGTAGTTGTGAGATAGCTGAACCTATGCAGAGCTAGTCATCATGTGATGTGAACCATCTTTAGCAAATAAAATGTGTTAATAGGCATGCAGGGCTGTAGCATCATTCACCAGATGACACAAACACTGGTAGGTAAAGTTTGATGAAAACATTAACTGACAAGCAGAGTGATAGATAGTAAATAAGGTAAACTTGTGTTCACTTTTAATGCCCAATCATGTGCAAGTGAAATTAGAAAAGAAGGATTTTTGCTAGCGCAATTGGGTATTTAAAGTGAACACAGTTTTATATTATTAGCTAACATTTATTCCAAAAATCCACATACACTTTGCTATGTAACCAGTCGCAATTCCTTTAGTAAATCAGCACTGCTGCGTTTATGTTCTGTGAACAATTTCCTTATTCCAGTCTCTGCAAATATATTCCAATGCAGTCAGAAGCAAAGTTGTCTGACAGATGAAAGTATTTGGTGTGGAACAGTTCTGAAGACTGTGGCAAATGCATAGGTGCAGAATTAGTAACAGATGAGGTGTATTTAGTAAAGTTCTAAAAGGTTTAACAAAGCAGACTTGGCAGCTACACCTTTGATTTTTAACACCCCTCTCTTGCCCACTGGCATTGGTACTGACAGTCTTTGCGTAGGAAGGAGGGGTATTCTGCCTTTATACAGCTTATGTGTTTTTTGCTGGAGTTCTTACAGAGTGGAAATGCTGCTGAATGCAAGTTTAACCACTTGACCACTGGGCACTTAAACACCCTTAACCTCCCTGGCGGTATGATTCAGTCTGGAATTAGGTGCTGAATAGGGATGAGCTTCGTGTTCAAGTCGAACATACGTTCGACTCGAACATCGGCTGTTCGCCCGTTCGGCGAGTTCCAAACGTTATGGGCCATTCGCGCCAAATTCGTGTGCCGCTCACGGCCCACAATGCACTGCGTCATCGCAGTGCATTGCTGGCTCATGATTGGCCAAGCATGCACTGTGACCCCGCATGCTTGGCCAATCACAGCGCCAGCAGCGAGGAGAGCCATGATTGGCCACAGGCAGGATGCCTGTGGCCAATCATAGCTCAGGTTGTGTAGTACACGCCCCACACTATATAAGGCCGCCAGCGCGGCGGCCTTGTGTAGTGTGTTGGCGTCTGAAGCAGTTAGTGGGTGTTCTGTGTACCTTCAACACAGTACACACCGATCGTTATCGGCCGAGTTTCGATCTTGCTCTTCTGTAGTGGTTGTTGTCTGCTTGCCCTGACCGCAGTATACAGCGCTGTATTCACCTCACCTATATAGCCAGTGATCTATCTTTTATAATAGAGCTTGTAGTCAGTAGTGTTAGGAGCTTGTGCGTGCTGTCTGCGTGCTCTGTACCCAGTACACACCGCTATATCCACCTACATAGCTCTTCTCTATTTGAGCCCACTTGCCATCTGCAGGAGTTATTGGAAGTTGTGTGTGCCTCCAGCACAGCACAGTATACATCTGTATATACCCCTTTATCTCTGGTGTTCTATAATAAAGGCATCTGCAGGAGTTAGTGGGTTTTTTGTGCCTCCAGCACAATATACACCTGTATCTACCCTTTATTGCTGTTCTCTAATAGAGCCATCTGCAGGGCTTAGTGGGTGTTGTATGACTCAATTACAGTATACCCCTTTATCTCTGGTGTTCTATAATAAAGGCATCTGCAGGAGTTAGTGGGTGTTGTGTGACTCCAGCACAATATACACCTGTATCTACCGTTTATTGCTGTTCTCTAATAGAGCCATCTGCAGGGCTTAGTGGGTGTTGTGTGACTCCATTACACTGCTGTTTTACCCAACTCCCTTCAGGCCATTACCATGTCTGGAAGGCCAGCAAGGAGAGGCAGACAGGCGCGAGCCGATAAAAGAGGGCAAGCAGGCTCTGTGTCTAGAGACAACAGTGCTGGTTGTGGACGCGGTGCATTGTCATCAGCACGTGGCCATGGGACACGCTTGTCCTTCTTTTCGGCAGCTGGACATGTTGAACCGCAACATGCCAACGACTTGGTAGAGTGGATGACCAAGCCCTCTTCATCCTCCTCATCCTCTCTCAGCCAGTCTCAGGGTACTAGCAAAGAAGCTGCCAACGCATCGTCTTCCCTCCTCTCAATGTCATCATCAGTGACTCCTTCCCTAGACCCACCATGTCCTTCTGAGGAGTCTCCTGAACTATTTGAGCACAGTGTTGGGTACATGCTCCAGGAGGATGCCCAGTGTTTTGCAGGCTCTGATGATGACACTCAGCTAGAGAAAGGCAGTAGCGTGAGTGCAGAGAGAGGGGATGCCCAAGAAGGACAGCAATCTGGCAGTCATGTTCCACAAGCTGCAGCATACTGCCAGGTTTGCTACAGCGATGAAGAGGGAGGGGATGATGAGGGCACTGACTCCACGTGGGTGCCTGGTAGGAGAGAGGAGGAGGAGGAGGCACATGTCCAACAAGGCAGGATGCCCTCCGGGGGCCAGCTTAGGGGCAGCACACCGACTGAATCACACCGCAGAGCTCCGCCTGTGCAGGGCGCTGCCTCTGCACATTATTCTAAAAGTTCTTTGGTGTGGGCCTTTTTTGAGACGAGTGCATCAGATCGCACCGCTGCTATTTGCAACATATATCTCAAGCGTATCTCGCGTGGCCAAAACATCAGCCGCTTGGGCACCACATGCTTGACCAGACATATGTTGACCTGCCATGCAGCTCGTTGGCAAGCGTACCTCAAAGACCCACGCCAAAGAACAAAGCGGACCTCTCCTTGCTCCTCATCAGCTGGCATCTCCAACCCCACTAGACCTTCAGTCCTCTCTGAAACCTGCTCTGAGAGGAATGAAGGTGTAGAATTAGGTGTGTCACAGCCAAGTGCTTTCGGGCACTCTGCTAGCAGTACACCCACGTCCGATTATAGCAGGCAAATGTCCCTGTCCCAGCTGCTGGACCGGCGAAAGAAGTTCACTCCCAGCCATCCACATGCCCAGCGGTAAGGTGCATATTACCGCTGACTCATGGTCCAGCAGGCATGGACAGGGACATTACCTGTCTTTCACGGCCCATTGAGTCACTCTTCTGGCAGCTGGGAAGGATGCAGGACAAGGAGCAGTAGTGTTGGAGGTTGTTCCGCCACCACGCCTCCAAAATGCTACTATTGGTTGTGACACACCTCTCTCCTCCACCCCTCCTCTTCTTCTTCCTCCATGGCCTCTTCCAGTGCTCTGTCCTCAGAACCAGCGGTGCTCCATAGGCGTTCCAGGGGCTACGCAAGTACGCAGGCAAAAGGATGCCATGCCGTGCTTGCGCTGGTTTGTTTGGGGGACAGGAGCCACACTGCGGCGGATGTTTTGTCAGCTCTGCAGGGGCAGGCCGAGAGGTGGTTGACGCCACGCCAGCTTAAGCCAGGAATGGTGGTTTGTGACAATGGCACCAACCTCCTCTCCGCCCTCCGACAGGGACAACTGACCCATGTGCCCTGTGTAGCTCACGTCCTTAACCTGATGGTGCAGCGGTTCTTGGGCAGGTACCCCGGCTTACAGGATGTCCTGAAGCAGGCCAGGAAAGTCTGTGTGCATTTCCGCCGATCATTTAATGCCTGTGCTCGGCTGGCTGAGCTCCAAAAGGAGTTGAACCTGCCCAAGAACCGCCTTATGTGTGACATGCCCACCAGGTGGAACTCAACGTTGGCCATGCTGCAGCGGCTGCACACGCAGCAGAGGGCCATCAATGAGTACCTGTGCGACTATGGCACCAGGACAGGGTCAGGGGAGCTCGGTTTTTTCTCACCACGCCAGTGGGGCATGATCAGGGATGCATGCACTGTCCTGTCACCGTTTGAGGAGGCCACAAGGATGGTGAGCAGTGACAGTGCATGCATCAGTGACACTGTACCTCTTGTCCACCTCTTGGAGCATACGCTGCGTGGAATAATGGACAGGGCACTTGAGGCAGAACAGAGGTAGGAAGAGGAGGACTTCCTTGCCTCTCAAGGCCCCCTTTATCCAGACAGTGTTCCTGCTGTGCCACCCATCACACAGGAAGAGGATGGGGAGGAGGAAGAGGAAGAGGAGGAGGAGGATGATGATTGTGTCAGCATGGAGGTGGAGGCTGGCACTCAGCATCAGCAGCAGCAGCAGCAGTCTTGTAGGGATGATTTACAGTCCCAAGAAACACGTGGACTTGTACGTGGCTGGGAGGAGGTAGCTGCGGATCATGTTGCCCTTAGTGACCCAGAGGACTCCGGACCGAATGCCTCAGCTAACCTACGCTGCATGGCCTCCCTGATCCTGCAAAGCCTGCGGAAGGATCCTCGTATTCTTCGGATCAAGGAGAGGGACCATTACTGGCTGGCCACTCTCCTTGATCCACGGTACAAGGGTAAGGTTGCCGACCTTATCTTGCCATCGCAGAGGGAGCAGAGGATGAGACATCTCCGGGAGGCCTTGCAGAAAGGTCTGTGCAACGCGTTCCCAGAGACTGGGAGGTTACAAACTCCTGGTCCTGGACAACGTGTTGCTGAGGCATCGGTCAGAAGGAGCGGTGGAGAAGGTGGCCGTCTGACTGATGCTTTCAGACAATTTTTATTAGTCCGCAGCCCCAAGGTATGATCGGTTCCAGCAACCATCGCCAGCATCTGATTTACATGGTGCAGGAATACCTAGGGGCAAGGTCAGACTTGGACACCTTTCCCACCGAAAACCCTCTGGCTTACTGGGTCTTGAGGATGGATCACTGGCCAGAGCTTGCACAGTATGCAATTGAGCTACTGGCCTGTCCTGCATCCAGTGTTCTTTCGGAACGCACCTTCAGTGCTGCTGGTGGCTTTGTTACCGATCACAGGGTGCGCCTGTCCACCGAATCAGTTGATCGACTGACCTTCATCAAGATGAATCAGTCTTGGATCACCCACAGCTACCAAGCACCTGAAGCTGATGTAACCGAATAATTTTTTTTGAAATATCACATCCCTTCAAGACTGCCTATGCTGATGCTGAGTGACTGTCCTGTTATGTTGATTGTCTATCCTCTTCCTCCTCCGCTGATATGTTGGAAGAACATTTCTGGTTCTGGGTGATGCCATCAGCCCAATTTTTCTGCCCCTGTTTAACAGGGGCGTTTAATTAAAATTTTTGATGTAATGCTTTGCAGCAGGGCTAATTCCTGCAATAAAACTAGAGTATATGGGAGAGGTTGCAGTGTGGTGGCACCAGCACCAGTGCCTAAGGCCCAATTTTTCTGCCCCTGTTTAACAGGGGCGTTTAAGTACAATTTTTGATGCAATGCTTTGCAGCAGGGCTAATTCCTGCAATAGAACTAGAGTATATGGGAGAGGTTGCAGTGTGGTGGCACCAGCACCAGTGCCTAAGGCCCATTTTTTCTGCCCCTGTTTAACAGGGGCGTTTAATTACAATTTTTGATGCAATGCTTTGCAGCAGGGCTAATTCCTGCAATAAAACTAGAGTATATGGGAGAGGTTGCAGTGTCCTAGCACCAGCACCAGTGCCTAAGGCCCAATTTTTCTGCCCCTGTTTAACAGGGGCGTTTAATTACAATGTTTGATGCAATGCTTTGCAGCAGGGCTAATTCCTGCAATAAAACTAGAGTATATGGGAGAGGTTGCAGTGTCGTGGCACCAGCACCAGTGCCTAAGGCCCACTTTTTCTGCCCCTGTTTAACAGGGGCGTTTAATTACAATTTTTGATGCAATGCTTTGCAGCAGGGCTAATTCCTGCAATAAAACTAGAGTATATGGGAGAGGTTGCAGTGTGGTGGCACCAGCACCAGTGCCTAAGGCCCATTTTTTCTGCCCCTGTTTAACAGGGGCGTTTAAGTACAATTTTTGATGCAATGCTTTGCAGCAGGGCTAATTCCTGCAATAAAACTAGAGTATATGGGAGAGGTTGCAGTAAGGTGGCACCAGCACCAGTGCCTAAAGCCCAATTTTTCTGCCCCTGTTTAACAGGGGCGTTTAATTACAATTTTTGATGCAATGCTTTGCAGCAGGGCTAATTCCTGCAATAAAACTAGAGTATATGGGAGAGGTTGCAGTGTCGTGGCACCAGCACCAGTGCCTAAGGCCCAATTTTTCTGCCCCTGTTTAACAGGGGCGTCTAATTACAATTTTTGATGCAATGCTTTGCAGCAGGGCTAATTCCTGCAATAAAACTAGAGTATATGGGAGAGGTTGCAGTGTCGTGGCACCAGCACCAGTGCCTAAGGCCCAATTTTTCTGCCCCTGTTTAACAGGGACATGTTATTACAATTCTTGATATAATATTTCATAGGAGGGCCCGTTCCTGTGCCCACCCAGAGTAACTGTTAGGACTTATAGTGTTGTGGCACCAGCACTACAACCACCAAAGGTCAATTTTTCTACCACTGTTCAACAATGGCATGTAATTACAATTCTTGATATAATCGTTCACAGCAGGGCGCTCCAGCGCCCACCAAGAGTCACTTTGAGGGCTTACAATGTTGTGGCAAAACCAACACCTTGTTCCGCCATTTCTGTAGAGCATATAGGGCAGGCCCCTACTTGCAAACGGAAGGAGACAACAGCAAGTGAGATGAAAAAAGATGTACGACAAAACAAATTATACAGGGGTGATAACCCTTCCCTATGTTTTCCAAAAAGCTTAAAAATATTTTTTTTGACTGGAGTTACACTTTAAAAATGTACCAGTTGAAAATTACAAACAGATTCAACTTAACACAACAAACCTACACAGTCCCTGTCTTGTTTGCACCGCCTGTATACTGCTGTTCTGAGTATATAGGGCCTGGGGGCCACATTCATTTCCTTTTTTTTAATATGGGTACGGGGTTCCCCTTAATATGCGTACAAGACCCAAAGGGGCTTATAATGGGCAGGGAGGGCTACCCATGCCATTTTTCTCAATGATTTTCAACCATATTGCAGGAACCAGATATAACATTAAAACCGCAAGCAGTTTTAAATGGTGTTATTTCCGTTTAATGTCATTTTGTGCAGGGACTGTTCTAAACACGGGAAACACGTGGCACTTCACAGGCATACTACAGACACCCCCCAGGCACCATATTTAAAGGAATATTTTTTTTTTCACTTTAATCGTCATTAAAATCAGTGCTCCCGCCAAAACGGCCATTTTTAAAAACATTTTAGGCATTGACTCATGTCCCCTGGGGCAGGAGCCAGGTCCCCAAACCCTTTTTAGGACAGTATCGTGCATATTAGCCGTTAAAATTAGCACTTTTAATTTCGAACGTTCGAGTCCCATAGACTTCAATGGGGTTCTAAAGTTCGTTCGAATTTGGGGTCCGTTCGAAAGTTCTGGTGCGAACCGAACCGGGGGGTGTTCGGCTCATCCCTAGTGCTGAAAGCGGTACAATTATTTTGCATGGAAATCTGGCGTTTTATATTGTAATCCTGTAATTCTTAGGAATAACGCTCTTAAATCTCCTCAAACCAAAGTCTAGCAGACATCCCGGGTATGATAAAGTTTATAATATAATAAAGAATAATAAAAATTATTTAATAATGTAATCAAATCCTAAATCACTGAAAAAGGGACACTTTTTGGTTGCTATGGACAATCTCCAAATTCCAGGCAGAAAAAACAGTATTTATAATATAAAAGTGCATGCAGGGTACTGGACAGACCACTAGGGACAAAGGGGGTGTGTCATTTTTTAATACAGCACTGTAATCTGTAAGATTACAGTGCTGTGTGTGTTTTGTGTCTTTTTACTTTTTTGAATTTTCCGCCGTTCTCCACTCCCGTGTGCCGTAATGTCGCAGGGAACGGAGCTCGGCGGCATTCGGCACTGTGAATCGAGCGGAGGACAGCTCTCTCACACAACGTGGGGGACATCGCTGGATCCAGGGGACAAGGTAAGTAACTCTCACTGTGTCCTCCCCTGCATCCAGCGATGCGATCCCGAGTCTGGCTCGGGGTTACCGCTCCTGCTAGTAAATTCCAAACCCGAGACTTGGGATTACCGCTAGGGAGGTTAATAACCAGACCAATTTTCAGCTTTCGGTGCTCTCACATTTTGAATGACAATTGCTCAGTCATGCAACACTGTACCCATATGACATTTTTGTACTTTTTTTTCACACAAATAGAGCTTTCTTTTGGTGATATTTAATCACAGCTGGGTTTTTTATTTTTTGTGCTATGAAAGAAAAAAGACCGAAAATGATGTAAAAAAATGCATTTTTCTTTGTTTCTGTTATAAAATTTAGCAGATTAGTAATTTTTCTTCATAAATTTTGGCCAAAATTTATACTACTACATATCTTTGGTAAAAATAAGTACAAATTGGTGGATATTATTTGGTCTTTTTGAAAGTTATGGAGTCCACAAGCTATGGTGCCAATATCTGAAAATTGATCACACCCGTAGGACTGATGGCTTATCTCATTTCTTGAGACCCTAACATGCCAGAAAGTACAAATACCCCCCAAATGACCTCTTTTTGGAAAGAAGACATTCCAAGATATTTAGTAAAAGGCATGGTGAGATTTTTGAAGTTGTAATTTTTTCCTACAATTCTTTGCAAAATCAAGATTTTTTTTCCTTTTTTTTTCACAAAATTGTCATATTATCAGGTTATTTCTCAAACACATCGTATGCATACCACAAGTTACAACCCAAAACACATTCTGCTATTACTCCAGAGTATGGTGATACATGTTTGAGACTTTTACACAGCGTGGCCACATACAGAGGCCCAACATGCAGGGAGCACCATCAGACGTTCTGGAGCACCCAGGCCAATTCTGACATTTCTCTCCTACATGTAAAAATCATCATTTATTTGCTAGAAAATTACATAGAACCCCAAAACATTATAAATGTTTTTTTAGCAAAGTCCCTAGAGAATACAATGGTGGTCATTGCAATTTTTTATCTTGCACGGTATTTGCGCAGAAATTTTTCGAACGCGTTTTTAAAAAAAAAAACAGTTTTGTGCTTAAAAAAACAAAACTGTAAATTTAGCCCAATGTTTTTAGATAATGTGAAAGATGAAGTTATGCTGAGTAAATAGATACCTAACATGTCACCCTTCAAAATTGCACACGCTCGTGGAATGGTGCCAAATGTCACTACTTAAAAATTCCCATAGGTGACGCTTTACATTTTTTTACTGGTTACATGTTTTGAGTTACAGAGGAGGTCTAGGGCCAAAATTATTGCTCTCGCTGTAATGTTCGCATGGATACCTCACATGTGTGGTTTGAACACCATTTTCATATGTGAACGGGACTTACGTATGTGTTCGCTTCTGTATGCGAGCACATGGCGACAGGGGCACTTTACATTTTTTTTTCTTTTTTATTGTTCATTTTACTTTATTTATTTTAGTTTGACATTTTTTTTCCCCAAAAATACATTTTTTGATCACTTTTATTCCTATTACAAGGAATATAAACATCCCTTGTAATAGGAATATGGCATGACAGGTCCTCTTTACAGTGAGATATGGGGTCAATAAGACCCCGCATCTCACCTCTAGGCTGGGAAGCCTGAAATAAAATAAACAAATGGCAGGGTATTGCAGAGTATTGGCAGGGTATTGGATATTGCAGAGTATTGGCAGGGTATTGTCAGGGTATGGCAGAGTATTGGCAGGGTATGGCAGAGTATTGGCAGGGTATGGCAGAGTATTGGCAGGGTATTGGGTATTGCAGAGTATTGGCAGGGTATTGCAGGGTATTTCAGGGTATTGGCAGGGTATGGCAGAGTATTGCAGAGTATTGGCAGGGTATGGCACACTATTGACAGGGTATAGGGTATTGCAGAGTATTGGCGGGTATTGCCGAGTATTGGCAGGGTATTGGGTATCACAGAGTATTGCCAGGATATTGCAGAGTATTGGCAGGATATTGCAGAGTATTGGCAGGGTATTGCAGAGTATTGGCAGAGTATTGGTTATTGCAAACTATTGGCAGGGTATTGCAGAGTATTGGCAGCGTATTGGGTATTGCAGAGTATTGGCAGGGTATTGCAGAGTATTGGCAGGGTATTGGGTATTACAGAGTATTGGCAGGGTATTGCAGAGTATTGGCTGGGTATGGCAGAGTATTGCAGAGTATTGGCAGGGTATTGGGTATTGCAGAGTATTGGCAGGGTATTGCAGAGTATTGGCAGGGTATTGGGTATTACAGAGTATTGGCAGGGTATTGCAGAGTATTGGCTGGGTATGGCAGAGTATTGCAGAGTATTGGCAGGGTATTGGGTATTGCAGAGTATTGGCAGGGTATTGCAGAGTATTGGCAGGGAATTGAGGGGTTAAATTTCAGTGAGCAGCGATGTGGGCACTGCAGATGCAGCCCACAGCGCTGCTGACACCGATCTCTTCCCCCCCACTGTACCGATCGGTACAGAGAGGGGAGGGAGGAACCAGCATCATAACATGACGCCGGTTTGTTTACAAGTCATTTACAAGTCATTTGATGGAGCGATTACTGTGATTACCATGATCCGTGATGACCCACAGGACCCGGCGGTCATGGATGCTCTCGAGTGCGTGCCTCAGGGGGCACGCGAGAGCGGAATTCTGGGAGCCCGTTAATTAACAGCCTCTCAGAGTTAAACAACCGCCCTGTAATTGGCTATGGGCAGGTTGCTAAGTGGTTAATAGTCATATGTGACCATCAGGAAAATTTCAAGAAGAACAAAGTGTGGAACTAGGTACCTCATTTTAAATTTTGCTGGGTTTGTTCATAAGGTGGTTGTAAGACCTTACATATACCCAGTGAAGTGACCTGTCTATCTGCAGTCTTCTCTTCTTTACATCCGTTCAACGTGCTGAATTTTTAAAGCTTGTCTGAAAACTAAAATAAATGTTTTAGCTTTACATTTTAAATCATGTTGAAATAAGCTGATCATTGCTTTTTACGAGTATTAAAATGCTCCTCTTTGGACTAGATACACATCCAAGGCTGCTAAATATTTTGTTTACAAAAATTGACATAGAAACCCAATCATTTATTAAATACAAGTTTCTATAATTTTAAGTAAAGCAAATATTGTGCTAACTAGTGCAAAAAAGGAAAAGGAGATTTCAAAAAATAAATCAAAAAGCTGCTACATAAGAATATGACAAGTATTCAAAGTGAAGTGGTGTGTATATGTAATGCTAATGTTCTGTACAATAAATATACAACCAAAGTGAATAATCAAATATGTATGAAGTGAATCATAATAAGTGAAAACATAAATGGATATTGAGTCCGATATGATGGTAAATCCTAATAAAAGGGGAAACAGCACAAAGTTTACAATATACAGATGGTGGTTTCACAGGAGGAAAATGCTGATGAGAAAAATGTATGGAGCCTCCAAGATGAGAAATCATCCATTCAAAGAAAAGAATGCATACGCTTACCAGAGTCGGTGGACCCGAGTGTCAACGATAATGAGTCATTCAGGCATAGATATGCACAACGAACGGACGACTGAACCACCCAAACGATCCAAGAGATACAGGGGATACATCCAAGAGGGCTGATGGACAACAGCTGTGGTGATGCATGGGTGACCGGAACAGCAAGACCAACCGACAGAGCCAGTGGACCCAAGTGTCAGTGACAACGAATCATTCAGGCATAGATATCCACAACAAACAGATGACTGAACCAGCCAAACGATCCAAGGGATACAGAGGATACATCCAAGAGGGCTGATGGACAACAGCTGGGCTGATGCATGGGTGACTGGAACGGCCAGACCAACCGACTTACATCCAGAGAGTATATAAAAAAAGAAGGTGGATTCCAATAGTGTAGGTTAAAAAAGATGGGGTTTTATTACAAAACCAGCATACATGAGATAAAATAGTGATCACAAATAAAAGCAATGTGGGGAGTGGAGAAACATAGACCGACGTGTTTCATCCAACTAGGACATCTACAGGGGCATCTAGATTTTATATACTGTCTGGATGTAAGTCGGTTGGTCTTGCCATTCCAGTCACCCATGCTTCATCCCAGCTGTTGTCCACCAGACCTCTTGGATGTACTCTCTGTATCCCTTGGATCGTTTGGTTGGAGACATACAGACTGATTTAGGCTAAAATTAATTTGCTTGTCCAATTTTGTTACCACATGCCAAATCATATTTTCAATTAGCATGTTACTTTAGCATGAAAAAGGATGCGCATGCAAAAGGGTGCACATATTGTCTGGCTTGCAAAAAACGTTTGTATTCAAACTACGGTACATCAGAATGCATACGACTTCATACGAGTCATACTGGGGGCTCAAAAACTCTTGAATGTGGCAGAAATGCAGTTAATTTATTTTTACATTTTTCTCATTGCAAACTTCAACCCATTTTTAAGTGAATCAGGGCTGAGAGTTATAAAAAATGTTTACTCTCAGGCATTTGTCAATTTAAATTTCAGTTTTGGGTGAATTGATCTTTTAATGAAATAGGTTAGTGCTTAAATACAATAATAACATTTTGTTAGAAGCTGATATGTAGGCATATTTTTTTCTTTACACTTACTATGTATTTATTGCTAACTGTTTTATCATTGCCAGTAATATTCAGCATTTGGTGAAGTAGCACTAATCTCCTGCTCCACATTCAATCTGTCATTTTAATGATACTGCACTAGTTTGAACGTTCCTGCTCTGTGTTCAAGTTGTCAATCCAGACAAGTGCGCAGAACTGTAAATTATATGGTGTCAGTAGACATATTGCTTTATTTTATCTAAGAGTATTTTTATTGTTTTCCTCAACTTTATGTGTTAAAGGGTCATGCAAAATGTATATTTTTGTTATGGATTGAGCCTGATGGAATGTTTCAGAAATAGACCTCAGACCTTAAAGCCAGTCTAAACCCAAAAGCAAAATGTAATCTATTGCAGCTTACCAGTCCTTAGATATGGTGGCTGTATTTATCTTTTGTTATGCTTTCATTCTTTTACTTTTACCTGGTAATTATGAGAAAAATACATTGACTGTCCCAAAGGGGTTGATGTACTAAAACTGGGAAGTGTAAAATCTGGTGCAGCTGTGCATCGTAGACAATCAGCTGCTAACGTTAGCTTGTTTGGTAAGCTTTGATAAAAAAATAAAAAAAATAACTGAGAGCTGATTGGGTTCTTTGCAGAGATGCACCAGATTTTTCATTCTCCAGTTTTAGTAAATTAACCCGAAAGTGCATATGTTCATTCCTTCGCTTTATCTATCTGGAGAGTCAATGCTTTCATCCAGACTAGACTTCAAACATGTCTGTCTTTGTTCATCTTCATTACATAGGAGATGGAGAGAATAGTGGTTAACAGAAGAAAAATAAGATTGTTTTTCTTTCAGTTCATCTCACAGCAAGTGACAAGAACACTGAATTTCTGGTAAGATCAACAGAGTGATATTTTCAGCAATATCTGAAAATGTTCTTAACCAGAAAAACTAAACTTAAGCAGCCACCACAATGAAGGGCGGGTATTTTTGTTTGTAAGTTTAGTTATCCTTTAAGAACTTTCTCAAACATATCTCCCTTGAGATATAAGAAAGCACCAATGTGTTTAGCTTTTCAGAATTTACCAGAAAAATCTACTTTTGCATAAACTAACTCTTTAAGAAGATAGATTAAACATACTAAGGGACTGTGTCAATTGGGCACTGAGCCTGTGTTGATGGCAACAGTTTGACATCAGTTTGAGATATTCAGTGTAAGCCTTCTCCTTTGCCATATTACACTATGTAATATCTGTCTACAAATTACTGGCAGGGATGAGAGCAATGATTTTGGTGAAATTGATTTCGGTGTAAAATTACTAATTTCATAATTGGCAAATCCTTCCCAAAATGAAAATTCTCAGTTTTTCTCATACACTTGCTTAGGTGAAATTCTCTTTTCTATACTTTTTTTCTTTATTTAGAGGGTGTGTTGTTTGGGAAGTGCACACTACAAAGCAAGGTCTATTTATTCATGTCTTCCCTCAGGCCAAAACACTGCAGTAAAGTAAAACAACAGTGGAGTAAGGATGAGCCGAACACCCCCCGGTTCGGTTCGCACCAGAACCTGCGAACAGACCTAAACTTTGTGTGAACTTTTGAACCCTATTAAAGTCTATGGGACTCGAACGTTCAAAATCAAAAGTGCTAATTTTAAAGGCTTAAATGCAAGTTATTGTCCTATAAATTGCTTAGGGACCTGGGTCCTGCCCCAGAGGACATGTATCAATGCAAAAAAAGTTTTAAAAAATGTCAGTTTTTTCATTAGCAGTGATTTTAATAATGCTTAAAGTGAAACAATAAAAGTGGAATATTCCTTTAAATTTTGTACCGGGGGGTGTGTATAGTATGCCTGTAAAGGGGCGCATATTTCCCGTGCTTAGAACTGTCCCTGCACAAAGTGTCATTTCTGTAGGAAAAAAAGTCATTTAAAAGCACTCGTGGCTAAATTGAATTGTCGGCTCCCCGTAATACAGAGAACAGTCATTGAAAGTCATTGATAAAAAAAAAGCATGGGGTTCCCCCCAAATCCAATTACCAGGCCCTTCAGGTCTGATATGGATATTAAGGGGAACCCCGCATCAAACTAAAAAAAATGATATGGGGTTCCCCCCAAATATCCATACCAGACCCTTCAGGTCTGGTATGGATTTTAAGGGGAACGTCACACCAAATGAAAAGAAAAATGCGTGTAGTTCCCCCCAAAAATCCATACGAGAACCTTTATAAAAGCACGCAACCTGGCAGGCCACAGGAAAAGAGGGAGCGCCCCCCTCCTGAACCATACCAGGTCACATGCCCTCAACATTGGGAGGATGCTTTGGGGGGTCTGTGACCCCTCAAAGCACCATGTCCCCATGTTGGTGGGGATAAGGGTCTGGCTGGTGGTTGTGGGGGTCTGCGGCCGGGGGGATCAGATCACCCATCGCTGGACCCCGGAGAAGAGATCAGCCATCACTGGATAGCAAGAGTGGATTACCACCGCTAGAATCTTTTTACATTTTTTTTATTTTTAATAAAGGACTTTTCCCAATGGTGTGTGTGTGTTTTTTAACAATTTTTTACACTTTCTTTGTGAAATAGTGGGGGTACTTTTGTACCCCCTTACCATTTAAAACAAGGGGGCTGGGATCTGGGGGTCCCCTTGTTAAAGGGGCTTCCAGATTCTGATAAGACCCCCGCCTGCAGACCACCACAACCACCGGCCAGGGTTGTGGGGGTGATGCCCTTGTCCCCATCAACCAGACCCCCGTAGCATCCCCCCAATGTTGAGGGCATGTGACCTGGTACAGTTCAGGAGGGGGGCGCACTCTTGTCCCCCCTATTTTCCTGCGGCCTGCCAGGTTGCGTGCTCGGATAAAGGGTCTGGTATAGATTTTTGGAGTGAACTCCACACCATTTAAAAAAAAAAAATGGTGTGGAGTTTTCCTTAAAATCCATACCAGACCCTTCGGTCTGGTATGGATATTTGAGGGGAACCCCACATCATTTTTTTTTTTAATTTGGCGTGGGATTCCCCTTAATATCCATACCAGACCTGAAGGGCCTGGTAATTGAATTTGGAGGGAACCCCACGCTTTTTTTTTTTTATCAATGACTTTCAATGACTGTTCTCTGTATTACAGGGAGCCACGAGTGCTTTTAAAGTGGAAGTAAACTCCCCTATCGTTTTCAGCCAAGGAAGCTGCCATCTTTGCCTCTGTTTAATCTTCAACTGCTATGGTGCTGCACATGTGATTTGTTATGACACCAGCCATTGGGTGGTTTGATAGTTTGGCTGAGAGCACAGCCAATGTGCAGTTAGCATTCCCGGCATGCCTTTTTTTTTTTTTTTTTAACTGTTTAAATCGATGGGTTTACTTCAACTTTAAATGACTTTGTTCCCTGCAGAAATGACACTTTGTGCAGGGACAGTCCTAAGCACCGGAATCATGCGCCCCTTTACAGGCATACTATACACACCCCCTAGGTACAAAATTTAAAGGAATACTACACTTTTATTGTTTCACTTTAAACATTATTAAATCACTGCTCCCGAAAAAACTGCAGTTTTTAAACTTTTTTTTTGCATTGATACATGTCGCCTGGGGCAGGACCTAGGTCCCCAAACACTTTTTATGATAATAACTTGCATATAAGCCTTTAAAATTAGCACTTTAGATTTCTCCCATAGACTTTTACAGGGTGTTCTGCGGCTTTGTGTATTTGCCGCGAACCCCCCAATTTGTTTGCTGTTCAGCGAACAGACGAACAGGCAATGTTCGAGTCAAACATGAGTTTGACTCAAACTCAAAGCTTATCCCTACTGTGGAGGAAAAAATATAGTAAGTTAACCTTACCCTGACTTCCACACTGCAGGTGATCACATCACCATTCCAGCAAGATCCCAGAGAATTCTGAGTACTTCAAGTGTGAGAAAAAGATCCTCCTGCACTGTGTGAGATACGGGCTACTCGGCATTCCCGGAAATCTCAATGGAAGAATCATGACACCACCTTTTCCAGAAGCTTTGCTGAGAAGCTGGCAGTAAGCATTTTTTTTTAATTTTTATGAAATTTTATTTCATTTCAGTTAGTGTTCTTTGTGTTTTAATTTTTTTTTGTGTGTGCAGTTGATAAGTAATAGTAATATGTTAGAGGAACAAAGAGATCCAGACAGCCGCACTCCAATGAAATATATTTTAATAGTGTCAGCCCATACAGCAAAGAATAAAAAAGGACTGATGCATTTCACATCGTAGTTACAGGTGCTTACTCATAGCTTGATGTTAAAACGGATAATAATGACATATATGTACATACAAAAACAGAAACAGCCTTAATTGAAAACTGTGCGCACCCACTGAAAGTGGTAGACTCGTTCTGATTGATATTGAGATGAAACAGCTGAAGTCTTCTTCACAGATATCAAAATAACCCCAGTCAGAAATAATTGAAACCCAAATCCTTACGATAGTTTATACATTTCATAATGCAAGAATTGGCTAGTGAAAAAACTTCCACCTAAGGCCCCTTTCACACGGGACGGATCAGTAGCGATGATCCGCTTGCTCAGCGGGGATCGCTCCGTTGTCCCTGCTGAGCCGGCGGATACTGTGCAGGGACCGCCCTGTCAGCTCTCCGCTCTCCTCTATGGGGGATTGGATGAACACGGACCGTCTGTCCGTGTTCATCCGATCCGCTCTGCAGACGGATAGAAAAATACGATTTTCCTCCGTCTGCAGAATCGGACAATAGCGGAGGCGAACGATAGCAGGTATCTGCGGATGTTTATCCGCAGACACCCGCTATCCCATAGGAATGCATGCATGTCCGTATTTCATCCGCAAACAGATGGATGAAATATGGACATAATGTCCGCATGTGTGAAAGGGGCCTAAAAGGATCACATAAAAACAAAATTTGAGGGGGGCGTGGCCGGCAGCCGAGGAGTATGGCCGCGTAGTTAGAGAGCTCCGTCCACCACAGCATTCCGGAGCTTCCTACAGCATACCTGGGCCTCGTTTCTCAGCACAACTTACCTCTCCCGGTCCGGGCAACCGAAGCGATCATGTCCCGCCGCAGTAAAGAAGCCAAGCGACTGAGCAGGATGACGGACTTCTACCGCCAGCCCCGCAATGAACAGGCCCAAGATGGCACCGGTAAGCAGCATGGCAGGGAACGTGGCACACGGGCAGAGGAGCACTCCCCCCTTACTGAGCACAGGCAGCCCCGATCGGGATCGTCCCCGGGGGTCAGGCTCACCTCCCCAGCGGCGTCCTCTACCTCCAGCCCAGTAAAAGCAAAGCAGCCCCATTTACAGGAGAGAGGGGAGGAGGACTTTGGTGATGTTTCCCTGAATGATACTAGGGAGTTGCAGGACTCCATCTTGGAATTCCCTACTAGCAACCAACCTGTGATTGACACCACATTGAAGGATATGCTAGTATCTCTTCGCAGTACAATACATGCTGACATTCTGTCTCTTGCAAGCAGCTTTAAAGCAGAGGTCAAAGCGATGGGAGACAGGGTCTCACATATGGAGCATAAAATGGGCGAATTTGCTGGGACTGTTAATGAAGTTATCGATGCCCATAATGAAAGGGAGGATGAGCTCACTTTGATGAAAGAAAAATTGGCTGACCTTGAAGACCGTTCAAGGAGAAACAATATAAAGATCCGCGGGATCCCAGAAACATTTAAACCAGCGGAGTTGCAAGCTCACTTCCAAAAAATTTTGCAGGACGCTCTACCCGCTGCCTCCATGTATGATCTAGCTATCGATCGGATCCACAGGCTACCCAAGCCCAAGCATATTCCAGATCACTTGCCCAGAGATACCATTGCCAGAATTCACTTCTTTCAAACCAAGGACAAATTTCTCTTGCATGTCAGGAACCCGGAAAACTTACCAGAATCAGCTCAGGGTCTGTCCTTTTTCCCTGACCTGTCTTCCTTTACAATGCAAAGGCGCAGGAATATGGCGACTATTACAAAACCCCTAAGGAATCATCGTATTCCCTACAAGTGGGCGTATCCGGCTAAACTGGTGATCTCATACGAAGGGAAGACTTTCACAATCAAGTCAGTGGCAGAGGGCATCCGTCTTCTGAGTGACTGGCGTATATTTCCAAGAGATGAAGATACCCACTCTGCGGGCTCATCCCCACGTCCAGGTTCCCCCTCCTGGCCCAGACCAGGTTCAAAGTGATGTCCTAGGTACTCATTACGATATTTCATTTTAGAGCTCCGGACCTCGTGGACTCTCTAGCTCTCTTTATGCCCTCTGTTGCTTAAGGGTACTATCCCTACAGATTCTTTGAATCGCCTGATTTTACTCTTATTTTTTTCTTGTTCTTGCTATTTTTCTTTCATTTTTGACTGTGTTCGATTACGCACTTGCTGGTGCACAAGGCGCGGAATACTTCAAGCAACGCCTCTACAGTAGGCCGAAGAACTACTCATATACCTGTGTGCAGTGCGAATCCTGAGGACCAACTACTTTGAAGAATAGTCTTTTTCCTTTCTTTTTGGTTTGTTTTCTGTTTGTTTAACTGTTTTTTCCTTGACGGGTGTTATCCTGCCGACTTGAACCTATACCAATACTGTGTAGTTTGTTAATTTTGCTATTGGTCACAGCCTAGCTGGCCTGCTCCACTGACTCTGACACCGGAGATCAGTGGAATGGGTTTTAAGATTACATCGTTTAATGTCAGGGGGCTGAATAGCCCGCAAAAACGGGGGCTTCTATGGAGAGAGGCGAGGAGTCTGCGGAGCGACGTCCTGTGCTTACAGGAAACACATTTCCGCAGCTCCAAGCATCCACAACTACAAAGCTCCCACTATCCTACAGCTTACTATTCTAATGCTCAAAAGAAACATAGAGGAGTAGCTATTTTGATAAGTAACTCGATTTCATTTAAATGCATCCATGTTGAAACTGATCAAGCTGGTAGATTTATCATTCTGGTAGGGGAAGTTAACAACGTTACGTATACTTTTATTAATGTATACCTGCCTAATACCGGGCAGCTTTCTTTTTTACGTAAAGTGTGGAAAAAGGTGAATGCAGTGCGCAAGGGATATCTGATTCTGTGTGGGGACTTTAATGCTGTCCCCAACCACTCTCTTGATGTTTCTACCAACCCTTCCAGGATGGGAGGCAGAGTCTCCCTTGCGCGCTTCATGGCCTCAGAGAGTCTGTTTGATGTATGGAGGTGCCAGCATTCCACAGAACGCGATTACTCCTATTACTCCTCTGTGCATAAATCTTATTCTAGAATTGATGTTTTTTTGCTTGACAAATTTCTACTCCAAAAAGTTAGCTCTTCCTCCATCCACAATATCACGTGGTCAGACCACGCTCCGATATCCATTGAGGTGGAGGGGTGGCGTACAGAAACAAGGGCGAATAGGTGGAAAAACGACACATTTTTGTTTTCTCACCTGAAATTTAAGGCAGAGATCGCAACTGAACTGCGTGGTTTTTTCGAGCTCAATGCCCCATCGGTGGCAGATCCCTTTATCCTTTGGAACTCTCACAAGGCTTTTGTGAGGGGCATCCTCTTTAAAATGAGCAGCTCGGCCAAAAAGCAGTCCAACCTGAAAGTGCAATCCCTCATCTCCCAAATAGAGCACTTGGAATCAGCCAACAAACGTTCCCCCCGACCCATCTATAGGCAGTCAACTAGATAATTTGAGACACGAGCTACGCCTCCTGTTAATTTCTCGCCAAACTAGGTTACTGGCAAATTGGAAAGCTAAATCGTATCAACAGGGGAACCGGGCTGGGAAACTTCTAGCCAAACAGATAAAAGAGAGGTCGACTCAGCAGAAAATCCCTTTTATTTTTCACCCCGTTACTGGCTCTAAACTATCCAATCCTAAAGATATTGCGAACGCATTTCGTGATTACTATAACGCTCTTTACAATCTGAAGGATGACGCGTCCATTCCTCAACCCTCCCCAGCCGCGATACAGAGATTTTTGGAGAAAATTTCTCTCCCTAAACTTACCCAGTCACAACTGGATGCCTTGAACGAACCGATTACTTTGAGCGAGCTCTCTAAAATGATTTTGGCCATGCCTCTAAACAAATCTCCAGGCCCTGATGGCTTTTCGGCGGAATATTATAAGGCGTTCTACCCAATTTTGGGTGGGTAGCTTCTTGACACCTTTAAAAAAGCAACGATAGACTCCTCGTTTCCGTCGGAGATGTTATCCGCCACCATAGTGACACTTCCAAAACCGGGTAAATCCCCAGATAAACCTCAGAACTTCAGGCCCATATCCTTACTAAATGTGGACCTGAAGGTCTTTGCAAAAATATTGGCGAATCGGGTATCACTTATTCTCTCCACATTGGTTAAAAATGACCAGGTGGGCTTTATCCCGGGGCGCCAGGCGCCGGATGCTGCCAGGAGGATCCTGAATTTAATTCATGCAGCCAAAATCTCAGGTGTTCCTTCTCTGCTTCTGACTCTTGATGCAGAGAAGGCCTTTGATAGGGTCCACTGGGGGTATCTGGGCCAGGTTCTCAATAAATTTGGTATTTTCGGTACTATTAACTCAGCCATCTCTGCCTTGTATTCCAAGCCCTCAGCCATGGTTTACACTGAGGGTATGTTCTCTGACTCCTTTCACATTACAAATGGCACTCGTCAGGGGTGCCCACTGTTGCCCCTGATCTTTGCCCTTTTGATGGAACCTCTAGCTGAAACAATACGCACGCATCCTCAAATAGCCGGTATTCAGACATCCAAACTCACACATTCCATCACGTTATTTGCTGACAACGTTATTTTGACCCTAAAACAACCATCTTCCTCTCTACAAGCAGTGCATGACACCCTCTCACAATTTAATAAATTATCATACTACAAAGTGAACTCCTCAAAATCTAGTATTTTAGCTGTCAACGTCCCTGAAAAAACCAAATCGCTTCTGGCGAAGCGATTTCCTTACCCCTGGTCAGCTGACCCTATTCAATACTTGGGAATTTATTTAACTTCGCCTAGTGCCAACACTTTCAAGGTGAATTTTCCGCCCCTCATACTATCAATACAACAGGAACTTACAAGGCTGAAGAGGTTCTATTTATCGTGGATGGGCAGACTGGCGGCATATAAAATGCTGATTCTCCCAAAGTTGTTGTACTATTTTAGGGCCTAGCCAATCGCCATTCCTAGGTCATTCTTCACTTCTGCCCAATCACAACTACACAAATTCGTTTGGGGGGACAAAAAACCCAGGTGCCCATACTCTTATCTTCTCAGGAAGAGGGACGTGGGCGGCATGGGTCTACCTGTTTTAAGAGATTACTACGTAGCGAGTCTACTAGACCAAACGAAATTTTGGATTTGCCCCCCGGTGGAGAAACAGTGGGCCTCGATTGAGAGCTCTTGGCTTCTAACCGGTACCCCGTACTCCACATTGTTGGCATCTCTCATAACCCCTCAGCCCTTTCATTCAGCTTTCCCTATAGTTCAACTGGTTGTGGATACGTGGAGAGACTTTGTCAGGGACGGGGCGTTACTCCACCCCTCGATTGACATCCCTACCCCCCTCTTGTCAGTATGTTCACACGTCCCAGATCTGGATCTGGGGGTTTGGGGGAAGTTGGGTATAACTTTGATCTCAGATTTGGTGGTCGGGGGTAGTCTCCTTTCTTTCGAGTCACTTATGCATAAATTTAAATTACCTAGATCGGAATTTTTTACTTATAGACGATTAGTTTCGTTCCTGTCTCAACACAAGGGTTCGGTTATTCAAGTCCCGCGACAAGCGTGGGCGTTCTGGTCTGATGTCTCCAAAGTTAAAGGGGGTATTTCTCTATTTTACAATCTACTTCAAAACAAGAGCTGCTTTGTGAAATCCCCCCCGTTTCACAAATGGGAAAGTGAGCTCTCTGCAAAATTCTCGGACGATCAGTGGAGGACTGCAATTAAAAGTAACAATGGTTGCATCAGATCAGTTACGCACTGGGAAGTCTCACAAAAAATCTTACTTTGGTGGTACTATACCCCTTACATTACGGCTAAATTTACCCAGGGTGGTTCCAATGCTTGCTGGAGAGGATGTGGGAGAGTCGGTACTTTGTGTCACATGCTTTGGGAGTGCCCTCACCTCAGAGGCTTCTGGAGAGGGGTGTTCTCCTTGGTCTCTAAAGTAACTGGAATACTGTGTATAGGATCTCCAGAGTTGCCATTGCTAAACTTAAACATTGATCAGTTCCCGCCTTCCTTGCGAATGTTGGTAACCCAGATTCTATCTTCAGCCAGACTATTAATAGCGAAATTTTGGAAAAACCCCTGCCCTCCTGGCAAGGGAGAACTACTCAGGAAAATTGATGAAACCTATAAACATGAGCAGCTGCTGGCCAATATGGAGGGAAAATTTTCTAGTTTTAGTTTCCTATGGTCCCCATGGACTAACCTTAGGAATATTGCGTAATTAGATACTTCTTTTTCTGTTGTTTTCAAATACGGTGCTAAAATTGCACCGTCTTTCACCTGTTTTTTTTTCTGTGTATTTTGAAAATGCTATGGTTCTTATATCACAAAAAGGGGCTTGTCACCTTCTGGTGCCCAGGGGGTCACAGTGTACATTTCTGATGGTATGATGCGAATTGTAAATCGACACATGTATGTTTGACATTGTAACCATTTGTTTACCTTCTCTGTACACCTTGCAGGCCTTTCAATAAAAAATATTTAATAAAAAAAAAAAAAATTGAAAAGTTAGGCCCCTTTCACACATGCGGACATTATGTCCGTATTTCATCCATCCGTTTGCGGATGAAATACGGACATACATGCATTCCTATGGGATAGCGGGTGTCTGCGGATAAACATCCGCAGACACCTGCTATCGTCCGCCTCCGCTATTGTCCGATTCTGCAGATGGAGGAAAATCCTTTTTTTCTATCCGTCTGCAGAGCGAATCAGATGAACACGGACAGACGGTCCGTGTTCATCCGATCCCCCATAGAGGAGAGCGGAGATCTGACAGGGCGGTCCCTGCACAGTATCCGCCGGCTCAGCAGGGACAACGGAGCGATCCCCGCTGAGCAAGCGGATCATCGCTACTGATCCGTCCCTTGTGAAAGGGGCCTAAAAACTTAAAAAGACATATGTGTATATATATTCATTGACGCTAGGAGGATATCGGAATAACTTAGAACACATAGAAACTGTGTAACACAGTCTATACAGTGAATTTACCTATCCATCTTCTATCTCCTATATATGTGTGAGGAAAATTAAATCATCATGGTTCTTCTATATCAGTGTTCCTCCAGTTAAACAGAGCCCCCATGGCATAATCAGGAGACCCCCTGTCCCTCACATGGCTACATATGCATCCAATATCACTTCATTTATAATAATCTTCTTTAAGATTAATACATGCTTTACACGGTAAGCATGCAAAATAACAGAAATTAAAATAAATTGGGGAAGAGAAATACATCTAATACACAAGATACACATGAATATCCAAAAATATCTGAACATCATGTGTATTACACATGTCATACTAATGTATTTCACCAGTAGGATGTTGAATAACTGTGTTTATCTAATCAAATTGATTAATTTAACAGAAACAAAAACAAAAACCACTATTGAATTTTCTCTTCTGTGTCATCCCCCACAAGAACACAAACCATAAATGTACAGATTCCTGAATAGGAAAAATTCAAAGCACTATTCATAATAATGGGAAACATACCATGCATGATTCATACCCGCCAGCTTTCTGGTATTAAAAAAGATCCAGTAGACCTCTCTTTTACATAAAATCCTGAGCGTATCCCCTCCTCTAACTGGCATAACTATTTTTTCCACTGCCTGAATGACCAAACTAGAAACATCTTTTTGGTGTACTTCATTCCAATGCCTGGCTATATTAGTGTTATGATGCTTCTGCATGTCATATAAATGATCATGAAGGCGATCCTGTAGCCTCTGTGTTGTCCGTCCAACATTCTGTACATGGCACAGCTTGCATGTAATGATGTACACCAAATACCTGGTATTACAATTTATGAATGATGTTATTCTGGATAGTTTGCTAATGGCAGTAGCCTAAATGGAGCCCCACTTTAAAATATGAGGACAACACGAACATCAGTTCTGCCCACATTTAAATGTACCCTTGAATTATAGCCAATGTGGACATGATCGTTAAACTTTTGTAGAGGCTAGGTGACAAAGTCCCCCCAGGGTAGGGGCTCTACATGATACAATTTTAACTCCTTTGGCAAGAATCTCAGCATAGACTGGATCATTGAATAATACCGGCAGATGTTTAAAAACGATGTTCCTGATTTTGGTAAACTCCATGCTGAATGGTGTGGAAAAAACAGGTGTGGAAGGAAAAGAGCTATACTTAAACTAATCATATCTCTGTTCCTATCTCTCATTTTCCTGGCTTTATTATCTTGTAATAAATTATCTTGGGGAATGTCAGCGATGTTAATAGCTTTGTTTAAGATGGTTTTAGAGTAGCCTCTATCTTCAAATCAAGAAAACATGTGTATAGTCATTATTCTCACTACAGATCCACTTGAGTCTTAGAAATTGGCCCACAGGGATTCCTCTCGAAGTATGTTTAGGGTGGTTGGAATCAGCTTGTAAGAGTGCATTACCAGCCATAGGTTTCCTAAAGAGACTGCTGACTACCCTGCTTCTTTCTCCCTTCAAACGTACGTCAAGAAAATTCAGATTCAAACTGTTATCATTTAGGTAAAGCAACACATCCTCTAGACTACCAGCTTATTCTGAGACTATGAATAACAGGTTGTCTATGCACCAAAAAAATAAAAATAAATAACCATAAAAAAATTGTGTCTGCACAACGGGGACTATCACATCCTAAGATGGGGGACCTCTCCCACCATCCCATGTAGAGGTTGGCAAGAGAAGGGGGAAGGGGAAAACTTAGCTCCCATAGAGGCCCCACATCTCTGCGGGTAGTAGTCCCCATCGAACATGAAGAAATTATGTGTAAGAAGGTATTCCAAATAGTAATGCTATGTTTTTGATTTGTGGGCAATTTCAGCAAAAATTTCCAAAAATTTAAATATAGTTAACCTTAATGAAAACCCCATTGAAGTCAATAAGAGAGTGATCTTGAATATCAATTCTTCCCAGGCTAAAATGCAGGGGATTGTCAATCAAAGGGCAGGAGTAACTGTACACACATGGCAGGAGCATGGATCAAAACAAAAAAAACATTTGTGGGGAGCAGCTCTTTTGATAAGGCTTAAAGTTAAATAAATAAAAGGCACAACCACTTGGCGCCCAACGTACGTCATATGACATTGTGGGCTTTGTGGTGTTATATCTGAATGATGCCTGAGGCTACAGACATCATTCAGATATCGGCATTTTCATCTGGCGATTCCCTGCGCCATAAGAATGATCATAGCGGCTGTTCTGCTTTTTTTTATATTTTAGGCTTCTCAGCCTAGAGGTGGGATGTGGGGTCTTATTAACCCCATATCTCACTGTAAATAGGTCCGATCATGCCATATTCCTATTACAAGGGATGTTTACATTCCTTGTAATAGGAATAAAAGTAATCTTTTTTTTTTTTAAAGTGTCAAACTAAAAAAATAAAAGTAAAATTAACAAGAAAAAAATAAATTTAAAGCTCCCCTGTCCCCGTGAGCTCGTACGCAGAAGCGAACACATACATAAGTCCCGCTCACATATGAAAACGGTGTTCAAACCACACATGTGAGGTATCGCCACGAACATTAGAGCGAGAGCAATAATTCTAGCCCTAGACCTCCTCTGTAACTCAAAATATGTCACCAGTAAAAAAATTTAAAGTGTCACCTATGGGGATTTTTAAATACCAAAGCCATTCCACGAGCGCGTGCAATTTTGAAGCGTGACATGTTGGGTATCTATTTACTCAGCGTATCTTCATCTTTCACATTATGAAAAAAAATTGGGCTAACTTTACTGTTTTTTTTTTTAAAGCATGAAACTGTTTTTTTTTCTGAAAAAAAGTGTTCGAAAAATTGCTGCGCAAATACCGTGCGAGATAAAAAGTTGCAACAACTGCCATTGTATTCTCTAGGGTCTTTGCTAAAAAACATATATAATGTTTGGGGGTTCTATGTAATTTTCTAGCAAAAAGTATGAATTGTACATGTAGAAGAGAAATGTCAGAATTGGCCTGGATGCGAAGTGGTTAAATAAAATGCCTGGGGGTGCCTTAAACCTGCCTGAGAAGTGGTGAACCTGTAGAATGTCACAAACCTGATCACCACACAATTTCTAGCTTGTATGCTCTTTTCAGGGAACGTCTAGATTACTCCCGAACTGTGACTGGGCTTTAAGGCTGGATTCACACCTATGCATTTTTAGTGCTTTTTGCATTTTGCAGATTTGCACTACAGAACGTGCCCCATAGGAAACCATGTTAAATGGACTGTAGTGCAAATCTGCAAAATGCAAAAAGCACTAAAAAATGCATAGGTGTGAATCCGCCCTAACAGTGGACTTGCTCATATTTCTGCTGACACCCTTTTGAACTCTCTCTATCTGGTCTGGAGGTTGATCAAGGCCATAAGGTATCAAGACATTGTGGTTCGAATTTACCATTACTCTTGTTTTATTTATTTTTGTTTGAAATCTGACCACTTTATTTTTACGGTAATTATACAACCACATTTGGGCCTGTTTTAAGGTTTAGCAATCTTGGACAGCTTTGATCTACTTCACATTTAGTCAGTTATCTGCCTATAACACCTACATGGGTGTGCTTTGATATAGCAGATTTCCTAGGTACTCAGATTTCTAAAGGCTGCAAAACCACTTATCTCTTCGGTGGCTAAAAAGACCATCCAACATACCGTATTTTTCGGACTATAAGGCGCACGTAAAAGCCTAAATTTTCTCCCAAAAACGACCGTGCGCCTTATAGTCCGGTGCGCCTTATATATGACCTGTTGACATCGCTGGAGTTCTTTGTTAACAGTATCTGTCATCTTGACGTAAACCTTCGGACTATAAGGCGCACGTAAAAGCCTAAATTTTCTCCCAAAATCGACCGTGCGCCTTATAGTCCGATGCGCTTTATATATATGGAAATATCCATTTTATCAGCCGGTCGTTCCTAGTGCGCCTTATAATCCGGTGCGCCTTATAGTCCGATGCGCCTTATATATGGAAATATCCATTTTATCAGCCGGTCGTTGCTAGTGCGCCTTATAATCCGGTGCGCCTTATAGTCCGAAAAATACGGTAAGTGGATTTGTATCCTCCCACGATGTCATTGTTTAATAAGAAATAGTTGTATGCTTTGCTTTCTGTATGGAGTGGGTGGATGTCTCTATAACCAAAGAAAAATAAATGAAAATAAATAAATCAGTAATTGATAGCACAGTGATTTTAATATACCCAATGGTATAATAATATAAAAAAAAATCTTATAAAAGCAAATGCCCATAAACTCTCCTAAACTATTGTGCAATACGAGCTACTATGAACATTTTTATGCTGCTCTTTCTGCCAGAGGTTCTGTTTACTGAATAAGGTGACACTTTAATCATTCAGTCATTCTATCATCTGCAAGCAGATTCTCCTGCCTATGATTGGAAATCCAAAATGAACACAGCCTCACTGTATTTAATAATTTAAGTACCATATATACTCGAGTATAAGCCGAGATTTTCAGCCTCTTTTTTGAGGCTGAAAGTGCCCCCCTCGGCTTATACTCGAGTCATCGCTGTCTGCCCGCTCGATCAGCGTGTCGAGCAGACAGACAGCGGCCATTCTAGGATTCAAAAGCCGCGCCTCCGGCTCCGCCTTCGCCTGTGATAGGCGGAACACTGAATTTCCCAGCAGCCTGTGTTCCGCCTATCACGGACATCGTATCATCCTCGTACTACGGACGAGGATGATACGATGTCCGTGATAGGCGGAACACAGGCTGCTGGGAAATTCAGTGTTCCGCCTATCACAGGCGAAGGCGGCGGCGCAGCTTTTGAATTTTACAATGGCCGCCGAGGCGCCGACGAAGAGGGCACGGGACGGAGGCAAGGCAAGGCACGGCACGGGACGGGACGGGACGGGACGGAGGCAAGGCACGGCGGCAAGGCACGGCACGGGACGGAGGCAAGGAGGCAAGGCACGGGACGGAGGCTCGGGACACAGGTAGGCTGGACACACACACACACACACACACACACACACACACACACACACACACACGGATGGAGACACACACACACAGGGATGGATGGATGGATGGATACACACACACACAGGGATGGATGGATGGATGGATGGAGACACACACACACAGGGATGGATGGATGGAGACACACACACACAGGGATGGATGGATGGATGGATGGAGACACACACACACAGGGATGGATGGATGGATGGACACACACACACACACAGGGATGGATGGATGGATGGACACACACACACACAGGGATGGATGGACGGACACACAGGGATGGACGGACACACAGGGATGGACGGACACACAGGGATGGACGGACACACACACAGGGATGGACAGGCATGTCTCACCCTCGGCTTATACACGAGTCAATAAGTTTGCCAGTTTTTTTGGGGGTAAATTGGGGGCCTCGGCTTATATTCGGGTCGGCCTATACTCGAGTATATACGGTAAACATTTAAAAGTACACATTTTCAAGTGAACAGTCTCTATATTTTTTTAGCAGATTCACCCCAAGATGCATTAGTATGTTGGAGGAAATGATTGACAAATTTCTTACAAAATAGTGTAATTTTTTGGCTTTGCAATATACAAAGTTCTGTACAAAGATCTTGTTCAGTTGTGGATTAGAAAGTTTCAGAATTTTAAGATTTGTTTTCATGGAAGCAAAGGTCATCTTTAAATAACACGTTTCTTGTGACTGACCACTTCAAAATAAGAAATTGTTCTGCAAGGTCACTAGGTGCTTATATACGACATCTTTAGAACATTGGTCATGATGCTCTGTAACTAGCTAGTAAGGAATCTTTTCTTGAGCTGTCTGAGGAAATGGCTTGGCCTTTTTGACCTTCTTTGAAAAGACTCTCTCTTTATGTATGAATGTATGTATGTATGTGTGTGTATATATATATATATATATATATATATATATATATATATATATATATATATATATATATGTACTTTGGCTTCTAAGTTTAGTGATATAAAACTATTCTGGTTTAGTTTCAAAGGCTATGTAGTAATACCCGTCTTGGTCATAATGGAATAGCAATAACTTAAATACTGTCAGAATCCACAGATAGGTGACTCAATATGAGACATGGCTGAAGATCTTACAATGTGTTCAGTTTTACAGGATCAAAACCATTAGCTTAACTCTATATGTAGAGACAGATGCCATTGCATGCTTTCAGGTGCATGTTTTCATGGTCTTCTGACTATGGGAGGGTCAGAAATACATACAAGGAATAAAATACATAGGGAGAGAGGAATGACCTAGCTAAACTAGTAAACAAAGATGACAAACAGCATAACACATTAGGTAGGCCATAACACTGTCTACCTTAAATAAGACAGCGTTACCTTAACTAAGATCCTGAGCCAGCTGCCAGTCAGGCATCTGGGTAGATCCTGACATTAAAGGCATGAGTGATGTCAGCCAACTGCAAGCTTTAGCCTGCTATTGACTGAATACAGCTCACAGGAATGCAGAACAAAGTGAACTCTTGTGACCTACAGAAGTAGGGCCAAAATATCTTTGGCCCTACTACTCTTTTGTAATGGATGTGATCATGAGTGTTATAAGTGAAATGCCTATTTCTGGTACTCTTATAGATATAAGTGCTTATCTTTCACTATCAGCTATCAACCTTAATCGTACTCAGTTAAGATGTCTGCCAGCTTCTCCCTTCATGTGGAACAAAACTGCAAGGGTTAAAAAGAGCAAAGTCCAAAAGAAGATTGCGCCTGTTTTCGGCACCATGAGACTACACCCAAGAGGAAGAAGGGGCTGAAAACAAGACCCTATATAGCTACAATAGTCTGCTTTTCCCTTTTTAAGACATAACCCAGCTAAAAAGCTTATACTTCGTCACAATAATGAATATGTATAATTTGTGGTTTGTACACGCTGTCTTTCATTTAATTTTTGATTTGATAGTAAGATATCCGGCTCATTGTATATCAGCTAGAGTTCAGGAAATAAAATAGAGAAGTATCTGAATACCGAACTGTGTCGGTGTCAGTGTTTGACTTCAAGTGTGCACACTTTTATATTGAAGATTAATTTGGCCAGGGGGACAGAAACAAAGGTACCGAGCGGTTCTGGTTCGGTCCAAAACACTTTTAAGTCATTGTTCTTAAGCCAAAAGAACTCAAGGTCATTTCTGAAGGCTTTTATTCAAATTTGGCCCAGTAATGAGAAGATTATTAAAACGGATCCCTTCACATTGAGCACCATGATATAAAATTCTAATTTGGTTACGTTTTCAAGTGTGGTATACACCTCCTATAGAGGTGAGGCATATTCGGTAAGGTCATTGTATTCAAAGTGTTTTTTTTATCTTTGATTTAATCGCATAAGGAGTGCTTTGATCAAGCATATCTGGAAACTGCTTGTTGAAAAATACAACAGGATAGGATACAACTGAAGTTACTGTATGTGTAGAATGCATAGTGAAAAAGACAGTAAGGTTGATTTACTGAAGAAATAGAGAATGTGTGCACTTTCATGTGCAATGGAAATAAAAAAATCAACATAATGTTTGCCTACATGTGATTGGATGTTTGAAACAAACAGAGCTTCACCTTATTTAGTGAACATACCACTTCCCTATTCATTTAGTAAATCAACCTCAGAGTGTATTGCCGCGTACATATGACTGGACTTTTCGACAGCAAAGGTCCGATGGAAGGAATCTGCCGGACAATTCAATCATGTGTGGGCTTCATCAGACATTTGCTGTCGAAAAATCCGGTGGACTTTAGATTTAAAACACAATGTTATTTTTTGTAAAACACATCTCCTGTATTGGTATTGGTGTGTGAATAAAGTCTACGGTTTTAAAAACTTATTTTTTGAGATCTGGAATTACTACACTATGGAATCCTCCCCCCTTTTTTTCTCCCTGAGGAAACCCTGATTATCAGCACTAGCGTTCTTTGTACATCAGGAAGAGAGTGGATTACAACCTTCGTAAAACCCTTCATCAGCGCACCGACGCTTGCTGTGTGATTTCTACGGGCCTGACTGCCCTTCGTGGGCTCATAGTCCTGGTGAGTGGGGAGCTAAGGGGGTGAGCACGGAAGTCACCTGAATTTTATGTTTTCGAGCACCAGTCACTTTCACCTACTGCACCTATTTGAAGAATCTTTGGGACAATTAATAATTTTGATTTTTGGACTGCACTGCATAGGAGATTGCCACTCTGGCTATACATGAAACTATTTTTGGGGTCTATATGAATTTTTTGTGAATTGTTTACCATAAAAAATTGTTTTATTATTTATTCATATATTTTTTCACATTTATTCACATTTTTCACTATTACATTTTTATTTATTAATTAGCCTATTTTGAGGGCACAGTGCACTGTTTTTACTGTATTTTTATTGTATTTTTAGTTCCAATTAATCCTACCGTGGTCACTTTCTAATATACTTACCAACCTAGTGGTTAATGATTATACTTTGTTCATCACTTTTGCACGTTATGTATATTATTGTATTTTATGCACTATAGTAGTAATCCCTGACTTTTATGCATGTGCCTAGATTTGTGTACGCATAGTTATCATCTGTGGAACCCTAGTGGTTGATTACAGGTACGGGTGTACACTATCAATGGTAATGGTACCTTTATATCAGTAGAGGTTAGTCGAAGGGTTTGTTCTGCATACTCCCCCTTTTTCCTCCTTTGTAATTTATATATATACTTTTTTGGATAGGTTTGATACCTACCTTGGTAACTATTGTGCTCTTGTGGAGGCCAGTGGTGTGCGTGTACTCACATTTTGTGTACACACTCCATTGTAGCCAATTAACAGCGGCGCCGGACCCTGTATATAAATATTTCTGTTACTGGTTGCATCCCCTTTGGGGCTGCGATTTTTAGGGGTGGCGACACTGTCTGTGTGCCCTTCCATTTACGTCTTAATCTCATCTTAGCCTCCGTAGCGTGGCCTGGGATCTGCAAGATCTGAGTATCTTTTCACTAGATTTAAAACATGTTTCAAATCTTTCCAATGGACTCGAGTCCGGCCAAAAAAATCAGTTCGTCTGTATGCTAGTCCGCCGGACAAAAACCAATGCTAGGGCAGCTATTGACTACTGGCTATGAACTTCTTTATTCTAGTCTGGTCATACGTCATCATGTTCGAATCCATCGCACTTTGGTGTGCTTGTGTGTAGCCAAGTCCTTTCATTCGGAAAGACCTTGGGAACTCTGCCGAAATTCCGTTGGAAAGACCGTCGGACCTAGTCTGCTGGAAAGTTCGGTCGTGTGTACGCGACATTAGACATTTAACAAGAACACTATTGTTAAAGCAGAGTTCCACCCTAAAGTGGAACTTCCGCTCATCGGATTCCTGCCCCCCTCCGGTGCCACAATTGACACCTTTCAGGGGAGAGGGGGGTGCAGATACCTGTATAACCAGGTATCTGCACCCACTTCCGGGAATAGCTAGCCGCAACTAGCCACGTGTGTCCACTCCCCCCTGTTGTGTTCTGGGAAACAGGGACCAGTGAAAACGTGCAGCACGCTCACGCATGCGCAGTAGGGACTTGGGCAGTGAAGCCGCAATGCTTCACTTCCTGATTCCCTGACAGAGGATGGCGGCGGGGCAGCCAAGCGATGAGCGATTGCTCATCATCATCTGCTGCCGACATCGTTGGCACCCTGGACAGGTAAGTATCCATTTATTAAAAGTCAGCAGCTGCAGTATTTGTAGCTGATTGACTTTTAATAATTTTTTTTAAGATGGCCCTCCTGTTTAAGAAACTAATTTCTGCAGTCTTCTCATAAAATATAGGAGGATCAGTGATAAAGGCTTTTATTTTATTTCATTACCTTACCCAAATCATTTTGTGGTCATACTGTATTTCTGCACAGTACTAAACATTACATTAGTGTATGCTTATATAACATTACTTCCCGTAGAGATGAGGCAGGTTCAGTATGGTCATTGTACACCTTTTACGTGAAGAATACAAAGTGTTTCTTTATTTTTGTTTTGTTTTTCCTCAAAGAACAGCTTCAATAAAGCAAATTCTGGAAACTGCCTGTTGAAAATGTTTGGTAGATCCAGTGGCAGACGTATAGAGGTCACTGAGGTTGCCTTGGCACCCCGGGCCCCATGCTGCAAGGGGCTCCTTCTGGGCCCCCTGTATACCTCGATAGGAGGAGCTGTAAGGGCAACTGAGACCAAGCTCCCTGATCCTCAGCCGAACTGTAATCGGCACTGTGCAGGGAGCTCATGACACTGATTACATCTAAATTGGAAGCAGTGTGTGCTGTGCTCTTTGTCTCCCCCTGCAGTGCAGTACCCTGCAGGAAGAGGTAAGTTAAAGCACTGTCATTTTTTTAAAGGCTATCTGTATGTATATGTGTGTGTACATTTATGTGTGCATGTATGTTTGTATGTGTATGTATTTATCTGTATGCGTGCATGTGTATGAATGTATGTGCATGTACATGCATGTATGTGTGTGCATGTATGTATGTGTGTGTGTATGTGTTTATATGTGTGTGCATACGTGCATTTATAGATGTGTGTGTGTGTGTTTACATGTATGCACATTTTATGTATGTACGTTTAATCCTGACCCCCTATATGTGTACAATCAGAACTGATTTTTTTTTTTCTTGCTTGTTCATAGTACCATAAAAAAAATACTGTTCCTTCATGCTCAGATCTCTTTTTAGAGGCATTTGACAGCTGGTAAAAAGGCAATATGTTGTCTCCTGACCACCTGTTTTAACCCCTTAAATGCATCATCACTATGCTCCAACTGCAGGCAATGCACACAGTTAGTTGCAGTGCAGCTCCATTCACCTGGGGTTATACTTCAAGGGTGCGCTGACTGCAAAAAGATTGAGGAACACCGGCATAGAGGAACCAAGCTCTCCATTTTCTTCCTGCAGCTGCTGAATGCCTGCGGGAGGGAGAGGAGGAAAAGCAGGGGGGAACGGAGAAGTCAATTCCTTTATGTGCAGCCACCCACTGGCAACTGGGCCCTGTTGTTCTGCCACCAGGCTCAGAGGAAAGGGCCCTGTCCGGGGGTCCGGGGAGCCCTTCATGGTTTCTTTCATAGGGGCCCTGAAGGTTCTAGTTACACCACTGGGTAGATCCACACTAGGAGGAAAAGTTAGGCTTTTGCATTTTTTGCATTTTTGCATGATACAAAACATTGCTAGATAGGCTTATCCAATATTGCAACTATTTTTACATTATAAATTTTGAAAAAAGTTCTACAGGTATAAAGCGCAGGCACCTAGAGGTGCAGTTTTTTTTTTTTTTATTGCAGTCTTTTTAAATGTAGAGTAGATGTGTTCAGAAATGGAGTGTAGTAATACAGCAAGCCTTGAACAATTTATCTTCTCTTTACAAATGCAATTACCTATTTCCACTTGTATTTTCCTTTGGATTACAGCTAATAAATCTCTGTACAACTTTCTCATCGTTTAGAGTAATCCTCCCTCTAATCTCTATTTTGGAGTGCTAAGATTGTGTGACTGCAAATTGTAAGGTCCTGTCACTTAATTCCACCATAGATTAAGCTCTCTGACAAATACTAATCTTTTTCTGATTGTTAGAGTATTCATCATGGTAAAAAGAATGACACTTTCTTATAGTATTTTGCTCTGCATTATCTAAATTGTTTTTCATTTTGGAAGTGTTCAACTCTGCTATAAAAAAAAATGGGTGAAGAAAATGTGTCCTTGGTATAGATGCTTCACAGATAATAACCTTTTAGACTTTAACAAAAAATGTAGTGTACAGACTAATGCATTCTTAAAGGATAAGTTCTCCTTTTCTGTCAGAATTTCACTTTTCATGATAAATAAAAGTGTTATGTAATATAAATTCAACCCAGCAATCCCAATGTTCTTATCTCTCACCTACCTTGTGTATACCAGCTTAGAAACTGAACATGCTTGCTGACTCTTTTTTATCCACTTCAGCGCAGGAAGATTTTACCCCCTTCCTGACCTGAGCACTTTTTGTGATTCGGCACTGCATCATTTTAACTGACAATTATGCGGTCGTGCAATGTTGCACCCAAACAAAATTGATGTCCTTTTTTCCCACAAATAGAGCTTTCTTTTGGTGGCATTTGATCACCTCTGTGGTTTTTATTTTTTGCGCTATAAACAAAAAAGAGCGACAATTTTGAAAAATTTTTGCTATAATAAATATCCCCCAAAAATATCTAAAAAAACAATTTTTTTCCTCAGTTTAGGCTGATATTCTTCTACATATTTTTGGTAAAAAAAATCACAATAAGTGTATATTTATTGGTTTGCACAAAAGTTATAGCGTCTACAAAATAGGGGATAGTTTTATGGCATTTTTATTATTCATTTTATTTTATTAGTAATGGCGGCGATCTGAGATTTTTTTCATGACTGTGACAATATGGCAGACAGATCGGACACTTTTGGGATCATTGTCATTGATACAGCAATCAGTGCTATAAAAATACACTGATACACAGACAGGAAGATGGTTAAACAAAGGGTGATCAAGAGGTTAAGTGTGTCCCAGGGAGTGATTCTAACTGTGGGAGGGATGGGCTTCCACTCACATGACAGCGATCACTGCTCCCAATGACAGGGAGCAGTAGATCCCTGTCATGTCACTAGGCAGAACAGGAAAATGTCTTGTTTATATAGGCACTTCTCCGTTCTGTGGCTCCGTAACACGATTGCCGGGATAACGGCAGACATCGAGTCCATGGGTCCCGTGGGCACGGTCATTCTGTACACGGCGGGCGTGCATGCCTGCTAGCCCTGACAATTAAAGGGGACATACAGGTATGCCCATTTGCCCACCACTGTCATTGTGCTGATGTATATCGGCATATATATATATATATATATATATATATATATATATATATATATATATATGCAGTGGTCGGCAAGTGGTTAAAATACTTTGGAAGCCCTGACTTCCTGGGACATCCCGAAAACATAATTTCCCATCATGCAATGCTTTACTGCATAATAGAAGTGGGTGTGCCTGACCTATTACATAGTATTACATAGTAGGTGAGGTAAAAAAAGACACAAGTCCAACCTATGTGTGTGATTATATGTAAGTATCACATTGTATATCCCTGTATGTTGCATTTTTTCAAGTGCTTATCTAATAGTTTTTTTAAACTATCGATTCTCTCCGCTGAGATCACCACCTGTAGAAGGGAATTCCACATCCTTGCTGCTTTTACAGTAAAGAACCCTCTACATAGTTTAACCACTTGGGTACCGCGCTATTGCCGAATGACGGCATTAGCGCGGACCTAGATTTCCGGGACTACGTCTATTGACGTCGTCCCGGTTACGAGCGGCCTGCGCGCCCCCTGAGGGGCGCGCGCGGCGCGCTCTGTGATCGGCGAGTCCGTGAGACTCGCCTGATCACCGATCCGTGTAAGGGGTCGATCCCGACCCCTTATCACGTGATCAGCTGTCAGCCAATGACAGCTGATCATGTGATAGAACGGAGCCGGTAATCGGCTATTATTCCTCCTCGCGCTGACAGCGCGAGGAGAAAAAAAAAAGCCGATCACCGGCGGCCGTGATCGGGACATCAGTCCCGATCACGGCCAGCAATGCAAGGCACCACATGCCACCTGCCAGTGCCCACCTGCCTCCCGCAGTGCCATCCTGAAGTATAACTAAAAGTAAAAGTAAGTGCCCCCCGTCTGTGCCCATAGTGCCCACAGTGCCACCCACAGTGCCACCCACAGTGCCACCCACAGTGCCACCCCACAGTGCCACCCACAGTGCCACCCCACAGTGCCACCCACAGTGCCACCCAATCTGCCTCAAAGGTGCTGCACCCCAGTGCCGCCCATCAGTGCCCAGCAGTGCCGCCCATCAGTGCCCAGCAGTGCCACCTATCAGAGCCACCTATCAGTGCCACCTATCAGTGCCCATCAGTCCCATCTATCTGTGGTACCTATCAGTGCCCATCCGTGCCACCCATCCGTGCCACTTATCCGTGCCACCCATCCGTGCCATCTTATCTGTGCCCATCTTTGCCCATCAGTGCCGCCTTATCTGTGCCCATCGGTGCCGCCTTATCTGTGCCTATTAGTGCCGCCTTAACTATGCCTATCAGTGCCCACCAGTGCAGCCTATCAGTGCCCACCAATGCAGCCTATCAGTGCCCACCAATGCAGCCCATCAGTGCCCACCAATGCAGCCTATCAGTGCCGCCTTATCAGCGCACTTCAATGAAGGAGAAAAATGACCCGTTTGCAAAATTTTATAACAAACTATTAAAACATGATTTTTTTTTTTGCATCTTTTTTTGTTTGTTTAGCAAAAAATAAAACTCCGAGCTGTAACTAAATACCATCAAAAGAAAGCTCTATTTGTGGGAAAAAAATGATAAAAATTTCATTTGGGTACAGTGTTGTATGCCCGTGCAATTGTCATTCAAAGTGCATCAGCGCTGAAAGCTGAAAATTGGTCTGGGACTGAGGGGGGTTTAAGTGTCCAGTAAGCAAGTGGTTAAGGTTAAACCTTTTTTCTTGTAATTTTAATGAGTGGCCACAAGTCATATTAAACTCCCTTCCGCAAAAAAAGTTTTATCCCTATTGTGGTGTCTCCAGCATGTGCGCAGCATAAGGGGTTGCAGGGGTTACAATCCCAACCCCGTCCCTAGTTCCAGAGGGCTCCTGAATCCTCCCTGTCATATTATCATATCCTCCACAAAATCCAGCTCTGATCTGCCCTATGGCCCCACAGCCACGCTCCAGCAACCCTAGGGCTCTACTTTGCCTTCCACAGTCCCCACCCCTCTGTTCCCACTAGCTGGGAAGAAGCTGTGAGCCTTTTCCTGAATAGAGAGGAGCATGAGGTGAGAACAGCCCAGGATGGGGAAGTGTCTTTGGTGTGTGCTGGCAACATGGAATGGTAACCGAGCTTAGGGAAGCAAGAGGAGGAGAGTGCCGTCTTGTAGCCACGATGGGACCGATGTCACTGGTGAGGTATGACACTGCTCAGTGTCTCCTAGTCACCAGCTGGGATTCTCTGTACCCCCCACCCGGGGATGTCTACTTACCCCACTTCCCAGACACACACCTCCTGGAGGTGACCTTCCCCAACACCTGCCAACACTGACAGAGAAACCTTCAGAAAGTGCTAAAACAAATCCTTTAACACCTCCTCAGGGGCACCTGCAGGGCTGCAGGCTCCAGATTTTGTGTCACAGGGCTTTGCCCTCACAAATCTAAGTTGTCCCCGCCCCAAGCCCCCTGACCACCCCCTCCATACTGTATGCTATGCCCGGTTGTTGAGCTCCTTTCCCATTACAGCACTCTATATGGTTCCTCCTCCCAGGGCTGAAAGCACATTCCTTTACAACACAGCCAGTTAGCCTTGATCTTCACAGGGTGTATCTGTCTACTACAACTACACTGCCATTCGGACCAGAGAATTTCACAGGTCAGAAGGGCAACATAAAAGCCAGACACACCCTGTGAAGACTGACAGACTGTGTGTAAAGGAATGTGATTTCAGCCCTGTGTAGTGTAGGGGGAACTGTATATAGTTAGTGCTGGGATGGTAAAGGAGCTCTGCCAAGTGACCTGCCAGGAGTCCCTGTCCTCTGATTCTCTGGCAGTGATCCCTTTCCTCTGATTCTCCAGTGGTAATCCCTGTCCTCTGATCTAAAGAGGAACTCTGGAAACTCTTAAGCCACTAGGGGTGCGGTGGATGTATCTGCACACACAGTGGAAGTGGTAGGGAGGGCCCAGGTCAACTTTTGCATCAGGGCCCACAAGCTTCAAGCTACGCTTCTGGTAATCCCTGTCCTCTGATGTAAAGAGGAACTCTGGGAACTCAGAACTCTTAAGCCACTAGGCATGCGGTGGATGTATCTGCACACACAGTGGAAGTGGTAGGGGGGGCCCAGGCCAACTTTTGTATCAGGGCCCATAAGCTTCAAGCTACGCTTCTGGTCACCAGTACAGTATTTACAAATTGAAATCATATATCCTCTCTGGATCACACCTCCCTCATTAATACATAGTTGCCAACAATGTAAAAATAAAATGTAGGGACACTTTTTTGCTGTAGGCGGATTCACATTATAATTGGGGGGCAGGGCATGCATTTGTAGGCATGACACATGCAAAAAAGAATGCGGTGTGCAGCACACCACAGCGAAAAATGGGTGTGGTTTACGTGAAATAATGGCTTAAATAGGCGTAGCTCAAAGGGGGTGTGGTTACAGTCTGAGATGAATGAGGGATGGAGAGGGAAAGGGGGAAAGAGGGGGAGAGGGATGGAGGTACAGCAGCCCCAGATCCTACACCACAATAGCAATATGTGTTTTCCAGAGTTTGACAATCAGCATATAAAGATACACCTGATGTTAGCGCTTTAATCATCCCGGTGCCATGATTGTTAAGGTGTCAGGATGATTGAAGCACATTATTTCTTTTATTACATTGTAATATAAAATGAAATCATTCAACTCATCATAATGCAGAATCAGTGGGAACCCTGAGTGTGTCACTAGCCACGTTGCCTGCCACCAGATGCCATCAGGTGCCCCAGAAGAGTCCCTTCTTACATCAGGTGTCCCATCAGTGGAGCCTTCCTCACATCTGTATCCCCAGCAGCGGAGCCCGTCCTTACATCTGTGTCTCCATCAGCGGAGCCCCTCCTTACATCTGTGTTTCCATCAGCGTAACCACTCCTTACATCTGTGTCCCCGTCAGCAGAGTCCTCCTTACATCTGGTGTCCCCATCAGTCCTCCTTACATCTGGTGTCCCCATCAGTCCTCCTTAAATCTGGTGTCCTCATCAGTCCTCCTTACTTGTGGTGTCCCCATCTGTCCTCCTTACATGTGGTGTCCCCATCAGTCCTCCTTACATGTTGTGGTGTGCCTATCAGTCCTCCTTACATGTCATGGTGTGCCCATCAGTCTTCCTTACATGCGTGGTGTCCCCATAGGTCCTCCTCACATGTCGTGGTGTCCCCATCAGTCCCCCTTACATCTGGTGTCACCATCAGTCCTCCTTGCATCTGGTGTGCCCATCAGAGTCCTCCTTACATTTGGTGTCCCCATCAGTCCTTCTTACTAGGGATGAGCCGAATGACCCCCCCCCCCCACCCCCCACGTTCAATTTGCACCAGAACATGCGAACAGGCAAAAAATGTGTTCAAACACCCGAACATGAATAATCAAAAGTGCTCATTTTAAAGGGTTATATGCATGTTATTGTCATAAAAATTGTTTGGGAACCTGGGTCCTGCCCCAGGGGAATTGTATCAATGCAAACAACAGTTTTCAAAATGGCAGTTTTTTCAGGAGCAGTGACTTTATTAATGCTTAAAGTTAAACAATAAAAGTGTAATATTCCTTTAAATTCTGTACCTGGGGGTGTCTATAGTATGCCTGTAAAGGGGCGCATGTTTCCCATGTTTAGAACAGTCTGACAGCAAAATTACATTTATAAAGGGAAAAAAAGTAATTTAAAACTACTCGCGGCTACAATGAATTGTCGGTCCGCAATACACATAAAAGTTCATTAATAAAAACGGCATGAGGATTTCCCCACAGGGGAACCCCGAACCAAAATGTTAATAAAAAAATGCGTGGGGGTCCCCCTAAATTCCATATCAGGCCCTTCAGGTCTGGTATGCATTTTAAGGGGAACCCCGCACCAATTTTTTTTTTAAAAATGGCGTGGGGTCCCCCCAAAAATCCATACTAGACCCTTATCGGATCACGCAACCTGGCAGGCCGCAGAAAAAGAGGGGGGCAAGAGAGCGCCCCTCCCACCTGAACTGTACCAGGCCACATGCCCTCAACATTGCTTTGAGGTAGCCCCCCGTGAAATTCAGACTGCCCCCCCTGAAATGCAGACTGCCCCCCCGTGACATCTAGACTATACGGGCACCAAAGTTGGTCAGCCGGAGCTGTGTGGTTACAATAGAGATTGAGCCGCCCATCCCCCGTCCCTTTCCATAACAGGTCACAGAGACTGGCAGCGGGGCGGGATGGGTGTCAATGCAGCTCAATCTCTATTGTAGCCATCCGGCCAGCTTACTTCTATTACTACGGTCTTCTTGAAAATGGCGGCCGGCAGCGACATTGTCCTCTTGTCCTCTAGGACCTCTAGCAGCCGGCGGCGTGGACCTCGATGGTAAAAATTGTGAAAAACTGAATTTCCTGGGACATTTCCCAAGAAACGTTAAAATCGAGAAAAGGGTCCAAATACCGGGAATGTCCCGGGAAATACGGGACAGTTGGTAAATATGTTAATATATCACCTTTTTTTTTAATTTCCACCCACCGTCTAACTTCTTTTCTTATGCAAGCACACAGGGGAATGGGTGGAGATGCCCAACTTTGAGTTTTCTTGTGATAAAGCTCAGGGTGAGCGAGGGAGACAGGGAAGGACACACACTGACATGACATTAACTGCAAAACCATCCAACTCAGAAAAAAGAGCAGCAAACTTGTTTCTGCGTTTTCTGTTCTGCATTTATTCAGTATGGTGAGGCAACGATATTTAAATGAAACCAGTAATATATATACATGTAATTGTCTGTAATTATGATACTGAAAGCATTTAGGTTAGTATTCATTACACTGTCATGGTAATATAGAAATAACTATATTTTAGAAAAGAACATGTGTAGTTACCCATAGAAAAAAAAAACAGAAATTGAATTTGCTTTTATACAAGCATTTATAACAAAAAGGAAAAAAATCCATTTGCAAATGCACTAGTCCTGGATAATTCCATTACTTAAATGGATGGCCTTAGGCAAGGATGCTGTTCAAAACCATGGGCCCTTGTACAACCTACATGACAACCCCCCCCCCCCCCCCCCCTCAAGGGAAAGTGGCCTCTCTGCATGTGGTTGCAGCACACTAGTACGGGGATTATAGGGTTAAAGCAGGTGGTGAAAAGGTGTCTGTCAAATGCTTTCTGAAGAGTGATCTAGATTGTGGATCGCTCTACAGAAAGCAACACTAGTGTAAAATGACCCTTAAGCCCCGTACACACGAGAGGACTTATGTCCGACAGACTTCCGAAGGAGTTCCGTCGGAGTTCTGCTGGAATTCCGACGGAGTTCTGACAGACTTTTCGGCTGAGCGGACTTGGCCACATACAATCACACTAAACTCTGACGGATTCGAACGTGATGATGTACGACTGGATTCGAATAAGGACGTTCATAGCCAGTAGCCAATAGCTGCCCTAGCGTCGGTTTTAGTCAGTCGGAGTAGCATACACACGAGCAAATTTTTCGAAGGGACCGGGTCCGGCGGAGTTCCTTCGGAAAAATTTGAAGCATGTTCCATATTCTAAAGTCCTTCGGACTTTGGTGAGTCAAAAGTCCGTTGCAGCCCACACACGATCGAATAGTCTGACGGACTCAGTCCGTCGGACTTTGGATGTTGAAAAGTCCGCTCGTGTGTACGGGGCTTTAGGGTTCATTCAGAATAGCATTTCTCCCTGAAGAGTAAGGATGAGCTCAGGCATGTTCACAAGTCTATGCACCCGCCAGGAAGCTGACACTCTTCAGTGCTAATCACTGGCAGTGAGACATTTCCCGATCCGTGGATGTACAGATCAAGAAATGTCTCAATACCTGTGATTAGCGCTGTGGAGTGTCGGCTTCCTGGCAGGCGCATGGACTTGCGAACACACCTGAGCTCATCCTTACTGAAGAGCAATCTGTGTTTGGATCACTGTTCATAGAGCATTTTTAAAGGTGGTAAAGAGGCACCGTATTGCCTAAAATGCTCTAGGAAGAGTGATCTGAACATGGAATGCTCTTCAGAGAGCGTTGCTAGTCTGTTTGAGCCCTAAGGGCTATTTTACACGAGTGTTTTCTGAAGAGCAATTCAAAATCTGGATCGCTCTTCAGTGACCATTTGACAGACAATACCTTTTCACCACCTGCTTTAAACCCTTAAGCTACGCAGCAGCACATGCAGTGCACACATTCAATTGAATGGGTCAGCGGTCAGTACTGTCTGCTGAACACAACAGAGGGGATCATTTTTGTAAAACCATACAGCATACATCTACACCTAAACACTTTTACTGTGATCATCATGATAATGAAGACAAGCATCTTATCCACTTCAGCTCCAGAAGATTAGGCTGCTCAATGACCAGATCACTTTTTACAATGTGGCACTGTGCTTATTTAACTGGTAATTACGTGGTCATGCAATGTTGTACTTAAAGAAAATTTCCATCCTTTTTTAACCCACAAATAGAAGTATCTTTTGATGGTATTTGATTGCCTCTGCGATTTTTATTTTTTGCGATATAAATGGAAAAAGACAGAAAATTTTGAAAAAAAATTATATTTTCTACTTTTTGTAAGAAGAAAAATCCAATAAACTAAATTTTAGTCATACATTTGGACCAAAATGTTATCAGCCACATGTCCTTGGTAAAAAAAAAAAAATGTCAATAAGCGTATATTTATTGGTTTGAGCAATGTAGACACCCCAAGGAAATTGCTGAGAGGCATGTTGAGCCCATTGAATATTTTATTTTTCTGTCACAAGTGATTGAAAAAAAAAAAAAAAAAAAAATGACACAAAGTTGTCACTAAATGATATATTGCTCAGACATGCCATGGTTATATGTGGAATTACACCCCAAAATACATTCTGCTGCTTCTCTTGAGTACGGGGATTCCTAATGTGTGAGACTTTTTGGGAGCCTAGCTGCATACAGGACCCCAAAAACCAATCACTGCCAGGATTTCTAAGAGCGTACATTTTTTATTTCACTCCTCACTACCCATCACAGTTACAAAGGCCATAAAATGCCAGGATAGCACAACCCCCCTCCCCCCCCCCAAATGACCCCATTTTGGAAAGTAGACACCCAAAACTATTTGCTAAGAGGCATGTTGAGTCCATGGAATATTTTATATTTTGCCATAAGTTGCGGGAAAATGACAAACCTTTTTTTTTTTCTTTTATGTACAACGTTGTCACTAAATGATATATTGCTCAAACATGTCATGGGCATATGTGGAATTACACCCTAAAATACATTCTGCTGCTTTTCCTGAGTACAGGGATACCACATATGTGAGACTTTTTGGGAGCCTAGCCGTGTACAGGACCTCGAAAACCAATCACTGCCTTCAGGATTACTAATGCCGTAAAATGATGATTTCACTCCTCACTGTGAAATCACTCCTATCACAGTTTTGGAGGACATGAAATGCCCAGATAGCACAAAACCCCCTCAAATGACCTTATTTTGGAAAGTAAACAACCCATGCTATTTGCTGAGAGGCATGTTGAGTCCATGGAATATTTTATATTTTGCCAAATTTAGTATTTTGGGCATTTTCTGGTAGGCTGGCTGCCCTGGGGCCGCTGTCAGCTAGGAGCTGTGAACAGGAGGCAGGGCTGGCTGAGGAAATTATCCCTGGCAGTGCATTACAAGGGAGTACAAGGGAATAACCTGTTCCTCCCCCCTTCCATCTACAGCCAATCAGCAGGCAGTGTAGCCCTCCCCCTCTCCAGCCCGCTCACATTTGACTGTAAGTTCTGGAGCGTTGCTGAATGGGGGCACCAGGAGGGAGATACAAGAAGGTATGACTACAACAATACAAGTTCTGCAGGACACACAACTCTGGCTGAATGGGAACAACAGGATCATCTGGAGCACAGTTACATGTTGCTGGCCAGCTGCAGTGTCTTCCAGATATCTATGTGATCAGGCAGTGTGCAGGTTACCGATCAGCCTCCCCCCCACCCTCATCTTGTCTCTCTGTTTCCATTTTTTTTAAATCTGCCTAACCTGACCTGCACATTGCCTGATCATACTGACAAGATCTCTGGAAGATGCTGCAGCAGCATTCTATGAGACCAGGGTCACATGGCTGTTAGCCATTTCAGCTTATAATCAGCTATTTAGCCAGAGCTCTGTGTGCACAGTTTGTTTAATGTTGTTTTTTTGGAGGATTTACTGCTGGATCAGACTAAAAGCTTCACAGGTTACTGTCCTCCACTAATCTTGAGCAGTTAACTGTTTGTAAGAAAATTTGTATTTTGGAAATTGGATGTGATGCGGTCTTCTGTGACTTGGTTGTACATTCAAAGGAAAGTAACTGACTTGATCTTGCAGAGCTGGTTTAAATAGAGTGGAGCAGCTCTGCGATACTATATACCTGTACACTGAGTTCAGCCATAAATGCAGTCTCTGACCATCTCCTGAATCAATCATGTCTGCAATTCCCAACTGTCCCATACTATGTCTGCAGTCTCTGACCGTCTCCTGTAGTATGTCAAAGGCACAAGGCCCATTCCACATTGGCTATGGCCAAGGCACATTCCACATTGGCAATGACCATGGCACATTCCACGTTGACAATGACCAAGGCACATTCCACATTGGAGTCCCCCCTCCTCCAAAGACAATCATTCATTGGGTGCAATATACAGTACATAGAGGTATAAATATATACAGTGTGTGTGTGTGTGTGTGTGTATATTGGTTAGCATTTTATTCAATAATGCAATAAATGGATAAATAACCATTCACTTCCTGGAAAGAAAGAAGGACGGAGGGAGGGGACAAGAAAGGAGGTGAGAGAGAGAGAAAAACAAGAGAAGAAATAAAAAGAGAGAGGAAAAGAGGGGAAGGAACAAAGAAAATGGGTGAGAAAGAATAAGAGAAAGAACAAGAAAGATGGATGGAGAGAGAGATGGGGGGAAAAAACAATAAATTAGGATAGAGAGAGAGATAAAAGGGAAAGAAAGGAGAACAAAGAGAGTGGTAACATGTGGTGCATCCTAAAATGTACCATAAGCGATTTAATACTGTACATGTGGAAGGAACTCGGGAGCGTTAAATGTCTGCAGGTTAGGGGAGCAAATTGCTTGCCTTAGGTGGTGACAACCCACGCTTTGCCACTGGGATTGCTATGAAATTATTTCCAGGGCTGGTTTTTCTGCCCAGCCTAGCCGTGTACAGGACCCTGAAAACAAATCACTACCTAACACAGTTATGGAGGCCCTGAAATGTCCAGATAGCACAAAACCTCCCCAAATGACCCTATTTTGGAAAGTAGACACCTAAAGTTATTTGCTAAGAGGCATGGTGAGTATTTTGCAGCTCTCATTGGTTTTTGAAAATTAACAAAGAAAAGAAAAATAATTTTTTTTTTCTTTTTTCAATATTCAAAACTTTGTGACAAAAAAATGAGATCTGCAAAATACTCAACATGCCTCTCAGCAAATAGCTTTGGGTGTCTACTTTCCAAAATGGGGTGATTTGCTGGGGTTTTGTGCTATCTGGGCATTTCATGGCCTCCAAAACTGTGATAGGCAGTGAGGAGTGAAATCAAAAATTTACGCCCATAGAAAGCCTGAATGCGGTGATTAGTTTTCGGGATTCTGTACACGGTTAGGCTCCAAAAAGTCCCACACGTGGTATGTCCGTACTCAGGAGAAGCAACAGAATGTATTTTTGGGTGCAATTTCACTTATTCCCATGGCATGTTTGAGCAATATATCATTTAATCTCCCTGGCAGTATTCTCGAGTCTGGCTCGGGGTGGAATTTCAGTACCATTAGCGGTAACCTCGAGCCAGACTCGGGATCACATCTCAGTATACAGGGAGAGTTACTTACCTTGTCCCCTGGATCCTGCGATGTCTCCCCGCTGTGTGTGTTAGCTGTCTCCTCGCTCGATTCACACAGTGCCGAGTGCCCCGCTGAGCTCAGTTTCCTGCAAGCGTTGCGACGCACAAGAGCGGAGATCGGCGCCAGTGCATAGAACACAGTACATATACAGTACACTGTAATCTTACAGATTACAGTACTGTATAAAAAAAATTACACATCCCATTTGTCCCTAGTGGTCAGTCCAGTGCCCTGCACGCAATTTTATATTGTAAATATTGTTTTTTATGTCTGTAATTTGGAGATTGTCCATAGCAACCAAAAAGTGTCCCTTTAGGTCAAAAGTGGTTTTAGACCAGCTAGAAAACAGTGATAATAAATTAGAATCACTTGCAGAATTGGGTGATTGTGATTTGTGGGGAAATTAGTCATCAAACACTAAATCTAATGACAGTGACAATTCTGCAACTGAGCAAATTTCAGTGTTTTTGATTTGATTACATTATTTAAAGCGGTTCTTCACCCTAAAGGGGAAGTTCCGCTAATCTGATCCCTCCCCCCCTCTGGTGCCACAATCGGCACCTTTCAGGGGGGAGGGGGGTGCAGTCACCTGGATAATCCAGGTATCTGCACCCACTTCTGGGCAGACCGCCGCAGACCCCTGCAGACTCCCGCCCCCCCGTTGTGTTCTGGGAAACACACAGTTCCCAGAGACACAGCGGGGGACCATAAGAGACGCGCAGCGCGACTCACGCATGTGCAGTAGGGAACCGGGCAGTGAAGCTGTAATGCTTCACTTCCCGATTCCCTGACAGAGGATGGCCGTCGACATCGCTGGACCCTGGGACAGGTAAGTGTGATTTTATTAAAAGTCAGCAGCTGCAATATTAGTAGCTGCTGGCTTTTAATATTTTTTTTTTAGGTGCAGAACCGCTTTAATAAATTTTATTATTATTATTATTATTATATTATTATTTGTTATAATTATTTTATTATAGTTATTATAATTATCTATAGTTATTTATTATATTTTAATGTATGATTTTGTGTTTCAAACTTTATCATACCCGGGATGTCTACTAGACTCTGGTTTGGACAGATTTAAGTGAGTTATTTCTAAGAATGACAGGTCTACAATATAAAACGCCAAATTTCCATGCAAAATAATTGTACCGCTTTCAGCACCTAAAAAAAATGTTTTTCCTGAAACTTGTGGCAAAATATAAAATATTCCATGGACTCAACATGCCTCTCAGCAAATAGCTTGAAGTGTCTTCTTTCCAAAATGTGGTCATTTGTGCTATCTTGACATTTCATGGCCTCCGAAACTATGATAGGTAGTGAGGAAGTGAAATCACCATTTTATGCCCTTAGAAAGCCATACAGCAGTGCTTGATTTTCAGGGGCCTGTACACGGCTAGGCTCCCAAAAAGTCTCACACATGTGGTATTCCCGTACTCAGGAGAAGCAGCAGAATGTATTTTGGGGTGTAATTTCACATATGCCCATGGCATGTTTGAGCAATATATGATTTAGTGATGACTTTGTGCAAAAATAAATAAATAAATACAATTTTATTTTCCCCACAACTTGTGGCAAAATATTAAATATTCCATGAACTTATCACCAAAAAGCTTGGGGTGTCTACTTTCCAAAAAGGGGACATGGGGGGGGGGGGGGGGGGGGTTGAACGGTCATGGCATTTTATGAACAACATTTAGAAGCTTACATCATACATCACCCACTCTTCTAACCACTTGAAGACAAAGCCCTTTCTGACACTTTTTTGTTTACATGAAAAAAATATATTTTTTGCAAGAAAATTACTTTGAACCCCCAAACATTATATATATTTTTACAGAATAAAATGGTGGGTGTTGCAATTTTTTTTCACACAGTACTTGCGCAACAATTTTTCTAACACACTTTTTTGTAAAAAGCACACTTTTTTAAATTTTAATGCACTAAAACACACTATATTGTCCAAATGTTTGATGAAACAAAAAAGATAATCTTATGCCAAGTACATGGATACCAAACACGGCATGCTTTAAAATTGCACACAAACGTGCAGTGGCGACAAACTACATATATATTTAAAAGCCTTTACAGGTTACCCCTTTAGATTTACAGAGGAGGTCTACTGCTAAAATTACTGCCCTCGATTTGACCTTTGCGGTGGTACCTCACATGCATGGTGCAATTGCTGTTTACATATGACACCAGACCGACGCTTGCGTTTGCTGGGGGCACAGGGGTGATTTTTTTTATTAATTATTTTGCTTTATTTTTAAACTGTTCCTTGCATTTTTTTAAATAATTTTTTTTGTTATCTCAGGGAATGTAAATATCCCCTATGATAGCAATAGTTAGTGACAGGTACTCTTTTTTGAAAAAAATGGGGTCTCTCCTCTGCCCTCAAAGCATCTGACCACACCAAGATCAGTGTGATAAAATTATTTGCCAATTTCCCCATGGCGCTGTTTATATCCGGCGAAACCTAAGTAATGAAATGCTCATAGCTTCTGGTTTCTTAGGCAATAGAGATGATTGGAGCCGTTCTGGTCTCTGATCAGCTCTATGGTCAGCTGGCGGAACCCCCGGCTGCATTCTTGGGTTCCCTATTGGGAAAGAAGAGCCCAAGAAAACCATGGAAGATGGTGGGGGGGGGGCATTCCCTCCCACTGCTTGTAAACGCAGTCTAAAGGCTAACTAGCTGCTAGGATTTCTTTTACATGAAAGCCGACCACTGGCTGAAAAGAATGATACCAAAATGATACCTAAATCTGCAGGCATCATTCTGGTATAACCACTCAGAGTCCAGCAACATACCAGTACGTCGCTGGTCCTTGTTGTGCATACATTGTAATGTTCTTTTTTTATGCAGCCTGTGGGCTGAACAAAAAAAAGAGATTGATTGATGGGTATGCCCACAATTAGAATTCCAGCCCTTCATCCAGCCACTTCTCATGATGGGCATACTTGTACCATTTTGTTTTTAACTGTGGTGGTGAAATCACCTCCTACAGTACTGGAGTCGCTGATTTATGTATCATGGGAGCAAACGCTGTTGCTGTCAAGATAAATAAATCGGTGCTGCAGCTGAATGTTATACCTGCTAAGCAAATGATGGTTACCAATAAAACAAAGTAACATTACAGTATAACAGTAAGACTTACCATACCTGCAAAGCAAATACAATAAAACATCGTAAAAATAAAACATTGCAATCCGTGCCTAAAAAATATATGCCAAAGCATGGGGGCAATCAGCCCCTAATGTTAGGAGTAAATTTCTCCTCCACCCCTGCCCCCATGCTTCGCCATATATGTTCTTTTTTTAATTGTGGTGGTGAAATCACCTCCGACATCGCTGGAGTCACGGCTTTACATGTCGTGGGAGCAAACGCTGTTGCTGTCAGAATAAATAAACCCGTGCTGTAGCTGAATGGCGTATCTGCTAAGAAAATTATGGTTAACAATAAAACAAAGTAACATTACGATAGAACATACTATACCTACAAAGCAAATACAATAAAACAGGTCAAATAAACAGAGAGAGAACAAAAGATATAGAACAATAGTGAGCGAACAATAGAGTGGACAGTAGAGAGCAAACATAAGAGAGAGAGAACAATAGAGAGAGAAGAAAAATAAAACCACAACTGTTTTTTGCTTTTTTTATTAAATTTTTTTGTGTTTTTGTGTGTTTTTTTTTCCGCACTTTTATAAAAACTGTAAACTGAACGTTGCAGATTAGGGTCTCTTAAAATGTGATGGCCATCACATCTTTCGAGACCCTATGTTAGTGTGCCCTAGGACTGCGTAGTGCTGTACCCTACGCTAATACTCCACTAGCATTTGAAACAGTCACTGATGCAGAAACCAGGTTGGTCAGGACAGGAGGGACAATAAAAGCGGGTGTCATGCCTAAATCCATGTTTTCTGCAGACATAACATCTTCTTTGGTTAAATGTACCAGGGAGGACATACGGAAAATGCCTCTCATGCAGCCAGCTCACTGCATTTGCCTTGGGAAGGTGGGCCATAGCACTGTCTGGAAACAGAAGGGCTATGACGATCTCTTCCTGGAATTTGGGGAAGGATCCAGTCCATCCCGAAGCTTTGTATAACACAAAAGCATTCAGCAGAGCCAATTGAAATAAGAATACAGACACTTTTTTGTACTAGTGTCTAGCCTTATGGGCAAGTAGGTACGGTGCCAACAACTGGTCATTGAGATCCACCCCTCCCATATTAAGGTTGTATTCATGGACACAGAGGGGTTTCTCCATAACACCAGTCACCGTAGAAATTTGGACTGTCGTATCTGCGTGAAGGGAGGACAGAATGAAAACATTCCATGAATCCCTCCACTTCACTGCTAACAAATTATTACGCTTCAAGCAGGCTCTCTCCCCCTGTCTAAGTTGGGATTCTACAAGCAGCTGGGGAAAGCCCCGGCGATTAGATCGCACAATGCCAAATGCGCCAATTCCATAATCAAAAAGGTGACTGAAAAGTGGCATGCTTGTGTAATAATTCTCCACGTACAAATGGTACCCCTTTCCGAATAAGCCTTAAAGTCTGCTTTGAGGATACAATATTTCAATGTGTGTTAACAAATTTACAGCCTTATGTATAAAAAGAAACATTTTATTATAGCTGGGGATAAGCCACACATACCTGGGTTTGGTTCAAGACATGTTTAGCGAACAGTACTAAGATTTTGGGTGCTGAAACTGAACCCTATTGAAGTCAGTGGGAGCTGAATATTAAAAAAACATTATGCCATTTTCTAGGGTAATAGGCAAAAGTTTGTCAAAAATTGACACGGGGACTGGTTACTGCCCTGGGGAATTTGCACCAAAGCAAATTTTTTTACATTTTTATACAACCTACTGCAGCAAAACTGACATTTAGAAAGAAAATTACTCCGTTTCTAGTAAATGACAGCTCCCAGCTTCTCGCTTATCTTTGTAAACAAAGAGGTTAGGAATTCCCCTAATCTATAATAGATTGTTATGCTAGATGAGGGTCTGATATCATGTTAATAGGAGACCCCACACAAAAACCAGTGTGAATTTCCACCAAAAATACATACAAGAGCCTTAAGCCTCGTAAACACAATTGTATTTTCCTGCAGACAATGCCCCTGACTTTTGTCCCAAGGGCATTGGCCAGGAACTTTTCTTGCATACAAATGGAAAGGAATTGTCGGCCAACAAACACGAACCTAGTGACATACTACGTGTTTTTTCTGCTCTTTAGCACCACCCTTTGGGCTCCTTCTGCTAATTTTGTGTTAGTAGAAATTTGTTGAGTGTTGATTCACACTTTTCATTTCGCACTTTACAGTTTGCACGTTTCAGTTTGTTTCTGAACGGCCGTTCGTCAACCAGCCTTTTGCAGAATCGGAGGAGATAATGGAATTATTGCTTTGCTTTGACCCAAATCCAGTCCAGGAACAGGAGGAGGATGATTTCTTGGGCCAAAAATAGTTTTTTTTTTTGTGACCAATTATGTCATATGCCTTTGCTGCGGGAGCTCCAGGAGAATAATCCAGGTGATTTTCAGAATTCTCTCTGGATGACAGAACCCTGCTTTCACCAACTCTTAGCATTGTTTACCCCCTATATTAAGAAGCAGGACACATGCATGAGGCTTTTATTTTATTTTTTCAGTTGAATAATAATGGTTTGATTAGTTATATTTTCTATATTTTTCGATGCATAGAATGCACTTTTTGGTTAAGTTCTATTGGCAAATAGCATGTCTAATTATTATTTTATTTTTTTAATGCATAATTAAAAAATTGCGGAGAATAATACTTGGCTATGTGCTATACTTCAAATGTCAGTTTGGCAGTAGGCAGTTACATTAAAAAAAATACAATGTAGAAATAACAAGGGACACCAACATCTTGATCTTAAAAATTATGGGAACTGGCACAAAAAAAAAAAATAACAAGCATAATAATATTATTCTTGATATCACTAAAAAAAAAAATCCTTTGAAAATCCGTTTGCCATAACTCTATCAGTATCACCAGCTTCATTATTATCCCATTGAAGAAGAAGAGAATGTGTGCTGCATTTTGAGATTTCATAATTTGCGGCGTCACGAATGTTAATTCTCCATTACGAATGCTAGTTAACAAGACTGACCACTTCTGGCTCGTCCTTGCTTCCGAGCATGCATGTTTGTACTTTTGACTTTTGTCTGATGGACTTGTGTACACACGATCGGAAAAAACTCCAACAACAGACATTTGTCCGCGGAAAATTTTAAAGCCTGCCATCCAACATTTGTCCAGGGAAAATACGACAACAATTGTCTGATGGAGGGTACAACGGTCAGATTTTATGCCAACAGCCTGTCATCACACAATTCCCATCGGAAAATTCAATCATGTGTACAAGGCTTAATCCTTGATGCTGGCCCAGCATGGATTTTAAGAAGGCTGCTCATGAAAAAAACAAGAAAAAGATGGATTTCCCCCTGGAATCCATGTCAGACCCTTATTTGCATGCAGCCTGGCTGACCAGAAAAAATTGGGATAAGCATGTGGCCCTCCTCCTGAACCATATCAGACCTCAGAATTGAAGTGGGGGGGGGTAATCTTGCCAGGGGGGGAAAAAGAGAAAGTGCATGGAAATAAAACAACGAGCTGGCTGCACACCCCTAAATATTCTAAAAAGAATCAGAGGCGGCTCTTTAATTAGGCAAATTGGGCGATTGCCTTAGGCCTCGCCCTCATAAGGGCCTCGCGGGCCGCGATCGCCTAATTTGCCTGACAGTGTGTGGGACCCGGGAGTGCACCGGTTAGTGTGCGCAAGCAAGCCGGCTGCCTGTAGCGAGGTGAGCGAGCGGGCAGGAGCTGCACATAGACGTCGGCACCATGCCGCCTGTCTGAGCTGATGATGAGCCTCTGCGGACAAGTTAGATGACATCATCTCGGCTCAGTCAGGCTGCATCCATTAACAGGCTCCACCGCTCCCACGCCATCCTCCTAGCCTTTCCCCCAGTCATCGGCCCCAGTGCATAGTGGGAGTTGTAGTTCACAGCACAGACAACAGACTTGGCCCTCTGGTGCCTTTGCTCTGCAGAGACTACAACTCCCAGATTGCACTGCATGAGGGAGCTCAAAGACAACATCACCTGTCACTGGCTTCTCATGCTGCCTTGCCTTTAGTAGTATAGGGGACCGACGACCAGGTACAGTACATCATCATGCTGAGTGTACATTACCCTGTCTTTTTATGGTCTCATGGCCAGTACCCGGTCTGTCTCTGTCTGTCTCAGGTCTGCCTCAGTCTGCCTCTGTCTCACGGTCTGTCTCAGGTCTGTCTCTGTCTCAGTCTGTCTCACAGTCTGTCTCACGGTCTGTCTCAGGTCTGTCTCTGTCTCAGTCTGTCTCACAGTCTGTCTCACGGTTTGTCTCACGGTCTGGGTCTGACTCACGGTCTGTCTCACGGTCTGTCTCTGTCTCATGGTCTGTCTCACGGTCTGTCTCTGGTCTGTCTCTGTATCACAGTCTGTCTCTGTCTCACAGTCTGTCTCTGTCTCACAGTCTGTCTCTGGCCTGTCTCTGTCTCACAGTCTGTCTCTGGTCTGTCTCTGTCTCACAGTCTGTCTCTGGCCTGTCTCTGTCTCACTGTCTGTCTCTGGTCTGTCTCTGTCTCACAGTCTGTCTCTGGTCTGTCTCTGTCTCACGGTCTGTCTCTGTCTCACGGTTTGTCTCGCGGTCTGGGTCTGTCTCATGGTTTGTCTCACGGTCTGTCTCTGTCTCACGGTCTGTCTCACGGTCTGTATCTGTCTCACGGTCTGTCTCTGTCTCACGGTCTGTCTCTGTCTCACGGTCTGTCTCTGGTGTGTCTCTGTCTGTCTCTGGTGTGTCTCTGTCTCTGGTGTGTCTCTGTCTCTGGTGTGTCTCTGGTGTGTCTCTGGTGTGTCTCTGGTCTGTCCTAGGTCTCACTTTGTCTCGCGGTCTGTCCTAGGTCTCACTCTCTGTCTCACGGTCCTCTGTTTCAGTGCTGTGTCTTGGCCTAGGCCGACAAGGCCCAGGCCTAGGGCGGCACTTTGCAGGGGTGGTAAAAAAGCAGCTTGCATGAAAAAAAAAGCCCCCCTGACCCATCCTCCCAAGTCCCGGCTCCAACGGCCGCCTCCTGCACAAATACTGCCCCATGTAGGCGGCTTGCTGTATGTAGCGCCGCACTTGTAAATATTATGGCCGTGCTTGGCCAGGGGGACCGGTACCACCATAAGCGGCAGGTGACTCTCCAGACCGGCTGCATGTAATTTGTCCCCTGGCAGTATTTGATGGGGCACAGACGGTGGCAGCATTTGATGGGGCACAGACAGTGGCAGCATTTGATGGGGCACAGACAGTGGCAGCATTTGATGGGGCACAGACGGTGGCAGCATTTGATGGGGCACAGACGGTGGCAGCATTTGATGGGCACAGTGGCACTGCAATTAATGTTTTTTTCAGTTTTTTCCAAACATTTTGAGCATCAGCCGCCACTGGGTGGGATCATCATTGTGCCGCTTCTCCTTTCTTGTTGAATGACAGGCTGAGGGTATGTACATTCCAGTGTGGGCTTTGAGGAAAGCCGTTGAATGAGGCTGGCTGTCGTTCAAACTGGAGGGCTTATTTTATTTTTAATGGGCTTTTTTTTATTTATCTTGCTGCAGTTTTGCTTTCAAAATAAATGAATGCCAGGCAAACAGCTATTCACACACGTGCAATTTTTCATCTACCAAAAGATTTATAATTCTGTGCACACATTTTTGTGATTCATATACCTCTGCCAGACAGTAAAGCCAGAATGGTGCACCACCTTCTCTATTACAGTTAAATAATACAGCAGTGTTATTTACCCTCTCCCTAAACCTGCTGATAATGAAGAAGCATTACATTGATAAGTTATCAATTATGCTCATTCTGTTGTTTTCCCCTATCAGCATCCTGCATCATGTCTGCGCAGTCTGAGCATTGCCTTTATCATTGTCTGCAAATAGTCTCTGACCGTCTCCTGTATCATTGTCCGCACACAGTCTCTGACTGTCTCCTGTATCATTGTCTGCACAGTTTCTGACCGTCTCCTGTATCATTGTCCGCACAGTCTCTGACCGTCTCCTGTATCATTGTCCGCACAGTCTCTGACTGTCTCCTGTATCATTGTCCGCACACTGTCTCTGACCGTCTCCTGTATCATTGTCCGCACACAGTCTCTGACCGTCTCCTGTATCATTGTCCACACACAGTCTCTGACCGTCTCCTGTATCATTGTCCGCACAGTCTCTGACCGTCTCCTGTATCATTGTCCGCACAGTCTCTGACCGTCTCCTGTATCATTGTCCGCACACAGTCTCTGACCGTCTCCTGTATCATTGTCCGCACACAGTCTCTGACCGTCTCCTGTATCATTGTCCGCACACAGTCTCTGACCGTCTCCTGTATCATTGTCCGCACACAGTCTCTGACCGTCTCCTGTATCATTGTCCGCACACAGTTTCTGACCGTCTCCTGTATCATTGTTTGCACACAGTCTCTGACCGTCTCTTGTATCATTGTCTGCACAGTCTCTGACCGTCTCTTGTATCATTGTCTGCACAGTCTCTGACCATCTCCTGTATCATTGTCCGCACACAGTCTCTGACCGTCTCCTGTATCATTGTCCGCACACAGTCTCTGACCATCTCCTGTATCATTGTCCGCACACAGTCTCTGACTGTCTCCTGTATCATTGTCCGCACACAGTCTCTGACCGTCTCTTGTATCATTGTCTGCACAGTCTCTGACCGTCTCTTGTATCATTGTCTGCACAGTCTCTGACCGTCTCCTGTATCATTGTCTGCACAGTCTCTGACCATCTCCTGTATCATTGTCTGCACAGTCTCTGACCGTCTCCTGTATCATTGTCTGCACAGTCTCTGACCGTCTCCTGTATCATTGTCTGCGCACAGTCTCTGACCGTCTCCTGTATCATTGTCTGCGCACAGTCTCTGACCGTCTCCTGTATCATTGTCTGCGCACAGTCTCTGACCGTCTCCTGTATCATTGTCTGCGCACAGTCTCTGACCGTCTCCTGTATCATTGTCTGCGCACAGTCTCTGACCGTCTCCTGTATCATTGTCTGCGCACAGTCTCTGACCGTCTCCTGTATCATTGTCTGCGCACAGTCTCTGACCGTCTCCTGTATCATTGTCTGCGCACAGTCTCTGACCGTCTCCTGTATCATTGTCTGCGCACAGTCTCTGACCGTCTCCTGTATCATTGTCTGCGCACAGTCTCTGACCGTCTCCTGTATCATTGTCTGCGCACAGTCTCTGACCGTCTCCTGTATCATTGTCTGCACACAGTCTCTGACCGTCTCCTGTATCATTGTCTGCGCACAGTATCTGACCGTCTCCTGTATCATTTTCCGCATAGTCTGACCATCTCCTGCATCTTTGTGATTGTCTGTCAGCACCCTGTCCATGGCTCAAGTGTGTGTGTGTGTGTTTTATATATATATATATATATATATATATATATATATATATATATATATATATATATATCCTATGTTTAATGATATTTGATTAAAGAATAATTGGTCCGTGAAAATGATATAAACTGAGTTCATAGGATTTAAGGCTGTTAATATATGCATTTTTGCAGTTCATTTTTATCACCTATATTATTTTTCCCATTATGGGCGTGAGTGGGGCCTTGTGCCTAAGTTTTGCCTAAGGCCTCGCAAAGTCTAGAGCCGCCTCTGAAAAGAATGAAAGTACAGTTTCCCCTTGGGGTTTTCAGGCAGCGACAAGAAGCAGAAATAAATTTGTAAAAATATATTTATTTTATTAGTTCAAAGGCTTAATCGCCATCATAAATTTAAAATACGGACTCTGGTATATGTTATTACAGCATATCGATGGGTAAAGGATATATGCAACATTTGGTACAAAGATAATTACAGGAACAGTTTACAAATACATCAATATTTCAAAAGCTACAAGTAGCACCCATGCACTTTCTCTTTTTTCTTACATTTAGTAATTATCGGTGGTTAAACACCATTTCCCCATTTGTGCATATGAGCTTGGATATGGTCTCTGGTATGTGAGGCGGGGGGGGGGGGGGGTGGGGGGGTAGAGGGGGAGAAGGGGAGGGGGGGGAGATGGTCATGTGTAACGATTGTATAACAAATTTTGTATAATCATCATAAAAAAAAAAATTTTGTAAACATTGTATTCTAATTTACGATTTTATAACAAATTTTGTATAATCATCATATCTTTTTTGTAAGCATTGTATTCTAATTTACCCCATTGTTGTTAACCTGCCTCATCTATGATGAGTGCTTTTCAGGGGGATGAATGGACCCATCTTATGTTTGGTTATGAGACTGATCTCGAACAAGGTGACCAGGTAGAAACTCAAATTCCTTTATTAATACGTAAATTTACACGTTTATGGGAAAAAATCACACCTTTCTTAAAAGGTTATACCTCAGGAAAAACGAGCTAAGGCATCAAGATGAGGGATTAAAAAGAACAATGAAACAATATTAGTGAATGCAAAGAAATATATTCTTTGGTTGAATCTCAACATGGAGCCATCATGTGGGCTCAGCTATTATCCCTCTGTTTTCCCTCTGTTTCCCCCTCCCCCCTTTTCCGTTTTTGTTCTTCTCTCTCCCGTCTCCCCTTTTTTCCAGGATCATAATTGAATTTTTACCATAAAAATACCATGGAAGAAGCAGTGAAACAACAGTGGTGGTATCCATTACTCTGACAATATTTCGCATTACTAGCAATATATGTATTATATTTATTGGTGCATTGTCACTTTATGTGATTTCTCCTGGGCATCAAGGATATGCTGAAATTATTGAGGTCTGACTATATCGGGGTTTTCGCTGACTTCCTGGCACGGGGAGGGGAGGAGGGAGCACTTCATTGTTGCTTCCTATCCCCCGATTCCCTCGGCTAGGTTTGGCTGGGGGGAGTAAGCCCTGTGCCGGTGGCATTCGGTGATCGCCGCCACATGTCGCGGAAGTTCTCCACGGGTTTTCATGGGCGCACATCATCGCGACGTCACGCAGGTTGCGTCAGAGACGACGGTGTTTCCGGGGCATTGTTTGCCTTCTGGAACGCAGAGGAACTGACAGGAGCCATAATTATGGCTCTGGGCGCTGAGGAGAGCAGTGGAGGGGCGGAGAATAGGCACACCTTTTAGGAAGGAGGAGAACCACACCTATACTCAATCAAACAATTATGCAAGTGATATAAATAGGGTGTAGCAGTCAGGACTCATTCATTTGATTCCTGGAACACCATACGATACAGATCATTGAAACAGGTATGGAGGATGTTGAAGAGAGATATTTCCTCTTCCTTTGTTTTTCTCCGTTAATATAATGTGAAGTTGAATAACTATATTACTTTATATTTAGTTGTAGGGCTGCTGCGGTACTGGGGGCTCTCTCTTTTTTTACTTGCCATAATGGGGCTAACTTAATCATCTGCAGGCTACAAAACAAATGCAGCAGATAGAGTATACAGGTATTATATTATCAATCATTAATGCTACTAATATCTTTTTAGTTTTCACTGTACTTTCTATCACTAATGCCGCGTACACACGGTCAAACTGTATAACGTACTTAGTCTGGCGTACTTTCCGCCAGACTGTCTGTCCGACTTTCCGAACGGGCTACTTGCCCACACACGGCACTTTTTGAGCGGACTAATACGGCGACTAAGTCCGCCGTACTATCCGCCCTACTTTTGAAATGAACGGACTCGTCCACACACGCGGAGGAAAGTCCGCTCATTTCGAGCGCGTCTCCAGGTAGGCGGGGCCCGCGAGGGAGACGTCGCTGGCCCCGCCGCCTGGTATGGACTTAAAGGGGAACCCCAACGCCGAAAAAAATTGGCGTGGGGGTCCCCCCCAAGTCCACAGCAGACCCTTGTCCGAGCACGCTACCCGGCCGGCCAGGAAAGGGGGGCGAGCGAGCACCCCCCCTCCTTAGCTGTACCAGGCCGCGTGCCCTCAACATGGGGGGGTGCCTTGGGGAAGGGGGGGCCGCGCGGCCCCCCCACCCCAAAGCACCTTGTCCCCATGTTGATGAGGACAAGGGCCTCTTCCCGACAACCCTGGCCGTTGGTTGTCGGGGTCTGCGGGCGGGGGGCTTATCGGAATCCGGGAGCCCCCTTTAATAAGGGGGCCCCCGGATACCGGCCCCCCACCCTATGTGAATGAGTATGGGGTACAATGTACCCCTACCCATTCACCTGTAAAAAAAAGTACAAAAAAAAACACAACACACGAGATAAAATACTTTATTGCACAGCTCCGGGGGTCTTCCGTCTTCGGGGGTCTTCTCGCCGGACTCCTCCGCTATCTTCTTGTAGCTCTTTTGCTAGCGGAGGAGTCCGGCTTTCTTCCTCACCGCAGGCCTCTTCTCCCGACTTCGGGGGTCTTGTCCCCCTCTTCGGTTCTTCTGCCGGGCCACCGCGCCTTCTTATAGCTCTTTTACAGGCGGTGGCCCGGTCTTCTGTCGCCGCCGCCGCCTTCCGTTCTTTTTCTTCTTCTTCTCCTTCTTCTCCAGGAGATGTTGACTCGACGCTCTCTCCGGCCACAATGCCAGGGACGCACTGCGCGGCCACTTATATAGGGACAAGGGGCGGTGTCACATGGCTTTATGTCACATGGGTTGGTGTTACATGGTGACCCCGCCCCCCTTACGATGTCACAGTCCCCATGTGACATTAACCCATGTGACCAACCCATGTGGCATAAAGCCATGTGACACCGCCCCTTGTCCCTATATAAGTGACCGCGCAGTGCGTCCCTGGCATTGTGGCCGGAGAGAGCGTCGAGTCAACATCTCCTGGAGAAGAAGGAGAAGAAGAAGAAGAACGGAAGGCGGCGGCGGCGACAGAAGACCGGGCCACCGCCTGTAAAAGAGCTATAAGAAGGCGCGGTGGCCCGGCAGAAGAACCGAAGAGGGGGACAAGACCCCGAAGTCGGGAGAAGAGGCCTGCGGCGAGGAAGAAAGCTGGACTCCTCCGCTAGCAAAAGAGCTTCAAGAAGATAGTGGAGGAGTCCGGCGAGAAGACCCCCGAAGACGGAAGACCCCCGGAGCTGTGCAATAAAGTATTTTATCTCGTGTGTTGTGGTTTTTTTTGTACTTTTTTTTACAGGTGAATGGGTAGGGGTACATTGTACCCCATACTCATTCACATAGGGTGGGGGGCCGGTATCCGGGGGCCCCCTTATTAAAGGGGGCTCCCGGATTCCGATAAGCCCCCCGCCCGCAGACCCCGACAACCAACGGCCAGGGTTGTCGGGAAGAGGCCCTTGTCCTCATCAACATGGGGACAAGGTGCTTTGGGGTGGGGGGGCAGCGCGGCCCCCCCTTCCCCAAGGCACCCCCCCATGTTGAGGGCACGCGGCCTGGTACGGCTAAGGAGGGGGGCGCTCGCTCGCCCCCCTTTCCTGGCCGGCCGGGTAGCGTGCTCGGACAAGGGTCTGCTGTGGACTTGGGGGGGACCCCCACGCTGATTTTTTTCGGCGTTGGGGTTCCCCTTTAAGTCCATACCAGGCGGCGGGGCCAACGACGTCTCCTTCGCGGGCCCCGCCTACCTGGAGACGCTTTCGAAATGAGCGGACTTTCCTCCGCGCGGGAAAAGTCCGCTCATTTCAAAAGTACGGCGGACTGGCATACACACGGCCGGATTGTCCGCCGAAATGCGAGTACGACGGACAGAATTTTGAAAAAAACGAAATTCTTAGTACACCGGACTGCACGCTGAAAAAGTCCGCTGAAGCCCACACATGAGCGGATTGTCCGCTGAAATGTGTTTCAACGGACTAAGTATGCCATACAGTCCGCTCGTGTGTACGCAGCATAATACTATCACAGTCACATCACCATATGCAGATGGGGTCAGTGGTTTAAACACACTCCTGTGTCAGTTTTTTTTCAATTTTTATTTATTTATTTTCCTCCACAACCTACATATTTTGGTTTGTTCGCACCACTTGTTAATCATTTACGAATAATAGTAACACCACTTCACAATAACGATAATCATCATACTGGTGACTCCACAGTTTTTTACTAAATTGCTTTTGTATAAACATATAATATTTGGGCAACTAAGCATTACTTTTCTTCCACTTTCTATTTCTTATTTATATTCATATATGCACCTATATAATAGTACAATATTGTAACACACCATTTTATCTATTCACTTAGAATATCTTGACGTGGAACACTTAATTTATATTTTATTATATTTCATTATTTTTAGGTGTGGCCACCTAGGGTGTGCCAAGAACCTCCTCTTCTGTTCCTCTGGTTCCCCTGGATAAACTCCAGATACTGTCAATTCTTGCAAGTCAGCCATTGATGCCCCTGTGAAGTCATTTTCCTCTTCCCCCCCCCCCCTTCTTTCCCCCAGTTTGGTGGGTGGATGAAGTGGGTTAGAACAGCAGGGCAGCGGTACCAGGATGACCCTTCGAGAGAAGGCACTAATTTATTTTTCAGATTTTAATAAAAGTCTCTGGTTGAACAGTAACGGTTTGGTGGAACTGGTAAATATTACTGAAATAAGGTATAATAATTAGCTAAATTGTAGGCTAAAAAACTTTTTTATTGAAAGTCTTTTTTCTTTTGACTATTTGCAGAATATACGATATAATTACCCCTTCTGCTTGGGTTTTGTCCCCCCCCCCCCCCCGAAGAAGACCCTGGAGGTCGAAATGCATTGGGGTAGCATGGGTGCTATTTGTAGCTTTTGAAATATTGATGTATTTGTAAACTGTTCCTGTAATTATCTTTGTACCAAATGTTGCATATATCCTTTACCTATCGATATGCTGTAATAACATATACCAGAGTCCATATTTTAAATTTATGACGGCGATTAAGCCTTTGAACTAATAAAATAAATATATTTTTACTAATTTATTTCTGCTTCTTGTCGCTGCCTGAAAGCCCCAAGGGGAACTTGTCCTTTCATCTTGCCAGGGGGTACCTCCCTCGCAAAACACCTTGTCCCCATGTTGATGAAGACAAGGGCATCTTCCCCACAACCCTGGCCAGGTGGTCTGCACGTGGGAGCCTTATCAAAATCTGTCAATTAGAGGATCTCCAGATACTGCCCCTTCCCCAATGTGAATGAGTAGGGGGTATATTGTCATATACAAACAGAAAAAAACAAACCTACACATTTTTACAAATCCTTTAATAAAAAATAGAAAAATGGCAAAAAGTCCCATAATGTAAATCGATTGTCAATCACATCTTCCAGGGGTGTAGATCTTTTTCTATTATGATGGACATTACTCACTGGCCCGCCAAAAGAAATAACTCGCCAACTTCTCTTCCTTACCGATCATTTAAATTTAATTTCACGTTACTGTTTCTTGTATCCTTGTCCCTTTACCAGTTTTGCTCCATTGCAATCAGTTTGAGATCATTATAGACAACCTGTGATGGCTTGCAGTCATATTATGATCTATGGCTCAATTCTCAGTCCACACTTTGTTGTAGTAAAGAATTTCAACTGGTGCAGGTAGTCCACCAAGGGCATCCTGGATACTTCTCTTCTCGGGTCCCTCTTCTGTGCTCCTGGCCCCTCCCTCCTGTTGAGTGCCCCCACAGCAAGCAGCTTGCTATGGGGGCACTCGAGATGAGCTGCAGCTCTGTGAGTGTCCATTCAGGCACGGAGCTGCCATTTGGCCCCACCCCCTCTCTCTCCTGATTAGCTAACTGACTTTGATTGACATCCATGGGAGCCAATGACGTCACTGCTGTGTCTCAGCCAATCAGGGCAGAGAGTCCTGGATGGCCGAGGGACTTGTGGACATCGCTGGACAGAGATGGGGCTCAGATAAGTATTATGGGGTGCTGAGGGGCCTGCTACACACAGAAGGATATTTATTTTACTGCTTAGAATGCAATAAGATAAAAAAATCTTCTGCCTTTACAACTCCTTTAAACAGGGAGAGGTCTCTAAAGGTCTAATATTTAGTGAAGGCAGGGCATACTCCAGTAGGAAGAGACATGCAGATGCTCAGTTAATAACTTGATCAGGAACAGAAGTAGTAATGCTATTAATATATACAAGGGTATGGCAGAATTGTTCTTTCCTTAGTGACCCCTTTTAGAAAGCCACAATAACTGGAACGCATGTTCTGTTAACAATTCTTATATAAAAAAAAGAAAAGATGTTCGTATTTTTTTAAATTCTATTTAGAAAGACATTGAATTCATATGCATTTTTCTAACACTTTATTTGAAAAGCAATTTTCACATCTCTCCAGGAAATATGTGCCAGATAATAGCAGTACAGTGATAGTGTTGTTTTGCATGCACCCATATTTCTTGTAATTGTAAATTGTTAATGGGATGAGAAATTTCAACTCATTGATCTGTCAGTGAATGTTTTATTGTTATTTCATGTAAGCTCTGTATTGAAAACCAGCAATTATTTATTTTCTATATAATTTTGCATTTGGACACAGCCATCATTTTAATTTTTATGAGGATTCAAAAATCCTTACATTTGTAAATGCTTTTCTGCTTTTACTTACTGATAGGTTTTAATTTGCTGGTTCCCTTTTGACAGTTATGTATTATATCAACATGTGAAATATTATTTAAAAAAATCTAAAACTCTACAACACCGATTACCACAATGATTATGTCAATAACTTAATTTGCAGGCTCTGTGACTATTTTAATGTTGTGTCCCTAATCTCAACAACAGTTAGTGGTGTGTAGACATGGGCGCCGTCAATAAATTTGTTTCGTTCTGTTCCGTTTCGATTCGTAATAAAATTAATTCGTACTTCGTATTTCGTGTCCGAAATTCCGTTCTGTTTCGTACGAAATACGAATTGTTAACGTGTACGAACGTACTTTACGATGAATTTAAAGGCAAAAACATTGTTCATTATGCTTATTATGACTTGCAGAAGACTTCTGTGATAGAAGTCAATGTAAATTGCCTGAAGACATCAGTGAAGGATTTTCATCCTCTCTGGGCAGGCTGCCAAGAAAAGAACAAAATGATACAATGTTTCTTCTTCAATGGGCTGAACTCCGTGTGTAGAAGTTCTCAGTTTAATCATTTAAAGACTAAATCTTTTCTGACACTTGTTGCTTACAAGTAAAAATCCAGTATTTTCTGCTAGAAAATCACTCAGAAGCCCCAAAAATTATATATATATTTTTTAGTAGAGACCCTAGGGAATAAAATAGCGGTTGTTGCAATATTTTATGTGACGCGGTATTTGCGCAGCGGTCTTTCAAACGCAAATTAGCTCTTTTTTTTTTTTCGGTGGACCTCTAGGGAGCAGTGACATTAGCAGCGTGACATACAGCAATGACACCTGCACCGTGATAGAGAGCACTGACATCAGCAGCGTGACATACAGCAATGACACCAGCACCGTGATAAAGGGCTAACTTGCGTTTGAAAGACCTCTGCGCAAATACCGCGTCAAATAAAATATTGCAACAACCGCTATTTTATTCCCTAGGGTCTCTGCTAAAAAAATATATATAATTTTTGGGGCTTCTGAGTGATTTTTTAGCAGAAAATACTGGATTTGTACTTGTAAGCAACAAGTGTCAGAAAAGATTTAGTCTTTAAATGGTTAAACTGAAAACTTCTACACACGGAGTTAAGCCCATTGAAGAAGAAACATTGTATCATTTTGTTCTTTTCTTGGCAGCCTGCCCAGAGAGGATGAAAGTCCTTCACTGATGTCTTCAGGCAATTTACATTGACTTCTATCACAGAAGTCTTCTGCAAGTCATAATAAGCATAATGACTGAGATCCGGAATTCGTAAACAAAAGTTCGTATTCCGTACAGAATTCGGACGCACGGCAATTCGTATTTCGGATCCTCCCGAACGTACGAATTTTGAGAAATTCGTACGAATTTGAGATTCGTACGAAACTAATCGCACATGTCTAGTGGTGTGTATCCTCCCTGACTTGATGGATATTCAGGTCTTAGACCTTTATACTTATATGCTCTGACCCTGATCTCCTTGGCAAATGTTTTGACATTTATGTGCTAATTGCTATGTTTTGCCATTGATCTTCTGTGTGGTGTTCTGGGTGTCTCAACCCTTTTTCTTTATTGAAAGCCTCACTAAGTTTCCATACCCACTCATTTTGTTTTGGGATGGCATGATCTAATTGGTGTTAGAGTTTGGGTTCTCACCATCATTCCTCCTCTGAAACTATTTACATATTGGATTCTTCAAGTTTCTTCTGGTTGTGGAGTATTGATTTACATTATGTACTGGGATTAGAAATTTCAACTCATTGATCTGTCAGTGAATGTTTTATTGTTATTTCATGTAAGCTCTGTATTAAAAGCCAGCAATTATTTCTTTTCTATATCATTTTGCATTTGGACACAGCCATCATTTCAAATTTTTATGAGGATAAAAAATGGTCCTAAAAGCTAAAAAATATTTAAAAAAAATTGTAGATGCTTTTCTGCTTTACTTACTGGTTTTAATTTTCTGGCTCCCTTTTGAAAGTTATGCATTATATCAACATGTGAAATATTATTAATTTTTTTTTTAGAATTCTACTCTACAACACTGATTACCACAATGATTACGTTAATAACTTAATTTGCAGGCTCTGTGACTATATTTTAATGTTGTATCCCTAATCTCAACAACAGTTAGTGGTGTGTATCCTCCCTGACTTTATGGATATCCAGTTGGTAGACCTTTATACTTATGTGCTGACCCTGATCTCCTTGGCAAATGTTTTGACATTTATGTGATAATTTCTATGTTTTGCCATTGTCTCAACCCTTTTTCTTTATTGGAAGCTTCACTAAGCTTCCATACCCATTTTGTTTTGGGATGGTATGTTCTTTTCTAATTGGTGTTAGAGTTTGGGTTCTCACCATCATTCCTCCTCTGCAACCATTTACATATCGGAGTCCTCAAGTTTCTTCTATCTGGTTGTGGAGTATTGATTTACATTATGTATGTTTGCATGTATTCCTATCTTTGTGCACTGTCTGTGTGTTTTCTGTGGATCTTTTGTCTTTGTCTTATGTGATGTGCTATTCACACTCCTATATTTGTTTATTTTTAGCAAATGTGGGGTGTTTGGTTATTTATCATTTGTTGCTACGTCGTTCACATCACTTTTTGTTTTATTATTATTTCATGTCAATAATTATGGGGGGTCCATGCCTGCCTAGTGTTTGCCAAATGCAAAGGAGGCCATCTTGTGATTGTTTATAATATGCTTTATTTTTGCTACTTTTTCTGTATTTTGCATATTTTATGCAGGAGCTATTTCTGGATAGCCTTTTTTAAGCTAGGATTTTTATATTTAGTTTTTTCAATGGACAATCGTGATTTACTCTTTTTGTGGTCTTTTTTTTTTTTTTTCCCCCTTTACTTTGTATGTCTTTTTATTCTTGCACTGTGTGAGATCATCACTAGGGGGTATTGTTGGTGGGTGGGACTTTGGGTTTGGGTCTGTTTACTTCCATGGGATAGTGTTTTGAGAGCTTTATTGAAAAGGTTGACAATAAAAAAATGCTGCTCTTTTGATCTACCTATATTTGTCATGTTATTGAACTGGGAGGTATAGCAGAAACAACAGTTTTTTCTGGGATATGATGCTAAAAAAGAAAGAAAGTGATGGAAGTCTTTTTAAAAGGTTTTAACCCACCCATGGTTTCTCAATCTAAAGTTCACCTACAGATAGTGGATCTGCTGTTCGGTAATAAAGAGGTAACTATCCAAAGTGTATTTCTGTGTCTAATCACAACTTCCAAGGGGATGAACTAATCCTCTTTAAAGGATCTACAGACCAACTGACTTTTATGTTGCAGAGCACATCTTATGCTGCGTACACACGAAAGAACTTTCTGGCAGACTAGGTCCGATGGAATCAGTCCGTCGGACAATCCGATTGTGTGTGGGCTAATGCGATTGTTTTTCGGAAAAAAAATCTGACGGACCTAGAAATAGAACATGTTACAAATCTGTCCGACGGACTCAATTCCTATCAGGAAAACAGTTCATCTGTATGCTGGCCCAATGTACCAAATAAGAGGGAAGCTATTGGCTACTGACTATTGAACTTCTTTTTTCAGTCCCGTCTTACTTCATCACGTTCAAAACAAACAGACTTTCGAATGGACTCAGTCCATTCATGTGTGCCGAAAGTCCGTTGGGAAGACCGTCGGACCCAGTCTGCCGGAAAGTCTAGCTTAGCCTCTCTGATCAGAGGTTGAAACGTGAATGGACTAATGGCATGGAGTATGATTTTTTGGGTGCATTATAAGCTCACATAAGGGCATAGTATAGTTCAAAAAGAGCAATTACAATATGTTTTCATGACACACAACAAGGACTGTCTACCATGGTATTTTAGTATATTAGCAGGACACTTACTGACCCATCAACATGAACTTAGTTTTGGATGGGATGGGGTAAGGTTAGACGTCTTGTTAGTTGTACTATCTGTGGCTCTTTTCAGGAGTTGTTCCTACTTCATGCTAGGTTAGCATGAGTGTTGGTAGACTTGTAAAAGAGACAGTGTTAATCACTTCCGGACTGCCCCATGCCGATATACGTCCTAAGTTTGAAGGAGGATATCATTCTTATGGCAGCAGCTAGCTGCTATAACCCCAGTATCCTCTTGTTCGGTCGGAGGTCTGCTTCAAGATAAAAGTGGTCTTTGTGGCAGATTCACCGCAAGATCATTTTCATTGGAGCCAGGAGAGGGCCACCCTTTTCGTTGCACTCCGGTGCCCTCTGCCACTTACCGGAGCCATCGGCAGCAGTAGAGATGATCGGATGTTGTGCCTTCCTTGGCATGGAGACGAATGAGGGGAAGATGGCCCCCACCCATCTCCATGGCATTGCATGAAATTTGACATCGCTTCCGCCCATAGCTCTTAAAGGGCCATTTTTTTTATTCTTTTTTTAAATGACCATTTTTTTTTATTGCATTTTAGTGTAAATATGAGATCTGAGGTCTTTTTGACCCCAGAGCTCATATTTAAGAGGTCCTGTCATGCTTTTTTATTACAAGGAATTATTAGTCTATTACAATAAGCTTGTGTGGAGAAGCTAAAGCATATATATATATATATATTCTAGCCCTAGACCTCCTCTGTAACTCAAAACATACAACCTGTAGAATTTTGTAAACATCGCCTATGGAGATTTTAAAGGGTAAAAGTTTGTCGCCATTCCACGAATGGGCGCAATTTTGAAGCGTGACGTGTTGGATATTAATTTACTCGGCGTAACATTATCTTTCACAATAGTAAAAAAATTCTAACTTTACTGTTGTCTTATTTTTCATTTAAAAAAGTGTATTTTTTCCCCAAAAAGTGCACTTGTAAGACCGCTGCGCAAATACGGTGTAAAAGAAAATATTGCAATGACCGCCATTTTATTCTCTAGGGTGTTAGAAAAAAAAGTATAATGTTTGGCGGTTCTAAGTAATTTTCTAGCAAAAAAAATGTTTTTAACTTGTAAACAACACATCTAAAAAAGAAGCTTGGCCCTTAAGTGGTTAAAGAGCTAACTGTATACTGTCAACTTATCACGTCTAAACTGAATAGCGTCATATGACTGGAAACAAGTGGAAGCAAAATTGTATTCTGCATACCTTACAGGAGTTTTTATTATACCCAGTGGCTAGCTAGCACATCTGGCACCCAGTGCTGGTCATTTTTTTGCACCCCCCCCCCCCCCCCAAGAAAAATGGTATGTGGCAATATAGTGACCCATGCCAAAACTGTGGGTGTGGTCAGATTGCATCAACAGTGGGAGGGGCTTAAATGGACATAAGCTTTAATGTCTGTGCCACAAGCAAGTATGTAGCAGACAGCACAAACCTCAGTACACTCATTTTAATAACATAAAATGGTTCTATATTCTTTACTACACACAGCTAGCCTTAAAGTGATATTAAAGTCTTGTTTTTTTATTTTTTCATAACAAACACGTTATGCTTACCTGCTTTGTGTAATGGTTTTGCACAGAGCAGCCTGGATCCTCCTTCTCTTGGGTCCCTCACCAGTGCCGCTGGCCCCTCCTTCCTTCTGGGTGCCCCCACAGCAATCAGCTTGCTATGGGGGCATCCAAACAGGCACACTCCCAATCACTCCATCTCAACCACTTTAAGTGGGACATTTAAAAAAACTTTTGTCGATCAGCAGCTGCATCCAATTGTCCACTGTCAGTATACAATGGCACAGCTGGCAGGATTCCTCCTTCTAGCTCACATGTGTGGATGGAAGAATCTGTTTGTTTGTCTCATTTTTTTTTTTTTTTTTAAATAACAAACATGTTATACTTACCTGCCCTGTTGCAGTGATTTTGCACAGGGCAGCCCCGGATCCTTCTCTTCTCAGGTCCCTCTTCTGTGCTCCTGGCCCCTCCCTCCTGTTGTGTGCCCCACAGTTGGCAGCTTGCTTTGAGGGCACCTGAGCCGAGCTGCAGCTCTGTGTGTCCATTCAGACATGGAGCTGCCATATGACCCTGCCCCCTCTCTCTCCTGATTGGCTAACTGACTTTGATTGACAGCCATGGGAGCCAATGACACCACTGCTGTGTCTCAGCCAATCAGGGCAGATAGTCCCGGATGGCTGAGGGACTTGTGGACATCGCTGGACAGAGCTGGGGCTCAGGTAAGTAATATGGGGTGATAGGGGGCCTGCTACACACAGAAAGCACTTTATTTTAATGCTTAGAATGCCTTTACAACTCCTTTAAGCACTTATGGACCGCCCGCCGCAGTTTTACATTGGCTGTTTGAAGGAGGATATCTTTGTTATGGCAGCAGCTAGCTGCCATAACCCCGGTACTCTCTTCTTCAAACAGCCAATGTAAAACTGCGGCGGGCGCTCCGATGACCCCTTTTAGAAAGCCCCAATAACTGGAACGCATGTTCTGTTAGCAATTCTTATATATAAACGAAAAGATGTTCGTATTCTTTTAAATTCTATTTAGAAAGACATTGAATTCATATGCATTTTTCTAACACTTTATTTGAAAAGCAATTTTCACATCTCTCCAGGAAATATGTGCCAGATAATAGCAGTACAGTGATAGTGTTGTTTTGCATGCACCCATGTTTCTTGTAATTGTAAATTGTTAATGGGATTAGAAATTTCAACTCATTGATCTGTCAGTGAATGTTTTATTGTTATTTCATGTAAGCTCTGTATTAAAAGCCAGCAATTATTTCTTTTCTATATCATTTTGCATTTGGACACAGCCATCATTTCAAATTTTTATGAGGATAAAAAATGGTCCTAAAAGCTAAAAAATATTTAAAAAAAATTGTAGATGCTTTTCTGCTTTACTTACTGGTTTTAATTTTCTGGCTCCCTTTTGAAAGTTATGCATTATATCAACATGTGAAATATTATTAATTTTTTTTTTAGAATTCTACTCTACAACACTGATTACCACAATGATTACGTTAATAACTTAATTTGCAGGCTCTGTGACTATATTTTAATGTTGTATCCCTAATCTCAACAACAGTTAGTGGTGTGTATCCTCCCTGACTTGATGGATATCCAGTTGGTAGACCTTTATACTTATGTGCTGACCCTGATCTCCTTGGCAAATGTTTTGACATTTATGTGATAATTTCTATGTTTTGCCATTGTCTCAACCCTTTTTCTTTATTGGAAGCTTCACTAAGCTTCCATACCCATTTTGTTTTGGGATGGTATGTTCTTTTCTAATTGGTGTTAGAGTTTGGGTTCTCACCATCATTCCTCCTCTGCAACCATTTACATATCGGAGTCCTCAAGTTTCTTCTATCTGGTTGTGGAGTATTGATTTACATTATGTACATTTGCATGTATTCCTATCTTTGTGCACTGTCTGTGTTTTTTGTGGATCTATTGTCTTTGTCTTATGTGATGTGCTATTCACACTCCCATTCTTGTTTCTTTTTAACAAGTGTGGGTGTTTGGTTATTTTTCCTTTGTTGCTATGTTGTCCACATCACTTGTTGTTTTATTATTATTTCATGTCAATAATTATGGGTGGTCCATGCCTGCCTAGTGTTTGCCAAATTCAAAGGAGGCCATCTTGTAATTGTTTATAATATGCTTTATTTTTGCTACTTTTTTCTGCATTTTGCATATTTTATGCAGGAGCTATTGCTGGGTAGCTTTTTTTAAGCTAGGATTTTGTATATTTTGCTTTTTTAATGGACAATCATGATTTACTCTTTTCTTTTTGTGTTTTTTTTTTTTACCTCTACCTTGTATGTGTCTTTCTATCCTTGCACTGTGTGTGGTCATCACTAGGGGGTGTTGTTGGTGGGTGGGATTTTGGATTTGTTGGGTTTTGGTCTGTTTACTTCCATGTGATAGTATCTTTAGAAAGATGCGTGGAGCTTTATTGAAAAGGTTGAAAATTTTAAAAAATGCTGTTTTTTTGATCTACCTATATTTGTCATGTTATTGAACTGGGAGGTATAGCAGACACAACTGTTTTTTTTTCTGGGATATGATGCTAAAAAAAAGAAAGTAATGCAAGTCTTTTGGTTTTAACCCACCCATGGTTTCTCAATCTAAAGTTCACCTACAGATAGTGGATCTGATGTTTGGTAATATAGGGATAACTATAGGGATAACTATCCAAAGTGTAAGCTAATCAAAACTTTCAAGGGGATGAACCAATCCTCTTTAAAGGATCTAAATACCAACTGACTTTTATGTTGAAGAGCACATCTTAGGGTTTCCTTTGTCTAGCTTAGCCTCTCTGATCAGAGGTTGAAACGTGAATGGGCTAATGGCATGGAGTATTATCTTTTGAGTGCATTATAAGCTCAAGTAAGGGCATAGTATAGTTCAAAAAGAGCCATTACAATATGTTTGCATGACACACAACAAGGACTGACTACCATGGTATTTTAGTATATTAGCAGGACACTTACTGACCCATCAACATGAACTTAGTTTTGGATTGGGTGGGGTAAGGTTAAAAGTCTTGTTAGTTGTACTATCTGTGGCTCTTTTCAGGAGTTGTTCCTACTTCATGCTAGGTTAGTATCGGTGTTAGTAGACTTGTAAAGGAAGCAGTGTTAAATAGCTAACTGTAAACTGTCATCTTTTCACCTATAAACTGAATAGCGTCATATGACTGGAAACAAGTGGAAGCAAAATTTTATTCTGCATACCTTACAGGAGTTTTTATTATACCCAGTGGCATAGCTAGCACATCTGGCACCCGGGGCTGGTAATTTTTTGCACCCCCCAAGAAAAATGGTATCTGGCAATATAGCAACGCCATGCCAAAACTGTGGGTGTGGTGAGACTGCATCAACAGTGGGAGGGGCTTAAATGGCCATATGCTTTAATGACTGTGCCACAAGCAAGTATGTAACAGACAGTAGAAACCTCAGTACATGCATTTTAATAAAATAAAACTGTTCTATTGCATATTCTTTACTACACACAGATACACAGCTAGCCTGATATTAATGTCTTGTTTTTTTATAACAAACATGTTATACTTACCTGCTCTGTGTAATGGTTTTGCACAGAGCAGCCTGGATCCTCCTCCTCTTGGGTCCCTCACGGCGCTGCTGGCCCCCCCTCCTTCTGTGTTCCCCCACAGCAATCAGCTTGCTATCGGGTCATCCAAGAAGGCACACTCCCAATCACTCCGTATCCTGATTGGCTCACTGGCTGTGATTGACAGCAGCGATAGCCAATGGATCCAGCTGCTGCCAAAAGTCAATCAGGAGTGTGAGTCCCTGGAGAGTATGCAGAGAAAAAAAGGCCCTGGAATGGGTGGCTGCAGAGGAGGCCCTGGACTGAGGGGGTGCAGCTGGAGTGGGGGGGGGGGGGTGTGCAGAGGAGTCCCTGGACTAGGTGAGGATTACAAAGGAGACCCTGGACTGGGAGATGCAGAGGAGACCCTTAACTAGCAAGGGAGTACACAGGAGGCCATGGACTGGGAGGGAGGTGCAGAGGAGGCCCTGGACTAGGAGGGTGTAGAGGAGGCCCTGGACTAGAAAAGTGGTGTTGGTGTGGTAAAGGACCTGGATTCAGAGGGGATTTGGAGGGCAGGGTGCAGAGGAGGCTCTGAACTTGGGGTGGCTGTAGAGGAGGCCTTGGATTAGGAGGGGGGGTGCAGAAGAGGGCCTTGACTAGGAAATGGTGATTGGTGGGACAAAGGCCCCTGGGTGGGGTGGGGGGTACAAGGGAGATACTGAACTAGATGATGGGGTGTCTGGAGGTCCCAGATTAGGTGAGGGGGTGTCTGGAGGCCCTGGCCTAGGACAGCAGGTGTTTGGAGACCCTGAACTATGAGAGAGGGATAGTGGAAGCCCTCTGGACTAGGAAAGAGGGTGCATGAAGGACCTGCCAGCTTCAAGGAGAAAGAGCCTGGATCCAAAGCCTGGATTGAGGAGTAGCCTGCCTGGGCCCTGGAGGGAGAGTTCAAAACATAAATAGGGACATTTATCAATTGTCGCAAGTAATGCCAAACAGGAGCAGAGAGACAGGTCGAGTGATAAAAGCTAAATAAATAAAAATGTCCCCAAAAATCCGTAACAGATCCTTAATCTGATTATGGAGCCTGGCAGGCCAGGGAAAGAGGGGGATGAATATGTGGCTCCACTGAACCATTCCATACCACATGTCCTCAACAGACCACATTGTCCCTTGGCAAAGCACCTTGTCTCTCTGTTGATGAAGTCAAGGGCCTCTTCCCCACAACCATGGCCTCAGAGGGCCTATAAAAAAATAGACACCCAGATTCAACAAATGTTGAAAAAAAAAAAAAATGACCCAAAAGATTAGACAGCCACTCACCAATTGACAGCTCCACAAGCTGTCATCAGCAATATAAAGAAAGTGGCTGGAATAGTGGTGACGTCATTGCCCAAATATGGCCATGGTCATTTTAGTACTGTTTACATTTGTGATTTCTGTGATTTGCAATCAAAGTCATCGCACGGCAAAGAGCCACTCCCATTGGCTAGGTGACTTTTGTTTGTAAACTGTCCAATGACAGCTTGATTAAAGATATTTAACAGGAGCATTGGCTGCCTGTGCCTTATTTCTGTGGTGCAGTTTATAAACATAATAAAATGCATAATGATCCTGCACAAACATTAATGTGTATAAAAGAAATTAAACTAGAATGTATAAATAATTATGGGCAACACGGAATAAGTCACTAGTAGCGGTACTGAGAGAAAAAAAGCGTATGGCAATACTAAATGCTATAAAATGCATGCATCATCTTATCAATTCGGGTATGGAAAGTCTCTCAAATAGTAAATAAAAAGATGTTTCAGTAAATATATATGGAAAAAGCTGGTTCCCACACATAGAAAAGAACAAAATAATCAGGGAGATCCAAATCTGGGCTCTCAGAACTCTCACCTCCACTCCTTTGTTAAATCGCATCAAACTATGGGAATTCTGCTGTTTATCTTGTTCTCCACCACCAGGGGGTCTTCCACTCTTTTACTTCTCTGGCACAATGGTGTCAACACAGATATCAAGCCAACGGGGGGCCATCCATCCCTGCAGTAAATATACTGGACGCCAGGTCACCTCCTCCGCAATGATGTAACACTCATTAACAAGGAAGAAAGAGGGGAAAAGGATCCTCCAATAGTGTAGTATTTTGTTAAAAAACTGAATTTATTAAAAGCTAAATAAGACTCTCACATTTAATATAAAAAAATTGCAGCTCTCAAGTAAAATGACTGTCTTAGGTCACTTCCGGTATTACGTTCGTTCCCGGCCACTCCCGTTTTATAGCATTTAGTATTGCCATGCGCTTTTTTTCACTCAGTACCGCTACTAGTGACTTATTCCGTGTTGCCCATAATTATTTATACATTCTAGTTTAATTTCCTTTATACACATTAATGTTTGCGCAGGATCATTATGCATTTTAATTATTTATGTAGTATTATGTGAATACTATTAGACCCTGCTGCATATCTATAGCACTTTTAGGTGTATTTATACCTGTATATTTTATATCACTAGCACTTTATTACTGATGATAGTACATTATCAATGACACTTTATTACTGATGTTAGCACTTTATTATTGATGATACTGATTTATTTGTAGTGCACTGGTTTTTATACTATTAGCACTGATAACATTATTAAGAGTTATAAGGCCTTTATTATTTATTTATTATCTATAATTTTTTTTCTTATACTTTTTTTATTATTTATTACACATAGCCTTCGCGCTACTAAATAAATGAGAAAGTTCTATCTATACATATAGTTTATAAACATAAATACATATCCAACATTTCTCAGTTTTAAAACATATGGTGGTAGTGAAGTGGTTAAAGAAGTGAAAACGTTTGAAAAACAAGTACATATAATGCATATAACAGCTGTAAGTGCTTTTGATTACAATTTAAAATAGAAAAGTTAAATTGACTGTTAATATTTGAAAGTTGAAATCCAAACACATCTGTTATAAATATACAGTAGTCCTCATGAATTATACAAAGAAGTTTATAGGCTCATGTAAAATGTATTATAAGTATTTTGAGAATTCTGCAAAGAATGTAAAGTCGTTCCTTAAATTGCAATAGCTCTTACAAATCCACAAAAGATTTTTGAGCATTTCAAATTATCCTGCATATTGTTCTTCTGTCTTCATATGAGTGTTCTTTTGCAATCCCTGCCTTTATATCCAGCAAGATTCCCAGCAGAGAAAGATTTAAAAAAAAAAAAGATATTTGGCTCTATTGCAGATGAATATTATTTACTGCATTGTACTTCTATCTAACATCTTAATATATTCTTATTTTATTACTTTACTTGTTGTGTGGATATTATCCCTGTACAATATGAGTATACTTCCGCTTTTGAAACTTGCATTTTATGTTTCATTTTTAAATGATCCCCCTTTTTATGGATTACCTAAAAGAACTATAAAAGAAGACTACCAGCAAACACAGACAGATATTTCACTGAAATATTTTTTACATATACAGTATGCTCTACATTTCCTTTACATGGTTTTTTTTTCTCAGAGAATAGGTGCAGAAACCCCTCCCTTCCAAGTCACCCCTTGACTCTTCCCTCTACCCACCTGTGAGCACCATTCCTTGGGTCCACCCCTTACCCACCGCCCAATACCACCCCTTTTAGAGAATAAAGAACCAAGTATCATTTTGTGGTAAAAGTATTTTGTATGGAATTTGTTAATGATAACAAGAAAGGCAGTAAAATAGATCTAGCAACATGACACCCTAGAGACAATAGATCCAACCCAGCAACAATGGATTCCCAACAGCCAGCTTCAATAGACCCTTTAGCAGCCAGCAACATTAGACTCCTCCCTCAACAGTAGATTCTTCCCAGCAACGAATGACCCCCTGCAACAAGACCAACCCCCAGCAACAATAGATTCCCCCACCAGCAACAATAGACCTCCCTAGCAAACAATAGATCTCCCTGCAAAAACAGATCCTATCCAGCAACAATCGATCCCCCACCAGCAACAATAGACCTCCCTAGCAAACAATAGACCTCCCTGCAAAAATAGATCCTATCCAGCAACAATAGATCCCCCAGCAGCCAGCATCAATAGACCCTCCCGCATCCAGCAACAAAGACCTCTACCTCAACAATAGATCCCTCCCAGTAATGATTGACTCCCCTGCAACATAAGACCCACACTCAGCAACAATAGATCTCCCACGAGCAACAGAAGACCTCTCCCAGCAACAATAGACCCCCTTCCTCTGCAAAAATAGATCTCCTCCAGCAACAATAGATTCCCCAGCAGCCAGCATCAATAGACTCTCCAGCACACCCTAGCACCCCTTGCTATTCAGTTCTGAAGGTGCTGTGCTGTGCTGTGTTCCCCCACAGTCCTGCTGAGAAAAAGGCCTGCATATACCGTTTATATTGGCTGCATTCTCAATTTCTGCATATTGTCATGCTTGTATTAGTTACGTGATGGTCTGAGTGTGGAGTGATCAATGGGGCGGGTAACCAAGCCGTCCTCCAGCTCTTCTTTCATACTATTTTAATAGTAAACACATTAATACTTTCACTGCGATGAATCATCTGACTTCGGTGGATCACTGGCTGGGCATTGTTTTGGATGCTGCTTGGTGATATTTAAAGGACAATAGGCAGTCAAGTTTTAATTATGGATATTATTTCTAGATGTACTCACTGTTTATATGCAAAAGCTCAGTATTATGTTTTGTACATCAGTCTAAATGTGTTTTTTTCTGTTATAGAAGGCAATCTTTTCTCTTTAATGTTTATGCACCCCTGAGGAAGAAAATCTATTTCGAAACACCTTGGGTTTTCTCCATCTTCACCCTTTGTCTGGTGATTCCCTTATCAAGTACATTGTATCTAGAAGAGCGTGTAACCTATTTTTAATATATATGGTAAATTTGTAGATTTTTGTAACAATAAAGGATTTGTAAACTTTTTAAATCCTTTCAAATATACTTTCTATTCACTAAAAAATTACCCATTGAGGGTTTTTACCATGTATATATCTCAGGGATGTTGGCATGCTATCAGCTACTACCTCCATTTTGACTTATGTTAAAGGGACATCGTCTCTGATAATCATTTCACTGTTCTAATTCAACATTTTGATATCACATATACCATAAATGAAAAGCACAAAATACACACATATGCTCAGCCTGGGCTGAAAAGTGTAATGCTTAAAAAAAACCTGCCATGAGAGAAATACAGAAGCTTTCATTACAGAATGCTGCCGGACAAAAAAACAAGTTTTCTGGCTGTTGATCAAATCTCAATAACGTGACCCACCGATTTAGTAATATGTAGCTATGAAGTTCAAGCTTTTGTCCTACTTTTCTAAATTGCATCCTTTATTTTCTTTAAGGTAAATGAACATGAACTAAATATATCCTAATGCTATGCCATTATTTAATTAGAGGCTTAATGTACATTGTTTTAGTTCATTAATAATTCTAAATGTATGCAGTTTCATCCCATTTATATTCTTACTGACATGAATCACTAAGTTAACACATATTTTCCGTTATTGCTATAAATGCTGCATTTCAAGATTGTTATCTTTCTCTTAGGGATTTATATTAACTGTTTCACTAGTTCAAGAGTCCTGTTGCACAACTGACAGCAATAAAATATTGTTAGAGTCAAAATCACCTAACAAACATAACATAAGCATAGACTTCACTTTAAGGAGGAAATTCTACACACAACTGATATTCTAGTTTGTTCTATAAGATGGAGTATTGGATTACCATTTGGTTTCTCTTTTCCCAGGGTTCTGGTGGACAGATCTCCTTGACAGATTTTACCTCTGCTCTCCCTGATGTGGAATTCAGCATCTAAATATTTGCAACGGGGTAAGGGTTTGTGTCATTGTAGCTTGCTTTCAGGGGCATTCCGCTTGCATTTTACATCAGCTTGACACCCTTATGAGATTACTTAGAACTCATCGACAGGTGCACCTGACCTACAGTTGATTTCATTCTGACTTCTATGTGACCTCCTTCTAAACTGCATCACCCTGCTTCCAGCTTTACATTACTGTAGGCTAATATGGGGAGAAAAGCAACACTTAGGCCTTAAACCTCCATCATTTCTTTAATAATGACCATGGCTGATAATTTTGCCTAGGAGTGCTATGATCTCAGCACCTAGCAAAACTAAAATATAAATCTAGATTCTAGATTAGTTCTACCTCTAGGCAATGGGGAATTTTTAACATGGCTTCAGTCAGGGTAAAGGGCTGGTGGTTATGGTCTTCAGATCCTCCAACTTTGTGAAGAGTTAATTATCCATCCAATCGTATCTATTATCATAGCTTCACTCGCTGCCAGGTGTTCAGTTCCTGAAATAGCGTTGTTTCTTGACTTCTGCTGAACCTTGAACTCTTTGCCCTTCCCATCAACTTCTTGATTTAAGCACTTACTGTTTACCAGATTATTGTGTCCTCTCCAGCAAATATCCCCCTCTTGTCTTCCTTGCTGCAGTCCATATTTTTGTTATCACTCATTACTGACCTTTGGCTTGTTCCTTGACTACTCTTCTGCCTGATTCCAACCTGTAACCACTTGTTACTGACCCTTGGCTTGTTTACTGACTACGCTTCTGTTCAATCCTTACCGGCTATATCCACTACTGAACCTCGGCCTCCTCACCTCCTGGTGGAGCGATCCTGAGGACTGCGACCTGGTACTAACATGCAGCAAAACCCATCTCCACCATCAGGATCTCTGGTGAACACAGATTAGTATTTAGACCCTGCATCTCAGGTGAGCCCACGTCATCCACCAGGGTGACCTGTTTGTATACCTATCCTGCTGGGTGGTGGGAGTCCCCTTACTGCTATAGCTACAGGTCTCTAAGTCTGACCCTGATTATGACACATATATTCATGGATTTTTTCCTTTATGTTAATTACTGTGGGGTAGTAAAAATAATTTGGTATTATTCTTTAATAATCTTCTCAGACTGGTGTCCTGGGATATACAATATACTGAGTCCTGCACATAGGATTGCTGTAACTATCATTTGTCTTTGGACAGCATATGTCTTTTCTTTAACCACTTGCTGACCGCTGCACACACATATATCTCGACAGAATGACTCGTACAGGCAAATGGGTGTACCTGTACATCCCTTTGAATTTGCTGCCTTGCGGGGGCACGCACCCGCCACACGCCACTGGAGCGTGCCCGCGGGCCCCGCAAACTCAATGTTTTCCGACGGCTCACGATCATGAGATGGAGAGGCAGAATGGGGAGATGCCTATGTAAACAATGCATTTCCCTGTTCTGCCTAGGGACATGGCAGAGATCTACTGCTCCCTATCATCGGGAGCAGTGATCGCTGCCATGTCAGTGATAGCCCATCCCCCCCACAGTTAGAATCACTCCCTAGGACACACTTAACCCTTGATCGCCCCCTTGTGTTTAACCCCTTCCCTGTGAATGTAATTTATACAGTAATCAGTGGCTATTTATAGCACTGATTGCTGTATAAATGACAATGGTCCCAAAATAGTGTCAAAAGTGTCCTATGTGTCTGCCATAATGTCACAGTCCTGATAAAAATCACAACTCACCGCCATTACTAGTAAAAAAAATATATATATAATAAAAATGCCATAAATCTATCCCCTATTTTGTAGACGCTATAACTTTTTACTCAAATCAATCAATATACGCTTATTGTGATTTTTGTTTGCCAAAAATATGTGGAAGAATACATATTGGCCTAAACTGAGGAAAAAAATGTTTTTTTTTATATATTTTTGGGGAGAGTTATTATAGCAAAAAGTAAAACATATTGCTTTTTTTTAAAAACGTCTCTCTTTTTTTGTTAATAGCGCAAAAAATAAAAACCACAGAGGTGATCAAATACCACTAAAAGAAAGCTCTATTTGTGGGGAAAAAAAGGACATCAATTTTGTTTGGATACAACGTTGCAGGACTGCGCAATTGTCAGATAAAGCAACACAGTGGCAAATCGCAAAAAATGCTTTGGTCAGGAAGGGGTTAAATTCTTCCAATGCTGTAGTGGTTAATAGATTGAGCTAGAGAGATGATGTGGTGATTGATTAGAGAAATAAAAACTGGTAGAGAGGAATATTTACTTTTGAAAGTGAATGTTCTCTTAGCCTAGTGCATAAAGTGAGGTTGTATTCACTCCATCCAATCACACGCAAGCATTAAGCCTGCTTTTTTTTTCTCTTGCTCATGACTAAAGCTTGGTACTGTTACCAGTATACTATATTTGAGATTTAATATCTCTCATGCCATGTACACACGAGCAGTTTTTCCGTCGGAATAAACTCTGAAGGTTTGTGCACACACGGTCACACCAAAGTCCGACCGCCAAGAATGCAGTGACGTACAACACATACGACAGGACTATAAAAAGGAAGTTCAATAGCCAGTAGCCAATAGCTTCCGTCTGCTACTTGCTTCAGAGCATGTGTCGTTTTAGGTTGTTTTTTTTCGGAACAGTATTCAGCAAGCAGTTTTCCCGATAGGAATTCGTTCCATCTGAAAAATGTAGAACATGTTCTCTTTCTAGGTCCGTTAGAATTTGTGATGTAAAAAGCCTGATGGGGCATACACATGATCCGAATATATGATGAAAAGCTCCCGTCTGACTTTTTCTGTCGGATGTTCCGCTCGTGTGTACACAGCATCAGATATGATTTGGGTTAAAGGAGAGTTTTGTTAATGGAGATTTCACATAAACTCATAAGACAACAGTACACACTAATAGTTTTTTCCCTGCAACCCACTCCAACATTAATACAGCAATCTCCCCCACTGAGCTATTGTGTTCTGACAGGAGGACACTCCTCCCCCCCCCCCCCCCCCCCGCCAGAACTCTCCGATCAGCGATCTCTACCATTGACAGAGAGTGCTGATTGGGAGTCAGTCGGCTGCTGATTTTCCAGCATGCTTATCCAACAGAAGGGAGCCAGACTGCCGGCTTCTGTCGGACAGACACATGGCCAAATGTCTGACTTTTTTTGGAACCGGCAAATGTCTCCCAACATTCAGCCTGTGTATACCCAGCTTTAATATTCAAAGTAATCATGGGTTCACCTTATTTACTAAACTGAGTAAAGATTAATTTCCAAACTTCACATTAATTTTCCTAAGGGATTTAGTAAATCAACATTGCTTCTTGGTCTATGTGCTTTTTAACTTATGTAAACTGCTACTAATCTATCAACATAAAGAGGTAACGGTTCTTAAAATAATAAAGTTTGTATACCTAGCAAACTGAATGCTTACTTTGCATAATAAAGGTTACAAAATAAGGTAATATATGTTTTCTTTGAATACCCCATTATATGTGAGTTGGAAAAAAAAATGGATTTTTGCTAGCCCATGATAGCTTGATTGAAGTAAACACAACTCCACCTTATTTACTAAGCTCGGTTAACATTCACTCTGCAAAGTGACCAGCCCCTTCTTCTTTAGTAAATTTATCCCGTTAAACCGTAGTGGACTGGGCACACAATCATTATTCAATGAGCCTGAATTTAAAATAGCCAAATAATAAGCTTCTTTAGAGCTTCAACTTAGCTGTCACCTAGGGTAGTGAGTCAGATTAACAGTTAAAAGAACCTAAAGTATTAATAGGTTTTTATTTCGATTTAAAACTCATTTACATAAGCAACATTTATTTGCACTACACATGAATTAGTGTGCAGCAAAAAACAAAAGTTAATATTTTTAAAAAATATTGCAGTGCACAAGGTTAAGAATGCAATGCTTCTCGGTTCAATGTGTCTACCTGTGTTGTGTTATGTAAGTATAAGTGGGTATATTGATCAGAATGCTTTTTAGAAAACACGTGTACTGTAAATGCATATAGACCAATGTCAATGTGTGTCATTGCATGCAAAATTTCACTAAGGTGTCAAAACACCTAAAAACGGAGGTAGAGCACCCTTTTTTTTTTGACAACTCCTTCCATCATACTTTAAAATCTAAGACAAGCCGTTGCTATAATGCAGCCTTAGCTGTTATTGCTTTGAGTTCTTCTGGTTTAATGAGCAATTTAAATATTTTAAGATAATTACACAAAAAGGTTTTCAGTCATTTAAAAATGTTTCATCCATTTAGAGAATTTCATTTCTGGTAGCTGTAAAATCCTCTAGCAGACATGCAAGCAGTAAAATAATGTACATTGCAGCATTTAAATAATATAGGCATCTCTGCCGTTTCTCAATATTCAAGAAATTTGTTTGATTTACTTTATTAGGTCCATAAAGTGCTGCTGGCAGGGATTATAGTTTTCATTTTTACAGAATTCATCACAAATAGTGAGTTATTACTATAAATCTTTGATGATGCGTTCATCTTACTTTGCTCAGCTTAGTGTTTAAATTGTTTTCTGTGACTCTGTGACTTTTCTTGTTTATGTCTGACTCTTTAAGAAAAAAAAAAAAAGGGAAACAATCCAATGCAAAATGCAGAAATTAACTTTGAGTACAGCAAGAAAAAAAACATACAATTGGCAACTTCTGGTGTTATGTTTAACTAAAGCAGGTTGATTGATTTTACCCTCAATCTGTGTCAAGTCAGGAAAATCAATTTGAATAACCATTATGCAAATGTTATTATTTTAGTCTTATCTTTGCAAGACATGAATGAGGAAACGACTTGCAAGATCCAGGTACTTGTTCATTCATAATGCAAAATTCAAATATCTTCAAGAAGACGTATCGCTAGATGTTGAAAATCCTTACTGAATCGCCTCAGGGGACCTAGTCTGCTCAAATATACGAAGAGACTGTTGAGCTAACATGGTCAATGGTACTCCCCTTTTCCCACCACTGTTGGACCACGCTGCTCACAACAAGATAAATATATAATTAATTTAACTGCCACTGCAGGAGGAGGGGGGATAAGACAGACAGTGTACACAGGACTTGCAAAATGTCAACCCTCTCCTTCTAAGTTGCCAGGACAGAACATCTTCAGCTCTAACATGTAATATTGCAGCCCTGTGCCTCTTCAGCTGGCTTCATTCACTGCCCTGTTCCCAGCCTGCCACCCTCCTCAGCCTTCTTCTTCCTGGGCTAATCCACACATGGACTGGAAGTGCTGGAGGTCTGGCCAGACTGAAAGCCTGGTCTGTGTGAACAGCACAGCCTGGGCCCTTCCCAAGGATGCTTATTTGGATCAGTGCTACTGAGCGGGTAAATGGAATTGCCATTTATTTATAAACAATTTTGTCATGATTATCAAAAACATGTATTCTGATTAAGCAAGTGTATTTGTTTCAAGTGGTCAGGATGTGTTTGTATAGCTGTCTTGATAGTGTCCAAATGCCATTCACACCTCCAGCTGTGAAGGGGCATCTTCCCAGAGAATCTGGAAGTGACACCTAGGTGCGAAGTGACCATCCCTTTGTGAATATAAATACAATTACAACTTGATTAGACCTTCAAAAAGACTCACAAGACCTCCACCCCCTTTTAGAATTGTATAAATGTTTTAAGGCTCCCAGCCTCAGTTAGAACAATATATTTGAATGTATACCATGTACGATACAAAGTTGTTCTCCCTGCCTATGGCTAAAACCATAGGCTTGTATATTAAAACACATCATCTTGAATTCGGCTTCAGCAGTCAATGTTACTGAAAGCCCTTAAGTTCTGGGTTTTCCCCGATCACTACTTAATTTAACATCTGAACAGACAGAGGTAAATAAAAAGTTCCAGACAAAAGTGATTCAAGTTTAAGTTAAAAGTGGAGTCTGTTGTGTCTCTTAGAGATTCTAGCCATGAGATATCTCAGCATCAGTTACTGATTAGGTTTCCACCCAAGCCACTCTTACTCCACCTGTTTTATTCTCCATCCATAGGAGTGTGTTATAGTGGGCTTTTGTTTGAAGAGGAGGTTGTGGCTTCAGTGGTGTCTGTAACTTCCCCATAGGAAAACCCATAAATTGGGCTTCAGCCTGGGGTAGAGCTACATCATAGCAAAGAAAAATCATTTTATTCAATTTCACATATTTGAACCGGATCAACTGCTATGTGCACTAGGTCCTCTGGGGGGTTCACAGATGATTCTGAACTTCTGGCAATCTTGCTAGATTCTGTGATTATAGATGTAAGGAAATACTTAAAGTGACACCCAAAAAAAATCTATTTAAGTATGTATTCTTTTTTTTTTAAAGTTATTTTTATTTAATTGCAAGGTAAACACAGAACAACATACAGCCTATTGGGCATACCCAGGCTGGTCACAACTATCTAACCACTGAGAGAACAAAAAAAATTTTGTAAAAAACCCAAACCCCCCCCCCCCAACAACATACATCTACTTGCATGTACACCTAACAAAAACCACTGTACGCTCTACCACCTAAGCATATCATGCAGAGTAACTTCCAATTTCACCCAGACCCTACAATTCCTTTGATTGTTCCTAGGATGACATGTACAATACACTTCCACGTGCTACTCCCTCTCCTCCCCATAAAGCATTTACCTGAGAGCCCAGGGATGTTAACACCTAAGGGATGCCCCCACCTCTTTCCCAATGCTTAATAGAATGGTACTAATCATCGTTCGAATCTGCATTGGTGTCCTGCGGTTCCAGACAAATATCCCATATTTTGTGAAATTTGGTGTCACAGCCACGTGACAGGTACGTAGCCTTATACAGTGGTAGAGCCGTATTCACCAAGCTTTTCCAGAAATTAATTGAAGGTGCGGCCGAGGCCTTCCATTTGAGTACTATAGCTTTACGGGCATAGAATAATAACAGTCCTAGCAGTGTTCTGATCGCCCGGCGTGGAGCCAGTGGCTTGACCAACCCCAGCAGACATACTTCTACAGACAGTGGTACAGGAACGGTGGTTACTGTCAGAATAAATTTGGTCACTTCCACCCAAAAAATTTCAATCTGAGGGCAGCTCCAGAACATGTGAGTGAAATCCGCCGAGTGCGAGTTGCATCTCCAGCAAGAAGCGGAAACAGAAGGATAAATTCTGTGGAGCCGTACAGGAGCCGTACAGGTGTGTAGTACACCTTATGTACTATTTTAAATTGCACTAATTTATCTCTAGCTGACACTAGCTGTGAAAATGGATACTCCCACATGTCTTCCCAGTCCTCTGTGTCTAGCATAGGGAAATATACCTCCCACTTTGCCTTAAGGTTGTCTAGACCCATATGAACGTTAGGGAGCAATGCTTTATATATGATGGATAGGGGCTTAGATAGATTTTTATCTCTGAGCAGAGTCTCCAACCTCGAGGTATAGAAGGCTACGGGGGCATTTTTAAACTGCGTCTTAAAAGCGTGGCTAAGTTGCAAGAATCTAAATAGATGTGAGTTAAGTATACTGTTGTTTCAGCCTGTCAAAAGTCTGTATTTTGCCCTCAAAACAGATCTGATTAATATATTTGATTCCCCTGCTTGCCCACACACTAGGGTCAGGAACGGAACCGAACTCTGATAAATTTGGGTTAAACCAAAGAGGATTATGCAGGGAAATGTGTCCCGAGGGTACGGGGTGTATTGAATTAGCCATTGACCATGCCCTTATGACCGCCCTCATTGCAGAGGTGAGAGGGAAAGGAGCTCTAGGGCCTCGGTAAAGTATATTCCGTAGCGCCTCATACGATCCCAAACATGCTGCTTCCAGGACCACTGCCGCGTTGGACTCGTCCGAGACCAGCCATTTGTGGGCGTGGGACAAGAGAGCCGCCAAGAAATAGGAGTGGAGGTCCGGGCAAGCCAAGCCACCATCCCCCCACGGCCTCTGCAGCACTGTCAGCCTAAATCTCGGCTGACCTGTGCCCCAGAGAAAGGACACTAAAATGGAATTTATTGTGCGGAATACTCTTTTTGGGATCCAGACCGGTGCAGGTCTGAGAACATAAAGGAAGGCAGGCAGAAGCTTCATCTTAAATAAATTGATCCGCCCAATTAAGGAGAGAGGGAGATGTGCCCACGCCTTCAGTCTGGCCCTCATCCTATGCACCAGTGGCTCCAAGTTGAGGGCATGATAGTCAGAGGTAGAAATGGAGATGTTGATACCCAGATATTTGATTTTGTTCGCCCACAGCAGTGACAGGTTGGGATCTGCTGCATCTTTTGCCTCTCTATCTATCGGCATAATTTGGGATTTATCCCAGTTTACCTTAAGTCCCGAACAGCTAGTAAAATTGGAGAGGATGGTTAGCGTCTCTCTAAGAGACTGGGCAGGATCACTCAAGAAGAGGATAAGATCGTCTGCGTACAAAGCGACTTTCTCTTGTATGGATCCCACCTGTATCCCCCTAACCTCGTCCGCCTGTCGGAGGGCCGAGGCAAGTGGCTCCATCACGAAGGCAAAAAGAGCTGGTGACAGTGGACAACCTTGCCTCGTTCCTCTTCTAACGGCAAAGGGTTCTGACAGAGCACCACCAATCTTAATCTGCGCCGTTGGATCCTTATATAAAATAGTAATCCATTTACGAAATTCTTCTCCAAAACCCATAACCTCCAGGACTGAGGACATAAACGACCATGCTACCGAATCAAACACCTTTTCAATGTCTAATGTAACCATTACCTCGTGGAGGACTCCGTGGGAGGAAATTGAAGATGGGTAAACACTCTACGTAAGTTTATATCTGTGGATTTCCCTGGCATGAAGCCCATCTGGTCTATATTATTCAGGGATGGTAGAACTGTTCGCAGTCTGATGGCTAGAATTTTTGTCAAGATCTTGAGGTCGTAATTTAGCAAAGAGATTGGTCTGTATGAAGTGCAGAGGGAGACATCCTTGCCGGGCTTAGGGATAAGAACTATGTGTGCCTGATACATGGAAGGGGGTAATGCCATCTGTTTTTTTACTGTCAGAGAAGACTTTTAACAATTTTGGTGCAATTAAAGAGGCGTACATTCTGTACCACTCACCAGGTAGACCATCAGGTCCTGGTGTCTTTCCGCTAGGAAATTAGCAAATTGCCTCTTCTATTTCCTCCATGGTAAAATGCTTATCTAGAAACTCAATATCCTCTTGCGAAAGAGTGGGTAGATGCAGGGAATGGAGAAACTCCCTACGCCTGTCCTCAGACCAGCCAGGGACTACATTATATAAATTTTCATAGAAGGATCTGAATTCATCAAGAATCAGTTCGGGTGCAGATACTAGTTGACCATCCGACCCACAGATTTCTGACACCACTGTCTGCATCTTTGAATCCGCCACTAAATTTGCTAGGAGTTTGCTATTTTTGTCACCGGACTCAAAAATTCTCCCCGCCAAAGTCTTTAAGTCTAAATGTGTGGCTGCTGCAAGATGTAGAGACAAAGCCCTTCTTGCCTCAGCTAGCTGGCTATAGTGCTCCAGAGTCGGTGAGTCATAAAAAGCCTCAGCCGCCCTAGCCTCTCCCTCCTCGAGTGTCTGAACCTGGGAGAACATCTCAGAGCGGACCGCCTTAATAGCCGAAATGTATTCGCCTCTGGTGGTGGCCTTAAAGGCATCCCAGACCATCTCCGCTGAGGTTGAGTTCTCATTGATCTCCCAATATTGTTGCAATTTAGGAGAGACTTCCTCCCCCACCCTCAAATCCTGCAACCATTTGGGTGCCAAACGCCAACAGGCTCGTCCCCTGGTGTCCGACAACTCCAAGATGACCTCCAAGGGAGCGTGATCAGAGAGGCCCGCAGGCAAATACGAGGCCCCCCTCACCACTGCTAGGGCACTGGAGTTGCCAAAGACCAGGTCAATCCTGGAGCCTGATTTATGAGTGGAGGAGTGAAAGGAATAAGCCCTAGCAGTTTGATGCCTCCATCTCCAGATCTCAGTATAATTAAATGTTTGTGCCCATTGAAGCAGGTCCGATGAGTACACCCTATTTGGATTGGAAGAGTCCAGGGACGGATCCAAAATAAAATTGAAATCACCAGCTATATATAATTTGGAAAATTGTAGTGGAGCCAGAAGTTCACACAGGCTGTAAAGAACCTGTTGGTTAAAGGGAGGGGGACATATACATTTACAAAAGCATATACCACCTTTCTGATCTCTAACAATAGGATTATGAATCGGCCCCCCTGGTCAGTATGGAGGTGAACGACATTGTACGCCAGGGATTTATTCAATAAGATGGCCACTCCTCTCGCATAACTAGAGTACGTTGCGTGAAATGATTGCCTTACCCAGGGCCTGCGCAATGCCAGGATCTTGTTCCCCAGGAGATGAGTCTCCTGCAGAAACAAGACATGGGGCCTATGATTGTTCAAATATTTAAACATTAATGCCCTTTTTACCTTGTCATTAAGAGCTCGGACATTCCACGATACTAGTCTCAACTCCATGAAAGCAACAACAAATATGATACAGTACAATAAAACTTATATGTGAAGGGGCAGCCCCTACAGGCCTAAGGGAGAGCACTAAAGAACTAACCACCCTTTCAGCGGGTATGGAGTACATTGGTAAGTATGTATTCTTAAAGAGGAAGTAAACCCTGATGGGTTTACTTCTTCTTTGTATCCCTGCAAAGGTAAAGCATAATGGGCTACTATGCATCGCATAGTAGCCCATTATGTGTCACTTACTTGACACAGGAGCCAGCGATGTCACCGCTGTCCCCTCTTCCATCTTTTTTCCAGGTATCGTGGCTCTGGCGCTGTGATTGGCCGGAGCCGTGATGATGTCACTCCCGCACATGCGCACAGGAGCCGCCACTAACGGCATGCGCCGTAGACAGCGGTGCCTGTCTTTTTGCAAATATCTGCTAAACCGTGTAGGTTTAGGAGATATTTCTTGGATCTACAGGTAAGCCTTAATCTAGGCTTACCTGTAGGTCAAAGTGGTCTGTAAGGGTTTACAACCACTTTAAAGTGTAACTAAACTCTCTCAATCAACATTAACTATTTGTTTTTATCCTTATGCTGCTAGCATTAGTAAACAGATTGTAAGGTATATTTCAATTTACTTGTTTTAAATTTCTTAGATTTCTTCAGTTGCTTCCTAGTTTCTTTCCCAGTCCAAAATGATGGCATACGCCCCATGAGCCTTCATTGGCATTTTTTCCTCTTTCATCTGCAGAAGCTGAGGAGGGTTTTCTCATCTAAGTACACCCTACTGCCTGCATGCCTAAGCTAAAGGCAGATGATTTCCAGGAAGTAAAGCTACATGAATCATCTGCCCTTACTCAAGATGACAGCAATTAAAAATGCTAGGGGGTGTTTTTCAAAGTGATTTCTCAACAAAATAAATCACGGAGACATGGGCGGATAGGTGAATTTTCTTTGAATATTAAAAATTCATTAAATAGCCTTTTTAGCTTGTGGCGCTCAGATACATTTAGTTCCGAGATGGACTATAGACTATAGATTATAGGATTTGTAGTGTGCATAGAGCAGAGTTCATGACCACAACTAGCAGGCATTGCTCATTCCAAGCAAAGGAAAATAAGGGGGGGGGGGAGAGTTTTTGGCATTTTGGATAGTGTAAAGAAGAGTTATAACCCCTATTGATTTTAATTTGTTTGTGCCCAATTGGGGAGATTTCCCTTTATTTCCTGTCCCTTAGCCAAAACAGGAAGTGAGAGAAAATCCCTCCAAACTAAGGGAATCACTGATTTTCACCAGGTTCATCAGATCAAATGTTTCCATGGGACATTTCCCTGCTATTCCTATTCAGGGGGCAACCGAAAAGTAGGGATTTTACTTTTATTCTTGGTCACAGAAAACAAGATAATAGGACCACATACAGCAGTAAAAACCTGATCGGTGTTTCAATTCCTTTCCACTCTGTCCAAAAACGAAAAAGAAAGTTTTGCCTCTAGTTATACTTTAATACTTAAATTTGCTAATACTAAAAGTGGACCTTTCAGTAACTTTACAATTCTGCATGAATACATTGATTTCACAATATGCAGCAGCAGAATATCTTTTCTAAAAGATGGCAACCTCTGTGACACAACTATGCACTGTATTGATGTAGGGGTCTGTTAAGCACCACAGGGTGCATTGGATATCAACACTGCTAGAAGTGTCAGTTTCTACACGGATTCAACTAGTGATTTCTCTTGCTCAAAGTTCAGTATCAAGAAAGACTTAGCTTTCTTCTCACAGAGGTAGTTTCCTTTTGGAATTTCAGATTGCTGACATAGCGGCTTTAGGACAATGGTTGCTAGTGGAGTCTGCTAGCTGTTCTCTTCCTTGGGTTCAGATATGTGCAGTTTAATCTTTGTTTGGCTGTGAAGCCTTCAATAAAGAAATATTTTTCAAACCACATCTCTGATGTCATACTAAATCAAAAATATTTTTTATTTAACATACAATAAATTGTGTTATTATCCACTTCAATTATCCAAACATTTGAAAAGAAAATTTCTGTTCACTCATTTCATCTGTACATGATTGGGTGTTCAAAGTGAAAAGACATTTTTGGATAATTGAAGTGAATATTCACACAATATATTGTGTAAAGGTTCTTAGCACCTTTAGTAAGTCAGCCCAATTATCTCCACTATTTTTGTACATGTGAGAATATGTTCTCCTTTTTGGATGATTTCACAGGCTCTCTTTCCAGTCTCCAAATGATAACCCTAATTTCTTCTACTAATGCTGCACCTTATCAAAAAAAGATACAAAAACAAAATTTGACTTTTTCAAATGTGGCTTTCTCCTCATTCTCAAAGTCAAACTTTAGCTTCTCTGACCAGTAGGGATGGGCTGAACGGACCCCTGTTTGGTTCGCACTAGAACTTTTGAACACTGAGAAGGTTCGGACCCAAATATCTAACCCCATTAAAGTCAATGTGACCCGAACGTAGGGATGAGCTTCGAGTTCGAGTCAAACTCATATTCGACTCGAACATTGCCTGTTTGCCTGTTCAGCGAACAGTAAACAATTTGGGCTGTTCGCAGCAAATTCGAAAAGCCGGAACATCCTGTACAAGTCTATGGGAGAAATCTAAAATGCTAATTTTAAAGGCTAATATGAAAGTTACTGTCCTAAAAAGTGTTTGGGGACCCGGGTCCTGCCCCAGGGTACATGGATCAATGCAAAAAAAAAGTCTTAAAAACTGAAGCAGTGAGCAGTGATTTTTATAATGATTAAAGTGAAACAATAAAAGTGTAATATTCAATGAGTGTTCTCTGTATTAGCCGACAATTCATTCATTGATAAAAAAAAAAAGAATAAAAAAAAAAAAAGCGTGGGGGTTCCCCTAAATTCAATTACCAGGCCCTTCAGGTCTGGTATGGATATTAAGGGGAACCCTGTGTCAAATTTTTTAAAAAAATTGACGTGGGGGTCCCCCTAAATATCCATACCAGGCCCTTCATGTCTGGTATGGATATTAAGGGGAACCGCATGTCAAAATTAAAAAAAAATTGACTTGGGGTCCCCCTAAAAATCCATACCAGACCCTTTATCCGAGTACGCAACCTGGCAGGCCGCAGGAAAAGAGGGGGGGACGAGAGAGCGCCCCCCCTCCTGAAACGTACCAGACCACATGCCCTCAACATTGGGAGGATGCTTTGGGGGTCTGTGACCCCTCAAAGCACCATGTCCCCATGTTGATGTGGACAAGTGCCTCAACCCCACAACCCTGGCCGGTGGTTGTGAGGGTCTGCGGGTGGGGGGCTTATCAGAATCTGGAAGCCCCCTTTAACAAGGGGACCCCCAGATCCCGGCCCCCCCTGTTTGAAATGGTAAGGGGGTACAAAAGTACCCCTACCATTTCACAAAGAAAGTGTAAAAATGGTTAAATAAGACAAACACACTTTTGAAAAATTCCTTTATTAAAAATAAAAAAAATAAAAAAGAGATTCCAGCAGTGGTAATCCACTCTTGCCATCCAGCGATGGATGATCATCTCTCCGGGGTCCAGTGATGGCTGATCTGATCCAGCGACGGGTGATTTTCAGTCCAGCACTGTCCATACATGCATCCGTCTTCTGTCTCCACTGCGGAGACACTGTGGGGATCCCAGCGCTGATGTTTCTTATATTAGGAGGGCGGGACCACCCGTCACCTGACCCCGCCCCCTCTGACGCTGATGAGGGAAGCCATAGTGTTCCCCAGTGACGTATGTGTGACCCTGCTCCCTCTGATGTAACGCAGGTGCAAAGGGGGCTTCCAGATTCTGATAAGCCCCCCGCCCGCAGACCCCCACAACCACCGGCCAGGGTTGTGGGGATGAGGCCCTTGTCCACATCAACATGGGGACATGGTGCTTTGAGGGGTCACAGACCCCCAAAGCATTCTCCCAATGTTGAGGGCATGTGGCCTGGTACGGTTTTTAGGGGAACCCCCATGCTTTTTTTTTTTTTTAATCAATGAATGAATTGTCGGCTAAAGTGGTTGTAAACCCTTACAACACACTTTGACCTACAGGTAAGCCTAGATTAAGGCTTACCTGTAGGTCCAAGAAATATCTCCTAAACCTATATGGTTTAGGAGATATTTGCCCGAATGTAGGCACCGCTGTCTACGGCGCATGCGCTGTAGACAGAGGCGCGCAGGCGCACTGGGAGTGACGTCATCCGTGGGAGTGACGTCATCACGGCTTTGCCGAATGACAGCGGCGGAGCTGCGAGACCCCACCGAGAAGATGAATGCGCCGGACTACAGGGGACAGCGGTGACTTCGCTGGCTCCTGTGTCAGGTAAGTGACACATAATGGACTACTATGCGATGCATAGTAGTCCATTATGCTTTGCCTTTGTAGGGAATGAAAGAGGAAGTAACACCCATCAGGGTTTACTTCCTCTTAATACAGAGAACAGAGGCACGCAGGCGCACTGGGAGTGACGTCATCCGTGGGAGTGACGTCATCGCGGCTTTGCCGAATGACAGCGGCGGAGCTGCGAGACCCCACCGAGAAGATGGATGTGCCGGACTACAGGGGACAGCGGTGACTTCGCTGGCTCCTGTGTCAGGTAAGTGACACATAATGGACTACTATGCGATGCATAGTAGTCCATTATGCTTTACCTTTGCAGGGAATGAAAGAGGAAGTAACACCCATCAGGGTTTACTTCCTCTTAATACAGAGAACACTCATTGAGTGTTCTCTGTATTACGGGAGCCGACAATGGAAAAGGATTTTAAAAGACTTTTTTTCCTTGCGAAATGACACTTTGTGCAGGGACAGTTCTAAGCATGGGAAAAATGCGCCTCTTCACAGGCATACTATACACCCCCCCAGGTACGAAATTTAAAGGAATATTACACTTTTATTGTTTCACTTTAATCATTATTAAAATCACTGCTCCTGAAAAAACTGCAGTTTTTAAAACTTTTTTTTGCATTGACCCAGGTCCCCAAATACTTTTTAGGACAGTAACTTGCATATTAACCTTTAAAATTAGCACTTTAGATTGTGAACGTTCGAGTCCCATAGACTTTAATAGGGTTCTAAAGTTTACACGAAGTTTAGGTCTGTTCGCAGGTTCTGGTGCGAACCGAACAGGGGGGTGCACAAAAAGTGCCCATTTTGAAGGCTTATATGTAGGTAAATGGGCATATAATCATTATAGGGGTCCGGGTCCTGCCCTGGAGGACATGTATCAATAAAAAAAAGGTGGCAGAAAACGTCATTTTTAAAAGAGCAGTGATTTTTTGGATTTTTAAAGTGAAAGCATAAAAATGAAAACTTCCAATATAGTGCCTGGGGGTCCCCTTAGTCTACCTGTAAAGTGGCAGATCTGCACCATGTCTAGAAGCTGCTGCAGCAATAACTGCATTTATAAAGCCAAAAAAGAAATTTTCCCTGCAAGCCGCATTTATTTAGCTCAGCAACAGCTGGGGAGCGCATGTGTATGATGAGGCCACAATGTGGTGCACTGGGAACAAGATTAGAACTTTTTTACATACATTCTGGTGCCACTTTGACTTTGGATCGAAGTAATGGGTGAGTAAAAATTGATCTTTGGGTTTTGGTGGCGCCTTCCCATCGTAACCCTATATATTTAATCTTGATGAAAGCAAGAATTTGCGTTGCTGTAAAAACTGCAATGATATGCACCTGTCAAACATATGCAGAAAAATTGGTCTTTGGGTGTTAATTGAGCCAATGAAACCTATACCAAAAACATTATTCCAGATGAAATGATTGATCACCCTCAAAACTAGGCAGCCGCAAAGTCCTGCAGCGATTCCACATCCCAAAAAGACTTAATCAGTGACATCACCATCAGGGGATTCATAGCTGGTAATCCAGGACTGATTTATTTTTAAAGTCAAACGGTCCACAGAGTCTGTGGACAGACGCGTTCTGTGATCACAAAATCTCCTGCAGCAATGGACGTCCATTCTGAAAGCACATTGGATGTAGGGCAACCCAACAACTCAATAGCATACTGGGCAAGTGGTCTATTCTCATGACCCAGTAAGTTAGTGGATAGTCAGCTGGAAAGCTCTCCATCTCTGTTTTGGCACCGAGGTAATTGTCCACCATGTGATGCAGACGCTACCGATGGGATGTGGAAGCTGATAGCCCTGGGCGTCGAGGACGAATGCTTCACTTAGGCGGACGCCTTCTCCAACGCTCCTCTTTTGATCAACAGAAGACTCAAAACTATGTTTTCCATGACACTGTAACCTACTGGAGTCAGGAAAAACATTCAATAAATTCCTCTTTAATATGTCCTCAAGAGATTTTTTCTTCTGCACTCTCTGTGGGGATGGGATAAGTTCTGAGACCTTCCCCTTATACCCAGGGTCAAGGAGGGATGCCAACTAGTAATCATCCTTCTCCTTTATGCCACGCATTCTTGGGTCCTTTCGCAGGCTTTAAATCATGAGATTGCCCATGCGCTTCAAATTTGCCGAGGCTTGAGAAGCAGACTCCTCGGGTCACTCAGGATGAAAACATCTAGAACTTCTTCCTCCCAGCCACGTACTAGTCCCAAGGTTCCTAGGGTTGGAAAGCAATTGTTTACAGATTGACACATGTCTTCCTTTTCTTTGAAGCCTATGAAAGTGCCAGAATCCTCCTCCTCATCCTCCTCCCCTCTCTCCTCCTGTGTGTTCTGTGACATAGGAATGATGGTGTCTGGATAAAGTAAGCCTTGAGAGGAAAGACAATAATGAGCAACAGAATCACAATAAAGGCTTTGAAGCATGAGGTTGCCTATGCGCCTCAAATTTGCAGAGGCTTGAGAAACAGACTCCTCGGGTCACTCAGGATGACAACATCTAGAACTTCCTCCTCCCAGCCACGTACTTGTCCCAAGGTTCCTAGGGTTGGAAAGCAATTGTTTACAGATTGACACATGTCTTCCTTTTCTTCGAAGTATATGAAAGTGCCAGAATCCTCCTCCTCATCCTCCTCCCCTCTCTCCTCCTGTGTGTCCTGTGACATAGGAATGATGGTGTCTGGATAAAGTGGGCCTTGAGAGGAAAGGAAGTCACCTTCTTCCTCCTGCTGCTCTGCCTCCAGTACCCTGTCCATAATGCCACACAGAGTCTGCTCCTGCAGGAACATAACAGGGATTGTGTCACTGATGCATGCACTGTCACGGCTCACCATCGTTGTGGCCTCCTCAAATGTTGACAATATACTGTATGAAACCTTAATGATCAGCCATTGGAGTGGGAAAAAAAAGCCAAGGTGGCCTGAGCCTGTCATCATGCCATATTCGCACAGGTACTCCTTGTCGGCCCTCTGCACACATATAGCCGCTGCAGCATTGACAAAGTTGAGTTCCACCTGGTGGGCCTGTCACAAATGAGGCAATTTATGGGCAGGTGGGTTTCCCGCCAACTGAGCACTGGCTGTGTATGACCGCCTGAAATGGCTACAGACTATTCTGGCCAGCTTTAGCATATCTTGCAATCCTGCATAAGTATTTAGGAAATGCCGCACCACCAAATTGAGGATTTGAAAAAAATGCAATATTTTTTACTTTTTGTTATAATATATATACCCAAAAAAGATATAAAAAAAGCATTTTTTTCCTCTGTTTAGGCCAATACGTATTATTCTACATATTTTTGGTAAAAAAATCGCAATTAGCGATTATTGATTGGTTTGCGCAAAAGTTCTGCGGCGGTCTGCGGGGGTCTTGTCCCAGAAGTGGATACAGATACCTGGATTATTCAGGTAACTGCATCCTCTCCCCCCTGAAAGGTGCCGATTGTGGCACCGGAGGGGGGGGATCAGATGAGCGGAACTTCCACTTCAGGATGGAGGACCGCTTTAAAGTGAATTTTTTTTTTAAAACAAAACATAAGAGTCCAGTGCATTCAGTCCCAAGAAACTCTGAAGCAAATTTATAAACACAAATTCCACTCCTGTGTCTTCTTTCCACTTTAAACATACATTTACCAGCCACTTTATCAGGTACACCTTGCTAGTATCGGGTTGGACCCCTTTTGGCTTCAGAACTGCCTAAATTCTTTGTGGCATAAATTCAACAAGGTGCTGGAAACATTCCTCAGAGATTTTGGGCCATATTGACACGATAGCATCACGCAGTTGCTGCAGATTTGTCGGCTGCACATTTATGATGGGAATCTCCCATTCCACCACATCCCAAAGGTGCTCTATTAGCTTGAAATCTGGTGACTGTGGAAGCCATTGGAGTACAGTGACCTCATTGTCATGCTCAAGAAACCAGTTTGAGATGATTTGAACATTGTGACATGGTGCATTATCCTGCTGGAAGTAGCCATTAGAAGATGGGTACACTGTAGTCATAAAGAGATGGACATGGTCAGCAGCAATACTCAGGTAGGCCGTGGCATTTACCGATACTCAAATGGTACTAAGGGGCCAAAGTGTGCCAAGAAAATATCCCCCACACCATTACACCACCAATACCAGACTGAACCATTGATACAAGGCAGGATGTAGAAATCTGAATGTCGCAGTTGAAATCGTGACTCATCAGACCAGGCAACGTTTTTCCAATCTTCTATTGTCCAATTTTGGTGAGCCTGTGCAAATTGTAAAATCAGTTTCCTGTTCTTAGCTGACAGGAGTGGCACCTGGTGTGGTCTTCTGCTGTTGTAGCACATCTGCTTGAAAGTTTCATGTTTTGTGCATTCAGAGATGGTATTCTGCATACCTTGGTTATAACGAGTGGTTATTTAAGTTAATGTTGCTTTTCTATCATCTCAAACCAGTCTGCCCATCCTTTTCTGACCTTTGACATCAACAAGGCATTTTCTTCCACACAATTTCCACTTACTGGATATTTTCTCTTTTTCTGTAAAGATGGCTGTGCATGAAAATCCCAGTAGAATCAAATGAAGACAGTATGATCACCTTTTCTATCCTGATAATATTATATATATATATATATATATATATATATATATATATATATATATATATATAATATAAATATGATCTCTGTAAAGGGGAATGCTGAAGACTTTGATTTAATGCGGAACTCTGATGTAAGGGAGACACTGCGTTATGTAAAGGAGCAGATATGGTGGAGAGAAAGCAAGAAAGACAGAGAGAGGGAGAGAGAGAATGACATGTGAATACAAGTTCTCTGCTGTGTGCTGTACAGATGCAGTTGCCAGGACAAGGCACTACGCCATCCAGATATAATCCAAGGAAGAGGTGCAAGGGGAGGCAGAAGAGTGGGTACGTGTCAACGGTGCCGGGAGAGGCATGTTCCTGTAATCCGGAGATCAGAGCAGATAGAAGTGGTGGTGTCAAGGAGCCTCTACTGTAATCCTCCCATGGGGAGGGGGGTGTTCAGTAGTCCTGGTGATCCCTATAGGGCTCCTGGAAGGAGATCAGATCCTGTGGTCGGTGACTACACAGTCCTGGCCGGGAAGGATAGTTTGAAGCATGGCCCTGCTCATACAGACAGACGCCTCTCTCAGTAAACTCACTCCCTGTTTACGCTCTTCCACATCCCGTTGTGTTTGGTGTTTACAGACTTCTTCCAAGAGATGGTTACTTATTAGGGACGTGATGGCTACTTATTAAGAAAAATTTAAAACAAGAGAGACAATTAAGCAGAAGTGAAGCAGATTTTATAAAATGTTAGTGAATATCATTAGCAACTCTTTTACATCACACAACACATTTTGTTAAATACCAATACTTAAGCCCTCATAAAGGGAGAGCTGGGAGCCCCGAAATAAGTTGGACATATTCTGTGATCTGTTGTCAGGATAAATATACTTTAACTGGACCTAGTACTAATCTGTGGTGCTCTTATCCTTTTATATACTGTTATGAACCTTCACTTTGTCATGAACTGTATGTAACACATTTTGGAAGCAAGATCTCCCTATTTTTCATCATGGTTGGTCTAACCGATCCAAGACATCGATGATTTAGATGTTTACTGAGATATATTTGAGTCAAAGGGATAATTAGGCAAACTGTCAGTGATGCAGATTTTAGCAAATCTCTCTTTGTGAATATTATTAACACCCCCTTTACATCACACAAGGCATATTTTAGGTTTACTGACTTTTAAATATCTTTTTTTTTCCAGGATCTTACCACAAGCTGCATGTTTACAATCAATTTATTTTTACCTGGACTCCATAAATAATTAGGGGGATAGAAAAACCAATGAATTTGGATGGGAAATGATTTAATATCGATGTTTAGCTGATAAATGTATGTATGATTATTTTTAGATATTGCGCATCAAGCAGCTATATGTTGCTGACCTTCACTTGAACTTAAGCTGACTCATCTGTCTCCATACTAAAATTGTGCATCTGGTAGCTTTATTTCCATCTCAAGAGCCACGTTTCACAGTCTAGAAATTAAAATTTGATATGAAACACATTTTATCAAATTTTAAATGTAAAAATGTTGCAAAGTACGTATAGTAATAAAGAAAGTGTATAAATTGCAATACTTCCATTTCATATTTATACTCTGCTTCATATGCATCCCACACATGCTACTGAAAGAGAACCCCAGAGCTGATGATCATTTCCATCAAGTGTACATAATATTGGTTTCAGTAGGAGTCAATTTTTCCTAACACCAAGAAAAAAAATGGTGACAGGGGAGAGACCTCCAGCAGATTAACAGCCTCAGCTCTGTTCCTGTGAGCTGTGTGAAGGGGGCGTGTCTTTTCCTTCCAATCAGCTCTGAGACCTCTCCTCACTGAGCACTGCAGAGTTTAACTTCGGGTCTCCACCCCCTTTTTTCTGAACTCTCATACAAGCTTATAAATTCAACACTTTTGAACAGAAGTAGAGAAGAAAAGATGGCAGACAGACAGATGCAACATACAGTACCTCACAAAAGTGAGTACACCCCTCACATTTTTGTAACTTGTTTATTATATCTTTTCATGTGACAACACTGTCACAAGTGGGAGAGGACACCAGTGGCAACCTGTGGATCTCTGATGAACTCCATGCCCAAGAGGGTTAAGGCAGTGCTGTAAAATAATGGTGACCACACAACATATTGACATTTTGGGCCCAATTGGACATTTTCATTTAGGGGTGTACTCACTTTTGTTGCCAGCGGTTTAGACATTAATGGCTGTGTGTTGAGTTTTTTTTTGAGGGGACCGCAAATTTACATTGTTATACAAGCTGTACACTCACTACTTTACATTGTAGCAAAGTGTCATTTCTTCAGTGTTGTTACATGAAAAGATATAATAAAATATTTACAAAAATGTGAGGGGTGTACTTACTTTTGTGAGATACTGTATGCAGAAGGATTTTTTCATCTCTGTGTATCACTAAGAAAAGTCTCTTCACTGAGTATATAGAATGGTTTAAAACCACTTTAAGAATAACTTTTTTCACGTTCACAAGGTGCACATTATGGCTGTTCTAGATGTTTATAGTAGTTGTCTTGCCTTACACCTAAAAAGTGGCCTATTTTGAGCTGAGAAAAATTACTTGTCTTATGAGTGCAGCTGTATTTATTATTTCACAGAATTTTGTTTTTGATAACATGGGTGTTACTTGTTATTTAAATTCTTAGGTAAGTTGTTCACATGTAGAACACATGTAGAACACATACAGTAAAGCATGCTTTACTGTATATACAGACTGATTTTACTGTTGTGAGTTTAGTAACATTTTAAGCCTTGATGAAGAGAAATCTGTGAGCCCCTGAAATGCGTTGAACATATTCTATGATATGTTGTCAAGATAAACTTTTCCTAAACCTAGTACAAATCTGTGGTGTTTTCATTCTTTTACATACTGTCATGATTGTTTGTTTTGTCACACATCGTATGTAAAACATTTTGTAGCCCAAATCTCCCTATTTTCATTATTGTTGGTCTAACTGATCAAGTACACTGATTGTTTAGATCAGTAATGGCAAACCTTGGCACCCCAGATGTTTTGGAACTACATTTCCCATGATGCTCATACACTGTGCAGTGTAGTTGAGTATCATGGGATATATAGTTCCAAAACATCTGGGGTGCCAAGGTTCGCCATCACTGGTTTAGATGCTTACTTAACAAAAAATTGAGTCAAGGGGACAATTAGGCAAATTGTCAGTGAATCAGGTTTTAGGAAATGTCTCTTTGTGAATAATGTTAGCACCTCTTAGGCCCCTTTCACACATGCGGACAGTATGTCTGTATTTCATCCATCCGTTTGCGGATGAAATACGGACATACATGCATCCCTATGGGACAGCGAGTGTCTGCGGATGAATATCCGCAGACACCTGCTATTGTCCGCCTTCGCAACAGTCCGATTCTGCAGACGGAGGAAAATCCTATTTTTCTATCCGTCTGCAGAGCGGATCGGATGAACACGGACAGACGGGCCGTGCTCATCCGATCCCCATAGAGGAGAATGGAGAACTGACAGGGCAGTCCCTGCACAGTGTGCGGAGACCGCCCTGTCCGCCGCCGGCTCAGCGGGGACAATGGAGCGATCCCTGCTGAGCGAGCGGATCATCACGGGGCGGATCATTACTGATCCGTCCCGTGTGAAAGGGGCCTTTGATTATACAACACATATAGGTTTACTGTTTTTTTAAATATTTTTGCTTTCAGAATCTTACCACAAGCTTCATGTTTACAAGCAATATCCTGGTACTTGGACTCCCGCAGTATGGTGGATCGAAAAACAAATGAAGTTGGATGGGAAATGATTTATCCAATGTTTTATTCAATGTTTATCTGATAAATGTATGATAAATGCAGCTATATGTTGCTGACCTTCACTTGAACTTAAGTTGACTTATCTGTCTCCACAGTAAAATTGTACATCTGGTAGCTTTATCTCCATCTCAATAAAACCACCTTTCACAGCCTAGAATTTAAAATTTGATCTAAAATAAATGATTTCACTTTTTAAATGTAAACGTGATGCAAAATATGTGCAGTAATAAAGAAAAAGGTGCAAATTGCATTACTTCCATTGCAATATCATACTCAACTTCATATGTATTCCACACATGCTATTAAAAGAGAACTCCAAAGTAAATGAGAGTTTCCAGAAAATATACATAATATTCGATTATGTATTGCTGAACTTCTTTTTTTGTTATCTGTAGAAGCACCAGCACTTGAGGTAACAGTTTAATTTTTATTGACTAGGATGGTTTCTCCTATACTGAAGTGATATATTTTCAGCGGCTGTCTATAGCAAAATAGCTTTTAACACCATGTAAATTATTTATTACTCATCTTTTATTTTTTCTTCAAATGTTTTTTTTTTCAATAAGAAAGAGGAAAAATCTAAATGTTTAAGTGTGACTCCAAGAAAAAAACATTTTTTTTTCTTTTTTACCTTTAATGCTGAATATACTACATCTGGATGACTGCTGGGGATGCATACAATTTTCGACATACTTCAATACTAATCTCAGCTTTGATCTTCTTCCTTTCTGTATTGAGTTCCAGGAGCACTATAGTGAAAGATAGTGTTGTTTACTTCCCCCTTTTCCTACCATCCTCCTCATCCATTCATAAAATGGCTTTATTAACCACTTGCCGCCCGCCCTATAGCAAATAGACGGCGGCAAAGTGGTTGCATAATCCTGACCGGACGTCATATGACGTGATCAGGATTATGAGCCGCTGCTACGATGACACCCGGCAACTACGATCTCGGTAAAGAGTCTCCTCTTTACCACGTGATCAGCCGTGTCCAATCACGGCTGATCACAGTGTAAATAGGAAAAGCCGGTGATCGGCTTTTCCTCACTCGCGTCTGTCAGACGCGAGTAGAGGAGAGCCGATCGGCTGCTCCTCTGACAGGGGGGGTCTGTGCTGATCGATTATCAGCACAGCCCCCCCGAGGATGCCCACACTGGACCACCAGGGAAGCCACCAGACCACCAGGGATGCCAAGGACAAGGTATGCCACCCTAGACCACCAGGGATTCCAGTCAGTGCCACAATGGATGCCAATCAGTGCCCATAATGGATGCCAATCAGTGCCCACAATGGGCATCACTGATTGGCATGCATTATTGATTGGCACTGATTGGCATCCATCAGTACAATATATTATAATACAATGCCGCCTATCAGTTCCCATCTGTGCCGCCTATCAATGCCTACCCATGCCCACCTGTGCCACCTATCCATGCCCATCCATGCCAATCCATGCCAATTTGTGCCACTTATCAGTGCCCATCCGTGTCGCCCATCAGTGCCACCCATCAGTGCCGCCTATCAGTGCCACATATTGGTGTCCATCAATGCCACCTCATCAGTGCCACTTCATTGGTGCCACCTCATCGGTGCCCATCAGTGCCGCCTTATCATTGCCCATCAGTGTAACCCCATCAGTGCCCATCAGTGAAGGAGAAAACTTACTTATTTGCAAAGTTTTGAAACTGAAACAAAAAAAAACATTTTTTTTTTCAAAATTTTCGGTATTTTTTTATTTGTTTAGCAAAAAATAAAAACCGCAGAGGTGATCAAATACCACCAAAAGAAAGCTCTATTTTTGGGAAAAAAATGATAAAAATTTCATTTGGGTACAGTGTAGCATGACCGCGCAATTGTCATTCAAAGTGCGACAGCGCTGAAAGCTCAAAATTGGTCTGGGCAGGAAGGTGTTTAAGTGCCCGGTATTGAAGTGGTTAAATTCGTAGAATGCAAAGCTTTTTTTGATTGGACAAGGGAAGAGAGGGGAGAGGGGTAGATGAATGACACGATCACTCCTAATCCAATAACAGAATGCCTTATATTCTGTGAAGAAAATAAGTAGTGCTACTACTCTAGGAAGAGTTGGAAGAACATTTCACAACTAATTAGGTTTATTGGCAACGGGTCAGTGGGTATAAAAGGAGCATCTTAGAGAGTTAGAGTGTCTCAGGCGGCGTACACACGCGGGGACTGTCTGCCGAAACTAAGTTCGTCAAACAGTCCGCTCAAACTTTTGAATGAACGAACACGCCCACACACGGCACTTTTTGAGCGGACAAATACGGCAAACTTTGTTCGTCGTACTAAGTCCGCACAACTTTTGAAATGAGCGGACTCGCCCACACACGAGGCAACAGTCCGCTCCGCCGCCTGGAATGGACTTAAAGGGGAACCCCAACGCCGAAAAAAATCGGCGTGGGGGTCCCCCCAAAGTCCACAACAGACGCGCGGCCGCGCGGCCCCCCCACCCCAAAGCACCTTGTCCCCATGTTGATGAGGACAAGGGCCTCTTCCCGACAACCCTGGCCGTTGGTTGTCGGGGTCTGCGGGCTGGGGGCTTATCGGAATCCGGGAGCCCCCTTTAATAAGGGGGCCCCCGGATACCGGCCCCCCACCCTATGTGAATGAGTATGGGGTACAATGTACCCCTACCCATTCACCTGTAAAATAAAAGTACCCCAAAAAAAAACACAACACACGAGATAAAATATTTTATTGCACAGCTCCGGGGGTCTTGTCCCCCTCTTCGGTTCTTCTGCCGGGCCACCGCGCCTTCTTATAGCTCTTTTGCAGGCGGTGGCCCGGTCTTCTGTCGCCGCCTTCCGTTCTTCTGTCGCCGCCTTCCATTTTTCTGCCGGGCCACCGCGCCTTCTTATAGCTCTTTTGCAGGCGGTGGCCCGGTCTTCTGTCGCCGCCGCCTTCCGTTCTTGTTCTTCTTGTTCTTCTTGTTCTTCTCCAGGAGATGTTGACACGTCGCTCTCTCTGGCCGGAATGCCAGAGCCGCGCTGAGCGGCCACTTATATAGTGACAATGGGGCGGTGTCACATGGTATATGTCACATGGGTTGGTCACATGGTGACCCCGCCCCCTTACGATGTCATAGTCCCCATGTGACATCAACCCATGTGACCAACCCATGTGACATATACCATGTGACACCGCCCCATTGTCACTATATAAGTGGCCGCTCAGCGCGGCTCTGGCATTCCGGCCGGAGAGAGCGACGTGTCAACATCTCCTGGAGAAGAACAAGAAGAACAAGAAGAAGAACAAGAACGGAAGGCGGCGGCGACAGCGGCGACAGAAGACCGGGCCATCGCCTGCAAAAGAGCTATAAGAAGGCGCGGTGGCCCGGCAGAAGAACCGAAGAGGGGAACAAGACCCCCGAAGTCGGGAGAAGAGGCCGGCGGCGGGGAGGAAGAAAGCCGGACTCCTCCGCTAGCAAAAGAGCTACAAGAAGATAGCGGAGGAGTCCGGCGAGAAGACCCCCGGAGCTGTGCAATAAAATATTTTATCTCGTGTGTTGTGTTTTTTTTTGGGTACTTTTATTTTACAGGTGAATGGGTAGGGGTACATTGTACCCCATACTCATTCACATAGGGTGGGGGGCCGGTATCCGGGGGCCCCCTTATTAAAGGGGGCTCCCGGATTCCGATAAGCCCCCCGCCCGCAGACCCCGACAACCAACGGCCAGGGTTGTCGGGAAGAGGCCCTTGTCCTCATCAACATGGGGACAAGGTGCTTTGGGGTGGGGGGGCCGCGCGGCCCCCCCTTCCCCAAGGCACCCCCCATGTTGAGGGCACGCGGCCTGGTACGGCTCAGGAGGGGGGGCGCGCTCGCTCGCCCCCCTTTCCTGGCCGGCCGGGTAGCGTGCTCGGACAAGGGTCTGTTGTGGACTTTGGGGGGACCCCCACGCCGATTTTTTTCGGCGTTGGGGTTCCCCTTTAAGTCCATTCCAGGCGGCGGAGCCCGCGACGTCTCCGTCGCGGGCCCCGCCTACCTGCACACGCGCTCGAAATGAGCAGACTTCCCTCCGAGCGGGAACAGTTTGCTCATTTCGAAAGTAGCCTACACACGGGCGGACTGTTCGCTCAAACCAAGTTTCAGCGGACAGTTTTTCGGAATTTCCGAAAAACTTTGTTCGTCAAACTGTCCGCTGAAACTGTCCGCTGAAGCCCCACACACGAGCGGACTGTCCGCTGAAACACTGGTCAGCGGACAAAGTTGAGCCAACAGTCCGCCCGTGTGTACGCGGCCTCAGAAGTAAAGATAGGCTTAGGTTGAGAAATGATTGAACAGTTTAGCAATAATGGTCCTCAATGTAAAATTGCAAAGACTTTTTTTTAAAGGGTAACTTTGCAAAGACTTCAATTATTTCATCATCTACACATCATCAAAAGATTCCAAAAATCTGGAGAAATCTCTGTTCACAAGGGACAAAGCTGAGACACAGTATTGGATACCCATTGTCTTTGGGCCCTCAAACAGCACTGCATTAAAAACAAGCATTGTTTTGTGATGGACATCATTGCATGGGGCTTAGGAGTACTTCCAAAAATCACTGTCTGTAAACACAGTTCAATGTGCCATCCAATAATGCAAAGCTCTATGATGCAAAGAAGAGGCCATATCTGAACATGATCGAGAAACACCGCCATCTTCTCTGGGCCAAAGCTTGTTTAAAATGTTGCAAAGGGGAAAACTGCTCTGTGGTCAGATAAATAGATACTTGACTTCCGTTTTGGCAACTATGCGTCCTTCGGACGAAAGAGGAGAAAAACCTGGCTTTTTATCAGCACTCTTTTCAAAAACCTGCATCTCTGATCGTATGGGGGTGCATTAGTGCATATGGAATGGGCAGCTGATGATCGCTGTATTAATGCCAATGGTCCCAAAAATGTGTCAAAATTGTCCAATGTGTCTCCAATAATGTCACAGTCCCGATAGAAAATCATCGCAGTCACGATAATAAAAATGACATAAAACTATACCCTATTTTGTGGACGCAATAACTTTTGCGCAAATCAATCAATAAATGCTTAGTGCGTTTTTATTTATTTTTTTTATCAAAAATATGTAGAAGAATACGTATCGGCCTAAACTGTGGGATATTTATTATAGCAAAAAGTAAAAAATAATGTGTTTTTTTCAAAATTGTCGCTCTTTTTTGTTTATAGCGCAAAAAATAAAAACCACAGAGGTGATCAAATACTATCAAAAGAAAGCTCTATTTGTGGGAAAAAAGGACCTTTTTTCTTTGCTTGTAATGAATATTCTTTGTAAAGTGAATTTTGACCATATTTCATAAGTTAAGGAAACCTCCATTGCAAAATAGCCTATTTGCCTTTAGTAAATCAACCCCAGTACATTCAGCATTAGAGGTAGCTTAGCTGGACCAATTAAAAGAGCAACACGTAACAGCGTTTCTTGCACTAGTCTGACTGTAGCAAAGATTGGTTGCAATAAATTACCACACTTTGTGGGCATCTTAGCAAATGCAATATACTGGGATATGGGAAAAGATATTGACACAAACACAAACGTACACACACTCACACTGGTCGAACTGTGTCTTTATTCAAACTTACCAACTATGTAGCTTTACACTAGACACATTGGGGGAGAGTTACTAAAACTGGTGCACACATAATCTGGTGCAGCTGTACATAGTAACCAAGAGATCAGATTTTTTTTTTAATCAATAGTTTTTATTAAAGTTTACATTTTTATCAAGACAAATGACAGAAATTATGACTAAATAACAGATCAGTTACAGTATTTAGATACATAGATAATAGTATCCAAAAATAATAAAAAATATAATATAAAGAAAACCATATTAATATATCTGAATTATAATCGGGATAATAAAGATAACGATCGGGAGGTTATTAATACATCCATTGTGGAGACAATACACAAAAGTAATATAAATATTATCTTCATATATTTATATACTGCCAATTTAAGTAATTCAAAGATGATGAACCTAAATATATTCCCGAACACCCCTATGGGTGCTAAACTGTTTTCGAGACAGTAATAGTAACCTGTCAATTAATAGATACAAAACAAAGATTAAAATATTAGAGCGGGGTAAGTAATTTTTTAATTCAAGTTATCTATGAACAAAGAACTCGTGCAATGTTTTGGGGACTAGCCCATTTTAACCAGGGCTGCCATATTTTATGAGTATGTTCTTTTTTGTGAGGCCGAAGAGCTAGAATTGATTCATAAATGTAATGAGTTTGAGTCGATTCTATCACTTCTTTTATGGAAGGAGGATCAGGATTTTTCCAGTTCCTCGTTATACTGATCCTGGCTGACAGCAAAATATGTGTAAACACATTTCTAAACTGGATAGGATATCGATCAAGATCAATGGATAATAGAGCCAGTGAGCCAAGAGATCAGGTTTAAAGAAGCAAAGGTTGGAATTTATGAATAAGACACAGGGTTTAGGCAGATCAATTTTTGCAGCCATGAGCAATTTTTTGCAGGAGCAATCAGCAGTTGAACGCAGCAGTATGTTCTCTCATCATCTCATCACCTTTTCTGCTTCTTCACAGGCATGCACCACTCTCTCAAGCAATTCAAAACTGTCTCACTGCTTTGCAAAACTTTGCTATAACTGGGGTATGCATCTAAGTTTTATGTTTTTTTATTTGTAATTTTCCTCAGTTGATCATCTGTGTATAAATTGAGTTGTGCCCATGTGGGACGTCAGAGACAAGGGGTTTAGGCAGATACATTTTTTGCAGCCATGAGTATAACTAAAGCAGGATAACGAAAGCAGCAAGAAAAGATCACAAAGAACTCTGCTCCACTCTGGACTGACCACAAACCACCACTTTGGAAGGCATCCTCCAAGTCTGAATCCTATGCCCTTTAATATGTCCCCTCTAATCTGCTTTCAAATTCTCACTTCTTTTCCCCTTTTCTCCACCCCAAAATTTGTACATATCACGTCACTTCTACCCTCTCCCTACTACTGCTCTCATCACCTCCTGCTAATACTTAACCCACCTGCTGACACACAAGGACAGGGAAGCACGTGCACTCATACACATCCCACTCCCATCATACTTTCCTCACCCTCCTTTTTCTGTTAACCTCTGGGGATATCTCCCCCAATCCCGGTCCTCCAGTATCTCACCCCCACACCCGGCACCCTCCCTCCTCTAGCATCAGCCACAATCTTATCTCGATCCCCCTGCTCCTAAAAACCACCCTCCCCTTCTCATGTGCCCCCTGGAATAGCCGCTCTGTCTGCAATAACCTCACTTCTGTCCATTACCTTTTTGACTCCCACTCCCTTAACCTTCTTGCAATCATGGAAACATGGCTTCAAGAGCCAGATGCTGCCTCGCACACAGCCCTTTCCCATGGAGGCCTTCACTGGACTCACTCCCCCAGCCCCAGTGGGTGGAAAGGTGGTGGAGCTGGTTTGCTTATATCCCCACCTTTCAAGTCCTGTCAAACCCTCCTTCTCTATCCTTCAATTCTTTTAAGACACATTGGGGGGTTGTTTACAAAAGGTAAATCCAATTTGCACTACAAGTGCAAACTATGAGTGCAAAGTGAACTTGAAATTGCAGTGAAAGTGCACTGCACTTGGAAGTGCAGTCGCTGTAAATCTGAGGGGTAGATCTGAAATGAGGGGAAGCTCTGCTGATTTTTATCATCCAATCATGTGCAAGCTAAAATGCTGTTTTTTTTATTCTCCTTGCTTGTCCCACTCGGATCTACAGCGACTGCACTTCCAAGTGCATTTTCAGTGTAATTTAACCTCCCTGGCGGTACGATTATTTCGGATTTTAGGTGCTAAAAGCGGTACCATTATTTTGCATGAAAATTTGGCGTTTTATATTGTAGTCCTGCAATTCTTAGGAATAACTCTCTTAAATCTGTCCAAACCAGAGTCTAGCAGACATCCCGGGTATGATAAAGTTTGAAAAATTAAATCATAAATTATAATATAATAAATAATTATAAATAATTGTACCAAATAATAATATAACAATAATAAAAATTATTCAATAATGTAATCAAATCAAAAACACTGAAATTTGCTCAGTTGCAGAATTGTCACTGTCATTACTTTTCAGTATTTGATGACGGATCTCCCCACAAATCGCTATCGCTCAATTCTGCGAGTGATTCTAATTTATTATCGCTGTTTTCTAGCTGCTCTAAAATCATTTTTGATGTACAGTGACAGTTTTGGTTGCTATGGGCAATCTCCAGTTTCCAGGCATAAAGAACAGTTTTTATTATATAAAACTGCATGCAGGACACTGGGCAGACCACTAGGGACAACGGGGATGTGAAATATTTACATACAGCAATGTAATCTGTAAGATTACATTATACTGTATGTATACTGTTTGTTTCACTTTTTGAATTTGGCGCCGATCTCCGTGCCCGTGCGTCGCAACGCTCGCAGGGCACGGAGATCGGCGGTGTGATGCATCGAGCGAGACACGGCTCGCTCGTACAGCGGGGAGACAACGCTGGATCCGAAGGAGAAGGTGAGTAAACCTCCTCCTGGATCCAGCGATGCAGTCCCGAGTCTGACTCGGGGATACCGCTTTTGGTATGAAAAATCCACCCCGAGTCAGACTCGGGAATACCGTCAGGGGGGTTAAAGTGCACTTTACACTTGTTGTTTGCACTTGTAGTGCAAAGTGGATTTGCCTTTAGTAAATAACCCCCATTGTATTTGTCTGTTTTCTCCCATTTCTCTAAGGATTGCAGTGATCTATCGGCCTCCTGGACCAGTGTCACGCTTTCTTGAGGACTTCTCTGCCTGGCTACTCTACTTTCTCTCCTCTGCAATAACCACTATTATCCTTGGTGATTTCAACATCCCTGACAATGTTAACAGCCCAGCTGCATCCCAACTTTTCAACTTAACCTCATCCTTTGACCTTATACAATGAACACAGTTCACTCTAAAGGTAATACCATCAACCTTGTTTTCTCCAGTCTTTGCACCTCCTACAACCTCACCAACATCCCCTTTCCTCTCTGACCAAAATGTGCTTGTCTCCAACCACCTGTCCCCCAAACAGAAAACAATTACCCGCAGAAACCTTTGCCACTTTATTCCTTCTCTTTTCTACTCTGCAACTGACCTCCTCCATAACAAAATCTCACCCCTGTCTTGCCCCAACCTGGTCCCCTCTATCTACAACAGTTCACTTTCATCCTCACTGAACTCTCTTGCTCCTCTCACTACACAAAATTTCAGGCCCCGACAATTACAATCTTGGCGGACCGACAACACCAGAAACTTTAAGGAACATAGCCGAGCACTGGAGTGAGTGTGCTATAAAACCAACTCCCAGAATACATTCACCGAATATAAATCTGCCTTCTTACAGCAGAGTTCCACCCAAAAGTGGAACGTCTGCTTATCTGATTCCCCTCCCTCCAGTGACACATTTGTCCCCTTTCGGGGGGGGGGGGGGAGCGGGTACCCTGTCCCCACTTCTGGGAGACCAGGCCGTGGCAAATTACGTCATCAGCTCGGTCCCCCTCCTCCTTCCTCCCCTTCAGCCGGGCCAGTGAGAGAGCACAGCTGATGGAAACATCAGCTGTGGGGCCGACATCGCTGTACTCCAGGACAGGTACGTTTCCTAATGTTAAATGTCAGCAGCTACAGTATGTGTAGCTGCTGACTTTAATTTTTAAAGGGGCGGGCGTAACTCTGCTTTAAAATACAATTCCTCCCTCCATGCTGCCAAATAAACCTACTTGCTACTACGCATCTCCACCCAGTAACTCGCTCACTGCTCATGAGATTGCCAATCACTTCAAAAACAAGATTGATGCAACTCGTGGGGACATCTCCACTGCACAGACATCTAACCCACTTAACATACCCTGTAGAATTCCACTCTCAAAACTCTACTCTTTAGACCTTGCTACTACCGTAGAGGTCTCTAAAGTTTTTTTCAGAAGCCTGCCTTACCACCTGTCCTCTGGATCCTGTTCCCTCACATTTACTACGGTCACGCTATTCTTCTATTGTATGCTCCTTCACTCCCATCTTCAATCTCTCCCTCTCTACGGGCACCTTCCCCTCCCCTCTAAAACATGCCCTGATACCCCAATGCTTAAAAAGCCCTCACTGGATCCCAGCGATTAGTCTACAACCATCTTAGCTCCTAACTCACTGACAACAACCTTCTTGATCCCTTACAGTCTGGCTTTCGCATGCTACACTCCACTGAAACTGCCCTAATGAAACTCATTAATGACCTACTAACTGCTAAAACCAATGGCCGCTACTCCATACTCATACTACTCAACCTCTCTGCAGCCTTTGATACTGTTTACCATCTCCTACTCCTCAAAAAACTCCACTCTCTTGGCCTTCAAGACTCTGCTCTCTCCTGGCTCTGCTCCTACCTATCACAGCGCTCCTTCAGTGTTACCTATAACTCTGTTTCCTCCTCTCCACTTACACTTTCTGTAGGCGTACCTCAAGGTTCTGTTCTTGGTTCCCTTCTCTTCTCCATTTACACCTCATCCCTTGGTCTGTTAATAAACTCCCATGCCTTCCAGTACCACCTCTATGCTGAAAACACACAAATCTATCTTTCTACTCCTCACCTCATTCTTTCAGTCTCCTCTCGCATTACTAACTTACTAACTGACATATCAACATAAATATCAAACCACTTCCTCAAACTCAATCTTTCTAAAACTGAGCTCATAATTTTTCCTCCAGCCCATGACCCCCCCAACTTCTCCACCATTATCAATAATGCAACCATCAGTCCCTCCCCTCATGCCAAGGTACTTGGTGTAATCCTAGACTCTGACATGTCCTTTCAGCCCCAAATCCAATCACTATCCAAATTATTCAGACTTTACCTCCGAAACATCTCAAAAATATAGCTAATTACTGAAAAAAACGTGTGAATAAGATATGCACAAATGATTGGGAAATAGGAGAAAGCTAAATGTGTGTTAAATAAGTGGGAATGGATGATAGGGAAATACAAAATCATCCAATTCAAATGTGTGCAGTGCTCTGAATGAAACAATGTATGTGCATAGAGGAGAAGAAAAAAAAAAACATGAATAAAACTCTATTACCCATATGTAGAGTTAAGGAGTGATCCCTTCCTAGTGGAGTGCAGTGGAGGAGTGAACCGTCTGTCTGTCCCAGCTCATATACCCCAGGCCCTGGGCGGGTCCCTGCCAGCGTCATGCATGATGTCTTTTGCAGCTGTGAGAAGATGAGGGAACACTCACAGCTGAGGATAATCCATACCTCAATAACCCCTAGGGGTAGTCCATGATCTGAATGCATACAATGGTAGGCTGAACTGGTGGGCATTGATGAAGTGGCATTAATGGGCACTGATGAGGCAGCAATTATGGGCACTGATTAGGTGGCACTGATATGCCGCACTTATGGGCACTGATAGGTGGCACTGATATGTGGCACTGATGAGCACTGATATGCGGTACTGATGGGTACTGTTAGGTGGCACTGATAGGTGGTACGGATAGGCAGTACTGATGGGAACTGATGGGCATTGATGGGTGGCACTGATGAGTGACACTGATGGGCATTGATTGACAGCATTGATGGTCATTGATGGGCAGCACTGATTGCCATCACTGACTGGCATCACTAATGGGCACTGATTGGTGCCAGTGGTGGGCACTGATTGCTGCCACTGGTGGGCATTGATAGCTGGCATTGGTGGGCAATGGTGGGCACTGATTTGTGACACTATATTGCACTATTGTAATCAGGGCACATTCCTAGCTGTCCCCTGTGAGGAGATGATGCTTATAGGCTCTCCTCTCCTCACACTCAGTCAGTGTGAGGCAAGGAGCGCCGATTAACGGCACTTCCTTGTTTACATGTGACTGGATGTGCTTGGACACAGCCGTTCACATGGTTAAAGAGCCACAGACGTGGCTCTACAGAGATCAGGGTCACGCTGTGTCCTAGCAACACGGCGCAGCCTCTATCAGCGTGCGAGAGCAGCTGCTCTGGGACGCCGTCCTATGACGTCATCCCAAAACGAGAGCCGCACTGCCCGCCGTCATTTGACGGAGGGCGGGCGGCAAGCAGTTAAACCCTCTACCTCTAAACTTCATGGCTAACATGGAAAAAATATATAAAAATGCCAGATGCCCCTAACAGCAGCATTGAAAACATCCAGTGTGCATGACGCCCTGATGATAATAAATGATTAAAAAAGAACAATAGCAAGGTTTTGACCCAAACTAACCTATAACATTTTTATTACATCTATATAAAACATATATATAATTTGCTTAGTATGAGAGTGACCTCGTTTTAACACCAGCAGCCTTTGAAGCACATTCCATGTTGTAAATGTGTTTACTATATTTCACATTATGACACGTACACTTCTAAATGCTCTCACAACTTAAGCTAATGTTTTAGCACACGCTCCCTCTAGTGTTCACACACAAGATGGCTATTTAGGAAAATCACAATTCATTATTGCATTTTCAAACATGTTCTGAATGTACATATGAATTTGAGAAGAACAAAAAAAGGTTTGCTAATTGTTTCAGTTAGGGAGTTCATGTTTTTTAAAGCAAATTTTGCTGTTGGATACTGAAGACAAATATTTTTCTAAGGCTACTTTCACATTTCAGGGACAAAAATTCTGCAAATGGTGAAAACTTTGTTCAGGATATACAAATCTGAGATTCAACTGTTCCTTAAAAAAACATTTTCAATATGATTTAGTAAATCCTACAAACTACACTTTCAAGTTCTGCATGTTCCATTACGGGGTTTGATTAACTAAAGGCAAATAAGCTGTTCACATTGAAAGGGAGTTTTCAGATTGCAGGGGACTTTTTTGCAGCTTGAATGTGATGAAAATTCACCTTGCAAAAAATAAAAAATAAAGAGGTTGATTTGCTAAAAATAAACAGCATGCTCACTTTGCAAGGGAATTTTCCCTTAGCTTAATGGATGCGATCAAATTCCCTTTGCAAAAAAAAAAACAAAAAAAAAAAACAATCATGTGCAAGGAAACAATAATAATTTTGCTTGCATGTGAATGTATGATAGAAATCAGCAGTTTCAACTCATTCATTAAACTAAAAAAATTCTCTAGTAAGGTGAGCAGCCTATTTGCCTTTACCAAATTAACCCCATTGTATTACTCTTCTGGAGTTGGATGGGAAGCTACATAAAAAATATTAAAATGTATTCTTTTTTTACTAAAAGAGTAAAAGTATTAATAAACCCAAAATCAAACATTTATTATTTTGCAGCTTACCAATTCTTAAAGCGGAACTTTAGTAATTTTTTCAACTTTCCATCTATTAAATCCTCTGCCCTTATTTTTTTATCTTTGGATAGTAAAACATTTTTTTTTCTGCCAGTAAATACCTTATACGGCCCACTTCTTGTTTCTTGTCTAATAAAAAGTCTAGGCTTATTATATCGTGCACAACTCTCTTTTCACTCTCATGAGAGTTTGCCAGGAAGGGAGGGTGAGTGAGTCATAAGAGGGTCAATGAGAGTTGAAGGGCTGCAGAGCTGGAGGTGTGCCTCTGTATGTCTGTGTAAATCCAGGAAGTGAACAGGTATCAGCTTCAGTTGCCCACAGTTAAAATGGTTGCCATCAGATTCAGTGGAGGGAGATTTCTGCAGCATATTTGGCAAGTACAGAATCACAGTATATATAAAATAATATGCTAAGTGGTTGGAGGTAAGCTTCAGAATGGCAAAAAATGTTTTTATTACAAATTATGTGAGCAGACTGCAGTTCCTCTTTAAATATGATTGCTGCAGTAGCTTTCTTCTTTTTGCTGTCTTTCCTTTAATTTCACCTGATGATCTGGCAAAGTCTGTTGTTTTTCATCAGAACACATTGTTCTGCAGAAGCATCAATTAGAGGGTTGAGGCAAAACATTTACCGCTCACAGGGGTGCTTACAATGGCTGGCTTATTTATTTAAAACCTTTATCCCGAAAGGAAAAAAAAATGTTTGCTGTAACTGCTTAAGTGTTAAGTGGAGGTTAGCCTCAATTGGTTAGTGTATCTAAACCTGCTAGTACATCTCACACTCACCTCCCCCTAGGCTGATAATGCTGCTGTCCAAAGGTGCCCGGTGTGCTCATTCATCCAGAGTGGGGACACTCTACTACAGGTGTTGTGTTTCTGGCCCAATCATCAGGCGAAAAAAGAGGGAAAAAAGCTGGGAAAAAAAAAAGAAAATGAATGCAGTCATCACGACTATGGGAAGCTGTAATATATTACATTTTTGGTTTTGGGTTGAATGCTGCTTTAACCGCTTCCCGACCACCTCATGCCGATATACGTCGGCAGAAGGGCACGTACAGGAAAAAATCACATAACTGTACGTTGCCCTTTAAGAGGCGGCGGGGGTGCGCACTCGCGCGCACGCGGGAAGCTCCATGAGTCAAGTCGGGGGTCCCGCGGACTCGATCCCCACGATCGCCTCACGGAGAGGAAGAAGATCAGTGTCACTTGTTGCTAGGCAGAACGGGGAGATGCTGTTTACATCTGCATCTCCCCGTTTTGCCTAGCAACAAGTGACACTGATCTCTGCTCCCTGTGATTGAAGCAGAGATCAGTGATCTGTAAAACATAGCCACGCCCCCCACATTTAGCAACACGCCCCTAGGACACACTTAACTCCTGCACTGCCACCTAGTGGTTAATTCGTTCACTGCCAGTGTCATTTACACAGGAATCAGTGCATTTGTATAGCACTGATTGCTGTATAAATGACAATGGTCCCAAAAATGTGTCCAATGTGTCCGCCATAATGTCGCAGTCATGATAAAAATCGCTGATCACCGCCATTTAAAAGAAAAAAATTTAATATTAATAAAAATGCCATAAAACCTTCCCTATTTTGTAAACACTATAACTTTTGCGCAAACCATTTAATAATCGCTTATTGTGATTTTTTTACTAAAAATATGTAGGAGAATACGTATCGGCCTAATCTGAGGAAAAAAAATGTTTTTTATATATATTTTGGGGGGATATTTATTATAATAAAAAGTAAAAAAAATGTATTTTTTTCAAAATTGACGCTCTTTTTTTGTTTATAGCGCAAAAAAAAAAAAACGCAGGGGTGATCAAATACCACCAAAAGAAAGATGTATTGGTGGGGAAAAAAGGATGTCAATTTTGTTTGGGTACAACGTCGCACAACCGGGCAAATTGTCAGTTAAAACGGCGCAGTCTGAATCGCAAAAAATGCTCTGGTCAGGAAGGGGGTAAATTCTTCCGGGGCTAAAGTGGTTAATATACAAACATAAATTTGAGTAAACTTGTTCGTTCAAGAGCTGCAAACAGGCATTGACAAGCATGTCACCATGAAAAATGCTGACATTCTTTCATGTAATACACTTTCTCTAATTACTTCTGCGAGGTAAAGAAAATCCCAGTTCTCATTTACTTGAAGTAAATATTTCTATTGAAGAGCCTTCACCTTACCCATGAAAAGCTATAAACACTGAGGCGTAATGAAAATCAATTTCAAATAGTGGTTCAAAATATGAACAAAAAAAACAGCATAACAAACAGACAGATATAATTTGCTAGCTAAATATATATTATTGTCAAAAATATATTTTTTTATTTTTTGTACAATCTATGAATAATAAACAGCTGACTCTGGAGATAAGGAACCGATTCCTGCAAATGTTCTTATCCAGACAAGGAGCAAACTAGTTTGTTAGAGATCGATTCTGATTTTATCATCAGAAAAAGATTGTTAGGTCACAAAGTCACTAGCAACATTAAATAATTCAAGAATGATATTATATTTGCACCTAAGTTATACAATGAATAGAAATGTAATTTCAAAGGTGATTACAGCTTGGATACTTTCAAAAGGGCAGACTGCTGACAGCAGTGTAAACTCCTGTGTGTTATCATGCTATTTCCCATTATTGTATTTGTCTGTATTAAATCAAAGTCTTTGAATGCTACTTAAATTCTAAGCAAAGTTTAAAGTGGACTTATACTAAAATGTGGAGATTTGCTATTTTATAGGAAGACTATAGATGGATTCATTACACTAAAGCAGTATTCTGAAAAATCTACAATTTGCCTTGTGTTCCTTCTGATAGTATATCTGCAGGCGAACCCACTCTTCTATCAAATAATGGGACTTTAAAGCACATGAGGCTGTCACTGAGGTGAGCACACAAGAATGTAATGGTAAAAATTAATTTATCACACACCCCAAGGAGCTGCTGGTTTGATTGGGCTTACCGTTACCTTCTTCTCCTCGATTTGTGTCTAGGGGTTTCCCGTTGCAGATGGCCCAGTAACTTTAGAGACCGACGACAGATCCGCATAAAGGGATTTTTATTTGCAAAAATGTAGACAATGAACAGTCTCTTAAAATAGGATCAGAGGGTTAGGAAGGAAGTTCAGGTACTCTTAGCCCTTGTACACATGGTCGGAGATTCCGACGACAAAATCCGTCAGAGTTATTCCTACGGATTAATTCCGGACGAGGTCCGGAAGTGATGTTGCATACACGCGGTCGGACCAAGTTGTCGGTATTTACAGTTGCCAAGAACGCAGTTACGTAAGCCGCGTACGGCGGGACTAGAAAAGGGAAGTTCAGCACTACGTCTGGCACCCTTTGGGCTCCTTCTGCTGATCTTGTGTGTATCGTGTGTTAGTAGAAGTTTGGTGAGAGACGATTCGCGCTTTTCAGATTATTCAGATCGCTACTGCTCTTCAGTTTCTGCTTGTCTTTGCGTATCTGATAATCGGTGCGTGCAGTCGGTAAGTATTTGTTTCTCATTGTGGACTATATCTTGGTATAGTATGCTTTGATTTGCATTTATTATTGTCTGCTTGCTTCTGCTATTCAGTTCATTCTTTCAGGCCTTGCTGTTTATCGGTGCTTTCTGTTGTCCTTCTGACTAGCCGACCGTTTTGAAACCATGTTTCGTCTACGTACTCGTCCTAGAGTTTGTGCTGTGCAGGGGCTTCGTGTTGGGGTTCTTACTTTGACACAAGCCCGGTCCATGAACAGTGAGGGGAGGCGTTTGTGGACCAAGAATTGGTTGCACCAGCGTGACCAGTTCTCGCACATGCCTCTGCTCCGTGAGATCCGGGAGAATAATCCTGATTATTTCAGGAATTATCTCCGGATGACGGACCCTGTTTTTGACCGTCTGCTGGCTTTGCTGACCCCTTATATCACCAGGCAGGATACCTGCATGCGGCAAGCCATCACCCTGGAGCAGAGGCTCATCGCCACGTTGCGCTACTTGGCGACTGGGAGAAGCCTTCAGGACCTCAAGTTCTCTACAGGCATCTCCCCCCAGGATCTGGGGATCATTATTATAGAGACCTGTTCTGCCATCATTCAGGTCCTGCAGAAGGACTATATGAAGGTAAGTTTGCTTCAATTCATGCAGAGTGACATTTTTTTTTTGGTTGTGCCAAACTCATTAGGAACCCCCTCCCCCCAACTGCTAGGTCAGCTGATAGCAATCCTCTATCTGCTGACTTTACCAAACCCAATACACACTCTACCTACCCTTTTTATGGTTACATTTATGGATGAATTCACCTAAGAATGTTGCGCTACTTGGCGACTGGGAGAAGCCTTCAGGACCTCAAGTTCACTACAGGCATCTCCCCCCAGGATCCGGGGATCATTATTATAGAGACCTGTTCTGCCATCATTCAGGTCCTGCAGAAGGACTATATGAAGGTAAGTTTTATCCTTTAACAACACATTCTATGTATTTCATGATTGCTAATGTCTTGCATTTCTTTCCTCATTCCCTAATTACCATCATTGCAATATGCTCAAATTCATATGCTCTGCCCCTTTGTCCTCAGGCATATTTGCCTCACTAACTTCCCTACCATGCTCTTCTTGGCCCATAAAACTATAGTCTAGTCACTTAACAATGTCTTTTGTCAGCTCCATAGTATTGCTTTCCCCTAAACACCCCCTAAAATGTCTACAAATGTGATGTGTGTGCTTCAATTCATGCAGAGTGACATTTTTTTTTTTGGTTGTGCCAAACTCATTAGGAACTCCCTCCCCCCAACTGCTAGGTCAGCTGATAGCAATCCTCTATCTGCTGACTTTACCAAACCCAATAAACACTCTACCTACCTTTTTTATGGTTACATTTATGGATGAATTCACCTAAGAATGTAGTGCAAGGGCCTGCCTCAATACTTTCAAATGCTATATTTTTTATTTTTCCCCCCCTATTATTATCTTGATATGTAATAGCAGAATGTCAAAATGTGCTTCCATTTTGTTTTCTTTTTGGGATTATGAGACTTATTACCTGTCCGATGGGCTGCCAATAGTGTAAGTAAGGAGGGGCTTCCCAAAGTATCACACATTATTTAGGCATTCAGCTCTCAATCAAGTGGAGAGGGTTACCTGTCCAAAACATCCCCCCCCATCATTTTTTAGCAAGGGCCCATCAGATGGGAGGGATGGGGGGGATGGGGGGTGGTGGAGGGATGGGGGGGTGATGACTCTGATAAGGGGACCTTATACTTTAGGCTTTAAATACTCAGTTCCCAAAATGTTATACTAATCTTGGCCAAAAACGTTTGTGTATAATCTGCTTGCCATGTTGATTTGTCAAATTAATAATTTTTGGTCTTGTTTCACTCCACAGTGTCCTTCAACGCCACAGGAATGGCAGACTGTGGCCTCCCACTTTGCCAGTCCGTGGAACTTTCCCAATTGTGGAGGAGCAATTGATGGGAAGCACGGCCGCATCGTCCCACCACCCAACTCGGGGTCATACTATTTTAACTACAAGGGGTTTCATAGTATCGTGATTTTGGCGGTGGTGTCTGCAACCTATGAGTTTTTGGATGTGGACATGGGGCAAAATGGATGGATGTCAGATGGTGGAGTGTTCGCATGGACGGAGTTCTACTGGCGTCTCCAGAGTGGCAGTCTGGGCTTGCCACCCCCAGAGGAGAATCAGGAAGGACTCCCGTTCATCTTCGTCATGGATGAGGCGTTTGCCCTGGCGAACCATCTGATGCGGCCTTTCCCGATGAGGACCCTCACCCCAGACCAGAGGATTTTTAATTTCCGCCTGTCCAGAGCCCGAAGAGTGGTGGAGAACACCTTTGGCATACTGGCCAGCCGGTTCCGCCTTTTTTTAACGCCTATCCACATGGCGGAATACAAACTAAATCACATAGCGCTGGCCTGCTGTGTTCTTCACAATTTTCTAAGACGACATTCTGCGAACTATGTGGTCTCAATTGTCCAACAAGAAGCAGACTTGCTGGAAAATGATAACCTCACAGGCCTTGAACCTGCTCATCCTGGCTTGCCCCCCCCCAAAGCACCCGTGAGGTTAGAATCCAATACATGGGCTACTTTGTGGGTAGGGGGGGGCATTGATATGCCAGACAATGTCTGAGCGGCATTTTCAGAATACATTTTTCTTTGAAACTCCTTCATTTACTGCTTGGCTTGCTTTTAGGTGTCTCCTATGTAAATGTATGTTTTTTCTTGCTGTGCCTTTTCCACCAACAGTGCAAACCCAAGTTCTGAGTGAGATGAGGGGACACTCTCTTCTGCAGATAAGCTTATTATGTTGTGGGTCTGCTACACACACACCTTGTTTTTGGTAACTAATGTATGTAGCGCATTACTGACCAAAATCGTGCTCATTTTCAGCACCATGGCAGGAAAATGGCATGATTGTCAAAATTAACACATCACTGTGTGTGTTTTTTACTAAAGGCACTTCCACTATGCACTACAAGTGCACTGCAAAAGTACACCTGAAACTGCACTTGGAGTGCAAAGTGGAGTTACCTTTAGTAAATAACACCCATTCTCACCGAAAACAACAATTTTACTCCAAATACATCTTTTGTGCAATGAAAAAGGAAGCCCCACATTGTTGATAATTTAATTTTTTAATCCAAGCACATTCACATGTGCGTTTAGAAAAGGGTTTTACAACAAACCAACAAATTGTGTGTATCAAAAACAGTCTTTCAGGTAATTTTTTTTACACTTTGTGTTTTTGTGTAAACAGGCATGTAGCAAAGCGTAACATACAGAATACAGGAACTTACAAAGTTCAACTTTGAAAAGTGAAGACAATATCAGACATGAGTATGTACAAACTGGGCTGATATTGCCTTCATCACCCCTGGAAAATCCAAATTTGGAAGATGCACACAGTGTGTCAACATGTGCTATCTCCCATCATGGGGGATCAATGTACAGGTTTTGGGGCTGCAACCCCTTCATCTCAGCCACTTTCCACAAAACACGTACATTGATCCCCCATGATGGGAGATAGTGCATGTTTGCATCTTCCAAATTTGGATTTTCAAAAAATAGAAAAGTTGTGGTTTAAAATCCAAAAAAAAAAACCCTAGCTAGTTTGGGCTGTTTCACACTCTCCCCAAAACATCAATGATGTTCTTCATTTTATTTTTAACATCATTGATGTTTTGCTGTATATTTTCTCAATCCCAATTGCACCCCATTATCTCCCCAATCAGGATCTGGGCACTTTCACTGGTAAAATGAGATTCTTCTTCCACATCACCTACAAAACAAAGCAAAAAAACACACCATGTATTATAAATATGGTGACATACATTGATGAGCTTACCGGAAGCTGTGTTCTCCGACACTCACCTGTTGTGGTGACAATTTGTCCAACTTCAACAATCTCTCCTTCCTCCTCCTCCTCCTCCTGCTCCTCTGCTTCTGGTTTTGGAATTTGGCCTTCTTTGGGAGGGGTGTGGTCCCTGGTGTCCTCATACTTGCCGAGTCTTCTCTCCCCTATTAGAATGTAAAAAAAGAATAATTATCACACAGAGGGCAGAAATAGGAATATGAAACATTGCTTGGAAGTGTTGTACAATTGTGTTTTTTGGCCGAGTTCCAAGGTGAGAACATTATTGTGGACACTTTGTTAAGCTGGAATACTTACCTGCAGAACGATGTTTCTAACGAACGAATGAAACAATGAACTTGAATCAAAGCACATGGAGCAGTATGCAAGCAAGAATAATCATATGAACACACGACAACTACTTACTTTTTTGAAGAACACGCTTGAGCCTAGAGGCGATTCAGTTCGCATTGTGCGCTATACAAGTATTTCATTCATTCATTCATTCATTCATCCTTATGTACTGCTGGTGCTCCCTCAGTTTCAGGTATGACCAGCGTTTTCTCAGTTGATCCATGGATCGGCGTACCCCAAAATTCTTATGAAGACTCTTCACAACTTTATTCATGATCTTGGCCTTTCTGATATTTGGGTTTGGGTAAGGTCCATACTTCCCATCATAGTCAGTCCTGTTCAATATGTCCACCATCTCCAACATCTCTCCAAAATACATATTTGAGGCCTTAAATCTTCTCTTCCTGTATCGGGACGTTTCAGGCTCCGGGCTTTCCTCACCCTCCTCCTTGTTAGTGGAACTCTGATTGCGCACCTGCGTTCTCTCCACCATGTGCTCTCCCCACTGCGTCAAAAGCGAAGGGGCGGGGAATAGTCTAGAAAGAACGTCAGGGGCAGGTGGAGTTTCACGCATGCGCACTGCATATAAAACGCAACACGCGCGTGTCGTCTGTACGATCTGTGAACAGAGGGAGACGCTGAGGCGATGAACGTGCAAACGAAGGTAAAATTTTGAACTTGGTACATCACTAGGCTATACTGCTTCTAGATTGAGTCCTGCATTAGTGGAGTTTAGCCTGACATTAGGGTTTGTCTTGTGTTGTGTCTTGCAGACATTATGGACGGGTTCAATTATCATAGCTTCCTCCCTCTGTTCATCAATAAATACAGAGAGATGCCCTGCCTGTGGCAACCAACACACCCTCAGTATAGTAACAGACAAAAGAGGCAGGCAGCAATGGACAAACTGGTTGAGTTTGTGAAGCCGGTGGTCCCCAGGACAGACGTCAACTATTTAAAAAATAAAATCGTGGCCTGAAGAGTACATATCTGAAGGAGAGGACCAAGGTGCTGAAGTCCATGCAATCTGGAGCTTCAGCAGATGACGTTTATGTCCTCAGGCTGTGGTATTATGACAGGATGCAGTTTCTGTCAGACCAGGCTGAGGTCAGAGAATCACTCTCTACTCTTCCTTCCACGCATCCTATGCTACATTCCACACCCGCTGAGTCTTCCAAAACCCAACCTGGGCCTTCCACTCAGGAAGAACTGGGGGAGCCCAGCTTGAGCCAGGTATAGTATTGTTGTACATATTTTTGGAGTATAAATGATGTTAACTTGATTTTTGCTCACTAATTGCTGAATTTAGAAAGTGTTTCACACGTCAATAGACAGTAGTGGCCAAAACCTTGGGGACAAGAAAGAAAAATGCTGGGCACAGAATGATAGTCTTTTCTATTGGTTAACAATTTGCAACAGTTTTGATGTGAAAATTGTGTGTGTTTGATGAACCAAAAAATAAAACTATGTCCCTTTTTCATACACAGGAAGAACTCAGCCAGGAACAGGAGGGTGGCTGTGGAAAGTGGCAGCCAGGAGGAGGTGGGGGTAAGCGGCAGCCAGGCGGTGGGTGGGCAAAGGAGTCTCACAGAATGCCAGGTCCCTCCCCTCCGCCTTCCACGCAAAAGGGCGAGAAAGGGGGGGAATGTGGAGGAGTCGGCCCTGAGGCTGATTGGGGAGGCATCAGTGGCCCTCCAAGCAAAACCCACCTATCAAGAGGCCTTGGTTGCATGCAAGCTTGAGAAAATGGAGGAGGGGCAACAGCTCTTGTGTGAGGAGGTTATAATACACACCCTTAACAAGGGTGCGTTGGGCCAAATGACACAAGAAACACACCTGTGTGGTTTGGCCCATTCCCCTCCTCCTCCTCCTTCTGCCACACCTCCAGCACCACAGCCACAGCCTGGAAGGAAGCGTGGAAGGAAGACCAGAGAGTGATGACCTGGGTTCAGTCTGGTCTGACAGAAGATGCAGCCTGTTGTAGTACCACAGCCTGGGAACATAGATGTCATCTGCTGCTGTTCCGGGTTTCATGGACTTCAGGACCAGACTTCTCTCCCACAGACATGTACTCCTCAGGCCACCAAGTTTTGCGTTTAAATAGTTGATGTGTGCCCTGGGGGCCAAAGGTTTCGCTAATCTCCCCAGTTTGTCCATCGCTGCCTCCCTCTTTATTTGTTACTGACACCTAATTAAAGGTTTTTTTTGTTTGAAGAAATACTTGCATATGTGTTTGACTTCAAAAAGGTTGTTTTGGTGTTTGACTTTAAAAAAAACAAAGTGAAATGAATAACAAGGGGTACCAACACTAAACAACCTCCTGTAGATTAAAAAAGAAAATATAAAAAATATAATAATGTTGTTGTGGTAAGTTTACACACAAAACACACCCCAAAAAATGGAAAGATGAGCAAACTGTCAAAAAAGGAGATGTTTAGGAAAAAAAAAAATGCAGCCAAAAAAGAATAAACAAAATATAAAATTGTGCAGATGTGACGAATTCTAAAATTGTATTGCCGAAATGAGTAAAAAAGAGTCAGGAAATACGTTCGGGAGAAGTGTGTGTGACTATGAGCATCAAAAGAAGTTCCTTCTTGCAGCATTGTAAAGAACAAGAGAATGTGCTTCATGAAAGAATTTTTAACATTGCAGCGTGACGAATGTGCGATTACGAGCAGTAGTTTTACCTGAGCGAGCGATTCCGTGTCCAAATTTGATTGTGAGCATGCGTGGCACCTTGTCCGTCGGAGTAGGCTACACATGATCGGATTATGTCCGATCGGAGCATTTTGTCTGAAAATATTTCCGGCAAGTTGGAAAAGTTGGTCCGACGGATATTCCGACGGAAACAGTCCGATGCAGACCACACACAATCGGAATATCCGACAAAACGCTCCGATCAGAAACATTCCGCCGGAATCTCCGACCGTGTGTACAAGGGCTTAGTGTCAAAGTCAATAATGAAGGACTTGCTTACTTTGACTAAATCCAGAGAATAGCTATTCACAACTGGATGTTCACTCAAGTTGGATAGTCCCTCTCTCACAAGGCCTAGCAGCCAACAAGGTACTTTACTCAGGAACAAGTCTCTGACACAGATGTTGTTGTAGAACATACAGAAATAAGTCTCTGCCACAGATGTAGTTGTAGAACATTCAGGAAACTAAAACTTGAGGAACACTCGTGTGATACTTGGATCTTTCAGCCAGCTTGGCGATACTCACGAGACTGGATTCACTTAGGTACTTTAGCCCCACCAGGCTCTTGCTAAGAAACCAACCTTCTTCTGAAGAGTCCTCCCCTGGATAGCTATGAAGTTACTGGGCCTCTCCACCGGACCACCTTGGAATCCTTCTTTCGTTTCCTTGCTTCAGGCTAGCCAGACCCAAGACAATAAGTCGGGTGGATCCGCATCCCAGGCCATAGCCTTCCTGGGGGCTGGTCAGGAGGACCAGGACCATGGAGTCAGAACATACTTCTGGGCCGGAACTCTGAACCACGTGACAGCCGCATCTTAAGTACCCTCTCCCAGAAAGCACAGCAAGAGTGACACTCCCACTGGGCAGGCTCCGAGAGAGAGTAACCTTAAAGCACCCAACCAGACTGTGGTTCCATGCCTGCCAGAAGAGACAGTGCCCCTTGTGACCAGGCTGAACATCCTATAGTCTAGTCAGACTGATGCCGAGGTCCAAATTTAGAACAATTGTACCCAAACCAAACTGCAGTTCAGGTGTAACCTTAACTTTCAAAAAACATAACGCATGCTCTTCAGGAGCCGGCGCTACATACATACATAAAAAAACATAAAAAATTACAAAAACACTAATGCCCTGTACACACGGTCGGAATTTCCGATGGAAAATGTGCGATCGGATCGTGTTGTCAGAGAATCCGATCGCATGTGGGCTCCATTTGACTTTTTCCGTCTGAATTTCCGACACACAAAGTTTGAGAGCAGGATCTAAAGTTTTCCGACAACAAAATCCGATCGTTGAAATTCCGATCGTGTGTACACAATTCCAATGGACAAAGTGCCACTCATGCTCAGAATAAATTAAGAGACCACAGCTATTGGCTACTGGCCCATTTATAGTCTCGACATACGTGTTGTACATCACCTCGTTAAGAACGATCGGATTTTCCGACAACTTTGTCCAACCGTGTGTATGCAAGACAAGTTTGGCACAAAATCCGTCGGAAAAAATCCGATGGATTTTGTTGTCAGAATGTCCGACTGTGTGTACAGTGCATAAGTCACATATGGCTATCGCCAATATTGATGCTTAGATCCTATTAAAACTTTAGAGGATGCTGGTGAATGGAGGAATTCCAGCATGTTTCGCAGAGCCAAGAGTTTGCTTCTTCTGGGCTACTCTACATGCATCTAGAGTTGTCAATCAAATTACAAAACACATCATTATGATCACATTTCAACATTTTCAGTTACTTTACTAGTGTACCAAGTGCTCACCACTTATAACATAAACTGTCTATGACCCCCAGCATAACAGGGAGAATTAAACCATCATTCGGCTAGCGGTCAATAGTGTCAGAACTACTGGTCCAGTCTGGTGGACATCAGATTGTGACCAAAATGATCGGATAATCATCACCTGATACAGTACCTATAATGCCAGATTAATGCATTCAGATGCAAAGAATACATCACCATCTGTTCTCATCACTATCAGTACTCTGTTTTCAGATTCAGTTTGCATTGTGCGCTATACAAGTATTTCATTCATTCATTCATCAGTAATCTGCATAAACATATGTCTAATAAATCTTTATTACAAGGTACCACAGGCAGTCATGATCAGAGGGACATCTATGTATGCATATGACTGCACCTGTACTATCCATAGATACTAAGTGCAATCACAAGGAGGGGATCCAATCACAATGATCTAAAATATAATACAAACACCCCCTCACCATCTGCACAGAAAGCACACGTCCCACTGGGCCCTATCCAACCCACGCCAATACACACATAGGCAAGCCAATCCATGGGCAGTCAACACATCCCCATTGTCACTGCAGCCTTAAAAGAGAATTATGGGATTATATTTTATCCCATATTCATATTTACCTAGGTTTGATGCTGCATCTGTCCCCTGCTGTCTCCTCACCGAGAAACGAGCCACCGAACATTGCCGTTTCACCTCATGCACCAGGTCCGGGCCCAAAACAAAATGGGAATATGGAGATGCTGTCAAGTACAGACATACCCCACTTTTAAGTACACAATGGGGTTTATTTACTAACACTGAAAAGTGCAAAATCAGGCTCACTTCTGCAAAGAATCCAATGAGCTTCTAACCCCAGCTTGTTCAATTAAGTATTTGTAATAAAGCATGGAAGCTCATTGGTGTCTATGCAGAAGTGAGCCTGCTTTTAAGCTCACTTCTGCCTGTATACATAGTGAATTTGTGATGGGTAACACACTACCACACGGCTATTTATGTTTGGGGAGGAAAGTAATGCCAACCCCAATGTATATAAAGCACTAGGAGCAACCCCTAAAACTAAGCAAACCAAACAGAACTCCAACTCAAGGGGAACCCCTTTAGACCTAGCCCATATGCCACAGACCCTGATGACACTGGCACGAATAGGGAAGTGGTCATTTGTGGTCAAACACACATAGAATCACCATCATTGGATGTAGTGAATGTATCCTCTTACCAGCTATCCCAATCTGAAACTAAGGTCCTTAAACTTGGCCTGAGTTTTTGTCCCCTTCAAAGAATTTATAAATTTGAACTAGTGAAAGATTTGCATCTATTTGCAAGAAATCTAACTTATAAATATATATTTGAAAAGGAACGGGGATCAACAGGAACAAGGGACGAGGATATGTTCAAAGATTTTAAAGCTCAAGACTTTCGGACAATAAAAATTCTGATCCAACTACTAGATGAGACTGAGTCCTCTTCCTCCAGTGAGGAGGACTCAGATCTTGAGCAAGAACCTGTCAAATTTAAGGCCAAGTCTCAGAAATTTCCCCCACTTCAGACATGCCCAGCTGTCTGGGCATTTCTGAAGCAAACCATGAAAGAAATTGAAAGTCTACCTCAAACACGTCAACACAGTAATAACCTCACACAATCACAACAGGAGGCATTGACAAGCCTAACCCAGAACGACCAAATATTCATCAAGCCCTCCAATAAGGGAGGAAATGTGGTCGTAATGTATAGGAGTCAATATATATAGATGTGTGACACTATTTTGAAAAATGAAGAATGGTATAAGTTGGTTCCTGAGGACTTGCTTATTGATCTCCGGTCTCAATATAAATCTCTAATTATCAATGCCTATCATCAATTCTTGATTGATAAGGACTCGTTTGAATATCTTGATATGAAATGGCCAAATTTGCCATCCTTTTACACCCTCCCAAAGATCCACAAGAATCTGACTAAACCTCCTGGAAGCCCAATAGTCTCGGGAATTTACCATTTGAACTGTCTGTTACACTTAGGATGTTCATTTATTAAATAAGAATTTTGATGGATCTTGAACTGCAGCCATTTCTTTAGTGTTGATCATATGCGGAGGCAAGCCGAGGCGGGCACCTGTGATATCATTAGGCTTGCTGTCTCACCTTGGAGCAGCAAGTTCTTTTGTTTGGTCTCGGGAATAGGTTGTCACACTGAAAGGGCAAACCAATATATAGATAGTCGACTTAGACCCCATGTTATGGGACTACTGTCCTATTTGAAAGATACGCTCGAACTATTAAAAGTAATCGTGGGGCCTAATCGTCCCACCAGGAGTGATTTCAGTGGCTATAGACACTGAGGCCCTATACTCCAGCATCCCCCATAAGAAGGGAGTTGAAACAGTTTCAGCCTTCCTGAGGGAACAGGACCGGACTAGTTGGCCAATGGGTGACCTCATCATGCAACTGTTGGACCATGTCCTTACAACAAACATATTCCTTTTCAATGGATCTGCCTACCTCCAGGTGCAGGGGGTTGCGATGAGGACTTCTTCTGCCCCATTGTATGCCAACCTGTACCTGGGGGTTTGGGAAAGATCCTTATTTGTGGATTGCGATGCGTCAGTGTACCTTCGCCACATATCATTGTAGCAGAGGTTTATAGATGATGTGTTACTCATTTGGACATTTCTCTTAACATTGAATCATACATTACCTGTTCTCTCACATTCTCTCACATGTACTCTTACCAGCATAATCATTACTACTAGCATTACATTTTTTGATGCTTCAGAACCTAATTCCAATTATTTGCACTGGAAACTTGTCCCTCTCTAGATGTGCTCAGACACATGGGGCTTGGTTTGTTATAACTGGAGAGTGCAAAATCTGGTGCAGCTGTGCATGGTAGCCAATCAGCCTCCAGGTTTTTGTTTTTTTGTCAAAGCCTAATTGAACAAGCTGAAGTTAGAAACTGGGAAACACTTTTTGAAAGATAAATAGTGCATTCTATATACAACTATATAGATCAGACTAAAATGAGGGACAAATGAGGAGGAAAGAGGGACAGAGGGACATTGGGGGTTATTTACTAAGAGCAAATCCACTTTGCACTACAAGTGCAAACTACAAGTGCAAAGTGCACTTTAGCTTGTACATGATTGGATAATAAAATCAGCAGAGCTTCCCTTCATTCCATATCTACTCTTCGGATCTACAGTGACTGCATTTCCAAATGCACTTTCAGTGCAATTTCAAGTGCCCTTTGCACTTGTAGTTTGCACTTGTAATGCAAACTGAATTTGCTGTTCATAAACAACCCTCATCGTTCCAAATCAGGCACAGTTCCCCAAAATCAGGGACAGTTGTGAGCTATGCACTCCTGCAAACTCCTCTGCACTGTTAAACGGGTCTTCTCCCTTGCACCCAGCAGTCTAAGGTCCTCTGATGTCACCAAGAACTATGGAGTATGCACATTGTACATGAGGATGCCAATGGACAATCAACAGCCGCAACAGAAGGGAGCACCATTTGAGAGGGGAACCAGAGCATCAGGTAACTAAAAGTGCTCTTCTAGATTAAATAATCAGCTAGCCATTCCAATTCAGGGGCAGCCCCACTGCAAGGGAGGATTTTTTAGTTTTCTGGAGTTCAAACTTGTCAGGATCATGGTCCTTTGTGAATAAATCCCCAAAATATATAATTTGGACACAGGACAAACTATATTAAATGATGCAGTATATTTTTTTCTATTTTAATATATTTCCTCTAGCAATATACTGAATCTGTTTGCTCTTGAACCATTACTGTAAATGAAAACAAGTACTTCTCAAAATCTAAAATACTGTCAGTACAAAAAAAGCAAAAAAAATAAAAATAAACAATAAACACTGAGGCACTTTGTGCTAGAGCTAGTACATCTTCCAGTGATAAATATAGCTACGAGCTTCATCCGCATGTCCTGCTTTTAATGATTTCTCAGTGCATTTACTGTTACATATGTTTTTTATGTATGTCCCTTTGGTCATAGGGTAGTTTTAAACAAAATCATCTACATTATGCTCATAAAGAAAAGCAAACTAACTTATCAAGTTTCATTACTCATAGATACTGGGCAATATTACCATTTCACAGAAGGAAAAAATGAGCTAACCAAATAACTTATTACAAGTATTTATATAGGACTAACAATTTACACAGCATTTTATGTATGTGTGTATATATATATATATATATATATATATATATATATATATATATATATATATATATTTATTGTATCTCACAAAAATGAGTACACCCCTCACATTTTTGTAAATATTTTATTATATCTTTTCATGTGACAACACTGAAGAAATGACACTTTGCTACAATGTAAAGTAGTGAGTGTGCAACTTGTATAAGAGTGTAAATTTGCTGTCCCCTTAAAAAAACTCAAACACAGCCATTAATGTCTAAACTGCTTAGCCACTTAACCACTTAGCCACTGCGCTGATCGAAACTGCCCTTATATTTCCACTGAAGAAAAGTCAGAGAAAATGCCTACCAATAACACAGATAAATAGCAAGCACTCCATTTCTATAGTTAATTTGAACTAATTTTTCCCAATTAAAGGATTATACAAATAGTATTTCATCACAGCTAGAATTTTGTTGCCACAAATGATAAGTCTAATAACACCTTCATATACCATTTTTGTTGTGGAAGATCTTACAGGGCCCATTTCTAAGATCTGGAGAAAAAAAGAAAATAAAAATTGAGAAAATGTTGTATTTTACCCATAATGATAGCTTTTATATAGAGGCCAGTTTGTGTTGTAAAAAGTTGACCTAGGTTTTCACCAATGTGAATAACCAAAGGAATAACCATGTGAAAAAAATTAGAAACAATAGCCTGGGCTTTGCAGTACAAAACATCTGGTAGAAAATGCCCAAACCTTAGTTAACAATATAGAAAAAATGGGTATCTCTAAGATAATTAAAAAAATATATAACACCAAAAATTATATCATATAGCGATAACAATAAATAACAAAAAGAGTTCATATTTAAGTGTCAATCTTGACTAGTGATAGTAGTCCTTAGTGATCTATAAGCCTCTCTGGACCACTCCAACAAAGTGCTTCAATGCATACCACCACTAATCCAATGCACTCACCAGAGTATGTTAAAAGTTGTGCAAAGAATGCAGATAATGTGCATAACCTCTGAGTGAAATTTCTTCAAAATGTTGAAAACTAAGTGTAATCAAACAAATCACATAAAAATATGTATGAAAAACTGTCTAAATATATCATATAAAGTGCTAAATGCAATAAATAAATAAAAAGTGCTGCCAGTCCATAGTGAAAATCAAAACTAAAGTGCTACTAACGTGCAGAAAATGGTGTCAACCAAAAATGGTTCAATAATAAAGTCCAAATAAGTGACTGTGCTCTTAAAGTTGAAATTCCCACGGCCAGATGTCGATAGCAATTCCACTGGTGCGCTCACAGTGCTCACAGTGCTCTTACCTCATAGGCATTAAAAATTGCCTTAAATAGATGCCTTAACCAACTGTGGGGGCCCTTCGATTCATGGTACAATTTAGCCAGATTCCAGAATGAGCGACAACTAGAAGTGCTAGATGAATGCTTGCATAGATTGGCAATATCCACATGTAAAGATGAATAAGCTTCCAATACTGTATTACCCAAATAACAGACTACTTAAAAAAATGGCTGCTTACATTAGAAATGCAATAAAATGGCAAAACAAAAGGAACATCAGCGTTCACCGCCGCCACCTACGTTACTTCCGGTATTCCGATGTTTACTTCCGGTCAGCGGTAACGACTTCCAGTTTGTGGCGATTACTTCCGGTTATGTGCTGTTAAAATCACCAGAGTATGTTGCTGCACAAATTATAGGCAGCAAACAGGGCTCAAAGGTATCATCCAAATTCAATAATGCAACCCTGGAGATTCTTTTTGTTATTTACTGTTTTCACTGTATGATATAATTTTTTGTGTTATATATATTTAATTATCTAAGCGCTGCACTGTTTTTTTTTTTTTTTTTATAAAGGAATAACCAGTAGTTTGTCTGATCAACTATACTAACGGTAGTAGGTCAACTGAAACTATTAAGGAAAATCAAGGTAGGCAGTGGATAGGTATACCAACAACAAGGCAGAAAGTGTACCCGATACTGCTTTCATTCAATGAAAGATAACTGCACTCATTTGCTGTCCATAGTTGTTACGCACTTTCCAGTCCAGAATGACTCTCTAGCCATGGCCAGCAATGGGGATGGAGGTTAAAGCAATCAGGATACTGGAGTCAGCACTGTGAAACTTGATGACAAAATGTGGAGAATGCAGTGTTCAGAAGCAGACAGGTGGTGCAAAAGTTCCCCCCACTTCCAGATGAATGGTAGGATAGTACATTTATATTTGAACCTATTAATATGTTATCAGACTCACTCCCTGCAGGGTTTTTATTTGTAGATATTAGCAACATCTCACAGATTGGTAATGAGAGTATGCTTGAGGTTTGAATGTGCATTCAGAATCTGGATTTTTAACTAGCAGACAGCCATAGCCAGGAAGTAGGTGGAAAGTTAGAGTAGGTGGCAGACAAGTTCAAAAATCAAGCCAAAATGACAATGAAGATCATCAGAGTACTGAATAGGGATGATCTCCACTAAACAGAGATCAGTTTATTCATACTTGCATAGTCCAGTGAACTTTGTGTACTGGTGGTAAAGTACTGTACTCCAAAAATCCTTTACCAGAATAATTTCAGTTAAAAGGGCAATAGTATACTATTTCACAGGTTGACTCTTTCCCCATAATCGTCTAATGTATTAAAATCATGTGATACTGCTAGGTTATCCAGATTAACTTAAAATGGAATTAAACACACCAATTTACAGGTTTCTCAAATCACCTACATTCAAGGCATGCCATAAATCAGTGTTTCTCAAGCTTTTTTGTCTTGCGGTGCACCAATAAGATCAAAAAAAAAAAAATCACAAGGCACACCTGAAAAGATTTAACACATTTTGTGGTGAAGAATTTATTTATTTTTACATATATATTTAAATTTAATGTAAAGGATGTGCCTGCTTTCGAGAGCAAATTAGATGGAAGTGACTGTAATCTTCTTTGTACTTTCGCTTGCTTTCTTGCTTTTCATTTAACAGTTTCTCTTTTAGAGTTCCAGACATGAGACATGATTAAGTATTTCTCCATCGCTAAACAATGAACAAACTTTATGAATTTGAAGATTTTAGTGTTGCGCAATATACATATAGGCTTCTAGTCACCAGACAGCAGAAATTCTCTGACTACAACTTTGGGCGATTGAGTTAGTGATCAGTAACTCAATCGCCCAAAGTTGTAGTCAGAGAATTTCTGCTGTCTGGTGACTAGAAGCCTCTATATGCAGAAATGCACACTTACCCTAGGAACTGGAGCAAGTTATTCATCATTATCTGATTAAGGCTGTAACCTCACAGCCGTGAGGTAAGGGCACATCCATTCATTTCACTGGATAACAGGAAGGAAAAGTCACTACACCTGTATGCCTGCACTTGCCACTGGAGTTTGAAGCAAAGTGTTTTTTTCTTTAGAACACAGCACGTTTACAATCTTGAATAGTTCATATTGACTATTAGCACTTTTATTCGTTTGATTTATTTATTTTTTCATCATTTTTTCACTTGCAATTGTTACGTTTTGTATTGCTGCTAGCATCATTTGCACGTAAACGCACTGCATGGAATACTCACTTTGTTTATATGCTTATTGGACTCATTGAGATTTGTTTCTTTTTTCCCTCGGCATGTCACATGGGATTGTGCTTATGTGAATATCTGTAAATTGTATATATTTTTGGCTATATATTTTGGATTGTCACTCTATTTATTTTTTCCACTTGGCACATTATATTGCAGTTTTGCACAGCTTCTTTGATTGTTAGTATTTACGATTGATATTTTTAGCATCTACGATTGATATTTTCATTTATTATTTTTTTTGGCATTTATATATGATTGCTATTTTTATTGCTCATTTTAGTACATCACACACTTTACTAATTTAAAAGGCACTATTATACATTTAGTCACTATCCATACTTTTAATCTCTTACTATTATCTCCCTATCTACAGCCTCCTTGTTCCCTTGCTTATTTTCCCCCCTTCCCCCCCCCCTCCTCCCCCCCTTTACTTTTCTGTATATTGCGCAACACTAAAATCTTCAAATTCATATTGTTTAGGGAGTAGGCTAAGCTCCCCTCCAGTGCTTGCAGCAATTTTTCATTTTCCTTGTTTGGTTGGTTGGCGCAGAGGTATTTTACACACCAAATGAACAAACTTTATTTATAAGCACAAAAGTTGGAATAGAACGGTCTCTATTATTATAATTTAATTAGAGCGGTTGAGTTCTTCCTAGATCTTGCACAAGTCTCGCATTGCAAAAGGAACCAATTAATGACAGACTGACAGAGATTGCATTTTTATATATGTTACTTTAACCCTTTATTTTTTTTGATATGTTCAAGGTTTCAAAACGCTTAATTTCAAATATTTTTCAAAACTCCTACGGCACACCTTCAAATCTCACATGGCACACAGTTTTAGAATCACTGTCATCAATTATAACTGATACAGTTACTAGTGTGCTTATGTTAGCTCTGAACCAAACTGTCAATCCATCAAATGGCAGGTGTCATAGCTGATCACACGTATAGCACCATGGCAACTGCAGATCAAGCAGAGGCTAAGGCTGGCCATACATGAGTCTTTTTTTTTTTTGATCAATCAGCAGATTGAACTAAAAAAAAATCCCCCCTGCTGATCTCTGAAAGCAGGGAGAATTACCATCAGAATACACTGAGCAGTGCCACTGGCTGTATACAGCAGCGCTGATTGACAAAAAAAATGTCAACAGGCTTGTTGTACACCAGCGGTAGGCAACCTTGGCCATCCAGCTGTTTTAAAAACTACAAGTCCCATGAGACATTGCAAGACCCTGACAATCACAGGCATGACTCCTAGAGGCAGAGGCATGATGGGATTTGTAGTTTCACCACAGCTGGAGGGCCGAGGTTGCCTACCCCTGTTGTACACAATGGAATCAACTTAGTTACAACCAGCCTGCCCATGCATAGATCCAAATTTGGCTTGTCCCTGCTCAACTGGCCAAATCCTGATGCATGCACAGCTGGCTTAAGAAAGCAGCTTCTTTCTCTGTAAAGAATTGTAGGGTTTAATTCTGCTTTAACAAGAAGAAGGACATGGCCTCTTTACTGTATGTATAAGCTTTTACTATGGAAAAGGCATAGACCTGTTGATGTTAGCTACTGAATTGGTAAGCTCTCCTTTGGGTGAATTTCTGCTAGTTCAAATTGCTGACTCCACTCTGTTAAATTAACCAAGGAGTGTATATGTTATTCTTCTCTTATCTCTGGTAGTGATGCTCCCAGGTTGAGATATTTTATTTATTTTCTGTGAACTGCACAAAGCAGATTTTACATTGAGCATTTAGGTGACATCATAGGCATATCAGCAGCATACCCATATAAAGGAACAGACTAATCCCGCGTACACACGTAGCCAACTATCCGGCGGACTTAGTCTGATGGACTTCCCGCCGGACTGTCCGCCGGACTTTCCGAACGAGCTACTTGCCCACACACGGCACTTTTTCAGCGGACTAATACGGCGTACTAAGTCCGCTGGACTATCCGCCATACTTTTGAAATCAACGGACTCGCCCTTAGATAGCAAGGGATTGTGTCTCAAAAAAACATGGCATAAAGAAGAAAATGCTGCTGGAAGAGCTAGTGATGAGTATGGCATGCAAGTGGTCTTCCATGTATAGTTCTTTATTTTAGGTACTGTGTACATACAGATCAGATGTCCCATTTTGAGGAGGTCAGGGATGGCAACATTGGTATTTTACACAAAAGATTTTCTTTAAACTAACTGCAATAGTCCTGCTGTACCAGCAAACAGCCTGCCGCCAACTTAGAAACATGTAGAAAAAAGCATAATAGTATTTTAAATTCTTGCTTATAGTGTTTTTCCTTTACATACTGTAAATTATGTTTCTACTCACCTGCAATGTGCCTTTAATGTTGCTAGAAAATTTGACCACTCCAGAAAGTGTCAATTCCCTAGCACAACCCAATCCATTCTTGCATGTCATAGCCATTGCCTCTATTGGGAGTGTCTAACTACTGTGTGTTGGCTCAGCTACTCTGTCAACCCTATCACCTTCAATACATTACCTTCTATGTAGTATCCTTGTGAGGAGTGAAGGGGAATACTATAGGGTGTCACTTGAGTCTGCTGGGGCTGCTGACATTACATCCAAGATGGCGGCATCAGCTGTAATCACAAGGCTTTAAGATGCCTATATTGGGTGAGGGGCTTTTTCAAGTAAATAACATGATTAAAACATTTAAAATGCACATCTATGAAAATATTTATGTTGAAATGAACGATCAGGGTAACAGGGTCTTGACACATGTATTATACCTGCTTGGAACTCTTAAGGCTTAAAAATATCTTTATTTGGTTCATATGAATTTTTTGTTGGATTGGACATTAAAAAAAAAAAAAAAGCCTGCTCAACAGCATTTACATACAACAAAGAAGATAGGTTAGTAATAAGGCTCATCAATATAATGTGACTTATTTTCATCAAGGCTGATCATCTAATTATCTTGGGCAGTGAAAGGAAATATTATAAAGCATTACTACAGTATGCAATACATTTTATTCAATGCCTTTTTCAATGCCTTTTTCACAAGAAGAAACCTGGCAAGTGGAACTAATAACAAATTGTTTTCAAAAACTGAAACTATAATTCATTTAAATTTAAATGAATGTTTCCTACCTGTTTAAAAAGTATCTTGTCAATTGACAACTGAAGAGTCTAAGAGGGAATGAAGACTGATTACATAAAAATAAATAACACCCAGAGGGAATTTGTTGGCAGCAAAGTAGCTTTTGTAATAAATGCTGTCACATGCTGAGAGTGCATGGGAGAGCAACACTTTCCAATGTACATGAACTAATGTAAAAGCAAAGCTCAAGCACACTTTAGAAGTTATCTTTCACTGATTTGATTTCAATCACTCCATAATAATTGCATTATTTTTATAAGTAGCACCCCCCACAATCTCATTTTCCATTTCATTAAGTTTGGGAATGCCAAACTGCAACTTTTTTCCTTCTTCTTTTAAACTTTTTTCTTACCTTATGGTTTACTTTTTAGGGCATTCTAAACTTGCTTGTCCTGTATTTTTTTAAGGGTAGGAGGATGGAACTACAGCATGCATCAGGGGGCACAGGCATCCAACACTTCTGTAAGTGTCTGATAGAGGCTGCAGTGCTGGAACAGAGACATGGGCCCCCAAAGAGGAGAGTGGTAAAACATATATAGCCAATTTTTTTTTGTGAGAGACTAGACTTTGCGATTGTAATTTACTCAAATGGTTAAATCCAGCGCATTAAGCTTTATAGGCTGCTATGCTTTGTAATATGACAAGTGCAATTAAGCCCCTTTCACACTGGGGCGGGAGGTGAGTCGGTGGTAAAGCGCTGCTATTTTTAGCGATGATTTACCGTTGGATTTGTGGCGCTATTTGGCCACTAGCGAGGGAGGTTTTACCCCCCGCTAGCGGCCGAAAAAAGGGTTAAAAACAACCACAAAGTGCCTCTGCAGAGGCGCTTTTCCGGCGGTATAGCCGCGGTATAGCCTCGCTGCCCCATTGAACAGTGGTGGAGGAGCGATATACACACCGCTCCTTCACCACTCCAAAGATGCTGCCAGCAGGACATTTTTTACCATCCTGCTAGTGCCCCGCTCGGGGCTTTCACATTGGCAACAAAGCAGCGGCTGTTTCAGGGCACTTTGCAGGCGCTATTTTTAGCGCTGTAGCGCCTGCAAAACGCCCCAGTGTGAAAAGGGTCTAAGTTTTAAATTCTGTTTAAAGGAAACCTTTATGTGAAATACAAAGGTTTCTTCTATGACCTCTTTCTGCTATATGCTATATGCCTGGCTGCTATGTGGAACAACTATGCATCAAGTGAAGTTATTTATTTATTTATTGCAGGTACTTTTATGGAGCTGACGATTTACGCAGCACTTTACATATACAATATTTTTTTAATTCACATTAGTCCATGCTCTCAAGAAACTGACAGCTCAGGAGGAGCTGCTGTACTAACCACCTGATGTTAGTACAGCAATCTCCCCTGCTGTGCTATTGTGTTCTGACAGGGGGACTGCCCCTCTGCCAAAACACTCTGGTCAGTGTTCTCAGGCTTGGCTTAGAGCATTGATCAGCAGCTGGTCGGTAGACCTTTTTCGGTCATGCCCTTTGACAGAAGTCAGCAAAATGGCCAGCTTCTGTTGGACCGACTGCAGTACACATAGACTTTTATTGAACTGGCTGATGCCGCCTGATAATTGGCCTGTGTGTACTAGGCTTAACTCAGATTCATACATATACTAGAACAATTTAGATCAGAGCTAATTAACCTACCAGCATGTCTTTGGAGTGTGGGAAGAAACCTATTCAGGGCACAGGAAGTACATGCAATCTCCAGGCAGGTAGTACCGTAGTTGGGATTTGATCCAATGACCCTAGAGATGCTAGGTTAAAATGCTAACCACAGCAAAATCTGAATGTTAGATCTGTAGGAATTCAGCAGCTAAAATAAAGAACTGTGAGTGGGAGGCCACCTCCAAGCTATGCTCTTCACCAACTACTTTAACGTGAGGCTTCTCTTTAAATGATATTAAACCTTTTTTTTTCCTTTTCTGATGCTGATATCACCACTTGCATTGCAGGCTGCTTGTCTATTTTTTAAATCTTAATTTCTTCAGGTTTAGTCTACTCCCATGAATTCTTCCGTCACCTTCCTGCTTGCGGGTGGCTTGTTTGCTCGCATGGTTCTATACAGCCACCCAGTTTTGGATGTTCCAGGGAGAAGATTGCAGGTTGACATAAAAGATGCTGCCTGCCACTACACATGCAGAAAGCTTTAGAGGACATCACACAGACAGGGAGCCACTGTCAATCACTTCCCATTAAGGAGGAGCAGAGGCATGTCATGTGAGGGTAGTACTCTTGGGTTGCCTCAGTGTTGCCCACGCTATTGTGCCTGCAAGCAGTTCAAACGAACAGTCCAAAATAGTTGCGCTATATATTGAAAAGAAAAAGGAAAAAGGAAAAAGCAAAGCAGACACACTGCAAAAAAAGGAGTCCACAAAGTGAAAAAGGAATCCAGTATATCCCACGGTGCACTGACAATCACCAGAATGGTGTGTGACTTCCAGAAAAATGCCTCCACCTCATAGAATGGCCGCTTACCAGCTCCTTATGACCTCCTATTACAGAAGGTCCAGGTACGTACCTAGAGCATTTGACACCTGGAGCAGATCCTAAACTTGGCATCCCCTAACTTTAAAATGTAAAAACATCCCACTGTGCCCCCTGCATACCTCTGCATCCACCAATATCTCTTTGTCACTACTTTGTACCCCCTCTCCACAACTGCACATCTGGACCCTTTTACATTACACAGCACCCTGCATCTCTGGACCCCTTTACATTACACAACACCTTGCACCTCTGGACCCCTTTACATTGCACAAGCCCCTGCATCTCTGGACCACTTTACATTACACAGTACCCTGCACCTCTGGACCCCTTTACATTATACAACCCCCTGCACCTCTGGACCTCTTTACATTACACAACCTCCTGCACCTCTCATTGGCTGACAGCTGATCACATGGTAAGGGGCCATGATCAACCCCTTACTCTGAGCTGTGATCACCCATGTCTCATTGACTCGCTGATCACATCGTTGACTCATTGAGGACATGCCTGCAAAGGGCAGGACATCTATTGATGGCCTCCTGGCAAAGTAGGTCCGCATTGTAGCTGTCATTCAGCTATAGCATGGATCTGAAGGGGCTTAAGAATATGTGAACCCAGCATGTCAATTTACTGATATGTGCCTGCTGTACCATGTACTGTAGGTGTATGAAAACTCTTTGCTCCCCCCCCCCCCCCCTCAACTCTCATGCAACTGAGAACAAAGGGGATGTGATCATTTTAAAAAGAGAGGGGAAAAAAGGTATTTATAATGTCTTTTTATCACATCTATACCCAAATGTTTTGCCTTACATTTCTATTTTTAATTAAATGAATTGTTTAACAAAGTGAGGGTTTACAATCACTTTAAGATAACAAAATAATAATAATTGTTTGGTGATAATGCTCTGCAAAAAAATATTTTATTTTCTATGCACCTTATAGACGAAAAGCATCAAAAAAACTAAAAAAATAAAATAAAAAATCACTTGTTTCTATGTTTATCGGTGTTACTTAAAAAAGAAATAAAAAACATTGCTACTAGATAAAAAGTAAAATGACATAAAAGTACGATTTTGGTACAAAGTATTGCAATGTTACTGTCAGGTCACCTTGAGGCGAGGTGACAGATGCACACCGTTGGGATCAGGAGTGCACCGCAAGGTTGTGGACCCTACGGCTGACTGCTGCGGATGGGAGACAGGTCCCACCAGGGTTAGAGCGTAAGATTCCCTGGGGCGTGGAGTCTAAGAGCCAGCAGGTGTTCACCAGAGCCTAGAGTGGTGAGGATGGACTTGGCTGCAACTGGCTCCAGGTCGCGACCCCCAGGGTCCCCCAGCTCACACCCACAGTAGGCAACAGGAGGATAGGGATGGTGAGGGACAAAGCCAAGGTCGGGGCCACAAGCAGACAAGAATAGTCGGGGACACACCAAAAGGTCAGGATCGCAGGCAAACAGGGATAGTCAAAGACACGCCAAAGTCGGTAACAGAAAACAGTAGAAGAGCACACGGCAGGTAACAGGAAGCTAACACACAAAGGAATACACAATGGTTGATCAGCACTGATGGCCTACAGTGCACAGGTTAATATAGGGCTCCCTGATAGGGCCTGGGGTGGAGCTATGCTTAGAGGAGAGGTTATAAAAACCACCAGGTGGAAGTGGCTGGCCTCTTAGTCTGAACACATGAGGGGAGGTAAGCAAACATAAGAAGATCACTGCATAACCATGACAGTTACTTACAGGCTTTTTTTTTACTTTACACTTTTGTAATGTGACACAAAAAAAAAAATTAAAGAACAAAAATGATTGAAAACAAAAAAGTTTTAACATTATTAGTTAGAAAAAAAATGAAAAAAAAATCAGGAAAATAATAGTTAAGAGGAGAAGGGAAGAAGAAGTTAATTAGGGATGATTCAGAAAAAGGGTTAACAATGGGTAAATAGGAACACATAGGAAAGCTCATCTCTTTAATCTTCAGATAAAAGGAACAAAGTCATGTCACTTTGAATATTTCTGTCTCATGTCTGGACGGTATATATAAACTGTGTACATTTTCTGACAATAACCGCAGTAATAGCTGCTTTGTTTACATGGTAACCATTATTTTCACAGCCAAGAATTGGCGGCAAATGCAGGGAAGCTAGTAGCAGTGGGGAAGATGGACAGAATGTACTACACATACCCTGTGAACTTCAATCAACTTTTTTTTTTAAACACTCGCAAAGTCCCTAACTGGTTAAAATGCATGTTAAGCCAAAACATATTTTTTATTGTTTTTACCGATATCCGTTAGAGTCTCCTTTACTTTCTGTCATGGTGAGGACAGCTTTTCCAGACGGAAAATTCTCCCACAGCGATACAGACAAAAATAAAAATCTGACAGAAATTCTAGTCTAAAGAATTTTTTTTACTATTTATGCCTAGGTTGCTGTTAGAGATTTGCCCTCACTTCCTTTCTAGTAAAACAGTGTCTGTAGGACAGGAGGTGAGCAGAAATCTCTCTAAAAAAGCCGAAGATAGCAGGAAAATCCTGGCAGGGATACTAACCTTTCCATATCCCATCTAAAACTTGGAAAAAACAAATCTAGACTTAAACTTTAAAGTAAAACTGTGGTCAGGATATGGATAATCACATATTCTCAACAAGCATTAAATAAAATTTAAAACAAGTCATCATCTGACTTCTGTAGCTGAAGACACAGTAGAATGACCCATCCTCAAAGTTAACCCATGAACTCCTCAGTTTTAGTTTCACTTTCTCTTCCTAGCTCAGTTCGCCCCTGCTTCTAGTGTAAAATATAAAGATTAATTTTGGTATATTAATGTTCAACTTTAATCTGTTTTTGTACAACACTCACCAGAATCCAGAGAGCACTTTACACAGGGTCACATCTAGACTATCTGACCTGGGGGTGCAGGAAAAAAGTTGAGGGGCATAGTGTCAAAACACCTTAATTTTATCCTTCTGGCTACACACCCTGCAGTGAATGGTTGGTATGGCGGGATTGTGTGTAACAGTGGGAGTAGCGTAAAGGGGATAATTTAACAGAACCTTTGCCTATTTGTAGGGATGGAAAAATAAGAGGCTTCCACCATGTCAGGAAAACAGTGTGGTGGTCCCATCCCTGGTTAGATATAACATAGAAAAATAACCCCCTAATTGGGACTTTGAAAGGCCACCCACACTGTGTTTATATACACAAAAAGATTTTTATTAAATGGTTACAAATTTAGACATATAGGTAGGTATTAAAAGACATGTAGCGTCTACAAGATGTACATACAGCATACGTAACAAAATACAAAAAACAAACTGTCACATAGAATATAGAATGACAAAGATACTCTCCGGTGGGTGATATACCCTAATACCCAATTTGTAGGGATGGGCCGAACACCCCCCAGTCCATTTCACACCAGAATACCTTGAACAGGCAAAAAGTTATAGTCAACATGCGAACCCCCTCGAACCATACCAGGCAGCTTGTTCTCAACATGGGGAGGGTGCTTTGGGGTGCCCCCAAAGCACCTTGTCCCCATGTTGATGGGGACAAGGGCCTCTTCCCAACAACCCTGGCCAGTAATTGTCAGGGTCTGCGGGCGGCTGGCTTATTGGAATCTGGTCCCACCCCCTCTATGTGAATGGGTATCGGGTACATTGTACCCCTACCCATTCACCCAAAAACGTGTCAAAAAGAAAAAACCACAAGAGACAGTTTTTGACAATTCCTTTATTTAAAAAAAAAAGTGTCCAGCGATGTACACCCACCATCATTCACGCCTCCTGATGGACCAAAAAATAGAAAAACCAAGAAAAAAACCCTGCCTCCATGGGAGGCCTCCCAGCGACTGCTATCTTTTCGCTTTGACAGCTCTTATATAGGCAAGGGCAGAGCCACCCGCTGACATAACTGAGAGACCCTGCCCCCCTCTGACGTCACATTATGTCAGAAGGGGTTAGGGTCACTCGATTTACATTAAAGGGTGGCCCCGCCCTTGCTCATATAACAACTGTCAAAGCCAAGAGACAGCAGTTGCTGGGAGGCCTCCCATCGAGGTGGAACTTTTTTTTTATTTTTTATATTTTTCGGGTCCGTCAGGGGGCATGATTGAAGAGGGATGGACATCATGGGACACTTTTTTTCTCTTTAATAAAGGAATTGTCAAAAACTGTCTCTTGCGGTTTTAACTTTTTGACACTATTTGGTGAATGGGTAGGGGTACAATGTACCCGATACCCATTCACATGGGGGGGGGGGCTGCTGTATCTGGGGGAAGTGAGGTGTTGTTTGTACTACAGGCTAAGAATGGGGAGAATGCTGAGAACCGTAGCTGCAGATTCGGTCTCCAGGTGACACTATCACCACCTTTTGCTGTCCATAAATATATTAAGGCTTGTTTTTATTGTACTAAATGTGAGTGTACATCTATGTTTCAGGTTAATAAACCTGCTTTAAAACGTTATCACACCATTGCAAGTTTCCATTGTCTTTCACATGTGTGATATATGAGGAAATTGTTAGCAGCCAGGAGGAAATTGGCTTGTGATCAGGAGGAAGGAGTGATCTTTGTAGCAGCATTTAGGCCATAACTAACCACTACATGAATAAGGAACCATAGGAGGATCTTCCCAAGCTGATAATATTATTTATCACAGGTTTTTTTAAAAAGCCCTTAAGGTGAGGGTACACCTGGTGGGAGGTGTGTGCACACCTGCATGAAGATATCACCATCACGGTTTATTACGTTTGGACTTTGGTAATACTAAGGATTTCTTTTGTGCGATACACTGAGCCTGAACACTTTTCCTATATATATATATAGTTTTTGGACATTGCATTAAGATTATATCTTTTACTCTATGATTATGTTGGTATAATGCACTTTTTATATTATTGAGAATTTGTGTGCATCACATGAAGCACGTGCACTTTAATTATTATTATAATACAGGATTTATATAGTGCCAACAGTTTGCGCAGCGCTTTACAACATCGGGGAAGACAGTACAATTACAATACAATTCAATACAGGAGGGATCAGAGGGCCCTGCTCATTAAAGCTTACAATCTAGAAGGCAGGGTCAAGTGGAACAAAGGGAAGTAGCTGTGGGAGAATATCAGATGCACAAAATGAAAATACAGTTGTTAGGTGTGGGTAGGATAGGCTTCTCTGAAGAGGAGGGTTTTCAGGGATCATCTAAAAGCTAATAGAGTAGGAGATAGATGGACAGATTGGGGTAAGGAGTTCCATAGGCTTGGAGTGGCTCTGGAAAAGTCCTGGAGAAGAGCATGGGAGGAGGTGATGAGAGAGCTAGAGAGCAGGAGGTCTTAAGAAGAACAAAGAGAACGATTAGGTTGGTATTTTTAGACTAGGTCAGTGATGTAGCTGGGGGTAGAGTAAGACTACTCCTAGTACCTTGGCATGTGGGGATGGGCAGATAGTTATGCCATCAATTTTGACTGAGAGATCAGGGGAAGAGGCACGTGGGGGAGGAAAAATTATAAGTTTGGTTTTGGATAGATTAAGTTTGAGGAAGTGGTGTGACATCCAGAGTTATATATTTGATAGTAAAATAGTGATACGTGAGAAGACTGAAGGAGTGAGTTGAGGGGTAGAGAAATAGATTTGAGTGTCGTCAGCGTAGAGATGTTATTGGAAGCCGTGGGAAGCTATCAGCTGACCCAGGGAGGAGATGTAGATTGGGGGACCCCAACAGAGAAAGGAAGAGGAGAGGAGGCAGTAGAATTGTAGGTAACGCTAAAGGTGCAGTTAAATAAGTAGGTAGAAAACCAGCAAAGAGTATAGTCAGGAAGACCAAAGGCATGGAGTTTTTTGAGGAGGAGGGGGTGGTTAACTGTATCAAAGGCAGCAGAGAGGTCCAGAAGTAGGAATACAGAATAGTGACCCTTAGTTTTGGCCATTAGTAGATAATTTGTTAGTTATAGGAGAGCAGTTTCTGTGGAATGTTGAGGACGAAATCCAGACTGAAGGGGATCAAGAAGGCTATTATCAGCAAGATGGACGCTCAGTCGGTTGTAGACTAGTCATTCAAGGAATCTGGATAAAAAGGGGAGTAAGGAGATGGGGCATAGTTTGTTAGGATTGAATGGGTCCAGTGAGGGCTTTTTAAGTATGGGGCAGACAAGTGTATGTTTTAAGGAATTGGGGAAGATGCCAGAAAAGAGAGAGAGATTGAAGATGTAGGTTAGAGCAGTGTTTCTCAACTCCAGTCCTCAAGGCGCCCCAACAGGTCATGTTTTCAGGCTTTCCATTATTTTGCTCAGGTAATTTAACCAGTTTCACTGCTTTAGTAATTACCACAGCCATTTAATCTGAGGGGAATCCTGAAAACATGACCTGTTGGTGCGCCTTGAGGACTGGAGTTGAGAAACACTGGGTTAGAGAGTGTAGGATAGAGCTACAGGGTGACTGTAGCATTTGTGAGGGAACAGGATCCAGAGGGCAGGTGGTAAGATGGACGTTAGCAAGTAATTTAGCAACCTCTTCTATAGTGGTGGGGTTGAAAGAGGGAAGTAATGATTGTACCTGTGGACACAAGGTGTAAGGCATGGAGGATGTCTGAACAGTAGAGATCTACTTGTGAATTGTATCAATCTTCTGTTTGAAGTGATTGCCGATCTCCTGGGCAGTGAGTGAGTTAGTGGGTGGAGTCAGTGGAGGGCAAAGTAGAGAGTTGAAGGTGAAGAGTTGACGGGGACAGGATGATACGTTTTTAATGAGGGTGATGAAATAGGTCTGCTTGGCAGTGAGGAGACTGGAATTGTATCTTTGGAGGGCAGATTTATACTGCTGAAATCTTTCTTGCGACTTTGTCTTACGCCACAGGCACTCGAGAGCATGGCTGTGTTTTTTCAGACTTCTAGTGTAATCTGTTTGCTAGGGTTAAAGGGGGCGGGTCCTGACTCTGTGTGTAGTGAGGGGGGCCAGTGTGTCCAGTGAGGCTAAAAGTGAAGTGTTGTAGACAGAAGTGGCAAGGTTGGTGCAGGACAGAGGTGTGATTTTGTCATAGAGGTGGTCAGCAGCAGAGAAGAGAAGGGTTGAGATGGCAAAGGTTTCTACGGGTAATCGTTAGGTGTATAGAGAGTGAAGAGGCAGAGGTGAGGGATAGAGTGAAGTAAATAAGGTAGTGATCAGAGAGAGGGTAAGTATAGTTGGAGAGGTTGCATGGAGTGCATAGGTAGGAAAAGACGAGGTCAAGGGTGTTGTCTTCAAAGTGAGTAGGAGCGTGTATCCATTGCTTCAGGTCAAAGGAGGAGGTTGAAAGTTGCAGGAATGTTAGTATTAGTATTAGTAGGGATGTTGAAGTCCCCAAGAATGATTGTGGGGATTTCAGAAGAGAGAAAGTAGGGTAGCCAGGCAGAGAAGTCATCAAGGAAGGATGATACTGGACCAGGGGGGCGGTAAATCACAGCTATGCTTAGAGAAACTGGCCTCAAATGAAGAGAGAGACAGAAAGTGAGGTGGGGGAAGTACTTGAAAGGTGCTATGTGGATCTAAAAGGATTCCAACACCCCCTCCTTTGCGTCCACTGGGTCTGGGAGAGTGAGTCCAAAGAAGACCACCATGGGATAGAGCAGCAGAAGACATGGTGTCTTATTCAGGAAGCCAGGTTTAGGTAATGGCAAGTAGATTAAATGAGTTAGCGATCAAGAGATTGTGGAGGGAGGGGAGTTTGTTACAGACAGAGTGAGAATTCCAAAGGGGGCAAGAGAAAGGGAGTCTGGTCTTGGGAAGAAGAGAAATGGAAACTAGATTGTGTGCATTGCGGCTGCAGCCAGAGGGTGTATGATAATGGGCGTGTTGAGTACAGTTAGATGAAGGAGGCCTATGGTCTGGAGCTACATCACCAGAGGATAGAAGAAGCAGAAGGTGAGGGAGGTAATGTGGGAGTGTGATTTATGAGGGGACATGCCCCAATGGTTTGGAGTATTGGGCATGTGAATTTAGAATTAGCCAGAGTTGGTGAGTGCAGTAATATGGAGAGGACAGAATTGAGGCTCATATATATAAGGTGTGGGTGGAGAAAAGGGGTGCAGGAGAGATAGTTTAAGAATAGAAGACACAGCTGTCAGAAGGAGTGGTAGACATTGGATTTTAGAAGGGGGAGGAAGAGCTGAAAGTGTAAACAAGGTCACCTGCATTGTATGTTTCAAGGTGTTTTCTTGTGTTCCTTCGCTTTGTGCATTCGCTGGAGTGCAGAGTTAGAAGTGCTCCCACTTAAAGAAATACTCCCACTTTGAGAAAGAACCCCATCTGCAAACATGCCACCCCTTGGCAAACGTGCCTTTACCAGGAGATGCTTAGTTATATACTGCTATCAGTAGGTGTAGGGTGCTTAATTGCCAATCAGGCAGTTAATAAAACAGAGCTGGCTATGCCGAGAAAAATTCTCACCTCAGAAACAGACTTATAGGTGCATAGCTAATAAAGATAAGGAGGCCATAATTTAAAGGAAAGGCATAGGGGGAAACAAAAACAATAGCAGTGGGCAATCTACAGATGTTTAAGAAAAAGAGCATACCAAAGTTAAGAGACTTAGGAGACAGTTTTCAGTAATGAGATTCCAGCTGGAGTTGCAGCAGTAAGAGCATACCAAAGTTAAGAGAATTAGGAGAGAGTTTTCAGTAATGCAATTCTAGCTGGAGTTGCAACAGTAAGAGCATACCAAAGTTAAAGCGGGAGTAAACCCAGTTTCAAAAAACACTTACATTCCCGGCATGCCGGAAATGGTAACTTTCACATTTGTTGTGCTCTCAACCAAACTTTCAAATCATCCAATGGCTGGTTTCATAACTGATCACAGGTGCGGCATTATGGCAGTTGAAGAATCATTAGAGGCCAAGATGGCAGCTTCCTTGACTGAAAACGATAGAAGGGTTTACTACCACTTTAAGAGACTTAGGAGACAGTTTTCAGTAATGCGATTCTAGATGGAGTTGCAGCAGTAAGAGCATACCAAAGTTAAGAGACTTAGGAAACAGTTTTCAGTAATGCGATTCCAGCTGGAGTTGCAGCAGTAAAAGCATACCAAAGTTAATTATATATTATACTTCATGTTTTTTTTCACATTATAGGATATATGCAGGAGTTGTTAGTTTTATATTCGTTTTTAAATGTATTTTATTTATGTTTAGCGCTGCACATTTGGTAAATCAATCAGGATCTGGGGGCCCCCTTGTTAAAGGTGGCTTCTAGATTCTGATAAGCCCCCCACCCGCAGACCCCGACAACCCTGGCTGGTGGTTGAGGCCCTTGTCCCCATCTACATGTTGACAAGGTGCTTTTGGGGTCTACCCAAAGCACCCTCTCCATGCCCCTGATGCTGATATAACTGATTAAATTCGCTAGGGATCTGGGATCCCTTGAAGACTGCCTATAGTGCCTATCCTATTCCTGAATCTTGAGTATGCTAGCTTTCAACAATATTTTTAGTTTAGGGCACCACCATTTTTTGTGATGCTTTAACTGACAATTGTGCGGTCCTATAAAGTTGTACCCAAACAAAACTGATGTACTTGTTCTGCACAAACAGAGCTTTCTTTTGGTGGTATTTGATCACCTCTGTGATTTTTTTTTTTTGTGCTATAAACAAAAATAAACGACAATTTTGAAATGCTATAATAAATATCCCTCAAGAAAATATAAAAAAAAAATTTCTTCCTCAGTTTAGGCCGACATGTATTCTTTGGTAAAAAAAAATTGCAATAAGCGGATATTGATTGGGTTGACATTTATACAGCGATCAGAGCTAAAAATATTCACTGATTACTGTATAAATGTCACTGGCAGGGAAGGGGTTAACACTAGGGGGCGATCAAGGGGTTAAATGTGTGTCCTAGGAAGTGATTCTAGCTGTGGGGGGGATAGGACTGCCTGAAGGAGGAGACCGATCACTGTTCATACTTAGTATGAACAACAGATGTGTCTCCTCACCCCTGACAGAACAAAGATCTGACTGTTTACATTGACAGACCTCTGTTCTGTGTCTCTCAGGAATGATGGTGGGTGCTGGCACGTGCATCGGCTCCGTTGCCTAAGATGGTTTGCTCAGGCGAGCCAACCTGCCGCAGTATAACTGCGGCGGCTGGTCATCTAATGGTTAAGAAATGCTGCACCACCAAATTCAGGACGTGTGCCAAGCATGGAACATGTGTCAAATGTCCCTGTCAGTGGGTGGAAAGAAGGTTGGTGCCATTTTCGCTACAACCATTCGTGGCTCAAGCTGCCGTGGTGTCAACCCCCTCTGAGCCTTCCTCTGCAGAGCTGACAGAATCTCTGCCCCAGTGTGGCTCCTGCCCCCTAGACATTTCAAATGAAGCACCGCATGGCATCTTTTAACCTGGCTGCTTGTGTAGCCCCTTGAAAGCTTAGGGAGCCCTGCTGGTTCAGAGAACAATTCAGCAGAAGAGGTTATAGAGGAAGAAAAAGAGGAGGGGGTGGAGTAGACAGATGTGGCAGAATCACCACCAACTTTTTTGAGGCATGGTGGCGGAACAAGCTCCAGCACTGAACCCTGTCCTGCATCCTTCCCAGCTGCCAGCAGAGTTATCCAGTGCGCTTGGAGGAAATGTAATGCCCCTGATCATGCCTGCTGGACCATGAGTCAGCAGTAATGTGAACCTTGCTGCTGACCGCCCTGTCCAACAAGGCCAAAACGATGCCTTACACATGACGGTAGAGAGCTGGAATGGCCTTATATGAACAGAAATTTATTTTTGAAACCTGACACTGTGGTATAGCACATTCCACAAATTCACAAAAAGGGCAGAGTCTAACAAATTAAAAGGCATATTAAAAAAAAAAGCAAAAAAGAGTAAGGTATAGATCATAGCACTATATCCTGTCTACTCATACCAGTGCAGTTCAGTCATATAGCCTCAAAGCATACTAGAAGAAAAATAAATGTCCTCCCCAAGAAAAGAAGAAAACAGAAATAAAGGCTGTGAATGACTGGGAGTGCGGATTGCTCAATAAGAATATTTAAATTTAATAATCAAAAATGATATTAAAAATCATGTTGTTGCTTACCAGCTACAAGTGTGGGAAAGCATCAAATCTGCTAACTGTGGTAAAGACACAAAACCCCAGACAGGGTACAAAACATACTGTAGAAACAAATGACAAAAAACAAAACAAACAAAAAAAGCTATTAAGCAGCAACATGATTTTCAATATAATTTTTAGCTCAATAAACATATCTATTGTTATTGAACGATCCACACTCCCAGTCATTCACAGCCTTTCTTCCTGTTTTCTCCTCTCCCTGGGAAGGAAATTTATTTTTTCTTCCAGATGAAAAGGCAGCAGTTGTAGTGCTAGCAATTTGACCAAGCTAGCATTTAGACGTTGAGCATGTGGATGGCTGGGACAGTATTTTTTTTAGGCCCCTTTCACATGGGACGGATCCATGATGATCGGCCCCGTGAACATCCGATTGCTCAGTGGGGATCGCTCCGTTGATCCCCGCTGAGCCAGCAGATGACAGGGACCGCCCTGTCAGATCTCCGCTCTCCCCTATGGGGGGGATCGGATGAACACGGAAATTCTGCAGACGGATAGAAAACTAGGATTTTCCTCCATATGTAGAATTGGACCATTGTGGGGATGGATGATATTGGGTGTCAGTGGATGTTCATCCACTGACACTCACTATCTCATAGGGATTCATGTATGTCCATATTTCATAACCGAAAACGGATGGATGAAATACGCACATACTGTCCGCACGTGGGTCTTATGGTTCAGCAACTGGGGTAGCGTAATTAGCCTGCTGAAATCAACAGGTGGTGTACTGCTAGAAGATTGGCTGCAAGTACTTGTGACACCCACTGCTATACCATCATTCCTCTCAGTGTAGGTTTTTGAGAAGCCTAGAGGTATAGTAGGGGTAGAGATCCCAAATGAGGAGGGAGGAGAAGTCTGCATTTTTTATGATGTGGGTCTTTCAGTTGCTGTTGCCGATGGACTTCATGGCAGGTCGTCATATGTCTTTTCAAGCATGTGGTGCCCAAGCAGGTGGTGTTCTGGCCATGCTTGATCCACTTCAGACAGAGATTGCAAACAGCAAAGTTGTGATCTACTACACGTGTTGAAAAAAGTCCACACCAATGAGCTTTTGGAAGTCTGCAGGGAGTCAGCAGCACCATGCACCTGTGGAGCTCTGTGGTGTGATACAAAAGGGTGACTACCCTTAAGCTGGCCCCTGGAGGACATCCTGCCTCAGTGGAGTTGTGCCTCCTCCTCACTTTTCTCCTCTGTTCCCTCTGGCACCCATGTACAGTCATCCCCTCCCTCCTTGTCACTGGAGCAAACTTGACATTATGCTGAAGCTGGGGAACATGACTGCTAGTTTCTTGTCCTTCTGTGGCACCCCCTCTCTCTAGGCACACATTACTCCTTTCCTCAACCTGGAAACCAACAATGGACCATTCAATTTGCAGTGCATCTTCCAGCAGCATGTAACTGACACTGTGATCAAATAATTCTGGTGACTCCTCCGTGCATGATGGTGGAGATACGGAAGGAGTAGCTATGGACAAGCCAGTGGAAAAGGCCACTTTGGCAGCTGCAGTGGAAGGAAAAATAGTATGAGCCTGGGTGACAGAGAATGAGGAGGTTGAGGACAGCCTAGTTATCCACTCCACCAACTCTTCTGCATGTTGTGGCTTAATAACACAGCCAGCAGTGGAAAAAACTGACAAGAGTGTCCCGCCTGCAGAGGATGCATTATGTCCGTGACCACCACTTTTCACTGTAGACACAGAGGCTGCTTGCCCTCTTTTAGTGGCCTGTAAGTGTCTGCCTCTCCTTGTTGGCCTTCCAGACATGGTGGGGATTTTTTGGGGGTCTTTCTTTTCTTTTTTCTTTTTTTTGCTTGGTGCACTATAAACCGTTTTCTTATTGTTTTTTTATTTTTTTGGGGAGGATTTTTATAACTTTGTTACAGAGTGTGGGAATATGGTGCTTGGGTGCAATACTTTTGTGCTTGGTGCACTATAAACTGTTTTATTATACATATTTTTTTAAAGAAAATAACGATGCAGCAACTGTGGATAATTAATTTTTTACTGCTGCTGCTGCAAAAAAAAAAACTACTAAAATAAAGTAAATGTAAAAAAAATATAAGAAAGGCCAAAAAAGAAAAGAAAGAAAAAGATAAAGAGAAATACCTGTGACGCAGAAGAGGGGGCAGCAATTATGCCCTAAAAATTCTTAGTGCTGCTGTGCCACAGAAAAAGAAAAATCAAAGGTATACCACTGCTGTGCTGACACAGAAGGTATAACACCTGTGACACAGAAGGGGGAGAGTACTAATAATGCAGCAACAGCACCTGATACTGAAAAAAAAAGATTAGTGAAAAAAAAAAATGGGATCAGTGGTGACTGTCAGAAACCATGAATCAACCTGAGACACAAGTACAGTTAAATCACACTTGTTTAACAATAAATGTAAATAGAACAAACATAGTCAAAACATAGCCAAAGTTTGAAACGGATAGTCAGACAAGCCAGTAAGTCAGGAAGCCAGATATCAGTATAGTGGAACAGTAAGGAGGAGGACTTGTGCCCAAGTGGAACGAAGACCACAGAGATGCTCCTCTAACACAGGAATACTCTGCAGTAAAAATGAGTCAGGCAGGTTGGAAACCATAGTTCGCCATAAACCGGGACAATTGGGAAGCATAATTCAAGGTACTATTGTGAGCAAACTGACCAATTGCTATGATAGCAAACTGACCAGTTGTTATGCTCCAAGGACTGATTGGCTTGTTCTGCGGCCCCATTAGACTGTGGGTGATACGCAGAGGAGAAAGCAAGCGGAATTCCCAACTGTGCACAAAAGGCTCACCAGAACCTGGACACAAACTGACTACCCCTGCCTGATATAATCACCTTGGGTAGCTCATGTAAGCAAAAGATCTCCTGAGCAAAAATGGAAGCCAGTTCCTTAGTCGTGGGCAACTTCTTAAGTGGAATACAATGAGACATTTTCCAGAACCGGTCAACCAACGTAAGCATAACTGTGTTGACCTGGGAGTTGGGTAACTCCACAATGAAATCCACAGACTGGTGGCTCCAGGGCCTCTCTCCATTGGGTATGGTTTGTAGGAGACCCACTCGAAGGTGTCGTGGAGTCTTATTCTGAGCACACATGAAACAGGCAGCTACAAAGGCGTTACATCAGCACATAGATTAGACTACCAGAATTGTTGGGAAATGGTCCAAAAGAGTTGATTCTTCCCAGGGTGGCCAGCAGCCTTTTGAGAATGGTAAGTCTGGAGCAGTACGGAGACTCTTTGGGACAAAGCAGCGGTCACAAGGTTTTTCAGAAAGAGCATGGACCTGAGCAGCAAGAATTTTGTCACCCAAAGGAGAAGTGAGACTGGTGCGAACCATACCCAGAATATGATCAGGAGAAATCATAGGCACTGTAAATGACTCAGTCTTGGAAGTGGAGGAAAATTGACATGACAAAGCGTCAGCCCTTACATTCTTAGTACTGGGTAAGAATGAGACAATGTAATTGAAGCTTGACAGGAAAAGAGCCCAATCACGCCCTTCTGGGAGAGAGGCATTTAGCCTCAGACAAGAATTTGAGATTCTTAAGGTCAGTAAGAATGAGAACCGGCACAGCGGTACCTTCGAGGAGATGTCTACATTCTTTCAGGGCTAAAATGATCGCTAACAGCTCTCTGTCACCAATCTCGGAATTGCACTTCGCAGGTGACATTTTCTTGGAAGTGTAGCCACAAGGATGCATAGCGCTCTCAGAGGTAGGAATAATAGCCGACTACCGGCACCGTTGTATCACATGATCAGCTGTCATTGGCTGACAGCTGATCACGTGATAAGGGGTCGGGATCGACCCCTTGCTCGGATCGGTGATCAGGCGAGTCTCATAGACTCGCCGATCACAGAGCGCGCCGCACGCGCCCCTCAGGGGGCGCGCAGGCCGCTCGTACACAGGACGACGTCAATAGACGTAGTCCCGGCAAAGGAGGTCCGCGCTGTAGCCGTCATTCGGCTATAGCGCGGGTCTCAAGTGGTTAAAGAGGAGCTCCAGTCATATTTCTGATAATGAAAATTCAGAAGATACAAAAGCTGTAGTTGCTGACTTTTAATAAGCAGATACTCACCTGTCCCAGGATTCAACACTGTGCTCATCTGAGCCTTTTTTTCCTCCGGTCTTCGGTCCCCAGTGCTGACATCTTAACTGTAGGCAGCTGGCTGTGACAGCTTGCGGCTTTACAGCCGGCTGCCCACTGCACAAACTGCTGTGCTTTGTGAATGGTAACGCAGTCTTTCTGGACCTGTTGTGTCCCAGAAGACTGTGGGGATGTAGGAGGGGAGGATAACTAGGTGATCCGAACGAAAGTGGGAGTGGGTTCCTGTCAAAACCAGGTACCTTCTCCCCCCCTTCAAAAAAAATGTGCTAAGGGGGTGAGGAGGAGGAACAGCCGAACTTCCCATTTTGGGTGAAGTTCCACTTTAACCACTTTACCCCCCTTCATGACCAGGCCATTTTTTGCGATAAGCACTGTATTACTTTAACTGACAATTGCGCGGTCATGCAAAGTTGTACCCAAAATATCCAGTTTTTCCACAAATAGAGCTTTCTTTTTATGGTATTTGATCAACTCTGCATTTTTTTTTTAATTTGCACTATAAACAAAAAGCCAACAATTAAAAAAAATGTATTCATAAATTTAGGCCAATATGTATTCCGATACATGTTCTTAGTAAAAAAAAAAATCCCAATAAGCATATATTGATTGGTTTGCACAAAAGTTATAATGTCTACAAATTATGCAATCTTTTTATTTATTTTTATTTATTTATTTTTACTAGTAATGGCAGCAACTTGTGGTATTGCGGCGGACATTCTGACACTAACTGACACTTTTGACACTTTTTGGGGACCAGTGACACTAATACAGTGATCGGTGCTATAAATATGCACGGTCACTGTACTAATGACACTGGCTGGGAAAGGGTTAACATCAGGGGCGATCAAAGGGTTAACTGTGTGCCTAACCAGTGTTTATATGAACTGTGTGAGGTGATTTTACTAGGGGAAAAGATGGAACTTATTCCCTGCTATACAAGGACACAAATTCCATCCCTTCCCCTTGTCAGAACTGAGATCTGCCTTGTTTACATAGGTAGGTCGCAGTTCTGTGTCTCTGCCTGATGATCGGCCGGTGCCGGTGGAATCAAGTATGTGTAATCGCTGTGTGCAATCACAGTGGCAAGCCACCATTGGCATGCATGTGCGCCCCCCTACCCCAAAGTGCGGGATCATATAAACAGCATTTATGTGATTCGGCGCACAGCTGTCGCCCTGTAGCAGTAAAACTGGTATAGGGCAGATGGCAAGTGGTTATCGGGTTAATGTAATCTGAACAGTAATTTTCACAATTCTTTGTTCTGCAGCTTTTTTTCAAATACCTGGAGATATGCCATAAACCCATAACAGTCCTTGTTTGGACACTTCCCATATCAAAGAATGACAACTCTCCATCCTCGTCTCTCAGTTGTGTTCCTGCATTGTCACTGAGAGCCCATTCACACAGGGGCAACTCCTGATCCGACTTCAGGTCGCCCCTAGTCGCCTCAGGTCGGACAACATTTAAAAAGCAATGTAAGTGAATGAGAGCCGTCTTAATGCACACTACTGAAGTCGCTCCGACTTCAGAAAAGGTTCCTGTACTACTTCTATCCGACTTGTAGGCGACTGGTACCCATTGATTTCAATGGAGATCGCCTCCAAGTCGGATCTCCGTTTATACGGAGGTGACTTTGACAGAATTATCAGCTCTCAAGAGGGAACTCCACGGCAAATTTCTGAAAAAAATTTGGCGTGGGTTCCCCCTCCGAGAGCATACCAGGCCCTTAGGTCTGGTATGGATTCCAAGGGGAACCCCCTACGCCGAAAAAACGGCGTGGGGGTCCCCCCAGATCCACACCAGACCCTTATCCGAGCACGCTACCCGGCCGGCCAGGAAAGGGGGTGGGGACGAGCGGGCGGCCCCCCCCCTCCTGAGCCGTACCAGGCCGCGTGCCCTCAACATGGGGGGGTGCCTTGGGGGAGGGGGGGCGTGCGGCCCCCCCACCCCAAAGCACCTTGTCCCCATGTCGATGAGGACAAGGGCCTCTTCCCGACAACCCTGGCCGTTGGTTGTCGGGGTCTGCGGGCGGGGGGCTTATCGGAATCCGGGAGCCCCCTTTAATAAGGGGGCCCCCGGATACCGGCCCCCCACCCTATGTGAATGAGTATGGGGTACAATGTACCCCTACCCATTCACCTGTGGAAAAAAAGTACAAAAAAAAACACAACACAGGGAAAAAATATTTTATTGCACAGCTCCGGGGGTCTTCCGTCTTCGGGGGTCTTCTCGCCGGACTCCTCCGCTATCTTCTTGTAGCTCTTTTACTAGCGGAGGAGTCCGGCTTTCTTCCTCCCCGCCACCGGCCTCTTCTCCCGACTTCGGGGGTCTTGTCCCCCTCTTCGGTTCTTCTGCCGGGCCACCGCGCCTTCTTATAGCTCTTTTACAGGCGGTGGCCCGGTCTTCTGTCGTCGCCGCCGCCGCCGCCGCCGCCGCCGCCGCCGCCGCCGCCTTCCGTTCTTCTTCTTCTTCTTCTCCAGGAGATGTTGACACGACGCTCTCTCCGGCCGGAATGCCAGAGCCGCCCTGCGCTGCCACTTATATAGGGACAATGGGGCGGTGTCACATGGGTTGATGTCACATGGGTTGGTCACATGGGTTGATGTCACATGGTAAGGGGGCGGGGTCACCATGTGACATCAACCCATGTGACCAACCCATGTGACATCAACCCATGTGACACCGCCCCATTGTCCCTATATAAGTGGCAGCGCAGGGCGGCTCTGGCATTCCGGCCGGAGAGAGCGTCGTGTCAACATCTCCTGGAGAAGAAGAAGAAGAAGAACGGAAGGCGGCGGCGGCGGCGGCGGCGGCGACGACAGAAGACCGGGCCACCGCCTGTAAAAGAGCTATAAGAAGGCGCAGTGGCCCGGCAGAAGAACCGAAGAGGGGGACAAGACCCCCGAAGTCGGGAGAAGAGGCCGGCGGCGGGGAGGAAGAAAGCCGGACTCCTCCGCTAGTAAAAGAGCTACAAGAAGATAGCGGAGGAGTCCGGCGAGAAGACCCCCGACGACGGAAGACCCCCGGAGCTGTGCAATAAAATATTTTTTCCCTGTGTTGTGTTTTTTTTTTGTACTTTTTTTCCACAGGTGAATGGGTAGGGGTACATTGTACCCCATACTCATTCACATAGGGTGGGGGGCCGGTATCCGGGGGCCCCCTTATTAAAGGGGGCTCCCGGATTCCGATAAGCCCCCCGCCCGCAGACCCCGACAACCAACGGCCAGGGTTGTCGGGAAGAGGCCCTTGTCCTCATCGACATGGGGACAAGGTGCTTTGGGGTGGGGGGGCCGCACGCCCCCCCTCCCCCAAGGCACCCCCCCATGTTGAGGGCACGCGGCCTGGTACGGCTCAGGAGGGGGGGGGCCGCCCGCTCGTCCCCACCCCCTTTCCTGGCCGGCCGGGTAGCGTGCTCGGATAAGGGTCTGGTGTGGATCTGGGGGGGACCCCCACGCCGTTTTTTCGGCGTAGGGGGTTCCCCTTGGAATCCATACCAGACCTAAGGGCCTGGTATGCTCTCGGAGGGGGAACCCACGCCAAATTTTTTTCAGAAATTTGCCGTGGAGTTCCCCCTTGAGCTCATTCTCTGCTTGGCCTCGGCAAAAGTCGCCTGGCCTGGGGCAACTTGTAAGTCGTCCCAAGTCGGGCTTGAAGTCATCACAAGTCGTTTTGAAGTCGTCCCAAGTCGCGCTGTGATCTTAACTCAAGTCGTGTCCAAGTTGCCTGACTCAAGTCGCCTACAAGTCGTGTTGCCCCTGTGTGAATGGGCTCTTAGGCTTTAAATTAAGACTACAAGTGGTCATTTACACACATTATGTGCAGGCATGTAGATAGGGAGTAGCTGCATAGAGGCTGCAGGGGGCTCAAACAGTTAATGTTGTCCTAGTCTGTGTTTATATCCATGGTGCAGTTAAAAAACACCAATGATAGGTATCAGCCCCAAAATTTGTACAAGACAAAATCCACAAGGGGAATTGGAAGAAAAGAACACTGTGTCTTTGAAATTAAATGTAACATGTCATATAGCATAAAAAAATTGGTATTTTATTGAAAAGGGTTTAAAATGACCCCTGTAAACAACATTATAGGGGTAAGTGGATGTAAACATTGTTGAAAAACAATCAAATAAAAGAAAAGTTTCATAAAATATATAGCAGTATTCCTGATTGTAAGATTCCGAGGAGCTCCGACGTGTTTCGACCTTGATGGCCTTACTCAGGGGATTGCCCTTGGATAACAAATCAAGAAGCTCTCTAGGGTACAAACATACAAAGAGTATGCACATAAACAGAGGTACACACATGCCTATAGACAATCTCCCACAGAATGAAGCTAGACATAGCTTATGGTTTTGTACACCAAACAGAGCAGGTTGTGTGATGCTGGAGGTCCACAGAGAAAAGAGGGACTGGTATATGAGAATAACAAATAGAACCCTACTCCAGTTCTACAGTAACATATAGGCAAATACAACAATAGCTTTACAATGAATTACATTATTTAATGGCTTACCTTAAAAGGCAAAAATAATATGGCAGCTAAGTAAACCAAATGAAGCAATAAAAAATCATGATTCATTTGTGAATTCTGCATTGCTACCCTAGGTGATTGTACTTCTTCACTGCCATTTGCAGGTCATAAATAACCAGTTAATTTTCTCTTTGGGTTGTATATGTTTTTTTTTTTTGCTTAATATGTTTTTATTGAAAAAGGAATGCAGATACTGAAAATAAAGCACTTAGAAAATAAGTCATTGTTTTAACAGTCAGTGAGGGCAAACACAAGGACTTTCCAAGTACATTAGGTATAATCATCACATGAAATAATGATTAGGGACAGTTGAAAAAACAAACAAAAGGAAAGTGACATTGGGCCCTGAGATATGTATGATTCTAGTTGAGTCCTTCAGTCAGAAAGCTTCATATTAACAATTGACTGGGTGATCAAAACATTATAAAAATGACAACAGTTTAAAAGTAAAAGAGAGGGGGTAAGATGAGAAGAGAGGGAGAAGTGAGAAGGGAGAGAGAGGGGTATGGAGAGAGGCTAAAAAGGTCAGGTAGGTAGACTGGCAGACATGGCAATACAATTACGTTAAGAGCAACTACAAGTAGTTTTCTGAAATCTCAGAGGGGGGTGAATCATCCACTGTCAGTAAAAATGAAATAACTAGTTAGGTGGGAGAACAATTTAGGAAGCCTGGATAACCTGGGGGCTCAAAGAGATGATATCCTTATAACAAGGGGTGTTGAGGAACGAAGACCAGGGGGCCCAAGTTAAAGTATATTGTTTAGTAGTGTCTCTTGCAATATGGGTAAGTTCTTCCACGAGGCTTACTTCGGATACACTTTGTAGCCAAGACTTCATGGATGGAATTGTAGGTTGACCCCAAAGGGCGGGAATGAGAGCCTTGGTTGTATTTAGGAGATGTGGAATAAATGAACGTTTATATCTTCCTATGGGCGTTGAGGTAGCGTGGAATAGAACTGTCCATAGATCAGGAGAAATATTGACTTTGGTAATCTGGTGGATCAAATCAATCACCTTAGATCAGAAAGGATGAATGAGCGGGCAGGACTATCATTTGTGGGTATGGGTAGCATCATTTCCACAGTTCCTCCAACATAGTGGTGAGTTGGTAGGGAACATACAATGAGGTTTAACAGGTGTATTGTGCCATCTGGTGAGAAGTTTAAAATTAGCTTCCACCATAGAGGAAGCAAGTAAAGATAAATGTGTAAGTTGGAACACTTGGTCAGGTAATCCAGATATGTAGGACTCTGCAATTCAATAAGAGCCTTATAAAACTGGGAAATACAATGTATAGGGGGATCCTTATGAAGAAACACATGTTCAATTCCATTTAGATCTTGGATGCCCTGTAACGGTTGGGGGAGAGTTTGAAAAAAACAATTTAGTTGGTTGTACCTCCATTTGTCCATAAATGTAATTGGTTTGGATCCCAAAATCTCAGATAGAGGTTTAAGTGAATTGGAGCAGAGAACATGATGCAAGAGTAGCGGGCCCTCCGATAACCAGAATTGAATCCCTGGGTCCATGGAGCCAGGCATAAAATAGGTATGATGCAGAAGGGGTGTCAGTGGAGAGTCATAAGACCATGAGAGTTTCTTATGTAGGTCATCCCAAACGTCCAAAGAGGATACAGTGAGGGGCGAGGTATTATGAGAAAAATTAGCATATTTCCAGTCTGCTTTATGTGACAGTACTACAGCATGATAATAAGCTTTAAAATTAGGTAGAGACAACCCTCCAGAGCAAAAGAGAACCTCCTTGGAGACTCTGGGGTGGCCGTCTCTCCATACAAAGTAGGCGATCATGGTCTGAAGTAGAGCAAAAAAACCTATTGGAACCCTTAAAGGAATAATTTTTAGAAGGATATAGGGAAGTATGTTCATCTTGATTATATTTACCTTGCCCAGCCATGAGTGAGACTGGGATGACCATTTCCTGAGGTCAGCTTGGATGTTGTTGAGGAGAGGGATATAATTATGTCTAAAAAGAGAATGGAGGTGGGGGTAAGGTATATGCCAAGGTATTTCATATGTATGATTTCCCAGCGAAAGGGAAAAATGGGTTTTAATTGATCAGCTACTGATTAGGGAACCATAATGTTTAAAAGTTCGGATTTTGATAGATTTATTTTGAAATTAGATGATGTTTGAAAGGTAGAGAATGCAGACATTAAGTTTGGTAGTGAGATAAAAAACAAAATGTCATCAGCATAAGTTGCATATTTATGGAGTCTATGTCCGATTTGGATGTGATGAACATTCCTATTGTGTCTAATTGTGGCCAAAAATGTTCAAGAGACATAGCAAAAAGAAGGGGGGACAAGGGGCAGTCCTGTCTGGTTCCATTATGTAGTGAAAAGGGGTCACCTAGGGAGCCATTTATATGGATTTGTGCAGTGGGATTTAAATAAAGAGAGGAAATGCGGTGACACATCTTGGGCACAAGGCCAAAATAGTGGAGGGTTGTCTTGAGATAGTCCCAGTCCACCCTATCGAATGCTTTCTCAGTATCTGTGGAGAGGAGGAGGGTGGACTGGGAGGATCTACAAACATAATGGATTAAGGACAAGGTGTGGAGAGAGTTGTCTCTGGCCTCCCTATTAGGTATAAATCTGGTTTGGTCAGCTGTAATCCATTGGGGCAGAAGGGGGAGCAATCTATTTGCCATAACTTTGGCATAGAGCTTGGTGTCAACATTTAGGAGGGAGATGGGCCTATAGCTACCACATAGTGTAGGGTCCGTTTCAGGCTTAGGGATGACGGTGATGTGGGCGGAAAGGGTTTCCGGGCGAAAAACAGATTTGTGGGAAATGGAATTTGCATATGCTGTGAGATGGGGGAGCAGAATGTCGCTAAAGGTTTTATAATATAAAATGGTGAAACCATCAGAGCCAGGGGCTTTACCAGAGGGAGAGGATTTTAGTGCACATTGAAATTCCTCTATGGAGAAGTCAGCTTCCAGGTCATTAAGGGCAATCCGTGACAATTTTGGTAGGTTAGCCCCTTTCAAATAAGTGAGTATACCTTTACATTTTTCTGCCAATGGAAAATTTGCCAGGCCACCCTCCACATTGTACAAGTCAGCAAAAAACTCCCTGAAGGCCTTGGAAATTTGGGGGGTGGCGTGTTGCCCATATGACAATTTTATTTTGGGTATAAAAGATAGAGTTTTTTTGGCCGTAAGGGATATAGCTAATTGTTTACCTGGTTTGTTGCCCCATTTGTATACTTTCTGGGGCATGTAGTGGAATTTCCGTTTAGTGTCAAGATCGAGGAGGGTTTTAACTTCTTCTCTCCTAAGGGTGAGAGCTTAGAGGTGTGAAACACGTAATAAGAGTTTATGTCGTTTATCTCTTTCAGCAATTTGCTCTAGAGTCTGTTTAGCTGCTGACCATGCTCCCTCTTTCTCCTCACACCCAATTCAATGAGACTACCCCTCATTGAAGCTTTATGTGCTTCCCATAAAACAGAGGGGGAGGTATCTGCGGATGCGTTTTCTTTAAAGTATTGAGACAGAGTAGTAGATATCATAGAAACCTCTGTTGAATTGGAGATAAGAGAATCATTAAGCTTCCAGTTATTGGGACGGTGAGGCAGAGTGGGCATGGTCAAGCATATAGAAACAGGCGCGTGATCGGAGAGAGTGGCAGGCTGAACGTAGGAAAGGGAGGGGGAAGTGATCTAGGAAAATGTTATCTATACTGGAGTATGAGTTGTGTGTTTTAGAAAAGTGAGAGTAGTCCATTTCTTTAGGGTGGAGAAGACGCCAAGCATCCATAAGTTGAAGATCAAGGAGTCTTTTTTTGACGTGTGCTAATCTTTGAATGGGATATTAGAGTGGCCTTGGGATGTATCAATAGTGGGTTCTAGAGGCATATTTATATCTCCCACCAAAACAATTAGGCCCTCAACAAATTGTGAACGTTTTGTAAGAGTTTGGGTAAAAAAAAAACAGTTGATTGTGATTAGGGAAATAAACATTTGCTAGAGTACATCTGGTGTTGCCTACGTACCCTTTGAAAAAAAGAAAATGACCATGATCCTCCACTAACATATAAGTAAAATGAAATGATACACTCTTACTGAACCCACGGCTCCTTTGGCCTTGTTGGTATCAGATAGACTGTAGTACCATTGTGGGAAATGCTGTGCGTATAATTTAACAGACGTAGAATGAGTCAGATAAGTTTCCTGGAGGAATGATCATATGTGCAGTATTAGAAAATAGGCACGGAGGTGTTCAATATAATGAATCATACCCGTAGCATGGAAGAGTTGAGATGTGAACTACAGGCAATGCAAAGAAGCATGGTAGCAAGGGAGATGAGTGTATAGGAGACATCTCACCCATTTTTATGAGATGAGCCTAGGGTGGAGACATGCTTTTGCTTGGATGGAGTTTTCCGCTGTTGGGAGGTCCAGGGAGCCAAGAAGGTGGGCATGGGGTTCTGCCAACCCGGGAGCTCCATATGTGGCAAGTTCATATCCTGGAGGAAAGCAGGGAGCTCCTCAGGGAACCGCAACATGGAGGAGCGACCATTTTTAGTAGCTATTAAACATGCCCAGGAAGCCCCATCTGTAAGTAGCTCCATCGCCTTTCAGTTGATCTAAGAGAGGCTTTAGGGCTCTGCGGCAATCAAGGGTCTCCTTAGAGATGTCAGGAAAGATATTGAGAACAGCCCCAGCAAAGTCAATGTTAGGAGTATTTCGCAGTTTGCACATGACAGCGTTTTTATCTTCAAAGTAATGGAGGCGACAAATCACATCTCTGGTTGATCAGAGGTGATGTTGCGAGGCCTCAGGGCTCGGTGAACCCAGTCGAATCGCAGAGCATCAGTGACTGGGTTGTCTAGGATGGTATTAAGGATGGCTCAAATCGAGGGTTCTAGGTCATTGTCCCTGGTTGCTTCTGGCAACCCTCAGATACGCAGGTTGTTTCTGCGATTGCGATTCTTGAGATCCTCAAGTTTGTATAATGAGGCCCTATGTGCATAAGTCAATTGAGTGACAGTCTCCTGTAGTTCTTTAATGGCTACCTCATGTAAATCTTGGCACTGCTCTGTCTCCTCTACCCTGATGAGTAAGTGTGCCATATCCAGCCTCACCACGGAGATCTCCTTTTTAATAGCTTTCTCCATACTGTGAAACAAGCCCGCCATCTCCCGTTTAAGTTAACTCACGAAGGAGGGCATATAGGAGCCTGTAGGTGAACCAGGATCATCCATCAGCTCTAAGCCAAAAGATGAGGCCAGAGAGCTTTCACGAGCGGAGGTGGCATGTGAGGATGGGGAGATAATCTCGAGGCTCTGGTCTTACCGCTCCGTATGCTGGGACTGTCTCTTTCCGTGGCAAGGAATTGTTTTATAGACCCCATGGTAGCTTGATGTGAAGCTGAGGATTTCCCGGATCGTTTACCCAGTGTTGTGCAGGATTTTGAGGTTTTGGACAGCATTGCTAATAGCTTTTAGGCCGGTGGCTTGATGGAGCTCTTCTAAAGCTCGTCCTTCCAGCACCATGCGTAGGCCACACCCCCCGGGTTGTATATGTTATACTGGCATACCTGTTTCATATGATTGTCTAGGTTCTGCAAAGAACCAATTTACAATGTTAGTAAACAAATTGAAGATTATGAAACTACTTTCTAAAGTTTAAAGTTAAAATCTAAGATAAATAAATAAATCAGAACTACTTATGAATTGTCCAGGGCCCCTTAGCAGCAGGCTGGTGCCTCAGGAGATGCAAATTACCTTTTTTTAAATCCTGCTCCCTCTATAAAGACAGCACCCTGACATCACACTGATTGGCTCCATACCATGTAATCAGCAGGATGGATAATCATGGTAGTCAACTGGGTTCATTTACCAAACTTGCTGGCTCAACTGACATTGGGGTTTATTTACTAAAGGCAAATCCACTTGGAAGTGTAGTTGCTGTAGATCCGAGAGGGGGCAAGAAAAATAAAAAACAGCATTTTTGCTTGTACGTGATTGGATGATAAAATCAGCAGAGCTTCCCCTGATTTCAGATCTTCCCCTCAGATAAAACAGCGACTGCACTTCCAGTGGATTTGCCTTTAGTAAATCTACCCCATTGCATCTTGCACATAATGAGCCACAGTGACAGCTGAAAGGGACAAGCTGTAGGTATTACATTACAAAACAGTCAAAAAAATTATAATTTAAGAAATGTTTAAATTATTGTAAAATGTTTTTAAACATTTGTGTTTACTTGTCACATAATAATAATAATAATAATAATAATAATAATATTATTATTATTATACAAAATAGGCAGGTAATGTATTAAAACAGTAGTCAAACGAACACACTGCTACATAGAGCTAGGAGAGTGCTGCTCACCCCAAACAAATCAGAATAGAACAAGTTCCCCCACAAACGGGGTTTTTAGGCAGCAAAAAACAGTACTATATGCATGTCAAAATAATATGAAAAGTATTTTAATATTTGGTAAAAAACATGAGCTCCACCTGAACAATTAAAAACGAACTCTTATATACAGAGTACAGTGGTATCAATGGACGTACACTAACAGACACAACTATAAATTACACTGTATGATATAATAACAGTAAAAATATATATAATTCTAACGCGTTTCAACCCCCTGGGGGGGGTCTTCTTTAGTGATGGACGAACGTTTCGCCCGGCGGTCGTTTCGCGGCGAATTTCCGACATTCGCGGTCCGCACGTTCGAACGCCTTTTTCCGTCGTTCGCCGCGGCGGACTTACGTGTTTAATGTATACAAGAACTTTAACCTTTGGTGACACGTTTATCATGTGATACAGGACAGCCAATTGAGACATGACAGCACATGGACACTTGGACATTCCCCCTAACCTATAAATACACCCGATCCGGTGGCCATTTTACATTCTTTCTTCTGTTACGATAGGGACAGGTTCCTGTGTGGAGTAGGGAGAGATAAACCACTAGCTATTTGGTACACAAAAGTTCTTTTCAGGACTGGTATAGGTGTTAGGTGTTGATAGGTTTGCTGTGCTGCTGATTCTTGCAGCAGCCTGAGTGTCTTTTGTTAGTTTAGAGAAAGGGAAAGGACGGTGTATGCTACAGGGACAGCCAGATTAGTCTTTCATCATCATCATCATCATCATCATCATTAGCTGTTACTATCAAGGTCCACAAAAGAGCTGTTCCAGTAACCACTAATCGTTCTCTTTTTTTGCCAATTTGTATAGGGACAGGAAGGAAGCAGTGTTGTCAGGCAGTGAGGGTAATTTTAAAGACTTGCTGTTATTATTAGTTCCACAAAGGTTCTTTTCAGGACTGGTATCAGTGGTACAGTAATAGGCTTGTACATGTATAATATTCTTTCTTCCAAATATAGAAAGGATATTATACTTGACTGCTGCCCTTCTGCTGCAGTCTGCTAAACATTCACAACTCACTTGTTCCACAAAAGTTCTTATAAGGACTGGTAACTTGGTATAGGGTGCTACGGTACATAGGCTTGAGTGCGGTACAGTCTGCTGTTCTGTAAGGACCGCTATCGGTCCACAATAGATAGGGTTGACGTGCACCACTGCTGACCGCTGCCCTATACTGCAGCAGTCCTTCAGCGGTATAGGGACTGACGTACAGTCTGCTAATCACTAACACACAACCTGCTTGTTCCACAAAAGTTCTTATAAGGACTGGTAACTTGGTATAGGGTGCTACGGTACATAGGCTTGAGTGCGGTACAGTCTGCTGTTCTGTAAGGACCGCTATCGGTCCACAATAGATAGGGTTGACGTGCACCACTGCTGACCGCTGCCCTATACTGCAGCAGTCCTTCAGCGGTATAGGGACTGACGTACAGTCTGCTAAACACTAATACACAACCTGCTTGGTCCACAAAAGTTCTTATAAGGACTGGTAACTTGGTATAGGGTGCTACGGTACATAGGCTTGAGTGCGGTACAGTCTGCTGTTCTGTAAGGACCGCTATCGGTCCACAATAGATAGGGTTGACGTGCACCACTGCTGACCGCTGCCCTATACTGCAGCAGTCCTTCAGCGGTATAGGGACTGACGTACAGTCTGCTAAACACTAATACACAACCTGCTTGGTCCACAAAAGTTCTTATAAGGACTGGTAACTTGGTATAGGGTGCTACGGTACATAGGCTTGAGTGCGGTACAGTCTGCTGTTCTGTAAGGACCGCTATAGGTCCACAATAGATAGGGTTGACGTGCACCACTGCTGACCGCTGCCCTATACTGCAGCAGTCCTTCAGCGGTATAGGGACTGACGTACAGTCTGCTCACTTCCTTGACCCAAAAAAGCACACCGTACTATATGCCCCTACCCTCCTCTTTGAAGAGGTTGAGCGGTGTCATATTTCTACTGGGGCTGCTTATGATATCCCTGTGCTGTGCTGACTTCCTCCTGGGGGTTCTTATTATGAGGGGATCACACCATCCCTGTGCTGTGCTGACTTCCTCCTGGGGCTGCTTACGGTGCTGCTGTCAGCGCTGTATGTCACGGTGCTGCTGTCAGCGCTGTATGTCACGGTGCTGCTGTCAGCGCTGTATGTCACGGTGCTGCTGTCAGCGCTGTATGTCACGGTGCTGCTGTCAGCGCTGTATGTCACGGTGCTGCTGTCAGCGCTGTATGTCACGGTGCTGCTGTCAGCGCTGTATGTCACGGTGCTGCTGTCAGCGCTGTATGTCACGGTGCTGCTGTCAGCGCTGTATGTCACGGTGCTGCTGTCAGCGCTGTATGTCACGGTGCTGCTGTCAGTGCTCTGTATTACGGTGCTGCTGTCAGATGCCTCTATCACGGTGCATGTGTCATTCCGGTATGTCACGCTGCTGGTGATCATCTCCTGCACCCTCTTCTTTGCCTACCCTGGTCCCTGACCTTCCCTCTCCTCCATTGCCTTCATTAGCTCCATAGTCCTGAATTGTTAGAACAATTTCCCAAATAAAATAAAAATGCTTGTAGTTATCGATCCCAAATTCACCTCATACATGTATTATGTCATTGTCCAGATGGTGGGACTACGTTTTACCCCCTAATAATTACCACGTGGCCGCAAATTCGACATGAAGGTTTGCAAAGTTCGCCTCCCATTGAAGTCAATGGGGCCCGCGGCGAACGTTCGGTTTCGCGAACGTTTGGGTCCGTTCGCATTTCGCTTTCGCGAAACGTCCCGTCGGAAGTTCGTCCATCACTAGTCTTCTTCAGAGAAATGGTGGTCTGTTGATAAAACAAAATTACACTGAATAAATACATCAGATGTCACCTGCACTGGGAATACCTCATATTTGTTAATATAGTTTACCCAAAGGTGTACTTCCAAAGAGATAAAATGAGTTGTGATGTTTTTGATGGAGTTCCCCCATAAGATGGTGCCTCAATTTCCTTCACACATCTGGAATGTTACCCGGTCCATATCTACCGCCAGGATACCAAGGGGAAAGAAGGTAGCGTCAGAGAACCAATGGCGTGGCTCACGGGAGGTCACACGAATGCCACACCCCCCATAAGCATAGGAAGTGGGTACAGATATAGGCAACCGGATAGTGTGGTAAGTCACACCTGCAGTGAAATCCCAACATAAAAAGAATTAAGAACATATAATTTTTAATGTATGAACACAAGGTGTATATATGGCATGAAATTGTCATCATCATACCCATATCTATATATATAGAGAATACAACCCTGGATAACACAATACCTATGTAAAATACACAAGAAAAAAAAAAAAATTTACAGCCATGAGCCATGCCATTGGTTCTCTGACGCTACCTTCTTTCCCCTTGGTATCCTGGCGGTAGATATGGACGGGTAACATTCCAGATGTGTGAAGGAAATTGAGGCACCATCTTATGGGGGAACTCCATCAAAAACATCGCAACTCATTTTATCTCTTTGGAAGTACACCTTTGGGTAAACTATATTAACAAATATGAGGTATTCCCAGTGCAGGTGACATCTGATGTATTTATTCAGTGTAATTTTGTTTTATCAACAGACCACCATTTCTCTGAAGAAGAAACGCGTTAGAATTATATATATTTTTACTGTTATTATATCATACAGTGTAATTTATAGTTGTGTCTGTTAGTGTACGTCCATTGATACCACTGTACTCTGTATATAAGAGTTCGTTTTTAATTGTTCAGGTGGAGCTCATGTTTTTTACCAAATATTAAAATACTTTTCATATTATTTTGACATGCATATAGTACTGTTTTTTGCTGCCTAAAAACCCCGCTTGTGGGGGAACTTGTTCTATTATGTATTAAAACAGTATAATAATAATAAATAAATGCAAGTCAGGGCTTTCGTATCAATATTATCAGTCAAATTTATTAGAGTTTATTAGAGTGATGCTGCGTACACACAGTCGGGCTTTCCAACAGCAAATGTGCGATCGGAGCTTGTTGTCAGAAATTCCGACCGTGTGTAGGTCCCATCGGACAGTTTCCATCAGAATTTCCATCGCACACAATTTGAGATCTGGTTCTCAAATTTTTTGTACACAATTCCGATGCACAAAGATCCACGCATGTTCGGAATCAAGCAGAAGAGCCGCACTGGCTATTGAACTTAATTTTTCTCGGTCATACGTGTTGTACGTCACTTCGTTCTTGACGTTCAGAAATTCCGACAACTTTGAACGACTGTGTGTATGCAGGACAAGTTTGAGCCAACATCTGTCAGAAAAAATCCCATGGATTTTGTTGTCGGAATGTGCAATAATGTGTACGTGGCATGAGAGAGAAGAGCAGCACCATTGTTGACAGTTTAAAAATGAATATCACATTGCACAAAAATGTTAAACAAATTAAACAGTTATACAGCATACATAAATTCCAATAAACTATTCAACTGTTCTCAGCATGTGCAGCTTATTTAAGGTGATTCACTGAAGCTACTGTATGTGCTAGATTTTGAATAATATACCCTATTTCAGCATGAGACTGTGCTGGGAATGTCGGAAGAATTGTATTAAGAATTGTATTAAAGCGGAGTTCCACCCAAAAATGGAACTTCCGCTATAAAGGAGGTGACCCCATCTGGCATGTCATTTTTTTGGGGGGGAGCGGATGCCCTCTTTTTGGAGGGTTCCAGCTCCCACTTCCTCCTGGCACACCACGGCAGCAGAAGGGAGATCACCTCTCCCGCATCCCTCTCGGAAATCATCTGGGACACGTCACAGGTCCCAGATGATTGCCAGGCCAGCCACGGCATGGCTCGTGCATGCGCAGTAGGTGCCCAGCTGTGAAGCCACAGCTGGGTGCCCACATTTGCAATGCCGGAACCGCAGAGAGGAGGGGGAGACATGCGGGGCTTCATTCCCCTGCATCGCTGGACCCTGGGACAGGTAAGTGTCCGATTATGAAAAGTCAGCAGCTGCAGTATTTGTAGCTGCTGACGTAAAAAAAAAATTTTGTTAAGCGGAACTTCACTTTAAGCTAGATTCAGGTATGTATACCAATTCTATGAACAATATATTTTCATTTAACACTGTGGAAGACTGGTAGCATTCGGTGGTAAAAATTAATTATGGTGGCATTTGGTGGGAAAAAAATATTGTTGCAGAGGACAGCTCTGGATTGAATGTGAGTATTGTAGCAAACCTACTTTCTAATTTTTAATTTTACAGGTCTATTCATTTTTACTCTATTTTTTTTCTAAAGTTCTGCTTTAAACCTCATCACCTAACTCCCGACCTTATTTATGTCTATACTGTAACCATTTCCAACCTACTTTATCCCTTAAAGAGGAGCCCCCCCCCCCCCCCCCCCAAAAAAAATGTTAAAACTCTGCAGCTACATAGACTGTAGCTGCTGACTTTTAATATAGAACACTTACTTGTCCAGGGATCCAGTGATGTCCTCACCCGAGCCGATTCTTCAATCGGCTTTGAGGTGCAGGCTCCAGTATCTCTAGTAAGGGAAACAGGGAGTAAAGCATGCAGTTTCACAGCCAGTTTCCTACTGCACATGCGCGAGCCATGCTGCACCTTGTGAATAGTCCTGTAGTCTTCTGGGACCTGTGTTGTGTCCCATAAGAGTACAGTGGAAGGGGGGGTGAAAACTTTATGATATATATATATATATATATATATATATATATATATATATATAAATATATATATATATATATAAAATGTTTGGGGGTTCCAAGTAATTTTTTGGCAAAAAATATTGATTTTAACTTAAAGCGGGGTTCCACCCTAAAGGGGAACTTCCGCTCATCAAAACCCTCCCCCCCCTCCGGTGTCACATTTGGCACCTTTCAGGGGGGAGGGGGGTGCAGATACCTGTCTAAGTCTATGCCATTTCCTGTCCCACCGCACTGTCTGCTGGGACACACACGGGTCCCAGAGACAGTGCGGACCATTCCTATTGCACTGCGCGACTTACGCATGCTCAGTAGGGAACCGGGAAGTGAAGCCGCAACACTTCACTTCCTGACTCCCTCACCTAGAATGGCGGCGGCAGCAGCCGATACCCGAGCGATCGATCGGTCTCCGCTGCCGACATCGCTGGACCCCGGGACAGGTGAGTGTCTATTTATTAAAAGTCAGCAGCTGTAGTATTTATAGATGCTGGCTTATTTTTTTGTAGGTGGAATCCCTCTTTAATAAAGAAATAAGTGTTAAACTTCCTGCATTAACACTGGTTGAAAGCTTGGCAAACTATCCAGATTATTTGTTTACACAAGAAGTTCTTTCCCTTTGATCTAAGACGTAAGTGTTAGTTACAATGCTTCAAGTTCTACACTTGGCAGATTGCCCGGGATGCTTCCTTTTGACAGCTGAGTGAGCAGATAATCTCTCCACTTGTTTATATGAAATAATCGCCTACTCTCAGCGGGAGAGATCGTCAGAGGGGGTGAATGGAGATCGCATTTTTTTAAACGATTAATCGTGCAGCTCTAGGTTAAAGTGGTTGTAAAGGGTTTTCAACCACTTTAAGGTCATATAATATTCCTATATGCATAAGCCCTGCTGGTTATTAATTACTATAGTGCCAGTGCCAATTTGTGACTAGTCCTAACTACAAATAGCATTGATTTGTAGTGGTATATTAAAGCCCATCTCCCCATTGCAATTTGTTATGCATGTCCTAAATGTATCCAATGCATTATATCAAACGAATTGGATGTGTTCAGTGAAAGCAAGACTGTCCATGTGTGCTGCCAGCTGTAATCGGATTAGACATTAGTGATGTCTCAGCTGTCTCAACGCTTGCCTGTGATGTAGATATGATGAGTAAAGACATCCTCAGAAAAAGTTGAATGTGTCATGCTTCTAATACCTACATTTTCTTGTCTTAAAAACTACATTTATCTGTCAAAAACACTGTCTTATATCGGGAAAACTCTAAATGTATATTTAATATGTAGTTACAAGGAACTGATGACTATTCCCTTCTCTCAATTATATCTCTGTACTGCATTGCAAGAGCTATAACCCATGATCAGCAAATAAATGTGTTTGCTGATTGGCTGCTGGAAGCTGTTTTTAAAAAATAATATTATCCAGGTTTATTTTCTCCTTTTTTTGAACTTTCCTACATGGCAAGACTTCTCTTCTCTAAGATTCACGTGAATTTAGAGATTGATGTGCTAATACTACATAAAAGCCTAACTGTATCCCATAACATGACTCCTGTTCAGTGTAAACGTAGAAACGTAATCCATCACGAGTTGTGTCTTGCTGAAAGCTGTCTTTTAAGCAGCACAGAGCCAGAACTGAGTAGTCCGGCACTGTGAGTTCCCTGTGCAGTGCTGTACCCAATGACCTGTCCACTACAGGAAGAGCATTCATTAGGGCACGCACGCTATCTCTAAAGACTGTCACCTGTGCTAGTACCACACACAACCTTTCCTGTGCTTCACTTTGTGTGCACCAAATGCCATTGCAAACCCAATATATTGGAAAAATAGGGAGCAGAGGTGTGGGAGGACCCAGCAGGTTCACCAACCAAGAGGGGGTAGATACAACACTGAAGAAATGGCTGCACTCCAAGATCCATCAAAATTCTTGTTTAATAAACAAACATCCCAAGTGTTACAAACAGTTAAAATGGCAGACGCGTTTCACACACTAATGACGTGTACACACAAGTGGAATGTCCGACATAAAAAGTCAGACGGGAGCTTTTTATCGTATAATCCGATCGTGTGTATGCCCCATCTGACTTTTTTTTTCGAAAATTCTGACAGACCTAGAAATAGAATATGTTCTAAATATTTCCGACTGAACCAATTCCTATCGTCTGTATGCTGTTCCGACGGACCAAAAACGGCGCATGCTCTGAAGCAAGTATGAGACGGAAGCTATTGGCTACTGGCTATTGAACTTCGTTTTTTCTAGTCCCGTTGTATGTGTTGTACGTCACCGCGTTCTTGACGATCGGACTTTGGTGTGATCGTATGTATGCAAGACAGTTTCAGCGGAATTCCGTCGGAAAACCTTCAGAGTTTATTCCAACGAGAGAACCTGTCGTGTGTACGTGGCATAACAGGTCTGCTTATTCATTACAAACATAAGTCAGCATTATGCAGGCCATATATGGTCAAATTTCGAACAAATTTTATTTTCAAAATCAGAAAATTTGTTTTTTTTGTAATCCAATGGTGCCACCATTGATTTTCGAAATTCAGCCGACCATGCCTTCAATTTCACCTCATGTTGCCACAGAATCTTCTTTTCTCTCCGTAAATTTTCTTTTCTTATTACATTTCTCGCACGGTTCTCCCACCATTGATTATAAAATCGTTTGTTTTTCAAAAAATTTCCAACATGTCCGATTTCTCAAATTTGATTTCCACACGAAAATCAGCTGTTGCTACAGCCCACTAATGGTGTGAAATTCACACGAAAATTCTTAGAGACGATTTTGGAAAGAAAATTCTTTCGAAATTCGAACCGTGTATGACCGGCATAAGGCTGGATTCGTACCTATGCATTTTTTGTGCTTTTTGCATTTTGCAGATTTGCATTCCAAGAACGTGTTCCATAGAAAACCATGTTAAATGGACTGTAGTGCAAATCTGCATAATGCAAAAAGCACTAAAACTGCATAGGTGTGAATCCATCCGTAAGATGGCCATACACCTATAGATTATCTGCAGATTTTCTATGGTTAGATGGAAAAAGTGGGAGATTCCTCCATCCACACAGTTTAGCGAACATGGAGAAATCTGTTGCACTTTTTCCATCTAACCATAGAAAATCTGCAGATAATCTATAGGTGTACGGCCAGCTTCTCCCATTATACAAACCTATTCAATATAGCAACAGGTGATACAGATCATTAAATTGCAGACTTCTTTATAGCCACATGTGATTCACATAAACATTAATGAGAAAGAAAAAGACATAGACATATAAACTTGCACATATTTGGATATCCATTCATAAATAGGGTTAATGGTAGTGATGAGGATATATATCGATGTAGACAGTTCATGTGCTATGAAAAAAAACAGGAAAAAATGTGCACATATGAAGTATGTGTAAAAAATATAAATATGCATATAGAAGAGAGAAAACATCCCGATTTAAAAACATGATAACCTATTCATTTCCCAATGGTTAAAATGAATATGTTTGCTATACTCCATTAAACCTGAGTAAATATATATGTAACTACATATATATTTGGCTAGCCCCACAATAAAAACATTAATTCAAAAACATGGGGAAGCTATCAAGGTATAAGGATGGGAAGAGGAGGAGTATAAAACAAGACAAAATTTACCAAAATTGATCGGCAGTATATGGTTCATACAGAACAAAGATATCCATTGATTATCTGTTCCGTATGACCTCAGTACCGTGGTCGGTCCTAACTAGATAGATGAATTCCTGTACAGTAAATTAATTTGTATATATAGGGGGTCCCCGGGTTACAAACAAGATAGGGTCTGTAGGTTTTTTCTTAAGTTGAATCTGTTTGTAAGTTGGAACAGGTACATTTTTTAAGTGTAGCTCCAGACAAAAAATCTATTTTTAAGCTTTTTGGATAACATAGGGAAGGGTTACCACCCCTGTAACATTTGTTTAGCTGTCTGTGCCCCTGTACAGAAGATTTCACCTTACTTTCTGCCCCAAATGATTATTGGATTTTGAAAATTTTGGGCTGTTAGGGAAACAGGGATTGGTGATAAAGCATCAGTGGAGACACCTTTTTCCCATAATAACTCTTACAGGAAAGAATTTCCCTTCCTAGGGGTAGATTTCCTCTTACTTCCTGTTATCTCCCTCCGTTTGTAAGTAGGAGTCGTTTGTAAGTTGCATGTTTGTAAGTAGGGGACCCCCTGTACATGGAATATATGGGCGGTAAAAACACAGCCTAATTTTTAGATCGTGCCTATGCCTTCTGCAGTCTATAGGAGAGACTCGTGTTCAATACATGGATTAAAGAGGAAGTAAACCCTGATGGGTTTTACTTCCTCTTTGTTTCCCTGCAAAGTTAAAGTATAATAGGCTACTATGCATTGCATAGTAGCCCATTATATGTCACTTACCTGACACCAAAGCCTGCGATGTCCCCAATTTCCTTGCCTCTACAAAGCGTCCATCTTTCATCCTCTTCCTTCCGGGTATCGTGGCGATGAGGTCACTCCCACGCAGTCACGGCGGCTCTTTTGCAAATATCTCCTAAACTTCCATGGTTTAGGAGATATTTGCAAAAGAGCCGCCGTGACTGCGTGGGATATTTCGAGCACCTACAGGTAAGCCTTAATCTAGGCTTACCTGTAGGTAAAAGTGGTTGTAAAGGGTTTACAACCACTTTAAGTGGCCAGCTATCCTGGGCGTGCATAGTGTCACATGAAACAATATGGGTAGTAAAAAAAAGATACCAGTCCAGTCACCCTGCTCAAAAAGAGAACACAGCGGTGACTGGTCTTTAACTGCTTCAATACTGGGCACTTTTACCCCCTTCCTGCCCAGGCCAATTGAAGGGCACTGAAGCATACCTCCCAACTTTTTGAGATGAGAATGAGGGACACCTATCAGCAAAAGTATGCAGGCATAGGACACACCCCTTGTCATGCTCCCTTAAAGGAGAATTGCATTAAAAAAAACAAGATTGTTTAAACACAGAAGTGCTTTTTTTACCACTACTATTCCTTTATATTGGCTTTTGGAATTTACAAATGTAGCAATTTAGAAATCAGATGAAAGCTTTAGCTCTGGAAAACACTTTTTTATAGATAAAAAGTGTATTTTATATATATCTATATAGATCAGATCAAAATGAGGGACAGATAAGGAGTAAAGAGGAACAAAGGGGCATTGCTCCAAATCAGAGACCGTCCCTCAAAATCAGGGACAGTTGAGAGCCTTGCCCAACAGTATGAAGCAGTCACTATCTCTAATATGGCATATAGACCCTATACAGGGATCTCAGAGTCTATGCGTCTTGAGGAGACATGGACTTGAATCCACTAGTAACATTACTTCAAGGGTCCCCAGGCATACACCTCACAAAGAGTATTGTCCCCTTAAAATCCAGGGTCCATAATCAATATGCAAGAGGCTAGCATTTAGTCCCCTCAAAAAGCCTCTGTCCTGGGTGAGTCTATCACAGCTTATAAGGCTTCATTTACACCTGGGGAATCTGAATTGCGGCAAAACAATTTGCAATGCCATTATTTCTCAATGGCACCCCAAACGCGGTGCAATTTTGCCACGACTGATCACCGCAAAATTGTTGGACGCGTGTTGCTCAAAAGAAGTTCCGGAACTCCTTTTGGGCGCCACACATCCCGCAATTTTTTGGCGTGATTTTGCCGTAATTGAGGTGCCATTAAGAAATAATGTTATCACAAACACATCCCGTGTTTTGTCACGATTCTGAATCCTGGAACCCTATTCTTGTGCCCAGAAATGTCCCATAATTAGCATAATTTATATATATATATATATATATATATATATATATATATATATATATATATATATATATAATTTTATAATTTTATTTTTTACAGTAAGAAAGAACAGACATTGAAAAAAAAGATAAATAAATGAAATATAAAAAAAAAGGAAAGCAGCAGTACACAAAAGACAATAAAATGCACACAAAGCAAAAGAAAGAAAAAGAAAGATCACTAAATGAAATTAACAAACCTTTCCAGAATACGCCCAAAGGAGAAAAAACCCACCCACAAAAATAAAATAATAAAAGCAAATTTCACCTAAGAAGTGTTCATATGTTCATATTCAATTTTCATATTGTTCTGTTGTGAAATTTCTATTTAAATATATATATATATATATATATATATATATATATATATATATATATATATATATATATATATATATATATATGTTTTTGAGATGTATTTCCTGATGAAGCGATTAAACTGTGAAACTAGTAGAAATACCACGCCATCTGTGAATTTTATGTAATTGCCATTTTCCATTATTCATTTTTATTTATTGTTGTTTTTTTGTGATACTTTTTCACACTAGTTTTCCAACACAGGGGTTTTTTCCATTGACCACCATCATCGTATACACCTTGTCCCACGTGGGGCGCTGTTCGTGTTGGACTGTTGTTTGCCGTATCACATCCCATATCACGTCCCCTCAGCTCCAGGATGGGGCTTCTCCGGCTGGTCTGGGAATTTCATGGCCGTGCCACCACTGTGAGGATGCATATATAAGTGAATGGGCTAATTGAGTTCATGGGGGGGATCTCCCATGTCCGGGGTTAGCCCTTTGGACTTTCTTATAATATCCAAATATTATAGATTTTTTTTCATCCATAGTTTATTACCACGGTTTTGCTCCTGATGATAGGCTATAAGGCCTTGAAACGTGTACAGCTAACAACAACCTAGTGTACACATTTATGAATGCTCTTGATGGCTGTTGCTTTTCATTTGTTTCTTCTCTTTTTTATTTCTTATTTTATTTATTTTTAGCGATGTTTGTGATTTGCACAGTTATTCATTTCAATTTATGAAATCATGTTTTAATCATCCCATGTATCCTATAATATATGTATTAACTCCTTGTTGGAATGTCAATTAATGTGCAATATTTCGTTCTAATGAATTGTATAACTGTAAAAATATTGATATATAGCAAAATGCATAGAACGATTTAATATGCATATTTTATGACAATTTGAATTAATTAAAACTTATTTTTTGATTTAATTTACTTTATTGCTCCCATGTGCTTCATGGAAAGTCCTATCATTTGCTCTCTCTATTTAATATATTGAACCGGGATGGAGGAGGGGACTTGAACGGCCCCATTATTCCTCATTTAAAGTCCCAATAAATTCTCTTTTTCCTTTTTTTATTTAATTACCTTGGTGTTGTTTTTGTATTAATAAAATGTTGTTAAATTTTAACTTGTTTATGAAAATCCTTTTGTAACTGTTCAAACTGTACCGAGATAATCCGCTTGCCTTTTTCGTCATTGATGGGTCTTGGTTGTGGTCCAGACTCTCAAATCCCTAGTTTATTCAATTTGGATGATGGTACATATGATAACATTGGCTATGTTTTTTATTGCACAATGGGAGCCCATCCATTATTTTGTCAATAATAAGTGTAGTAAACTTCCCCTTTACTTACCATGCTCATATACAGGTGTGGGCTCCTTTACCTCCTTTTGCCATAATCTCCTGGGTTCTAACAAGCCCCTGGTCTCCTAAGGATAAAGGTTTTCCCTATTTCCCGCTCTCAGCAGCTCAGAGGGTCACACCTGAGAAGGTAGAGGTTGCTGGGCATGTGATCTTCAGACATGTGTATGGTCCTGAAGTACTGAAGTAATAATAAACAGCTTCTATAAAAGTCTCAGCCACTGCAGAGAACACTTCCCCAAAAGATGCCAGATTACTGCTCTTCAAGTTGGGTGGTCTGCAACTCCAGCCACTCCTCCAGATGCCCGCCTGTGGGGCCAGTTCAAAGATCCCTTCAGCTGTTCACCTGTGTACCTAGAGCTACCCTGGATTTTACTGTGGAAGACTGTCTCAGAAGCTAAGCACAAGTAGCTGTTTATGTACTGTATAATCGTGAAGTGTTCATTCTCTAAAATCTGTGACTACAGAGCCTAGAAATTGTGCTGTACTTCCACCTAGTGTCTTCATTGAGTTATTTCTCTTATGAGTTCCTGATGGTACAGTTTACATTTTTTGCAAAAAGGTGAACAAACCCTATAAGTGACACTTCAATTCTATTCTGTACCTGTTTAGTAAAGTTTATGTTAACTTCTTGCCAACCACATAACACATACATGCCACACATCTGTCCATAGTGGCTGAGGTTTCTGTGCTGAGAGCACAATCACTGTGCACTTCCAGCATGGAGATGGGAGCTGTCTGTTTCTAATTGGGAATAGGCTTGAAAGGCTTCTGATCATGTGACCACCGTGACAGCCAAATCTCTTAGCACACCTCTCCAGAACCCATCTGGTGACGCTCACTGCTGGCTGAGTGCGGATGTCTAGAAAGCCCACCCTTGCCTACTGCAATGCATGAGACAATGGGACATTGCACACAAAAATCAGCCAGAACACCAGTGTACACAGATCACCCAGATCACCCGGGGGGAATGTTTTTTTTTCTCAAAATAAGTGGAGTTACCCTTTAAAGAGGTATTAAGCCCTGGTTCACATCAGTGCGGCTTTGAAACCCCTGTACGTCAGTGCAATTTCAAAGCTGCTGATCAGTGAGATTTCACGTGTGGCTTGCTGAAATCTGTGCGACTTCATTTACACATATGTCAATGCAAGTTACACATGAAATTACACAAAAATAGTGCGGAAACCTTTTTCAAAGTCTCGTGACTTGAGTTGTGGTGATTTGAATGGTTCCATTGCTGCAAATGGGGTGCGACTTATCATGTGACTTTGAACTGTCAAGTCGCATGTTAAGTAGCACATAACGTTTTTTCTACTAAAATAATAAATATGTTCTACTTACCTGCTCTGTGCAATGGTTTTGCCTATCTTCTTCCTATGGGGTCCCAGAAGTAGCTTCCTATGGTGGCACTTTTGCAGGCTTGCTCCCGAGCTGTCCTGTCTATGATTATTGGCACAGACCAAGTTGCTCTGTCCCCCGCCCCTGCTCCCTCATCACAGCATTAGATTGACAGACAATCTCTCCTGCCGCTATCATCCTGCCCAATGCCGGGAGAGCCTTGGCCCTTGCACACATTGCTGGATCAGGAATGAGCTCAATTAAGTATAAGCGGGTGGCAAGGGGGGGATTCTGTTACAAAGACACTTTTTTACCTTAAATTGTCACCAAACCCACATAATAAAAACTATCAACAAATGGTGTATAACATACTGTTCATACTAACTGAATCATTATGACTCATTGAGTATGAACAGTAAAAAAAAAACAGGTTGATCTTGCTGCTCTCTATCTCCACCTTCTGTCCATGTCCCCAATTCAGCCAGGGACTTTGCAGAGCAGTGTTGACGGCTCTGCACATGCGCGGTTTTCAGTGAGTCTCTATTCAGAGCATTTCCTCCCTATCACATCTGAATTGACCATGAGATTATAGAGTCACACATGTGGACTTATACACAGTGGTAAATGACAGCCTATCCCCTCCCTCCTCCTCCATGCCCACTAACCATCTAGACACAATGGGCATGGGATATTACATGTAGGCTTCATCTCCCTTTCACCTCTTCACCCCGCCCATACTTCTCCTGTGGATCACAGGAGTGCCGCCCGCTGTCAGCTGACATCACAGAGGCGGTCTAGGGCAAGGTCAAAACAATGAAGTCGGGATCTGCCCACATGCCTGGACCGGCAACTGACTCAGCCTCTCAGCGAGCCATTGAGAGCCTGAGCTGGCCGCTCCTGTCCTTCCACAGTCCAGCAATCCAGTAAGCGTGGGGGAGGGGGGGACAGTGCAGAGACAGTGGCGGAATTACCAGGGTCGCAACAGTCGCACTTGCGACGGGGCCCGGAATCACATCTATGAAACAGTAGCACAGGGACACCTGCATTAACGTTCTATTTACCCATCCGTCCTCTCTCACAGGGGGTGACACAGGACACACAGCTGATCTCACTGCTCCCCCTTCTCCCCCCTCCCCTCTCCTGGAACACACAGGAGAGGGGAGGGGGGAGAAGGGGGAGCAGTGAGATCAGCTGTGTGTCCTCTCACATCCCCTGCGAGAGAGGACAGACGGGAAAATAGAACGTTAATGTTAATGTCTGTTCCATGACAGACACATCTCCGCTCAGGGCCGTGCTGTCCTGAGTAGGCAGACAGCACTGATGGACATTAATAGCATTCACTGATGGTCACTGATAGAAGGTACTGGTGGGCACTGATAGGAGGCACTGATGGTCATTGATAGAAGGTACTGATGGGCACTGATAGAAGGCACTGATGGTCACTGATAGAAGGCACTGATGGGCACTGATAGAAGGTACTAATGTGCACTGATAGAAGGCACTAATGGGCACTGATATGAGGCACAAATGGGCACTGATAGGAGACATATATGGGCACTGATAGGAGGCACTGATGGGAGGCACTGATGGGCACTGATAGAAGGCACTGATGGACACTGATAGAAAGCACTAATGGGCACTGATAGGAGGAACTAATGGGCTCTGATGGAGGCATTTATGGGCACTGATAGGAGGCACTGATGGGCATTGATAGGAGGCACTGATAGGCCACATTGATTAGCACTGATAGGCAGCACTGATAGGAGGCACTAATGTGCACTGATAGGTTGCACTGATAGGTGGCATTGATGGGCACTGATAGGTGGCATTGATGAGCACTGATAGGCATCATTGATGGGCACTAATAGGTGACATTGATGAGCACTGATAGATGGCACTGGTGATTGGGGCACTGGTTATCAGTGTAAACAATTTACTGACATTCTTGACAGTTAACGGCAGTCCTTTCCTAACACAGACACAGCATGGGAGGAAAGGGCTGCACATAACCGGCAGGTCTGTTTACATGTGATCAGCTGATCACATGGTAAAGGGCCACTGTGGTTGCGCTGGATGCATGTCCCAGGGGTCATGCGGGAAGCAGGGTTTTGGGAGGATGTTCATGGACACCCTCCCAAAATTGGAAGCCCAGGCTTGGATGGAAGGGGGGCCCATCATGGTTTCTGGCATTGGGGCCTTGAAGATTTTAGTTACGCCTCTGTGCAGAGAGCTGCTGACTGCCAGTCACCGACTCTCTGCTCACGGGGCTGTAAGAACCGAGCGATCAACGGTGTTTGGTCACAGAGTTCTCAGTGTTAGCGCTGGTGGGGGACAGATGCAGCATCCAGCTAGGTAAGTATTAATCTTAAAAAAAAAAAAGGAGCCCATACTTCTCTTTTAAAATAATTAGAGTGCCCTCAGAAATAGAAAAAGAGATGATAAATTAAGCAATATGTGTTTAAGGGTAAGTTCACCTTTACAGACCCCATCCCCATCCCCCCAGTCCCGCTATATACTGTAGATGTTCTGCAATCACCCACTGTGACACATTCGGTCGCCTCTTTACCGGTCTGGGAATTTGAAATGCTAGCAGCTTAATCTCTTAAGCGTGCCTTGTAAAGTTATGTATGGGAGCCATTCTAACAGTGGAGACCGGTGGTATGGTGGGCAACACTTCTCCCGGGCTTCCCTTGCTCAGCGGCAGCGGCTTTCCCTTCCCCTGCTCTCTACGTGCATTGCGGCAGCTTCTGTTTCCTCCTTCATCCTCAGCAGCCAATTGGAACTTTTCTCTTTTCAGCCAATCAGAAAACAGGTCTAAGACCTGCTTCTAATTGGCTGGATTTAAGATCAGTGTTTCAGTAACGAATACTCATTTGCTGTTATAACACCTGGGTGGGCTCCTGGCGCAATGCTCTGCACCACGAGCACACCCTATTTTGAAGCCTATTAGAGCCCCTGGCTCTAATCAGGTGTTTCAAACAAACACTCCACCACTGTAATTCATGCGCCTGGCATCCCGAAAAGGGGCCGGATGCATGAATAGAGGGTGACGGTGTTCTGTCAAAATAGCGCCTGTGGATAGAGCATAAGGGTTAGGGCTGTGGAGAGAGGGGGCAGTGCTCGGGCGCCCCTAAAAGACAGGCCGTCACTGCATTCTAATTGGTCCATGTGATGACGCCGACCAATCAGAACCTGTCTAGCCTGTCCTATCAGCACTGGAGAAGAGGAGAGAAAGCCGCAGAGATTTCAAATCCCTAGATGAGTAAAGCGGTGAAACGATGTCCCACAGGGGGTGATCGCGAGACTCAGGTACAGTGGGACCAGATGGGGATGGGGAGGGGGTCCAGTGTAATTTCACCTTACAGGTTTTATGCAAAGGTGAACTTTCACTTTAGTATCACTTTAATGCATAGAATGCATAAAGGTAAAAAAAAAACATTTATGCCCCATACACACGATCGGACATTGATCGGACATTCTGACTACAAAATACATGGATTTTTTCTGACGGATGTTGGCTCAAACTTGTCTTGCATACACACGGTCACACAAATCTTGACGGAAATTCCGAACATCAAGAGCGTGGTGACGTACAACACGTACGATGAGCCAAGAAAAAAGAAGTTCAATAGCCAGAGCGGCTCTTCTGCTTGATTCCGAGCATGCATGGGACTTTGTGCGCCGGAATTGTGTACACACGATCAGAATTTACAACAACGTATTTTGTTGTCGGAAAATTTGAAATCCAGATCTTAAATTTTGTGTGACGGAAATTCCGATGGAAAATGTCCGATGGAGCCTACACAAGGTCGGAATTTCTGACAAAAAGCTCCCACCAAACATTTTCCGTTGGAAAATATGACTGTGTGCATGGGGCATTAGGCTGCAGAATCACTTTAACCACTTCCCGACCAGCGCACGACGATGTACGTCGACAGAATGGCACGGGCAGGCATATTGGCGTACATGTACGTCCAATCTTCGTTGCCGCCGTGCCATCGGGAGCGCGCCGCCGGCGGCGCGCTCCCGCGCTGGTCGGGACCCCCGTGAGTCCGGTCGCGGGACCCGCGGACTCGATCGCCGCGGGCATCCCCGCGATCGTTTCACGGAGCGGCCGAATGGAGGAAATGCTGTATAAACAACATTTTTCCATTCTGCCTAGCAACTAGTGACGCTGATCTCTGCTCCATGTGATTGGAGCAGAGATCAGTGTACACTAAATGAAAGCCCAACCCCCCCACAGTTAGTAACACACCCCTAGGAACACTTAACCCCTACACTGCCACCCACTTGTTAACCCTTTCACTGCCAGTGTCATTTACACAGGAATCACTGCATTTATATAGCAGTGATTACTGTATAAATGACAATGGTCCCAAAAATGTGTCAAAAATGTCCGATGGGTCCCCCACAATGTCGCAGTCACAATAAAAATCGCAGATCGCCGCCATTACTAGTAAAAAAATAAATAATAAAAAAATATTAATAAAAATGCTATAAAACTATCCCTATTTTGTAAACGCTATAACTTTTGCGCAAACCACTCAATAATCGCTTATTGCGATTTTTTTTTACCAAAAATATGTAGAAGAATACGTATCGGCCTAAACTGAGGGAAAAAAATGTTTTTTTATATATTTTTGGGGGATATTTATTATTACAAAAAGTAAAAAATAATGCGTTTTTTTTCAAAATTATCGCTCTATTTTTGTTTATAGCTCAAAAAATAAAAACCGCAGAGGTGATCAAATACCACCAAAAGAAAGCTCTATTTGTGGGAAAAAAAGGACGTTAATTTTGTTTGGGAGCCACGTCGCACGACCGCGCAATTGTCAGTTAAAGCGACGCAGTGCCGAATCGCAAAAAGTGGTCTGGTCTTTGACCAGCAAATTGGTCCGGTCTGAAAGTGGTTAATGAATAAAATTTAGAGTTTCCTTTTCAGCAAACTTTCACAGTTGGCGAAACGGGTAATTTAAGAGCGCAATCAATTCTTGCCAAAAATATCACTGCACATTCATAGATGGTAAGTGACATTTCCCACATTTGTATGCTGCTAGAATCACATTAACCCACTGAATACTGCTATGACATAAAGGTAGTATTTTCTGTGCTCCTTTCTCCTGTTATCCAATTTGTAACATTGCCAGGAAGATCATCCCTGCTGATACCAGGCTGCATTGGTGTAAGTCAGAGAAAAAGCAAGAGGCATAGGGCTGATACATAGGAAGAGACTGTAGGATATCACTGTATGAGCGTTGAGCCTGTACAATTGGCTATGTTTGTGTGTTGTAACTAGTAGAGGGCTCGGTTTCTCTGCCATGCGCAGCTGATAGAACAGAGAGGTGAGGACTCAAGGCAGAGAGTGAGCCAGTCACACTGGAGGCAGCAGCTAGAGGCACCTTCTCTACTCATCTCTAGCGGCACCTTCTGTACTCATCTCTAGCGGCACCTTCTGTACTCATCTCTAGCGGCACCTTCTCTGCTCATCAGTAGCGGCACCTTCTCTGCTCATCAGTAGCGGCACCTTCTCTGCTCATCGCTCACCCAAACTTCTCCTGTACTTGGCACTGCCAGCCCGCGCTCATCCCCCGGACACCTGTTACGTACTCTGCTCATATCCTGGACTACCTGATAGCAGCTGATCTCACTTTTACTGTGCAATTGAAGAAAAAAGATCGTTGAAGGGAAAAAAATAGATAATTGAAAGAAATAAGAGATCGCTGAAGAAAAGAATAAATCTCTGAAAGAAAGATCATTGAAAGGGAGAAGAGAGCACCGAAAGAAAAGATCACTAAAAGAAAGTAGAGATCATTGAAGGGTATAAAAGATCACTGAAAGAAAAGATCAGAAAGAGGAGATCGTTGAAAGGGAGAAGAGATCACTAAAAGAATAGATCATTGAAAGGGAGAAGAGATCGCTAAAAGAATAGATCATTGAAAGGGAGAAGAGATCGCTAAAAGAATAGATCATTGAAAGGGAGAAGAGATTACAAAAAGAGATCATTGAAAGGGAGAAGAGATTACAAAAAGAAGAGATCATTGAAGGAAACATTTAAAAGGAAGAAAAGATCAATAGAAGGAAAAAAAGAGGATTATTGTCTGAAAGGGGAAGAAGTGACCACTGAAAGGAAGAGGAGATCACTGAAGGGAGGAAAAGACCCTTGAAGAAAAGATCATTGATCAGTGCCAACTCTGAGCCATGGATCTCCTGGCTGAGCTGGGCAATACGAGTGATGGTCTTGCCCAGGACAACAATGTCACTGTTGAACCGCCATCAGTCAAACCCCTCTTAGAAATCGGCATTGATAACATTATCACCTTGGTGGTGTTTTGCATCATATTCGCTCTAGGGGTTTTGGGCAACTCTTTGGTCATTACTGTCCTGGCGAGAAACAAACCAGGGAAGCCTCGCAGCACCACCAACATCTTCATCCTGAACCTCAGCATCGCTGACCTTGCCTACCTACTTTTCTGCATCCCTTTCCAGTCCACTGTCTATGTCCTGCCAACTTGGGTGCTTGGAGCTTTCATCTGCAAGTTCATTCATTACTTTCTAACAGTGTCCATGCTGGTGAGCATCTTCACCTTATCTGCTATGTCCGTTGATCGTTATGTGGCAATAGTACACTCCAGGAGATCGTCCACCATCCGTGTCTCCAGAAATGCCCTGCTTGGAGTAATCCTCATCTGGATCCTGTCTATTGCCATGGCTTCTCCGGTTGCCTACAATCAACGATTGATACACAGAGGTAACAATCTGACCTTCTGTTGGGAGCACTGGCCAAATCTGAAGCAAAAGAGGATCTATGTGGTGTGCACCTTTGTGTTTGGGTATCTGCTCCCTCTCCTGCTCATCTCCTTCTGCTATGCCAAGGTAGGATCCTTCTCATTACTATAGTCTAACTGCATCTGAAGATTGGTTGGGGATGGGAACTTGTATATAAGAACATACAAAGCTTTTACTATAACCTGGTTGGCATAATTGTCAAAATAGGTATTGTGTAATAATAAAAAATTAATAGATTAATTTAAGTTAAAAAGTAAGAGAAGCCACAAAGCAAAGATCTGGATTGTCATTTTTTTTGTGATTTAAATGATTTTTTTATACTGATGACACATTTATGAGGTTAATTTAAGATTAATTTAATGTAAGATTAATTAAAATTTTGAGCTAATTATTATGGGCAACCAAGCATTTATGCTAGGGTTTCTTAACCACGGTTCCATTGAACCCCGTGGTTCTACTAGAGGTTGCTAGGGGTTCATTGAGCAATGAGCTACCTCTCAGATTAGCTCCTACTAACACCAATGATCGTTTTAGCTATCCCTACTATCACACTAATATATCATGGCTAGTAGGTATAGTAATTATTAGCAGGGTTTCCCTGAGATCACAAAGTTATTTTAAGGGGTGCCTCTGTGTTGAAAAGGTTGAGAAAGGCTGATCTATACTATACCAGAAGCACACATTGCTGCAGTAGTCAATATCTGTTGATCATACACCAAGCAGTGTCCTTAGAAAATACTTTAATGGACTGCAAGTGTTTATATTCTTATCTCAATTTGGTTTATTTTACTTACAGTAGATTCTAATGACTTGGCATCCAAAAATATACAGTACAGTGTAGAGACACATGCTTGGTGACAGATGGATAGTTACAAAAGGGCAGAGAAGAAGAATATTGGAAAGTTTGGAAGGTGTGAATTAAAAGCTATTTCTGCAGATGCCAGAGACAAGTGTGAACTCGGGTACTGCAATCATCTCTAGCTACCAAATGTCACTGATTTCTAGGAACTGTGGGTTTGACTTACTTAGACCCCTTTCACACTGGGGCAGTTTTCAGGAGCTTTAAAGCGGAGGTCCACCCTAAAGTGGACCTTCCGCTCATCGGAACCCTCCCCCCCTCCGGTGCCACAATTGGCACCTTTCAGGGGGGAGGGGGGTGCAGTTACCTGGATAATCCAGGTAACTGCACCCACTTCCGGGATAGCTCTCTGCGGAAAGGGGCGTAACTTACGCCCCTTTCCGCAAGTGCCCACCCCTTCCCGCAAGTGCCCCGCTGCCTGCTGGGAAACACACAGATCCCAGAGGCAGCGGGGAGCATCCTTATTGCGCAGCGCGATTCGCGCATGCGCAGTAGGGAACCGGGAAATGAAGCCGAAAGGCTCCATTTCCTGATTCCCATACCCAAGATGGTGGCGGCAGGACCCGACAGGCGACCTAGAGATCGGCTTCGGGTGCCGACATCGCGGGCGCGCTGGACAGGTAAGTGTCACTATTTTAAAAGTCAGCAGCTGCAGTATTTGTAGCTGCTGGCTTTTAAAAAAAAAAAAAACGTGGAGTCCCGGTGGACTCCCGCTTTAACGCTGGAAATAATCTCTGCTAAGCATCTGAAAACCACCTCCCAACCATTCAAGTGTGACTTTTCACACTTGGGTGATGCGTTTGTGGGACCTTACAAAAAGTCTTGCAAGCAGTACCTTTGGGGTTAAACAGCGGTAAGACCCCTTTCACACTGGGGCCAAGGCCCCCTAGTTTTAGCGGCGCTTTACTGCTGTTTAAGTGCCGCTTTTCAGTCTTTAGCGGGGTGCTTTTAACCCCAAAGAAGGGGTTAAAAACTCCTGTGTTATGTTTTTTTCTGATGAGCTTTTCAGGCACTTCGGAAGTGATGCCCATTCCTTCCAATGGGCAGGACGTTTTTGGAGCGCTAAATACAGCGCTCTCAACCCGCCCCAGAGATTCTGCTTGCAGTACTTTTCGTAACGTTCCGCAAGTGCACCACCCGAGTGTGAAAAGTCACACTTGAATGAATCAGAGGCGGGGTTCAGGCACTTACCAGAGGCTATTGCCAGCGCTAAAGTGTAAAAGGGGTCTAAAGTGCCACTAAAACGAGCAGCACTGTGAATGCAGCCCCAGTGTGAAAGGGGTCTAAAACTGGAGAGGGCAAAATCTGGTGCAGCTGCGCATGACAGCCAATCAGCTTTTAGTTTTTTTTTGTTGTTTTTTTGTCAAAGCTTAATTGAACAAACTATAGAGTTAGAAGCGGATTGGCTGTCACATGCAGCTGCACCAAATTTTGCACTCTCCAGTTTTAGTAAATCAACCCAATTGTGTGCTTTTTAAGATTTAGCATAAAAAAAAAACAATTTACCTATAAATTGCAACAATTTCCCTTTGTCAGATTTAATTCTGAGTTCTGACCAACCAACGTATGTGATCAAGAAAATAGTCCTTGGACATGTAGCAGTTAACTAAAAATAACTAATTTCATTCAATAATATTATGTTTATTTAATATTAATATGTTTTCACTAAGTCCACCAACATCCAAATTATTGTTACAATGTTTTTTAAACTGATTATCACAATGATCACTCTGAGATGAGCTATGGCAAATAATTTCCTGAGTGTAGAAAGATAAAGAGTGATCAATCTATGCAGCTTGGAGTACTCCATATTTAAATAAAAGGTATACAACTTCTCATTTTCCACCGCTGGCTCTCAGAAAAGGCAGCATTAATGTTAAAAGTGTAAGGAATGTTTTAAATGTCTGGGGGACCAGGTGCTCTGAGATACACTGAACTCACTTATATGTAACAGACCTACTATAATATTATTAATCATTTGCATAATTTTTTAATATTGGGTATATAGCAATGTTTTATTCTCTGTGATGGTGCTGCTCATCCAGTACATACACCAAGAGAGAAGAATATAAGAAGAAGAACAATAGGTTTATGCAGATGAGCATTGTTTTTGCATTGCGAAGCAGCACTGCTCACAAAAATTCAGCAAAAGGCAGCATTGTACCTGCTTTGCATGCCACGAAAATTCATCTAAAGAGGACACGCTGGGTCCAAAGAAACATAAAGTCAAGCAAGTCAAATGCAGGATCATAACTGTCCCCCACACTATACCTTTGCAGTAAATAGGAGTCTGCTGACCTGAGTTGGAGTGGCATTACAAACACACCCTGGATGCCAACGTCCATCTACATGCGCCTTTAAATTGTTGGCGTCTGGGCTCTACAAAGTCATTCAGGCAGTTTTTTTTGTCTTTCCCATCACTCCTAAAGTAATTCAAAGGGATATGTTGACATTTATATCAAAAAATGTTTTGTCATGGAAAATAATGATTGGATACACAGAAGATTGTGGAAACATAAAACCTTATGCCCAATGACGTTTTTACAGCCGCTTTTAGGAGCGTTTTTCACAGCTTAAAAATGCCTCTCCATGTTAGCCTATGGCCTCATGCCCACCAAGGCGTTTAGGTGATGTAAGTGGCATGGGTGTTTTTAAGATCCCATCACTCCTAAAGTAATTCAAAGGGATATGTTGACATTTATATCAAAAAATGTTTTGTCATGGAAAATAATGATTGGATACACAGAAGATTGTGGAAACATAAAACCTTATGCCCACTGACGTTTTTACAGCCGCTTTTAGGAGCATTTTTCACAGCTTAAAAATGCCTCTCCATGTTAGCCTATGGCCTCATGCCCACCAAGGCGTTTAGGAGTTGTAAGTGGCATGGGTGTTTTTAAGATCCCAAAAAAAAACAGGGACCAGCGCGTTCTGAGGCTCCAGTGCTAGAGCTGTAAAAATGCCAGACGCTGGTAAAAGGTGTTAAATGTGATTTAATGAGGCTTAACGCTGTACACTCAGCGTTAAGCCTAGTCCGGCGTTTCTCTGTCTCTATTCAAAATCAATGGTTCCCTATGGGAGCCCATTGATTTAAATAGAAGTTGCACCAGAAGTTGGATCAAGATAATCCGACTTGCGGTGCAACTGTGTGCTGAGAAGCTTGAAGGGCAACCCCACTAAAATTTTGTGTGAGGTTCCCCCCCAGAACCATACCAGTCCCTTATCTGAGCACGCAGCCCGGCAGGAAAGGAGGGGGGATGAGTGAGTGCCCCTCCTGGACCATACCAGGCCACATGCCCTCAACATGGGGGGGTGGTGCCCCCCACCCCAAAGCATCTTGTCCCTATGTTGATGAGGACAAGGACCTCTTCCCGACAACCCTTGCCTGGTGGTTGTCAGGGTCTGTGGGCGGGGACTTATCGGAATGTGTAAGCCCCCTTTAATAAGACGGCCTCCAGATCTCGCCCCCCAACCTAGGTGAATGAGTATGGGGTGCATGGTACCCCTACCCATTCACCTAAAAAAAGTGTCAAAAATAAACACACTACACAGGTTTTTAAAGTATTTTATTAAGGCAGCTCCGGCTCTTCTCCCTTCTCTGGTTCTTCTCCCCTCTCCGGTTCTTCTCCTCTCTGCGATGTCCTTTCTCTCCGCATTAGAGAATTGTAACATAATGGGCACATGAAAGGTTACATTGCTAGGTTACAAAAGCTTTGTAGTTGGAAGGTGTTGTTAACAGAAATCCTTATTAAATTTAGGCTGTCATTGGTGGGAATGATAATTATTTGGCTTTGATTACTTCAATGCTCTTTATATCACTGATCCAGGAAAAGCATGTGAAATCAGAATTCCTTTTATGTACACTTATGTTGGTTCAGAAAAGTATCACAACCACTGGAGCCAAGCAACTATGATTTTCAGAAGGAGGTTAGCAGGGGTAGCTAACACATATCACTCAACATTAATTCTCTTTAAAGTGGACCCCTCAGTAACTTTATAATCCTGCATGAGCACCTTCCTGGCATGTCACAAATACAGCACCAATATGATTTTGTTGTAGGCCTCATGCACATGGGCAAAAATATTTTTGTTTTCAATGTCAATGGACATTGTGACACCTAAATTCATATTTTGGAGCAGCATTAAAGCGGAGTTCTGCCTTCCCCTCAAAAAATTTAAAGTCAGCAGCTACACATGCTGTAGCTGCTGACTTTTAATATTAGGACACTTACCTGTCCCAGAGTCCAGCGATGTCGGCACCGCAGCTGATGTTTCCATCGGCTGTCGGGTGCTGCCACCACCATTGTCGGCAAGGGAACCTGGCCGTGAAGCCTTTCTTATGCACATGCGCGAAATGCAGCTGCGCTATCCTACTGGCCCGACAGTAGAGGAAGGAGGAGGAGGGGGCCAGAATTCTGACGTACTTTTCCGGGGTGAGGTCTGCTGGAAGTGGGGATCTCTGCTTTTGAGTGGAACTCCGCTTTAAGGGGCAACATTAATATCTTAAAGTGGTGTTGCACAGAAAAAAATAAAATCATCAAAATTACAAAAAAAAAAAAAAAAAAAATATTTGGAATTTTTTTTTAACACACCTCTAAATGCCTGTTGCTAGGGGGTCCCTCGTAGTCTGCCTCCAGTGCCTGGGCTGGTGACATCACTTCCCCTCAGCGCAGGAAGGGCTCAGCTCTGCCTCCTTCCTCATGTCAGTCATCTGGGACACGTGACAGAATTTTGCAGCACACACGTTATGATCATTAAAGTAAAACTAAAGACAACACTTTTTTTTTTTGCATACAATAAGAGAGCATTTAAATGATGCTCATTTGGTACTAAGGGGCCCAAAGTGTGCTAAGAAAATATCCCCCACACCATTACACCACTACCCCCAGCATGAGCCTTTGATATAAGGCAGGATGGATCCATGCTTTCATGTTGTTTATGCCAAATTCTGACTCTACTATCTAAATGTCGCAGCTGAAATTTAGACGCATTAGACCAGACAATGTCTCCAGTCTTCTATTGTCCAATTTTGTTGAGCCTGTGCAAATTGTAGCCTCAGTTTCCTGTTCTTGGCTAAAAGGAGTGCCACCTGGTGTGGTCCTCTGTTGCTGTAGCCCATTTGCTTCAAGGTTCGATGTGTTATGCATTCAGAGATGGTATTCTGCATACCTTGGTTATAACGAGTGGTTATTTGAGTTAATGTTGCCTTTCTATCATCTGAAACCAGTCTGCTCATTCTCCTCTGACCTCTGACATCAACAGGGCATTTTCGTTGACACAACCTCCACTCACTGGATATTTTCTCTTTTTTCGGACTATTCTCTGCAAACCCTAGAGATGGTTGTGCATGAAAATCACAGTAGATCATCAGTTTTTGAAATATTCCATATTCCATATGTATGCCATAGTACAGAACGGGATGCGACTTGTCAGGCAGCTAAGTCACCTGACAAGTCGTCCCAGTGTGAACCAGCTCTTAGACACAGTTAAAAATAAATAAATAAAAGTGATGGAGAGTTCTAACTAACTTTCTTATTGTATGCAAAAAAAAAAAGTTTTGCCTTTAGTTTTACTTTAACGATCATAACATTGTGTGTGCTGCAAAATTTTACTAATGAAGCTTCATATTTTCATCTCTTTCAAATGCTCATTGTTGAATGATTATTGCTCATGCACTGCCCACTTTCCACAAGTGACGCTCAGATCTTTATCGCAATTAAGCTTTGTTTGTGTGTGGCCTGCAAAAAGCTAAGCATAGCCGAGAAAAGATTTTATCAGATCAGATGTGACAATCTCAATGTGTATGCTAGATGATTACATTGAAAAGCTTTGGAAAATCGCTGTCTCTGCCAAGGCAGATGAACTCTAGTGAACATTTTCATACGACAGACTCTTTGTTGTTTTTGCAGAGATATACCACTGCTGTATTGTCCAACGGCTACAAGCTAATGGATGTGTGTGTCAGGTGAATAATGGTATAATCATTTGGAAATGAATGATGGTATTCCGCTATGTTTAGCCAGCTTAAGATTCATTTGTGATTGGTATCATCCTGGACAGAGTTCATGGACCCCATTATTTTGTTTTCTTTGTATTTACTGTTAAAACCTTGCTGTCTTGTGAGTATAAATGCGATCTCCCTGTGATCTTGTAGAGTGTGTGCTTTTAACTTTGTCTCTAATCACATCTAGGATTGCAGCCAACTATCCCTGATTTCCTTGAAGATTTGTCCCTGGAAAACTAAGTCCTTGGCAGTGGTTCTGCTTTTTTAGTACTGCTAGCTGCATGCCCTTTTATGCTTGTTATATTCACAATTTTATTCTCTAATAACATTCTCTGGGCTGTCGTCACATATTTTCAACAACAGCATTTTAAGAAGCCGTAAGATCATTTATTGAAGTGATATCAAAACCAAAAATGTAATATATTGCAGCTTACCAATCATTAGATGTGGTGGCTGCATTTGTTTTCTTTTTTTAGGCTTTTTTTCCCCTCCATTTTCATCTGGTGATCTCTCCAGTAACACACCTCCTGTATGGATGAGGGATCACAGTATTATCAGTCTTGGGGAGATGGAGTGTTAAGCCCCATACACACTATCAGTTTTTCTGCTGAGTTTTTCCTTCAGATTTACCAAAACCATATAATATGAGGTCAAACCTTAGGAATTTCAATTTGTATGCAATCAAGCAGGCCCTTGTACTACATGGTTTTGGTAAATCTGAAGGAAAAAGTCAGCAGAAAATCTGATAGTGTGTATGGGGCTTTAAATGTACTAGAAGATTGAAATAAGCTTACAAATTGAAGCCAAACTCAAACTTTATAAGCAGTTATAGCAAATAGTTTTTTGCTTTTGAGAAAATAAAATAAAAAGCAAATCCCTGTAAGCTTCTTTGCCCATGTTAAAGAGGAAGTAAACCACAATGAGTTTACTTCCTCTTTGATTCCCTGCAAAGGTAAAGCATAATGGACTACTATGCATCGCATAGTAGTCCATTATGTGTCACTTACCTGACACAGGAGCCAGAGAAGTTACCGCTGTCCCCTGTAGTCCGGAGCATCCATCTTCTCGGTGGGTCTCGCTGCTCCGCCGATGTCATTCGACGAAGCCGCAATGACGCCACTCTCGCGCATGTGCACAGTAGCCGCCACTCGCGGCATGTCGCCGTTGACAGCGGCGCGCTCAGTGCGCCTGCGCGCCGCTGTCTACGACACATGCGCCGTAGACAGCAGTGCCTGTATTTTGGCAAATATCTCCTAAACTGTGTAGGTTTAGGAGATATTTTTTGGACCTACAGGTAAGCCTTAATCTAGGCTTACCTGTAGGTCAAAGTGGTTTGTAAGGGTTTACAACCACTTTAAGTGACTCGTTCTATCACTGAAAACTGACACGTCTGGAAGAGAGCTTGTTGTTTTGAAAACAACAGACTTCATGGCTGGATCACCAGACACAAATAAAAGAAAGAAAGTCTAAAAAAATACAAATTCAGCCATCACATCTAACATACAATATGACAGTGATTCTCCACTTGCCAGCATGCACGCTGACACTTTGATAACACTTTGTTATCAACTTGGCCTTGGATGGGAAAAATCTTCTGATAATCCCAAGGTGTTCAGCTCCAAAGGAATGAAAGGGGTGTTTCCATAGTGCAGTATATTTATTAAAAGTTGAAATGAAACCTCACAAGGAGTACCAATATGGCCGACTTCTGGTCTGGACAGGAAGTGACTTCACCCACTACCATGCTGACGCGTTGCCCCACATGACACGTGGCTCCCTGATGAAGTCACATGTCCTGTGACGTAGTGGGTGACGTCACTTCCTGTCCAGACATTTGCTACTACTTCATGGCCAGCTTTACCTTTGCTCTCCAACCACCTTGATTACCATCTGGAACCAACGTGAAAAATTCCTGTACAATACCACAATCTGTAATTTTTTATGTTAGCTGTTTAGGTAACCAGTGCTTTATCAAGGGTAGAAGGGGAAAGAGTCACATGCTGTCTCATACCCAGAATTACTGTGTATTTCACTTGGCTTTGGTGAGCACTGGGACCTTGTGGAAGCATATTAACTGAAGATGGATAGCTGCACAAAGGGTGAGCTATCAAGCTAACCTTCACTTTGCCATGAACAGACAAAGTACAAATCCACTTAAAACGTGTTTTATACAAGCAAATAAGGAACTACAACTTCCCCATGACACCCCCACCCCCACCCCTATTTTCTCTCCTGACCAACAGAATACTCTGATTACATGGTCACAGCAATAGAATGTATATGCATGGTATAGAATATTTAATATTATTCATCTCAGTGTCTATTTTGTTTATTTTTTTCCTTAGGTCCATTTACTGTGTTTCTCCTTCCCATTTCCTAGATCCTTAGCAAACAGCTCACCGTGTCTACAATTCTTCTATTTCTTAGATAACATCAAGAAGAAATAAGACAACACATATTGCATGTTAATATCAAGTACGGAGACCTTATAACTGAAAGTTTTGTCCCCCACTCTCTTGATATTTATTTACTACAGGTACCTATATAGCACTATCAATTTACACAGCGCTTTAGGCCCCTTTTACACAAGCGCTTCAATCAGGTCCATCTCTCCATTTTTCAGGCGGACCTGATTAAACGATCCATTAACTCCTATGTAGTGGCTTATGTCAGTGAAAACATGTCTGCTGACATCCGCCGCTATCCGATCCTGTCCTTGAAATCTAGACGGATGTAAACGCTATTTTCCATCCATCTGGCAGATCGGATGGGATTAGATGAAAACGGACAGGTGGTCTGTTTTCATCCGATCTCCCGTAGAGGAGAGAATGGGGCTATGATAGGTCCATCTCTCCACAGTGAGCAGAGACGGACCTGTCATCTCCCTGCTCATTGAGGTCGATCCCCCGCCGAGCAAGCGGAAGCCCGTGTGAAAGTACCCTAACATAGTTAATATACATTCATATCAGTCTCTGCTCTCAAAAAGTTTACAGTCTAAGGTCCCTACAGCCTAGTACACCTGGGTCAAATGTTGGGCGTCATTGGTCGGTTCAATAGAAACTGCCTGACATTCAGCCGGTGTGTACTGGAGTTGGTCCAACAGAAGCCGGCCATTCGGAGAGCACTGACTGGAGTGTTCTGGCGAGGGGGCTGCCCCCTGTCAGAATACAATAGCACAGCTGGGGAGATTGTTGTACTAACGTCATATAGTTAGTACAGTGGCTCCTCCTGAACTGTCAGTTTTTTTTCGTTCAGCCCTGCTGGGTTGAACGAAAAAATGACTAGTGTGCATAAAGCAAGGTTCATAAAGACATGGATGAGCGAGTTTGGGGTGGAGGAACTTGACTGGCCTGCTCAGAGTCCTAACCTCAACCCGATAGAACATCTTTGGGGTGACCTCACAATTGCGCCTCTGGAAAAATGGTCAAACATTCCCATAGACACACTCCTAAACCTTGTGGACAGCCTTCCCAGAAGAGTTGAAGCTCTGATAGCTGCAGAACATGGGCCAACTCAATATTGAACCCTACGGACTAAGACTGGGATGCCATTAAAGTTCATGTGCGTGTAAAGGCAGGTGTCCCAATACTTTTGGTAATATAGTGTGTCTAAAAATATACCATGCGTTATATACGTATCCTTTCCAGAGCTTTAAGCCTCGTGCACATGATCAGATTGTTGGCCAACAAAACTGTGGACGTTTGTCCGAAGGGTGTTGGCCCAAACCTGTCTTGCATATTAACGGCACACAATTGTTGGCCAGTCACAACGTAGTGACGTACTAGACATACTACATGTCTTTAGCTGTCTTTAATTTCGTGCTTTTCAATTCGTTTCTGAACGGCAGTTCATCAACCAGACATGTTGCGGAATCGGAGGAGATAACATGTTATTTGTTATTGGCCTGGGAGTTATTGCTTTGACATTATTTTTTTGGTTGAATAATGATTTGATTTGTTATATTTTCTATATTTTTGGATGCGTAGAATACACTTTTTGGTTAAGTTCTATTGGCAGATAGCATGTCTAATTTTATTTGGCTTCTTTTTTAATGCACAATAAAAAAATTGTGTAGAATAATACTTGGCTATGTGTTTTACTTCAAATAACAGCGTAATAAATTACGGGCGGCACAGTGGTGTAGTGGCTAGCAATCTCACCTAGCAGTAAGAAGGGTCGCTGGTTCGAATCCCATCCACGACACTGCCTGCCTGGAGTTTGCATGTTCTCCCTGTGCCTGCGTGGGTTTCCTCTGGGTACTCCGGTTTCCTCCCACAAACCAAAGACATGCAGGTAGGTTAATTGGCGTCTGTCCAAAATTGGCCCTAGTGTATGAATGGGGACCTTGGATTGTGGGTAGGGACCCATGTGAGTGTGTAAAGTACAGGGATAGGGACAATTGTAGACACTCAGGTTGAACTAGATGGACTGGTGTCTTTATTCAACCTTACTAACTATGAAACTATGAAACAGTTTGGGAGTAGGCAGTTACATTTAAAAAATACAATGTAAAATTGACAAGGGACACCAACATAGTTGTATCTTTGATTTTAAAAACGATGGGAGTAGTTGTGGTAACTTGCCCCCCCCCCAAAAAAACATATTATTCTTAACCCCCCTGGCGGTATTCCCGAGTTTGGCTCGGGGTGGAGATTTTGGACCAAAAGCGATAACTCCGAGCCAGACTCGGGACCGCATCACTGAATGCAGGGAGACTTTACTTACCTTGTCCCCTGGATCCAGAGATGTCCCCCCGCTGTACAAGCGAGCCATGCTCCGCTTGATGTATCATGGAGCCGAGCTCCGTTCCCTGCGAGCGTTGCGACGCACGGGGATGGAGAACAGCGCCAAATTCAAAAAGTAAAACACACAGTATACATACAGTATAATATAATCTTACAGATTACATTGCTGTATGTAATTATTTCACATCCCCTTTGTCCCCAGTGTTCTGCCTAGTGCCCTGCTGCATTGTATATTATAAAAACTGTTCTTTATGCCTGAAAACTGGAGATTGTCCATAGCAACCAAAACTGTCCCTTTACATCAAAAATGATTTTAGACCAGCTAGAAAACAGCGATAATAAATTGGAATCACTCTCAGAATTGAGCGACAGCGATTTGTGGGGAGATCCGCCATCAAATACTGAAAAGTAATCACAGTGACAATTCTGCAACTGAGCAAATTTCAGTGTTTTTGATTTGATTACATTATTGAATATTTTTTATTATTGTTATATTATTATTTAGTATAATTATTTATAGTTATTTATTATATTATAATTTATGATTTCATTTTTCAAACTTTATCATACCCGGGATGTCTGCTAGACTCTGGTTTGGACAGATTTATGTGAGTTATTGCTAAGAATTACAGGCCTACAATATAAAACGCCAAATTTTCATGCAAAATAATTGTACCGCTTTCAGCACCTAAAATCTGAAATAATCATACCGCCAGGGAGGTTAAAGCGGGGTTCCACCCTAAAGTGGAACTTCATATCATCGGAACCATCCCCCCTCCGGTGTCACAGTTGCCACCTTTCAGGGGGGAGGGGGGTGCAGATAGGGGGGGAGAGCTATTTGCACCCACTTCCGGGCATAGACTCCCACGGGAGTCTATGCCTCTTCCGGTCCCGGCGGGCTGTCTCCTGGAACACACAGGTCCCAGAGACAGCATGGACCATTCCTATTGCGCTGAGCAACTCGCGCATGCACAGTAGGGAACCGGGAAGTGAAGCCGCAACGCTTCACTTCCTTATTCCCTCACCTAGAATGGTGGCGGCAGCAGCCGAGAGCCGATCAATCGGCCTTGGCTGCCGACATTGCTGGATCCTGGGACAGGTGAGTGTCCATTTATTAAAAGTCAGCAGCTGCAGTATTTGTAGCTGTTGGCTTTTAATATTTTTTTTTTACAGTGAAATCCCTCTTTAATATCACTAGAAGAAAAAAGCCTTTGAAAAATTATTTGCCATAACTCCATCAGTATCACCAGCAATGCAGCTTCATTATTATCCCATTAAAGAAGAAGAGAATGTGCACTGCATTTCGAGATTTCACTATTTGCCCCATCACAAATGTTATTTCTCCATTACGGATGCTAGTTTACAAGACCGTCCACTTCCGGCTCGTCCTTGCTTCCAAGCATGCGTGTTTGTACTTTGGACTTTTGCCCAATGGATTTGTGTACACACGCTCGGAAAATCTGAGTCCACAGAAAATTTTAAAACCTGCTATCCAAAATTTGTCCGTGGAAAATTCTACGAAAATTGTCAGATGGAGCATACACATGGTCGGATTTTCTGCCAACAGCCTGTCATCACACATTTCCCGTCAGAAAATCTGATGGTGTATACGAGGCTTTACAGCCATTTAAGAGCCCTTTAAGAGCCCTTTCACACTGCCAGTGCCAGAAAAACGCTTGTTACATAGTTACATAGTTAGTAAGGTTGAATAAAGACACCAGTCCATCCAGTTCAACCTGAGTGAGTGTCTACAATTATCCCAGTACATTGCACACTCACATCGGTCCCTACCCTCAGGGGGCCCACAATCCAAGGTCCCCATTCATATACTAGGGCCAATTTGGGACAGAGGCCAATTAGCCTTCCTGCATGTCTTTGGAGTGTGGGGGGAGGCCGGGGTGCCCAGAGGGGGCCCACTTGGGCACGGGGAGAGCATGCAAACTCCAGGCAGGTGGTGTCGTGGTTGGGATTCAAGCCAGCAACCCTTTTTACTGCTAGGTGAGAGTGCTAACCACTACACCACTGCCACTACCACCATTTAAGTTTTTCAGTAAGTTTTTCATTTGTAGATGTTTTTTTTTTTTCGATCTTCCAGTCATCAAGAAAGTTTAAATCAGCCTTGCACTGGAATGCTTATTTTGCTTTGGAGGTAGGTGCATGCAGTTGGGCCTATGGGAGAGAGAAATGTGTAAGTGTAACCAATGTGTAGATTTACTGCAGCAGACTGGAGGAGGAAACAATGGCATGTACTCAGCATGTGTTGTCAACATAAACATCTGGAAGACACCGCATGGGTGGCTTGACTCTAAGAGTATGTGAATTACCCTGCAAATGTTTAGTCAATTAAAAACATATATTCTTATATTCTTGTTTCATTTGGGTAATTAGCTGACTGTTATGTCCCATACACGCGATTAGATTTTCCGCCGAAAAATGTGAGATCGGATCATGTTGTAGGAAAATAGGATCATGTGTGGGCTCCATGGGACTTTTTCCGTTGTATTTTCTGACGCACAAAGTTTGAGGGCAGGAGATGAAATTTTCCAACAACAAAATCCGATCACATACATTTTGATCATATGTAGACAATTCCAACAGACATGCATGCTCAGAATAAACTAAAGCCGGCCATACACGGTTCGAATTTCGTAAGAATTTTCTTTCGAAAATCGTATCTAAGAATGTTCGTATGAATTTCGCACCATTAGTGGGCTGTAAAAACAGCCGATTTTCGTGTGGAAATCAAATTTGAGAAATCAGACATGTTGGAAATTTTTTGAAAAACAAACCATTTTCTAATCAATGATGGGAGAATCGGATGAGAAATGTAATAAGAAAAGAAAATTTACGGAGAGAAAAGAAGATTCCCAGCCATAAAAATTATTTTCTGTAGCAACATGAGGTGAAATTGAAGGCTTGGTCAGCCGAATTTCGAAAATCAATGGTGGCACCATCGGATCACAAAAAAAAACTAATTTTCTGATTTTGAAAAAAAAAATTAGTTTGAAATTCGACCATGTATGGCCTGTATAAGAGACAAAATTGGCTACTGGCCAATTTATAGTCCTGACATACGTGTTTGACGTCACCTCGTTCAGAACGATTGGATTTTCTGACAACTTTGTGCGACCGTGTGTAGCATAAGTGTAGAGTTGTCCTTCAAAGAAAAAAAATCCTTAGTATATAAGAGATTCATTATTTTATGGCCAAGATAAGGAATAAATGGTACTATTGAATTACACTGTACAAAAGCAATGTTGTTTGGTAAGTATTAACCAGTTTAGACAAGTGACAACTGATTTATGTTTCAATCTGTTTCACATAATAAGCAATGGCAAAAAAGGCAGGTCTTTATCAAGGCATTTTTGTTACTAAGGTGTTGTATTAAGTAGGTAGAGAAAAAAATCTAAAAACATAAACAGGGTAATTATTATTAAACAGGAAACAAAGGGGTAGATTTACTAAAGGCAAATAGACTGCATTCTGCAAAGAGCAATTGCCCTGTGCAAATGCAATTGCTCCAAAGCTTAGTAAATGAGGTAAGGCTTCACTTTGCAAAGAGAAAGAGTACCCAATCACGTGCAAGGAGAAAAAAAACTGAAAACAAAACAGCATTTTTTCTTGCACGTGATTGGATGATGGAAGTCAGCAGAGCTTCTGCTCATTTACTAAGCTCTGGAGTAACTGCACTTGCAGAGTGCAACTTTGTAAAGTGCACTGTCTTTTTACATCTAGTAAATCAAACACAAGGTGTCTGCAGATGGAAGAGATATAACAAGTGTAAGCATGTATACAATATCAGATGTTTTAGGGTCCAATTCATAAAAATAAAAGGGGGAAAAAGAGCACCAAAGAAGAGTTTTTGTCCATAGCAACCAATCAGAATGTTAGCTTATGTTTTCTCATGAAAAGAAACGTGATAACTAACTAGTTGCTATTTACAGCAAATTGATTTGCTAAAAAAATAATATAAAAAAAAAAGTAGAAAAAAAATTCACTTTGCAAAGTAAATTTTCACTTAATTTGGTGACTAAAGTGAAGCTGTTCACATTTTGAATACTAAGGCATGTACATGAGAAGTAAAAAAAAAAAAAAACACTTGTAAGTGATTGGAGTGAACATAACTTCACCTTATTCACTAAGCTACAGTAGGCGAACATTTTCCCTCACTTGTAAATTAAAGCGGAACTTCAGTCATTTTTTCATCGTAAACGTGTGACCCCGACCCCTCTGACATCATGGGGAAAGCCATAGGAAAGTCCCCATGCGTCAGAGGAGGGCGGGGTTACCGGGTGGCCCTGCCCTCCGTTATTTAAGAAGTGTCAGAAGAATCAAAGCGTCACATGGCTGAAGACTCCCACTGAGGCGGATCATGGGGATGGAGCGGAGAAGAAGCCGGAGCAACATGCGGGACTAGAAGGGTGGAGGAAGATGAAGAAGAAGATAGAGAAGAAGAAGTTGGAGGAACAAGAAGAACACCGAAGGAGACCAGAAGAAAGAAGATGAAAGAAGAAGTGGAAAGAAGAAGAAATTAATAAAGGACTTGTCAAAAAACGTCTCTTGTGTTTTTTAACCTTTTTATCACTTTCTTTTGTGAAATGGTAGGGGTACATTTGTACCCTATTACCAATTCACACAGGGAGGAGGCCGGGATCTGGGGGTTCCCCTGTTAAAGGGGGCTTCCAGATTCCGATAAGTCCCCTGCCTGCAGACCCCCACAATCACCGGGCAAGGGTTGTGGGGATGAGGCCCTTCTCCCCATCAACATGGAGACAAGGTGCTTTGGAGCTACCCCAAAGCACCCTCCCAATGTTGAGGGCATGTGGTCTGGTACGGTTCAGAAGGGGGGCGCTCTCTCGTCCCCCCCTCTTTTCCTGTGGCCTGCCAGGTTGCGTGCTTGGATAAGGGTCTGGTATGGATTTTTGGGGTGACCTCACGCCATTTTTTTTTAACATTTTGGTGCGGGGTTCCCCTTAAAATCCATACCAGACCTGAAGGCTAGACTGGTCACCTTGTGGGAGGGTGAAACGCATTGATGCAATTTGCAGTTTCCAGTCCAAACAACGTAATTTCTAGTTTCGGGGGAACGCACGCTGGATGCGGCGTTTGCTGAATTTTATCTCTGCAATATAACATGTGATTTTCAATTTCTTATTTTGTAAGTACCTTTCCACGTTTGCACAATAAACCATCTGCCAAACTGTACTTCGCTATTAGTCCCTATTTTCCATTTTGATACTAACATCTGCCTATGACCATCACGATTGGGGGAGATCGTCTTTGGAGCCTTTTGTGAATTGGCATTCGTGGCCAGTGTTCTAGCCTGAATGACCCCTAGACTGAAAAATTAGGGGTCCAATTCTTTTGGTGAGTGAGGACACAGGAGGGGTGTTTGGCACACCTTGAAGCTTGGAGCACTATTGCACTTTAATGATTGGAGCACCCAGGCACAATTTATATGGATGTTTTTTATAATTAGTTTCACTTATCAATTGGATTCATTTGTGATTTATAGTGCTGAAATTATATTCATACATTTTTTCCAGGCAAGTGAGAAGCAGCTACAATCACTAGATTCTTATTATCATTTTCACTTTCAGTGCGAGTATTTATATACATATATATATTGTTTTTACTTCTTGCAATCTCCAGTGGCATAATCCCGACAAATGACGTACGAATTGTACGATCACGACAAATGGCTAGCATGGTCTATGGTTCCTCCCCACACAGAGTCCGATTCCTCTGTTTTCTGCCTCCCTCTTGAAGTTCCTTTTGTAACACGTTATTGCAACTCGTCTTCCAGTGATACGCGTTCATGACTGCTTATCCTCTACCAGTACCACAAGTTCAGGACCACTAATTTGCATGTCTGTTTTTCCTCTCTTAGGTCAGTTGAGTGCTAGCGAACTGGTGTCCTAATGCAAAGTCCAGACATTCCCTGGTCCTCCCCTCCACCTCCAGTGCTGTCCAGGGCATGCCAGCCCCACGCGGCCGCCCCAGGTGGACAAGCTGGGATGGCCTATCCTGTCACTGGGGGGTGCGCGGATCTGCAAAGAACAAGTTCTCAAGTGTTCAAACCGCTTCCCATCAAGCCACCTATCTGGCAGTGGCGTGGTATCAAATGGAAAGGCTCCGCCACCAAACTGACTTTTGTCTCTAAGCCCCTGTACACACGGTCGGAGATTTCGACAACCAAATCCGTCGGATTTTGTCCGTCGGATCTTGTCCGAAACTGTTGCATACACACGGTCGGACTAAGTTGTCGAAAAATCCGATCATTCAGAACGTGATGACGTAATTTCGTTACGATGGGACTACGTTCAGGCTAGTAGCCAATAGCTTTGATGTAGGAACTTGATCTGAGCATGCGTGGCACTTGGTCCGATCAAAATTCTCTACACATGATCGGAGTATGTCTGATCGAACCAGTTGGTCGGAAAATATTTCCAACAAGTTGGAAAATTGGGTCCGACGGATATTCCGACAGAATCAGTTCGATGCATACCACACACAGTCGGATTATCCGACAACACGGTCCGATAGGACACATTCCGACGGATTCTCCGACCGTGTGTACAAGGGCTAAGAGCTGTCCATGGCTGTTCAACACCCTCACTCAATCCCTTACCTGGATCCTGTCTTGGACAAATTAAAAGTAGTATGTGGCAATCTTAATGTGCCCATAGCAGAGCATAAAATGGAAGGCCCGACAAAGTCCATCAGCTTCCTAGGCATCACTCTCGTCCTGGATTAGGGTGGTCATTCACGCTTTCACCATCTCACGAAGTTGCCCCAAAAGACAGCTGCAGTCCCTGTTAGGCATGCTGAACTTTGCTATGAAGATTGCCCCTCAGGGACATTCCTTCATTTCTTGCCTCCTCGTGTTCTTGTGCCATGTACAGGACCCCAGTTAAACCATCAGGCTAGACCAGGCAGCTGCTGCAGATCTAGCCCTGTGGGACAACTTCCTTGAGAACTGGAATGGCATATCCATGTTCATCCCAGCAGCTTCAGCCTTCTCATCTCATATAGTAACAGATGCAGCAGCCTCCACAAGCTTTGCTGCCATTTAGATCGCAGTGCATTGCTATATGATGATTGGCCAAAGCATGCAAATGAACCTGCTTGCTTTGGCCAATCACAGGCCACCTTGCTAAAAGAGCCATAATTGGACAAAGGCAGGGTGTACAGTTTCTACTACTTTTCTGGTGGAGTACACAGTATCTAATACAGTGTGTACAGTTTCTACTACTTTTCTGGTGGAGTACACAGTATCTAATACAGTGTGTACAGTTTCTACTACTTTTCTGGTGGAGTACACAGTATCTAATACAGTGTATGCAGTTTCTAATAGGCGGTGTATTAATATATATACAGTCTAGTGTGTATATATATATATATATATATATATATGACTGAAGCTTCTTCGCAATGACAGCTATTATATAGCTGAGCAGTTTTAACCACTAGAGATCCGCGCTATAGCCAAATGACGGCTACAGCGCAGACCTCCTTTGCCGGGACTACGTCTATTGATGTAGTCCCGTACACGAGCGGCCTGCGCGCCCCCTGAGGGGCATGCGCGGCACGCTCTGTGATCAGCGAGTCTACGAGACTCGCCTGATCACGGATCCGAGCAAGGGGTCGATACAATGACAGCTGATCATGTGATACAACAGAGCCGGTAATCGGCTATTTTTCCTCCTCGTGCTGTCAGCGAAAAAAAAAGAGAAAAAGAAAAAGAGAAAAAAAAAGCCGATCACCGGCGGCCGTGATCGGGACATCAGTCCCGATCACGGCCAGCTTACCAATGTCCACCTGCCCCCTGCCAGTGCCACCTCAGGAATAAATAAGTGCCCCCCATCAGTGCCACCCATCAGTGCCCATAGTGCCACCCAGCAGTGCCCATAGTGCCACACATCAGTGCCCACAGTGCCACACATCAGTGTCCACAGTGCCACCCATCAGTGCCCACAATCTGCCTCAACAATGGTGCTGCACCCCAGGGCCACATATCCGTGCCCATCAGTGTCATCTACCAGTGCCCATCAGTGCCACCCATCAGTGCCCAGCAGTGCCACCTATCAGAGCCACCTATCAGTGCCACCTATCAGTGCCCATCAGTCCCATCTATCAGTGGTACCTATCAGTGCCCCTTAGTGCCACCCATCCGTGCCACCCATCCGTGCCATCTTATCTGTGCCCATCTTTGCCCATCAGTGCCGCCTTATCTAAGCCCATCAGTACTGCCTTATCTATGCCTATCGGTGCCACCTTATCTGTGCCTAATAGTGCCGCCTTAACTATGCCTATCAGTGCCCACCAGTGCAGCCTATCAGTGCCCACCAGTGCAGCCTATCAGTGCTCACCAGTGCAGCCTATCAGTGCTGCCTCATCAGCGCACTTCAATGAAGGAGAAAAATTAACTGTTTGCAAAATTGTATAACAAACTATTAACCACTTCAGCTCCGGACCAATAAACACCTTAAGGACCAGAGGTCTTTTTGCAATTTCGCACTGCGCTGCTTTAACTGGTAATTGCGCGGTCATGCAATATTGCACCCAAACGAAATTTGCGTCCTTTTCTTCCCACAAATAGAGCTTTCTTTTGATGGTATTTGATTGCCTCTGCGATTTTTTTTTTTTGCGATATAAATGGAAAAAGAGCAAAAATGTTGAAAAAAAATGATATTTTCTTCTTTTTGTTATAAGAAAAATCGAATAAACTAAATTTTAGTCATACATTGAGGGCAAAATTTATTCAGCCACATGTCTTTAGTAAAAAAAATGTCAATAAGCGTATATTTTTTGGTTTGCGCAAAAGTTATAGCGTCTACAAACTAGAGTACATTTTCTGGAATTTACACAGCTTTTAATTTATGACTGCCGATCTCATTTCTTGAGGTGCTAAAATGGCAGGGCAGTACAAATCCCCCCCAAATGACCCCATTTTGGAAAGTAGACACCCCAAGGAAATTGCTGATGGGTATGTTGAGCCCATTGAATATTTATTTTTTTTGTCCTAAGGGATTGAATAATGACAAAAAAAAAAATAAAAATTGTTTTACAAAAAGTTGTCACTAAATGATATATTGCTCACACATGCCATGGTTATATGTGGAATTGCACCCCAAAATATATTCCGCTACTTCTCCCGAGTATGGGGATACCACATGTGTGGGACTTTTTGGGAGTCTAGTCGCGCACGGCACCCCGAAAACCAATCACCACCTTCAGGATTTCTAAGGGTGCAAATTTTTGATTTAACTCCTCACTACCTATCACAGTTTCGAAGGCCATAAAATGCCAAAATAGCACAAAACCCCCCAAAATGACCCCATTTTGGAAAGTAGACACCCCATGCTATTTACTGAGAGGCATTTTGAGTCCATGGAATATTTTATATTTTGCCACAAGTTGCGGGAATATTACAAACTTTTTTTTTTTTGCACCAAGTTGTCACTAAATGATATATTGCTCACACATGCTATGGGCATATGTGAAATGATACCCCAAAATACATTCTGCTGCTTCTCCTGAGTACGGGGATACCACATGTGTGGGACTTTTTGGGAGTCTAGTCGCGCACGGCACCCCGAAAACCAATCACCACCTTCAGGATTTCTAAGGGTGCAAATTTTTGATTTAACTCCTCACTACCTATCACAGTTTCGAAGGCCATAAAATGCCAAAATAGCACAAAACCCCCCCAAATGACCCCATTTTGGAAAGTAGACACCCCAAGCTATTTACTGAGAGGCATGTTGAGTCCATGGAATATTTTATATTTTGCCAAAAGTTGCGGGAATATTACAAACTTTTTTTTTTTTTGCACAAAGTTGTCACTAAATGATATATTGCTCACACATGCTATGGGCAGAAGTCAAATTACACCCCAAAATAAATTCTGCTGCTTCTCCCGAGTACGGGAATACCACATGTGGGGGACTTTTTGGGAGCCTAGCCACGTACGGGACCCCGAAAACCAAGCACTGCCTTCCGGATTTGAATATAAAATGCTACCAAAAAACCTGTTAGCGATGGCAGGGATCAGGCCTGACTCTGCGATCGCTGCAGTTATGTGTTTAGTGTTTTGTAAGTGACAGTGATCGATCGATACTGCACTTGGGTGGGCTGGGCAGGGGGGCAAAACGCAGGTGCCAGCAGGTATCTGGGCTGATCCCGCTAACAATGCGTTTTTTTGGAACCCTAAACTGCTGGGGACGCTAGTATAGATCTGATCAGATCAGATATTGATCTTTTCAGATTCTATACCACTACGGGAGGTGAGGTGTATGCTTTGCGTGTGGGTGTTAGCGGTACTGGCACTAACCTAGCGCTGCCTGGGGCGACGCAGACCCTGACCCTAAAACCTAATTGATATCACCCGCCGGGTGATCAGGGGGTTAAACCTTTATTGGGTAATAAATGGTGGGTGCCCTGATGCTATAAAAAACAAACTAACCAGAGTCACCCGTAACCCTTATACGGTGATCAGTGGTGAAAGGGTTAACTAGGGGCAATCAGGGGGTTCAAATTTTTATTAGGTAGTATATGGGGGTCCCTGGCGCTATATAAAAACCTGACGGGGAACCTAAATAACTAACTGGCTAACCAGCGTCACCAGTGACACTTATACTGTGATCGCTGGTGAAAGGGGGTGAAAGGGTTAACTAGCAGCAATTAGGGGGTTAAAACCATTATTGGGTAGTATATCGGGGTACCTAGCGCTATAAAAACCTGGCGGTGAACCTAAAAAAATAACTAGCTACCTAGCGACACTAGCGACACTGATGCAGCGTTCAGAAAAATTATTGCTTAGTGACACTGGCAAAAGGGGGTGAAAGGGTTAACTAGCGGAAATCAGGGGGTTAAAACCATTATTGGGTAGTATATCGGGGTACCTAGCGCTATAAAAACCTGGCGGTGAACCTAAAAAAATAACTAGCTACCTAGCGACTGTAGCGACACTAATGCAGCGATCAGAAAAACGATCGCTTAGTGACACTGGCAAAAGGGGGTGAAAGGGTTAACTAGCGGCAATCAGGGGGTTAAAACCATTATTGGGTAGTATATCGGGGTACCTAGCGATATAAAAACCTGGCGGTGAACCTAAAAAAATAACTAGCTACCTAGCGACACATGCAGCGATCAGAAAAATGATCGCTTAGTGACACTGGCAAAAGGGGTGAAAGGGTTAACTCTAGGGGCAATCAGGGGGTTAAATCTTTATTGGGGGGTGATAGGGGGCTACCCTGGACCTAACACTAACTGTCCTGACAGTTTTTACTGTCACAACTGACACTGAATGCATTGATCAGTAAAGAAATGATCAATGCAATCAGTGACACTGTGACTGGGGGGGAGGGGGGGCGGGGGGGGATCGGGGGGGGGTTTGTGTGCCTGTGTGTACCTACATGTCAGTGTAGTGTTGGTGCACACTTACTATTAGTCTTCTCCTCGTAGTCCGGTCAAAAAGACCGCCCCGAGGAGAATGACATCACTTCCTCCTTCCTGTGTAAACAATACACAGGGGAGGAAGCTTCTCATTGGCCAGGAGCGATCCAGAGGGGGTGGCCGAAAACCAACGGCCATCCCCTCATCACGGAGCGCTCCTGGAGCGAACCAGACCGCCGTAACCAGCGGGAGGGGGTCCGATCGGACCCCCCACCCGCTGGAAGGCAATCACGTAAATATACGTGATTGTGCCTGCCTGTGCCATTGTGTTGACGTACATTGGCAATACGGCGGTCCTGAAGTGGTTAAACATGATTTTTTTTTTTGCATCTTTTTTTGTTTGCTTAGCAAAAAATAAAACTCCCAGCTGTAATTAAATACCACCAAAAGAAAGCTCTATTTGTGGGAAAAAAATGATAAAAATTTCATTTGGGTACAGTGTTGTATGCCCCCGCAATTGTCATTCAAATTGCATCAGCGCTGAAAGCTGAAAATTGGTCTGGGCAGGAGGGGGGTTTAAGTGCCCAGTAAGCAAGCAGTTAAATTAGATTTTTTTCCTTTAGAAAAGTAATTTTGCTGTGGTATTGTTCTAAACACGGGAAAGATGCGCTACTTTACAGACATACTAAGGACACCCCCAGGCACGATAGTTAAAGGAATATTTATTTTTTATTGTTTCACTTTAATCATTATTAAAATCACTGCTCCTGAAAAAACTGCCATTTTCAATAACTTGCATACAAGCCTAAAATTGGCACTTTTGTTTTTTCATGTTAGTGTCTCATAGATTTTAACAGTGTTCTGCAGCTTTTGAATTTGCTGTGAATGCTGCATAATGCTCGATTTGAACATCAGGCTAATTGCCTATTGGGTGCCATGTGCTTTACCAGACATATGAGGACCTGCCATGCAGTCAACAGCACTTGAAAAACCCACATCAAAGAAAAAGGCAGACCTCTCCTTGCTCCTCATCTGGGATCTCCAACTCCACTATACCTCCAGTCCTCTCAAAAACCTGCACTAAAAGGAATGAAGGTATAGCAATAGGTGTCCCAAGTACTTGCAATCTGCTAGCAGTACACCACTAATTAATTTTAGCACCCAAATTTCCCTATCCCAGTTTGCTGAACTGTAAAAAAAAATTTGATCCCAGCCATCCACATGCTCAATGTCGAAATGCTAGCTTGGTCAAATTGCTAGCACAGCAACTGCTGCCTTTTCAGCTGGTAGGCTTTGCCCCCTTTCGTGAATTTGTGGAATGTGCTATACCTCAGTGGCAGGTTCAAAAACGCCATTTCTTTTCACGGAAGACCATTCCAGCTCTCTACCGGCATGTGGAAGGCCATGTTTTGGCCTTCCACATGCCACTGACTCATGGTCCAGCAAGCATGGGCAGGGACATTACATTTCCTTCATGGCGCACTAGGTAACTCTGATGGCAGCTAGTAAGGATGCAGGACAAGGTTCAGTGTTGTTGGAGCTTGTTCCACCACCACGCCTCCAAAATGCTAGTAGAGATTCTGCCACTGCTCTCTCCTCCACCCCTCCTCTTGTTCTTCCTCTATGGCCTCTTCTGCTAATTTGTCCTCTGAACCAGAGGTGCTCCATAAGTGCTTAGGGAGCTAGACAAGCAGTCAGGCTAAAAGATGCCATGCGGTGCTTGAGTTAGTCTGCTTGAGTTAGTCACCCTGGGGCAGAAATTCTGTCAGCTTTGCAGGGGCAGGCTCAGAGGTGGTAATTTCCGCTGGTCAAACAATGTCAGTGCCTGGCTGGCTGACATTCAAAGGGAATGCAACCTGCCCACCAACCGCCTCATTTGTGACATGCCCACTAGGTGGAACTCAATGTTGGCAATGCTGCAGCGGCTGCACACACAGCAGAGGGCCATCAATGAGTACCTGTGTGAGTATGGCACCAAGACTGGTCAGGGAGCTTGGCTTCTTTTTGCCATGCCAGTGGCTACTGATCAAGAATACATGCACTGTCCTGTCACCACTTGAGGAGGCCACAAGGATGGTGAGCAGCGACAATGCATGTAACAATGACACTGTCCATCTAGTCTTCCTGCAGGAGCACACACTTCGTGGAATCATGGACAGGGCACTTGAGGCAGAACAGTTTGAATAAAAGGAGGACTTCCTTTCCTCTCAAGGCCCCCTTTATCCAGTTAGGATTCCTGTGGTCATGCCAAACACACAGGAAAAAGAGGAGGAGGATTGTGTCAGCATGGATGTAGAGGATAACACTCAGCAGCAGTCTTCAAGGGATGGTTTTCAGTCCCCAGAAACCCAAGGAGTTGTACGTGGCTGGGAGGAGGTAGTTACGGATAATGTGATCCTTAGGACTCAGAATCGAATGCCTCTGCAAACTTACGTTGCATGGCGTCCCTGATTCTGCAAAGCCTGCGAAAGGATCCTAGGAATCGTGGTATCAAGGAGAGGGATCATTACTGGCTGGCAACCCTTCTTGATCCAGGTTACAAGGGTAAAGTTGCAGAACTCATCCTGTCTTCGTAGACGGATCAGAGGATAAAAAAACATCTTCAGAAGGCATTAAAGAAAGGTTTGTGTAGCGCATTTCCAGACTCTGGGAGGTTACCATTTCCTAGTACTGGACAACTTCTTGCTGAGGCTTCGTTCAGTCAGAGGAAGAGATGTGGAGAAGGTGGCTGGCTGACCGATGTCTTTAAACAATTTTTGAGTTCTCAGCGCCCAGCTCTGATTGGTTTGAGCAACCATCACCAGCATCTGCATTATATGGTGTAGGAATATCTAGGGGCAAGAACATATTTTGAGACCTTTCCAACAGAGCATCCACTGGGTTACTGGGTCTTGAGGATGGACCACTGGCCAGAACTTGCTTAATGTGCAATTGAGTTACTGGCCTGTCCTGCATCCAGCTTTCTGAATGCACATTCAGTGCTGCTGGAGGGTTTGTAACAGGTCAAAGAATGCATCAGTCTACAGACTCCGTTGATAGGTTCACATTCATAAAAATGAATCAGCCTTGGATCAGCAGCTATCAAGCACTTGATGTTGATGTAACTGATTTAATTTGCTATGGATCTGGGATCCCTTGAAGACTGCCTATGCTGACTATCCTATTCCTTCGGAATCTTGATAATGCTATCTTCCAACAATATTTTTGGTTTAGGGCACCACCACCACCCAAGGCCCAATTTTTCTGCCCCTGTTTAACAGGGACATGTAATGATAATATTTCATATATTATTTCACAGCAGGGCCTGTTCCTGTGCCCAAGAAGAGTATCTGTGAGGGCTTACAGTGTTGTGGCACCACCACCACAACTCAAGGCCCAATTTTTCTGCCCCTATTTAACAGGGGCATGTAATTACTATTTTTTGAAATAATAGGTAAGCAGGGCCTGTTCCTGCATTCAACAAGAGTTATGCCCTGTACACACAGATTTTCCAAAAACAAATGTTGGATGTGAGCTTGTTGGCTGAAAGTCCGACCGTGTGTATGCTCCATCGAACATTTGTTGGACTTTCCACAAACAAATGTTGGCCAGCATCTTCTCAAATTTCCATCTACAAAACTTTGTTCTCTGACTTTCCGATAATGTGTACACAAATCCGTTGCACAAAAGTTCATGCATGCTCGGAATCAAGTACGAGCCGGAAGCGCTCGGTCTTGTAGAACTAGCGTTCGTAAAGGAGATATCACATACGTCTTGTACGTCACTACATTCGTAATTATTGGCTAACTTTTCTGTTTGAACGTGTGTATGCAAGACAAGTTGGAGCCAACATCCTTTGAACTAAAATCCACGGTTTTGTTAACGGAAAGTCCGATCATGTGTACGAGCATAACTGTGAGGGGTTACAGTGTTCTGGCGCCACCAAAACCAAAGGCCCAATCTTTCTGCCCCTGTTTAACAGGGACATGTAATTAAAATTTTTGATATAATGTTTCACAGCAGGGCCTGTTCCTGTGCCCAACAAGAGTAACTGTGAGAGGTTACTGTGTTCTGGTACCACCAACACCTAAGGCCCAGTTTTTCTTTTAGAAATGTAATTTTGCTGTGGTACTGTTATAAATATGGGAAAGATGCACTACTTTACAGGCATACTAAGGACACACCCTGGATATTTAAAGGAATATTTCATGTTTATTGTTTCACTTTAAGCATTTTTTAAAATTACTGCTCCCGAACAAACGTCCGTTTTTAAAAATGTTTGCATTGATACATGTCCCCTGGGACAGGACCCGGGTCCCCAAACACTTTTTATGGCAATAATTTGCATATAACCCTTTAAAATTAGCACTTTTGATTTCTCACGTCCCATAGACTTAACTGTGTTCACGTGTTTGCACCAAATTGTTGCCTGTTCGCATTCTCTGCTGCGAACCCAATCGGCGGGTGTTCAGCTCATCGGTATTCTCCAATGACAACTTAGCCACGTCTAAAATTGTTAACAAAGGCAGGTCCAAGTCCCTGGCCATTATGTCCTTCCTACCCAGGCTCGTGCAGATATCCCTTCACTACAATTTCAGTGTGCACTGTACTTACATACCTGGCAAGTGCAATGTTGCAGCAGGTGCACTGTCCCACCTCAATTTTCCTTTGTATATCTTACAGAGACCTGGAGCTGACCCAACCTCATTTCCTATCCCACCTTGGTCACAGCTAACGATGGGCTAAGAGACCACCTTCACAATGCTACACTGCTCATAAACCATTAACTGTCACCCAACACGCTGAAGGCCTACCCCTCCGCCTGGAGCGCCTATGGCAAATTCCTGGCCACATTCCCTGGGACGGGCACAGGTCACATCAAGCATGTCCTAGCCTTCGTGTTTTACTGCCACACTCATCTGAGCCTGTCCCACAACACTGTCAGACTTCACCTAGCTTAAATCCAGTATTTCCTCTCCCCAAAAGCCCCCGATAAACCCTCTTTTGTGACCCATTCGGTCAAAGCCTTGCTGCATGGCATCCAGAAACATCAGCCCATAGCCAGTAGCAAAATCTTGGCCATATCAAGTTCCACATTCCGGGGCATGTCAGCCATCTTCTCCCAGTCTCCTTTTGGGTTACTCACCAGCCTGGTCATCCAAGCAGACATCTACCTGGCCATCTACTGCTTCCTATGGCCCAGTGAGTTCACTTACAGTGGCCCTGGTTGCCAGGTGCTACACAGGTGCCATCTGGCCCACCTTCAAGACCATTTTGTCCTACATCTGGCAGTGTCCAAAACTCATAAGTCCGGCACCAGGGTTGACATAAAATTCTTCCAGACCCACAATGAATGGTGTCCAGTAGCAGCTCTGGTTCAGTTGTTATCACATCTGCAGAGCCAGTCTAGCTCCAGCCAATGTTTTCCTTTTCGTTCCAGCCCACTAACAGCTAGCCAGTTCATCAGACATGTTTGCATTCTCCTGGTTAATCTAGGCCTCGACCCTGACCAGTTTCCCAGGCACTCCTTACGGAGCAGCCTCAGCCGCCTCCTGACACGGGGTGCCAGGTCTTGTCATCAGAAGATTAGGCAGATGGAAATCCACCTGCTTTACCTTTACCTGTCACATTCTGAATCCCCAGGTTGAGATGATGCAAGCCTACACCAAGCTTGCCCAATAAGTGTAATGTATGCCAATAAAACAGCTTTCCCTATCCTGATATTTTTGCCCTTTTCTTGGTGTATCGACCAGTTGACCAGGGCACACCTCAGGTCTATGTTATGTTGTGAGTATTGTGGCGTCCTTTTGTGGTTTCACGTCTATCTCGGTTGGAGGAATCTGACCATAAATAAAAAGCCAGTGTGGTGGCCTGAATTTATGGGAGGAAGGTATTTAAGCATGTGTTCCTTGTCAGTTCCAGTGCACGATACCCTCCCTCCTATGCCCTTTACAGGGCATTTCCTTCACATCCCTCTTCTACAATCAACCATTAATTATCTTCTGTATGCCCCCTTTTTGGTGTACTGACCAGCAAACCAGGGCACACCTCAGGTCTATTGTGAGTCTTGTGGTGTCTTTATGTGTTTTCCGAATATATATATATATATATATATACATATATATATATATACATATATATATATATATATATATATATACATATATATATATATATATATATATATATATATATATATATATATATATATATACATATATATATATATATATATATATATATATATATATATAGTTATTATTATTATTATTATGCATGATTTGTATAGCAGCAACAGTTTGCGCAGCGCTTTACAACATAAGGGCAGACTGTACAATTACAATACCGTTTAATACAGTAGCAATCAGAGGGCCCTGTTCGTCAGAGTCTAATATCTAAGAGGGAGGGTCAAGAGATAGAAAAGGTAATAACTGTGGGGGCAGGATAGGCCCCACTGTATAGAGTGGACAGAGTAGGAGATAGTCAAACAGATTGGGCTAGGGCATTCCAGAGAATGGGAGAGGCTCTGTAGAAGTCCTGGAGTGAGTATGGGAGGAGGTGAAAAGGGAGCTAGAGAGCAAGAGGTCTTAGAAGGAATGAAGAGAATGATTTTGTTGGTATTTTGAGACAAGGTTAGTAATGTAGCTGGGGGCAGAGTTGTGGATGGCTTTGTAATTTGTTGTTAGTGTCTTTAATTTAATTTGTTAGGTGAGTGGAGGCCAGTGGAGGGATTGGCAGAGAGGGGTAGCAGACACTGAGCAGTTGGTAAAGAAAATTAATGTGGCGGCAGCATTCATGACGGACTGAAGGGGGGGATGTAAAGTTAAGCCAATGAGGAGGAAGTTGCAGTAGTTGAGGCGGGAGATGACCAGGGAGTGAATTAGAAGCTTTGTGGGGCCATTGGTTTGGAAGTGGCGTATCTTAGAGATGTTGCGGAGGTTGAGGCAGTAAGCTTTGGACTAGAGCCTTGGCAAGTGGCAAAGGGTTGATAGTTGAGCTGTTGATTTTGTTGGAGAAGTTTGTGGAGAAGGGCGTAAGGGGAGTAAACATTATGAACTTGGCTTTGGATTGATTGAGTTTGAGGAACTGATGTGACATTCAGGCTGATATGTCAGTCAGTAAATTAATGATGTGTGATGAGACTGATGGAGTGAGCTGAGGAGTAGAGAGATAGATTTGGTCATCAGCATAATGGTATTGAAAATCATGGAACTGACCCAGGGTGGTGGAGTAGATTGGGGTAGATTGAGAATAGGAGAGGTCCAAGAACAGAACATTGGGGCACCCCGACAGAAAAAGGAAGAGGAGAGGAGGAAGTAGAATTGTAAGTGACACTGAATGTGCGGTGAGATAGGTAGGATGAGCAAAGAGTACAGTCAAGGAGGCCAAAGTAGTGAAGTTTTTTGAGGAGGAGAGGGTGATCCACCATGTCAAAGGCAGCAGAGATGTCCTGGAGTAGGAATACAGGATAGTGTCCATTGGTTTTAGGACATTAGTAGATCCTTGAGAGTTTAAGGAGAGCTGTTTCTGTGGCTTGTTGAGGGTGAACTCTGAACTGAAAGGGATCAAGAAGTTTGTTCTCAGTCAGATGGTCGCTCAGTCAGTTGTAACCCAGACATTCAAGAAGTTTGGAGGAAAAGGGAAGTAAGGAGATGGGGCATATGTTGTTAAGATTGGTGGGGTCCAGTGAGGGCTTTTTAAGTGTTTTAGAGTGTTGGGGAAGATGCCAGAAGAGAGAAAGAGATTGAAGATGTGAATTAGAGAGTGTAGGATAGAGCCTGAGGGTGACCTTAGCATTTGCAAGGGAACAGGGTCCAGGGGGCAGGTGGTTAGGTGGGCCTTAGAAAAAAGTTTAGCAAGCTTGTCTATAGTAGCGTGGTTGAATAAGGGAAGTAATGATTGCACATGTGGACTTGAGGTGTTAAGTTAGTGAGGTTTCTGCACATCGGAGATCTAATCACGAATTGTATTAATGTTATCTTTGAAGTGATTGGAGATCTCCTGGGCAGTGAGTGAGTTAGTGGGTGAAGGCAGTGGAGAATGAAAAAGAGAGTTGAAGGTAGAGAAGAGTTGATAGAGACTGAATGAGAAAGTGTTAATGAGAGTGATAAAATAGGTCTGCTTGGAAGAGAGGAGGCAGGAATAGTATTTTTGGAGTATGTATTTTTATTGATATGTTTATTGCCAGAAGTATATATTTTTTTCTTAAATCTGAAGTATTACAAATAACATATGAACAAAAGTATTATATAGTCCCTTTAAAAAGAAAGTTTACTTTCTGAGTTCTGATGCCTGTATTGTTCTCTCCTTGTGGACAGCAGCCTAAAGCCCAGACTATTTGCTTACTGTGCAGCTCAGCATTCATTTAAATAAGCAAACTATAAATATGTGAGAGCTGACAATGACAGAGGAGACTTCTCATTCCTGAAATACGATGCAGGATGAACACTCTAAATAAAGTTGTATATGTCACATCCAAACTCCCAGAAGTCATCTGCCAGGATCTGTTAATGTATGAGATGTTGTCCTAAACAATGCTGAAGCTTGCAGTATGCTGTGAAAGCCTATTCTCTGGGCTCACATATAAGATGGCCTAGTGAAGTCAATAAAAAACAACAGTGCTATCTATGGCAGGTTGATAAGTTTAGATATCTTTTTTTTTCTATTTTTCTGATTTTGCCTTTTCTGCATTAGTGTTTCTAAAGTTGAAATTTCTTTTTTTTTTTTTTTTTTTTTTTTTTTAAGTTTAAAAGAGTTTTATTGAAAAATAGTTGGCATAACAGAGTTGAAGCTCCCACGCAGGGGAAAGCCATAAAAAAAAGAATAGATAACAAAACATGTTGTACACATGAACAATATGGAGTAAGTTTCTTACTCCGTCATCAGGTATAAAACTAAAGGGATAACAGCAGGGAGAACCTAGTACCGGGGCGGGTCAGGAGTATAATTTAACCTGCACAGCTAAAGTGAAAAATAAAACTCCTGAAGAAAACCATGGTAGAGATGTGACAGGGAAAAGGAACTAGGAGTACTAAGCGAGCACAAAAGAAAAGACAAATTAAAAAAAATAATAAGCATAAATGAACCCCCTCTCCCGGCGGCCTGGTGCCCCGACACCCCGACAGGGATCTCACTGTGTCGGAGCCCCATGGCTCACCTGGGACCGAGGATAAGCTAATGTCAAGTCACATCATACCCCGTTTAGTGTAAACTGAAAACATGACTAACATAAAGACTAATAGGAAGAACCTGGGGGAGTCCCCAAGGGGGTCCTGTTCAAAGGCATAGCTCCCAGCTGGACATGATGTCAGGCCCCTGGGAGAGCCAAGCAAACAAAGGATATTGTTATAAATACATGCCTAAATATAATTGTTAAGCCAGAGCATGTTCAGGAAAGCGTCCCCCACCCCCCCTCAGCCTGGCCTGACCAGGGGGAGGGGGAGGGGAGGGACAAGAAGGAGAAAGAAAGAGAGAGAAAAGGAGAGGGGAAGAGGGGGAGGGAACCACGTTAAACTGAAAGAGCCTAGGTCAAGGAGAGCCGGAGGCGAACAGAAGGGAGAGTAGCTCAAAATATAGAGCAATCACTAGAACAAAACACCGAGACCAAAAACTAAATAAGGATCCCAATGTGACTAGCCCAGGGCTCCCAAACCCTTTTAAATTTACTCGTTTTGTCCAGAATAGTGTAGGAAATTTTTTCTTGAAACATAATCCAGGTAATTTTTTGTTTCAGATTCGGGAAGGAAACCCTAGGGGATTTCCAGGACCTGGTTATAGTCAATTTAGCACCCAATAGGATGAAGTGAATCAAAGATTGAGTATGTTTGGAGATGTGGGGGATTCCTTCATTTAAGAGGGCGAATGTTGGGGATTGGGGAGCTGCTTGGCCGGTGACCTTGCGGATCAGTGCAAACGTCTTATTCCAAAAGTTTCTAATCCTGGGACACTCCCACAAAATGTGAATGAGCGATCCCAGGTGCCCACACCCTCTGAAACATAAGGGGGAGGATTGAGGGTAGAACTTAGCAAGGCGTGTGGGTACAAGGTACCAACGGGTAAGGACTTTGACGTCCGCCTCCACCAGAGATGTGTTGAGGATTCCCTTAAATGCAGTATTGAAATGGGTGTGCCAGGAGTCCAGGTCCCACTCGATTCCTAGGTCGCGTTCCCAGCTCAGCATGTACTGCGCTTTATCCGTTGGTTCGGCAAATGCCGAATAGATCAGCGAAATCCCTCCCCTCATGTCTATGGCTGAAGAACACCAGAGTTCGTAAGGCGAAACTGTGAGGGGAAGGGGGTATTGGGAAGTTAGTTTATGCAGAAAGTGGGATAATTGTTGGAACCGGAACCTTTCTGTAGGAGGCATCTCCAACTTAGAGATGCATTGTTTCAATTTAAGTGGTCCTGCCGGATTAAGATAATGTCCTATTCTATAAAGACCTTTGTCTATCCACCATTGGAATGCTTTGATATTCAGCCCCGGCTGAAATGAGGGGTTATTGAAGATATGTGCGAGAGGTTGCCACCTGGAGGTAAGCGTAGTGGACTTGTAAATCTTATCACAAAGAGCAAGGGAGTGAGAGAGGGTAGGAGACATGACTGGGGGTCTAGATTTTGGAGGGCGCCATAAGAGGTAATCGATAGTAAATTTAGGGACAGCCTGTCTTTCCATCTCTATCCATTCGGGTTTAGGCCCGCTTGAGTAAACATTAGATATCTGGCAGAGTTGAGCTGCTTGGTAATACCACCAAAGATTGGGCAGACCTAGACCGCCTTTTCTTCTGGGTCTAAATAATGTTTTCTTGGGGAGTCTGTGGTTGGATTTGCCCCAGGTAAATTTAATAATTGCCGATTGAAGGTTCTGTATAAGAGACTTAGGTACCGGAATGGGTAGAGAGCGAAAGAGGTATAGTAACCTAGGAAGAAGGGTCATTTTTACAGCGTTAATTTTCCCTATCCAGGATATCTTATGAAGGGACCATTGTTCAAGATCATTTTTAAGTTTTTTGATCATGGGTGGGTAATTCTGGTGAAACAACTGGCCAAAGTTAGATGTAAGTTGAATCCCTAGGTATGGGATAGAGGGAGAGCTCCAGGCGAAAGGGAAGTGTTCTTTTAACCTATTCACTACTTCAGGGGTTAAGGAAACATTGAGGGCTGTTGACTTGGCCATATTAACTTGGAGTCCTGAAGCTTGTCCGAATTCTTGGAGGAGTTGAAGGACATGAGGGGTCGAGACTGTGGGGGAGGTAATAAAAAGGAGGACGTCGTCTGCGAACAGAGCGCATTTGTGAATCGTATCGCCACAACGTACTCCCTGAATGTCCGGGTGATTCCTGATGGATATAGCTAACGTTTCAATACCAATGGCGAAGAGAAGGGGGGAGAGTGGGCATCCCTGTCTGGTTCCTTTACTGATTAGGAAGGGGTCTGAGAGGTGGCCCTGGAGTCTAACCTGTGCCCGAGGGTGAGAGTAGAGAGCCCCCAGGAGGTGAGTGAAGTGGGGACCAAAACCCCATTTTCGTAGAACGCCAAATAAGTAAGGCCATGTGATAGTGTCGAACGCTTTCTGCAAGTCTATAGAAAGAAGGAAGCCCTCCTGAGGAGGCCCTCCATCCCACCCTGAGTTGAGAAGGGAAATAATATCCACCGCTCTCCTTATCTGGTCCGGTCCCTGTCTTCCGGGAATAAATCCCACTTGGTCCTTATGGATATAGTTGCTAATGAAAGATCCCAGACGGTTGGAGAGAATTTTGGTCATTATTTTCAGATCGTTATTGATTAAGGAGATGGGCCTATAGTTACTAACTAGACTCTGGTCTTTCCCCGGTTTAGGGATAACCGAGATATATGCCAAATTTGTTGCGTGGTCTAGGGGTGAAGCTTGGGACAATGAGTTAAAAAATCGGGCCAGATAAGGAGATAATATGTCGGAAAAGGTCTTATAATAATGTGTTGAAAATCCATCAGGGCCCGGGGCAGACCCCTTCCTAAGGTCTTTAATGACTGCTCTAACTTCTGTTTCCGATATGGGGGCCTCCATGATTGAACGATGAGAATCCGATATCTTTGGGAGAGGGACGCTATCTAGGTAGTTTTCGGTGGACTGAGAGCTAATATGGTTCGGGCTAGAGTAAAGCTTAGCATAGAATTCGTGGAAGGCCTTCAGGATATGTTTGGGGTTTTGTGTAAGAGCACCAGATGGTGATTTGATTTTTGGGAGGGCCTGAGCTCTAAATTTGGGGGAGAGTTTCGCTGCGAGGAGTGGTCCGAATTTATCTGAATTAAGATAAAATCTGCCGCTCACCCATCGGGTATGGTTCTCGGTGCTGGATGTGAGGGCGGTGTTAAGGGCGATCTTGGCAGCATCGAGGCGAGCAAGGGAGGAAGCAGAGGGGTGTTTTTTGTGCTCTTTACATAGGATCTGGAAGTTTTTCTCCAAGTTGACAATGTCTGCTTGTTTTTCCCGTTTAAGGCGGGAGGAGAGCTGAATGAGCTTACCTCTCATTACTGCCTTATGTGCCCCCCACAAAACACTGGGGGAAATGTCCTCAGTGTCATTCGTACGGAAATATTCTTTTAGGTCAATTTCAAGGCTAGTGCGATGTGCCGGGTGAGAGAGCAAGGACTCTTTCAGCCGCCATTGCGGAGGAGTTGATCGAATCAGGCACCCGGAAATCTTCAAGGAGACTATTGCGTGATCAGACCAAGGGACATCAGCTATGGCGGCATGGGAGGTTAGAGGAATATCAGTGGAGTGAATGAAAATGTGGTCTATGCGGGCGTAGGTACTATGGGGCGCAGAAAAGTGCGTATAATCTTGGGCTGAGGGATTCAGCTCCCTCCAGGAGTCTATCATGCCCAAAGCATGAAAGAGCCTCGCAATGCGAAGACTCTGCTTGGGAGGCCTCTTCAAGAGAGACCTCTTCGAGGAGGACTTGTCTAGCACGTGATCGAAGGCGACATTAGAGTCGCCACCCATAATCACCTTACCCTCCAGGTGAGGGGAAAGGGAGGTCAGCATCGAAGAAAAGAACCTAGTTTGGCCTTTATTAGGGGCGTAATAAGAAATGAGGGAAAAAAGAGACCCATTAACAAGTCCCTTGACAAGAATGTAACGTCCTTCTGTGTCCCTAATCGTATGAGATAGGGTAAAGGATGTGCGTTTAGAAATGAGGATAGCAACCCCTCTTTTCTTATCGTCAGCGTTGGCGAGGTAAAAGGTGGGATAATTACGGTGGAGGAAGGAGGGATTAAAACTTTTCGGGAAGTGTGTTTCCTGTAGAAGAACAATGTCAAAGTTCTTAGAATGGTAGCTATGTAGGGCCTTGCGTCTTTTGATGGGGGAGTTTAGACCTTGGGTGTTGTGGGATGCTACTTTAAGGGATTGTGTATGGGGTATATCATCAGCCATAGACATGAGGTGTAAGGTGCGAGCATGTGCTGGCTTTGATTACCTGTCCCGAGCGGGTCCTGGTCTCAAGGTTGAGGGCAAGTTCAGTTCTCGTAAACCGGGTAGGTTCAAAACGTCCAGCTCTCCTTGAAGGCATCTGTGGGGGAGAAGACAAATGAGTAGAGAGGAGAAAGGGAAACCAGAAAGGGAAAGAAAAGAGTGAGGAGAAGGGGGGAAGGACCAGGAAGAAAGGAGACCTGGGTTCCCCATAGAATGGAAAGGCAGGGTGGAGCCTGCTCCGGATCCCTTTGGATTGTAGGGATCGGTAGAAGGGCAACCTATTGGAAGGTTGCATTCCTGGTGCCACCATGGGAAAATAAATCCCCAGGGCTACAACAGGTGGAGTGGCAGGCATACCCGCTCCGGTCGAGCGGCGGTCTGCACCTTTTAAATAACAACATAACATTAACTTCAAAAAATGGTTAGCCAAAACAGCAAAAAGTATTTGAAAACAAAAGAGTCCCTAGGGGGAGGCCCCCAGGATTCAGAACGTGACACGTTGAAAAACACACGGTTCTTGGCCGTGCATGCATGTCCCAGATAAATCAAAAAAAAAGGGGAAGGGGGGGGGGGGGAGAGGGGAGTAGAAAACAGGGAATAAAGGGTTACTGGAAAAATGTCCCGGGTGGACTCAGTGGTTGAGTTGGGGAATCCTGCGCCCAGAGAGGATCTGGCGAGGGTGGAGAGAAAGGGTCAGACCCCAAGGGGTCGGGAAGGGCGGGAGTTCATCTTGGTGGGACGGCGTCCCTCTGTCTCTTCGGTTGCTGTTTAAGCCAGAGGGGGGTTAGAGGGCTGGTCGGCGATGGCCTCTTGAAGGAACTCGGACGGGTCTCCATGTGTTGGGGAGAAAGTTCCTGAGAGATGAGCCCCAAGTGTAGAAGTAAACGTTCGCCATTCTGGAAATTCGTGATGTTATACGATTTCTCCTTGAAGGTAAACTGCAGACGGAAAGGGAAGGCCCATCTATATTTGATCATCTTCTGCGAGAGAATATCCAGTAGGGGTTTGAGGGCTCTTCGTTTCTGGATAGTAGTAGGTGATATGTCCGCAAAGATTTGAATTTTTGCGCCGTTGAGGGAGATGTCTCCCCTGTTTCTGGAGCTTTTCATTATTTCCTCTTTAACACTATAATAGTGCGGCTTGACCACAATGTCCCGAGGAAGGCCATCCTGGCGGGGAGGCTGTAAAACACGGTGGGCTCTGTCAAGCTCAAGTCTGCTGTCAGAGATGTCAGGGATGAGATCCTTAATTAGAGCTCGGACAATCGCCTGAGTATCTGTTTGCGATTCTGGAATGCCTCTGATGCGAAAGTTATAACGTCTACTTCTATTCTCTAAATCGTCAATTTTAGAGAGGGCTGTGTCAAGCTGATCTTGTAGGGTCTGAATACAGGCCGTGTTCTGGTCTGTGCGAGCAGCTGCATTATCAACGGTTTGTTCAATGGCATCCATTCTGGCTCCCAGGCTCTGGATGTCAGCTTTAATGGCAGAGGTGATTTGTGCAGCGTTTTGGGCAAGACCGACAGCTAGCATATCAGAGAAGCTGTTCAATAGCTGGGTCATGTCAGGGGGATGATCAGGTAGGATGGGGGAGGTTAGCAGGGAGTCCACAGCACTGTTAGGTGCGCCAGCCAGCGGGGAGAATGGATTCTCTGTTTGCAGTCTGCCCAGGAGTGATTCTGTGGAGGCTGGAGAGGGTAAGGGGTTCTGTTGGTGGATCACAGGCAAAGCTGCGATCGTAGCATAGGTAGCTGTGCTAGTCAGCGTCACGTTCTCACCGCATGTGGGAATGGCGGCCGCCATCTTGGGAGGCTGTGGGGCCTTCGGGCCAAAGTCCAGCTGACGGCTAACGTCCTTCTTGGAGACCTTTCCCGGCATAGGTGTAGGTGCCCGGGGTGTTCCGCTGTACGGGGGAGGTCTCCCCAGAGTTGGCTGCGTACAATAGCGCTCGTGAGGTGCCGCGAAAGACCGGAGCGGTGCGGAGCTCCCGGCTAGTGCGTCTTTCCGGAAGTCCCGCGCATGCGCACTCTAAGTTGAAATTTCTATACTTGATTCCAAACACCTTTCCTATTTTCAATAGGGACCAAATGAACATTTTTTAAAGGATAATCCCAGCCTTGCGTTTGATTATGCAGTGTTTGTTAAGAGTCTACAGTTTCTGGGCTGACTTCCTCTAAGATCTCTCTGGTTCTCCTCTCCAAAACAGGGTTGTAGTCATATATAGCTTTGACATACAAAACGGAAGCTTTCTCCTCGATTGACCCAAAGTTCAATAAAATATGGGCAGGTGCAACAGGGGCGTATGATGAAATCAGAGGGCCCATGTGCAAGATTAAAAGTGAGCCCCTATGCATTGAAAAAAAAAAATTTTTTGCACAAAATGCGGGTGTGGCTTCAATTGTGCAAACTATTGGGCGTGGCTTAAAGGGGGTGTGATTTAATAAAGTCTGAGATGACTTACATGGTGCAGAATGTGGTAATGTTAAATAGGGAATGTACAGTATGGAGTGTACGGCAAGGGGGTAGTATGTGCAGGTAGAGGGGTGTGGAGTGTATGGCAGTGGTTTGTATGTGTAGGAGAGGTTTGCAGAGTGTATGGATGTGGGTAGTATGTGTATACGAGGAGTATGGAGTGTATGGTGGTGGGTAGTATGTGCACATGAGGAGTACGGAGTGTATGGTGGTGGGTAGTATATGCATACGAGGAGTATGGAGTGTATGGTGGTAGGTAGTATGTGCCTACGAGGAGTATGGACTGTATGGTGGTGGGTAGTATGTGCATACAAGGAGTATGGAGTGTATGGTTTTGGGTAGTATGTGCATACGAGGAGTATGCAGTGTAAGGTGGTGGGTAGTATGTACAGTAGAGGAATGTGGAGTGTATGGAGGTGAGTAGTATGGGCAGGAGAAAAGTGCAGAGTGCATGGAGGTGGATAGTATGTGCAGGAGAGGAGTGCAGAGTGTATGGCGGTGGGCAGTATGTGCAGATGAGGAGTGCGGATTGTACGGCAGTGGGTAGTATGTGCAGTATGGTATCAGTAGGGCAGTGGGCGGTGTCAGTAAAACAATGGACATTGTGAGATTCACAGTGCTTCTGGGGGTGGGGTGTATAGGGCAGTGGACGGTGTCAGTAGAGCAGTGGATGGTATCAGTAGTTTTTTATTTTTATGTAGTTATGTTTTTCATTTTATTTCACAATGATTTTTGTGGGGGAGGGGGTTGGGACAGTGGATAGTGTCGGTAGGGAAGGGGGCTGGCGTCAGTAGTTTTTTTATTCTATGTTAATTTTTTTTAATTATCATTTTTATTTTACAATTCTATTTTTTTATATTTATTGCATTTTTTTTCTATCAACCTTGTTGGGTGGCTTTGGTCAGATATCAGGGGTCTATACAGATCCCTGACATTTTTCTTTGAGAGATAGAAAGGGACTGAGAACAGAGATCCCCCAGTCCCTCTCTCAGCAGCCACAGCATTGAAAGTTAATGAACAGGAGACAGAGTGTCAGGTACTCACCAGAGCCGAAGTGCTGAGAGCGGCCTCCCTTGCAGCTGGGTGCACAGTACCCCTGAGGATGGAACAGTGGGTACAGGGCATGGAGGGGCACGGGTTGCCAGCAGGTGACTTGTATGCAGAAGGTCTTCTGAAGGAAGAGATGCCTGTGCAGATGGTCTTGGAACTTGTTTGGAAGGAACGCCCAGCATTCTAACACCTGGAGTGAAGGACATCAGGAGGCCGAGGGTCAAACACCAGGGAGATTAGATCAGAGTCCAAGAGCAAGCCAGGTCATACACAGAGGTCAGATCCAGGTGTAACAACACAGGGAATAGACATAGACAAGTCCAGGAGGCAGGCCGAGGGTCAAACACAGGAACAGCAGAGAGGGGAGTCCAGGAAGCAAGCCAGAGGTCAATCACAGGAGAGGTCCAAGAGAGTAGTCAGGTACGATCCGGGTCACAATGGGAAGGCTAAGGAAACAAGGCACAGGAACACAGGAACACTGGAGCTGAAAAGACAAACCAGCAAAGACACAGAGCACATTGATGCCTTTTATAGGCCTGTCAGGCCAATCAGGTGATGAGCATAGCCGTGCGCACGACGTTGTATTGTATCGCGCATATGCGTGCGCCAGGCCATGGAACTGTATCCTTCGCTCTCCATTCTGACACATCCCCCACGGCAGCCAGCGGGAGAGGATAGGAGGGAAGCCAGCTGCAGGGGGAAGAGGGGGGCAGAGGAGGAGCATACAGGGGGCCGGAGGAGGAGGACACAGTAGGGGCTGGAGGAGGGTCATACAGAGGGGGTAAAGAAGTCTCAGAGGCCAGAGGAGGAGGACACAGGGGACAGTCAGGGATGATCAGTGCAACAGGAGGGACAGTTACAAACACGATCTCCCTGTATGGCTTTTCAGCTGACAGCCACGGAAGGGAGAGGAGGATAAGCGGCTGTCAGTTGCTTCACTAAAAACTATACAGGGAGATCGGTGCTTGTAACTGCCCCCCCTTCCCTGCTGCACCGATCATCCCCCATTGTCAACCAGGAACACTCATTCATTGGTGCAGAGTGGGTCACAGTGGGCCCCCCTCCCTTGGGGCCCATGTGCAGTGAACACCCTGCACACATGGATGATATGCCACTAAGGTGCAACCTTCAACCAGGAGAAAATCAAAGACTCAACAGTGGATTAAGTTTATACTAAAATGGTAAAAATTCTTTCTAATATTAGTTTACTTGTCATCTACGACCTGATTTATTAGGTGTGAAGAGAACATTAACATCCAACCATGTGAACGGAAATAAACGTATATCTTTTCTGTTATCGGGTGTTTTAGCTAACATAGGTTCACTTTACTGCCCTTCTCTATAGAGTCCATTCACACAGGGGCAACTTTGGATCCGACTTGAAGTCGCCCCAAGTTGCCTCAAGTTGCGCGACATGATAAAATCAATGTAAGTGAATGCACACTACTGAAGTCGCTCCGACTTCAGAAAAGGTTCCTGTACTACTTCAATCCAACTTCTAGGCAACTTCCAAGTCGGATCCCCTATCTTAACTGAAGCAACTTTCCAGGAAGTAAAAATAGTTTTCTAGGCAAACACCTCACTCCCACAGAGCTGATTATTATGTGATTGGCTACTGGCAAAGTCCCCTGTCATGGAGGCAACTCCAAGTTGCCTTGTAAGTTGCCCCAAGTCGTGCTATGATTATACTCAAGTCGTGTCTAAGTTGCCTCCCAAAGTCGCGCTGGAAGTCATGTTGCTCCTATGCGAATGGACTTTTATGCGTTGTACACACAGTCGGACATTCTGACCACAAAATCCGTCTGATTTTTTCCAACGGATCTTGTCCGAAACTTGTGTTGCATACACACGGTCAGACAAAGTTGTCGTAAAATCCGATCGTTCGGAATGTGGTGACGTTCGTTGTGTACGACGGGACTACATAGAGGCTAGTAGCCAATAGCTTTGGTCTCGTAATTTGATCGGAGCATGCGTGGCACTTTGTCCATTGGAATTCTCTACAAACGATCAGAAAAAGTCAGATCTGATTTTTTTTGTATTAGATCCTGCTCTCAAATTTTTTCCATCAGAAAAAGTCTGATAGAGCCCACACACGGTTGGATTTTCAGACAATATAATCTGATCGTACCTTTTCCGTCGGAATTTCTGACCCTATGTACAGGGCATTACACTTTAGTAGATCAGGTTTGAACTGCTTTGGCAACCACAGGTGTTACCAGTGATAGTTATTTGGTATGACCTGTTTAGACCAAAAAATTAAGTCATGCTCCAAATGGGACAAATACAGAGGAATCGAATAGGTTCTTTGAAGTGTAAGACCATTTTTTCAGAAAATAAACAAAGCAAATAAAAAAAAAAAGATTACTATAGCATATACAACTGCATAAACCATATTATAATTTAATGTTATTAAAAATGACCTTTCAAACTGCAGCGCTGTCATTTTCTGCAAAATTCATTGCAACGCGGCAACCCTGACATGTCTGTACACCACCATGTATGGAACCCCTCCAAAAATGTAATTTCCTGCTTGGGTCCAGAACTCTACACTATGATACAAGTTGGGTTTTCGGCATCTTCTGCAATAAAAATGTAATTTTTGATTAGCTACTCCTCATGGGTTAATTACTTCCAAAGGAATGCAGACACTGCATCTTTTCTGATCAGAGCACTGAAAGCGCACCAACTGATTACTATTATGAATTAGACACTCCCATTCAGAACCACTATGCACAGGACATGTTCTAATTAAAGAAATATTCCTTCCAAGCAGAAATAGGACATCTGCAACAAAGTTTGTTAAAATCCTTGCAATGCACGTTATGCCGCGTACACACGATCAAACAAGCGGGTGGAAAAGTCCGGCAAACTCAAGTCCGCCAAACAATCCCCCCGTGTGTAGCCTCGAGCGGGTCTCCAGGTAGGCGGGGCCCGCGAAGGAGACGTTGCTGGCCCCGCCGCCTGGTATGGACTTAAAGGGGAACCCCAACGCCAAAAAAAATCGGTGTGGGGGTCCCCCCAAAGTCCACAACAGACCCTTGTCCGAGCACGCTACCCGGCCGGCCAGGAAAGGAGGGGCGAGCGAGCACCCCCCCCCTCCTGAGCCATACCAGGCCGCGTGCCCTCAACATGGGGGGTGCCTTGGGGAAGGGGGGGTGCGCGCCCCCCCCACCCCAAAGCACCTTGTCCCCATGTTGATGATGACAAGGGCCTCTTCCCGACAACCCTGGCCGTTGGTTGTCGGGGTCTGCAGGCGGGGGGCTTATCGGAATCCGGGAGCCCCCTTTAATAAGGGGGCCCACAGATACCGGCCCCCTACCCTATGTGAATGAGTATGGGGTACAATGTACCCCTACCCATTCACCTGTAAAATAAAGTACAAAAAAAAACACAACACACAAGATAAAATAATTTATTGCACAGCTCCGGGGGTCTTCCGTCTTCGGGGGTCTTCTCGCCGGACTCCTCCGCTATCTTCTTGTAGCTCTTTTACTAGCGGAGGAGCCCGGCTTTCTTCTTCGTCGCCGCGGCCTCTTCTTCCGACTTCGGGGGTCTTGTCCCCCTCTTCGGTTCTTCTGCCGGGCCACCGCGCCTTCTTATAGCTCTTTTACAGGCGGTGGCCCGGTCTTCTGTCGCCGCCGCCGCCGCCTTCCGTTCTTCTTCATCTCCTGGAGATGTTGACTCGATGTTCCCTCCGGCCGCAATGCCAGGGACGCGCTGCGCTGCGACTTATATAGGGACAAGAGGTGGTGTCACATGGGTTGATGTCACATGGGTTGGTGTCACATGGTGACCCCGCCCCCTTATGATGTCACAGTCCCGGAGGATGCTGGGACTGTCGCCATGTGACATCAACCCATGTGACCAACCCATGTGACCAACCCATGTGACACCGCCCCTTGTCCCTATATAAGTGGCAGTGCAGCGCGTCCCTGGCATTGCGGCCGGAGAGAACGTCAAGTCAACATCTCCAGGAGAAGAAGAAGAAGAACGGAAGGCGGCGGCGGCGACAGGAGACCGGGCCACCGCCTGTAAAAGAGCTATAAGAAGGCGCGGTGGCCCGGCAGAAGAACCGAAGAGGGGGACAAGACCCCCGAAGTCGGAAGAAGAGGCCGCGGCGACGAAGAAGAATGCCGGGCTCCTCCGCTAGCAAAAGAGCTACAAGAAGATAGCGGAGGAGTTCGGCGAGAAGACCCCCGAAGACGGCAGACGGAAGACCCCCGGAGCTGTGCAATAAATTATTTTATCTTGTGTATTGTGTTTTTTTTGTACTTTATTTTACAGGTGAATGGGTAGGGGTACATTGTACCCCATACTCATTCACATAGGGTGGGGGGGATTCCGATAAGCCCCCCGCCCGCAGACCCCGACAACCAACGGCCAGGGTTGTCGGGAAGAGGCCCTTGTCCTCATCAACATAGGGACAAGGTGCTTTGGGGTGGGGGGCCACGCGGCCCCCCCTTCCCCAAGGCACCCCCCATGTTGAGGGCACGCGGCCTGGTATGGCTCAGGAGGGGGGGGGGCGCTCGCTCGCCCCTCCTTTCCTGGCTGGCCGGGTAGCGTGCTCGGACAAGGGTCTGTTGTGGACTTTGGGGGGACCCCCACGCCGATTTTTTTCGGCGTTGGGGTTCCCCTTTAAGTCCATACCAGGCGGCGGGGCCAGCGACGTCTCCTTCGCGGGCCCCGCCTACCTGGAGACCCGCTCGAAATGAGCGGACTTTCCTCCGTGTGTGTGGGCGAGTCCGTTCATTTCAAAAGTAGGGCGGATAGTACGGCGGACTTAGTACGCCATATTAGTCCGCTGAAAAAGTGCCGTGTGTGGGCAAGTAGCCCGTTCGGAAAGTCCGATGGACAGTCTGGTGGGAAGTCCGCCAGACTAAGTACGTCGGACAGACGGCTACGTGTGTACGCAGCTTTAATCACCCAGAGGAGATTGTTTTTTTATCAACAAAAGAATAGTTACTCCTCCTTCCTCCTCCTCAGGGCCAGTTGGAAAGCACAGCGCACTTTGCACACGTGCAGTAGGGAACCGGTTGTGAAGCCGAAAGGCTTCACTAATGGTTTCCCTTGCCACAAATGGTGATATTAATAAAAAAAATGAAATAAAAAAATACCTAGATCATGATTTCAGGTCAGTGTCAGTATTTTTTTGGATGGGATTTTTTTTTTCTTTAAAATTAGTATCAGTGTTATTTAGTGTCAGTGTGTGTAGAAAAAAAGAAAAAGCAAAATGTGCATTATTGTTTTTTTTTTTACAATTTTGGGCCAGTTTTCCTTTGTTAAAATAAAAATAAAATCAGGGGATATCTATTACCATTTACCACCAAATAAAAGCCCCAATTTGCCCTGAAAAAAATGCGGTATAATCCACCTGGATGCACAAAGTAGTTGTAATGATATGTTAGAGGACAAATTTATTAAGCTTAAATTTGTGGGAGGAGTCTCTGGCACTATATCTACACCTCTCATGGGTCAATCTTTCATTGATTAATGCACCCTTATTGGCATACTGACCATCCAGACCAGGGCATACCTTGGGTCAGTTATACATTCTTTATTTTCTATTGTATTAAGAGACTCCTAACACAAATACAGTTTTACTAACACTTGTCAAAGTTGCAAAATTGTGTTTAGGCATATAAATTTGTTTTATCCTTAGGTTAAGGTTATTTACCAGTTGGTATACTGAAAGCACATGTGTCAATTGGCTTTAGTCACTTCAAGTCTATGGGAATGTAACACTTATGCCCCATACACACGGTCGGATTTTCTGACGGAAAAAATCAGATTGCATTATGTTGTCGGAAAACCCGATCGTGTGTGGGCTCTATCGGACTTTTTCCATAGCAATTTCCAACGGAAAAAATTTGAGAGCAGGATCTAAAATTTTTCGACAACAAAATCTGATTTTACTTTTTTAGACCGTGTGTAGAGAATTCCGTCGCACAAAGTGCCACGCATGCTCAGAAAACATTTGGAGACTAAAGCTATTGGCTACCGGCCTCTACGTAGTCCCGTCATACAATGTTTACGGCACCTCGTTCCGAACGATCGGATTTTCCGACAACTTTGTCCGACCGTGTGCAACACAGGTTTCGGCCAAAATCCGTCTGAAAAAATCTGAAGGATTTTGTGGTCGGAATGTCTGACCGTGTTTATGGGGCATAATAAGCTGGTCAAATGGGGTCAAGAGATCAACTGCCCTTTAAATGAACCTGCCAGTGATTTCTGAATGATCTTAGAATTGTTTTAAACTGATTTTAAACTGATGCTACTGACACAAGCTCTTCGAGGCAGGTCTAAAAGACTCTGAGCCAGTTTATGTTCCCGCCTTAAAGAGGAAGTAAACCCTGACGGGTTTACTTCCTCTGTCATTCCCTGCAAAGGTAAAGCATAATGGACTACTATGCATCGCATAGTAGTCCATTATGTGTCACTTACTTGACACAAGAGCCAGCGAAGTCACTGCTGTCCCCTGTAGTCTGGCGCATCCATCTTCTCGGTGGGTCCCACTGCTCCGCCGCTGTCATTCGGCAAAGCCGCGATGATATCACTCCCACGCATGCGCACGGGAGCCACCACTCGCGGTATATTGCCGCTGACCGCGGCACACTCAGTGCGCATGCGCCATAGACAGCGGTGCCTGTCTTTCGGCAAATATCTCCTAAACCGTGTAGATTTAGGAGATATTTCTTGGACCTACAGGTAAGCCTTAATCTAGGCTTACCTGTAGGTCAAAGTTGGTTGTAAGGGTTTACAACCACTTTAAAAATTATGGCTCACCTTAAAAATGGAAAAAACACCCATATATTACATTTTGGGTGTGTTGATTGGCAATTCAAAAGACGTTTTTTAAAAATGCAATCTTGTTTCAAAAGCACATGTCAGTGAATGCATTTAGCCATGCAATAATCACAAAATTTTTACTTGAAATAACTGCTAATCGGTTTTAAGTTTTCTTTACGGTTTACTGCTTGCTGGGAGCAGAGATTTGATCTAATTTCCACTCCTTAGGTCGTCTGTATGAAAAGAAAATATAAGAATTAGGTTTGCTTTGACTTCCTGTAACTGGGCCCAATACATTTGGAATTGAAATTATCCTGCTTCATCTCAGTACCAACATTCCTTATAGAGGCAGCTATAAGCAGTTGTGTGTCTGCAAACAGTATGATTCTCATAGGTGTCTATTTAAGAAAAAAATGCATAGTCATTTATCCAGTAAATCTGTATATATGTTTGTTCTGTGTGAATTTGGTATAAATGAATGTTCTTTAAAGCAATATTAGCCCCAGAAGGATTTTCCCTCTTAATGACCAGGCTATTATTTGCGATATGGTACTGCGTCAATTTAACTGACAATTGCGCAGTGGTCCGACACTGTATCCAAACAAAATTGATGTCCTTTTTTTCCCACAAAAAGAGCTTTCTTTTATTGTTATTTGATCACCTCTGTGGTTTTTATTTTTTGCGCTATAAACAAAAAAAGAATGACAATTTTGAAAAAAAAAAACTATTTTTTACTTTTTTGCTATAATGAATATCCAAATAAAAAAAAAAACACACATTTATTCATCAGTTTAGGCCAATATGTATTCTTCTACATATTTCTGATAAAAAAAATCACAATAAGTGTATATTGATTGGTTTGCACAAAAGTTATAGCGTCTACAAAATAGGGGATAGATTTATGGCATTTCTATTATTATTTTCTTACTAGTAATGGCGATGATCTGTGATTTTTAGCGGGATTGTAACATCCATTCATGTGCAAGCTAATGTGCTGTTTTTTATTTTCCTTGCATGTCCCCCTCGGATCTACAGCGACTTTACTTCCAAGTGCACTTGCAGTGCAAAGTGGATTTTCCTTTCGTAAATAACCCCCACTGTCTTGTGTTGTTCGCATGTTTTTGCACACGGAGTGCTTTGAGATTGTGCGCCATTGGGCAAATAGAAGAGTAAATCTTCACCGTTGGGGGCAGCAGACCACAAATAAAACTTGGCAGGGGTCTAACCCTTCAACACTCTATCCAAAACGAAAAACAAAAAGTTTTGCCTTTATAAGCACATTATTGTAATGCTACTGTTCTTCACTTATTTAGAGAAACCGCAGAAAAGAAAAATAAGAACAAAGCAAATTTGTTTCTTTTAGTGGCAATTTCATCATTTATTTTCTATGAAAATTTGGAGGAAAAGGACTATGGGCAGCAGCTTCACTTTTTTTCATTCATTGTATATAGACCCATAGCCGTTGTCACTCCCTTTCTTTGAACTCTGTGATATCAGCTTTATAGATACTTTAAGGCACACGATGAACATGTATTTTCATCTTCCCCTCTGTCATTTTATTCCTTTCATTTCCTGTAAGTTGCTCAATAGATATGAACGTGCTCCATTTCAAAGAATTACAAAACATTTATTTTCATTTTCAGCACATAAGCACATTAAATCAACAGAGAAATAAAGCCAAATGAAATCTATTCCCTGAAGATAAATATACTCTTATTTTAGCTGGCCTTTGTACGAACGCATCTGTAAATCAGAAATTCATTACGGTGGTAAAAATATCTGGCAATAATTCATTGGACAGATCACATTTTTTTGTATGATGTGTTTTTATATGATGTGTTCATTTTTATTTCTTTTTTATTGCTTTTAGTGCTCAGCTGTCCATTAAAATAGTCCAATATCAGTAAACTGTTCTATATATTAACCACTTCAGCCACAGAAGAATTTACCCCCTTCCTGGCCAGAGCACATTTTGCCATTCGGCACTGCGTCGCTTTAACTGATCATTGCGTAGTCGTGCAATGTTGCACCCAAATAAAATTGACGTCCTTTTTTTCCCCCACAAATAGAGCTTTCTTTTGGTGGTATTTGATCGCCTCTGCATTTTTTTTTGCGCTATAGAGAAAAAAAGAGCATCGATTTTGAAAAAAACGCATTATTTTGTACTTTTTGCTATAATAAACATCCCCATTTAAAAAAAAAAGCACATTTTTCTCAGTTTAGGCCGATATGTACAGTAGGTGACCGCGATATTATGTCAATCTCGCCGTTGTTATCGGCGAGATTGACACCTGCTAGCCCTGTTCACACTGGTGCGACACGACACACAACCTACTTTGGATCCGACTTTAACCTGCCTTGAAGCCGTATACATCCGACTTTCAATGAACGGGGACCCGACTTGGATCCCCGCCAATACCAGGCACTGTGTTTGGTATGAATCACGAGGAGGAACTCCACGCCAAATTTTAAATAAAAAAACGGCATGAGGACAAAGGCCTCTTCCCGACAACCCTGGCCATTGGTTGTCGGGGTCTGCAGGTGGGGGGCTTATCGGAATCCAGAAGCCCCCTTTAATAAGGAGGCCCCCCACCCTATGTGAATCAGTATGGGGGACATCGTACCCCTACCCATTCACCTGGGGGGAAAAAAAGTGTCTATAAAAAAACACACTAGACAGGTTAAAGTAATTTATTAGGCAGCTATAAGGGTCTCTTCCAACTTCGGGGGTCTCTTCAGACTCCTCCACTCTCACCGACCTCTTCTCTCGCTCTCCAGTTCTTCTCCCGCTCTCTGGTTCTTCTGCTGGGCTCCTCTGCTATCTTCTGCTCTTTTGCCGCTCTTTTGCTAGCATTGGTCTTCTCCGTCATCTTCTTCCCTGTTCTCTTTTTCCAATGTTGACACAGCGCTCTCTCCCGCTATAATGCTGTGTGCGCGGTGCACAACGACTTATATAGGCATGGGGCATGGAAGAGACCCCCGAAGTCACCCCATACCTATATAAGTCATACTCATTCACATAGGGTAAGGGGCAGGGATCTGGGGGCCCCCTTATTAAAGGGCAGGGGGCTTCTGGATTCCGAAAAGCCCCCTGCCCGCAGACCCCCGAAACCAACGGCCAGGGTTGTCGGGAAGAGGTCCTTGTCCTCATCAACATGGGGACAAGGTGCTTTCAGGTGGGGGGCCACAGGGTGCCCCCTTCCTCAAAGCACCCATCCCCCATATTGAGGGCACACGTTCAGGGGGGCGCTCGCTTGTCCCCACCCATTTCCTGACCAGCTGGGTGGCGTGCTCGGTCTGGGATTTTGGGGGGACCCCCACAGATTTTTTTTGCCATAGGGGGTTCCCCTTAAAATCCATACCAGACCTAAGGGCCTGGTATGCTCTTGGAGGGGAACCCATGTCAGTTTTTTATTAGAGAGGTCACTTCTTTCTCACGCTCGCTGCAATAGGAAAATGCTTTTCCTATTGCAGCGAGCTCAAGATGTACAGTACCCTGTCGCCGAGCACCAGCGAGATGGGATCGTGCTGGAAACACATTCTCGTGGGCAGGTACTGTATTCCTCTACATATTTTTGGTAAAAAAATCGCAATAAGCATATATTGATTGGTTTGCGCAAAAATGATAGCGTCTACAAAATAGGGGATACATTTATACCATTATTTTTATTTATTTTTACTAGTAATGGTGGCAATCTGCGATTGTTATCTTGACTGCAACATTATGGTGGATACATCGGACAATTTTGACACATTTTTGGGACCATTGGCATTAATACAGCGATCAATGCTATAAAAATTGAATACTGTAAAAATGTTACTGGCAGTGAAGGGGTTAACACTAGGGGGCAATCCCTGTGTTCCCTGGGAGGTGATTCTAACTGAAGGGGGAGTGGACTGACTAGAGGAAGTAACAGATTGTGGTTCCTAGCTAATAGGAACACACAATCTGTCACTCCTTTCAGAACTGGACAGGGAAGTGTGTGTTTACACACACTCATTCCTGTTCTGTGTCTCCTGGTCACGATCGCTCATGGCCGGCGGTCATTGCGCAGGGGAGCCAGCCTGCCGCAGTATAACTGCGGTGGTTGGTCAGGAAGTGGTTAAATATAAAAAAGAGAGAATTAAAGATAAGTTGCATATTAAAGCTGAAGTCCAGACAGATATAAAAGGCACACATTATTGCATCTCTTTAAATAATAAATACGTTCATCATTGATATGTTTTCTTAAACACAAGCAGTGCAAGTACTTGAATTTGACTTGGCACTAGCCTCTTGCAGTCCTTATAATGCAAAGCACAGAAGAGGAAGGAGAAGCAAGGCAAGAAGTCTTTCAGGTGTGGGAGGAGAGAACTGACAAAGAAATTAGCACATCAGTGCGCTGCTTCTTTGTCAGGTCACCTGAATCCAGGTGACAGATGCACCCCGTTGGGGTCAGGCGTGCACCATAGTGGACCCTAAGTCTGACTGCTGTGGATGGAGATCTAGGTGATTCAGGAGAGCAGGTATTCTGGAGTACCATCACAGATTACACTGGTAGCTAGAGCATGAGATTTCCCAGTATCCAATGCCGTGTACACACGGTCAGACTTTCTGGCAGAAAAAGTCAGACGGAATAATTTCAACGGATATTCCGATCATGTGTGGGCTTCATCTGACTTTTTTTCGAAAATTCTGACGGACCTAGAAATAGAACATGTTTTAAATCTTTCCAATGGAATCCATTCCTATCGGGAAAACCGTTTGTCTGTATGCTGTTCCGACGGACCAAAAACGACGCATGGGCAGCTATTGGCTATTGAACTTCCCATTTCTAGTCCCGTTGTATGTGTTGTACGTCACAACATTCTAGACGGTCGGATTTTGGTGTGATCATGTGTAGTCAAGACAGTTTCAGCAGAACTCCGTCGGAATTCCATCAGAAAGATCGTCAGAGTTTATTCCAAAGGAAAAAACGGTCGTGTGTACGGGGCATAAGACCCAGCAGATGTTCACCAGGGCCCCTAGTGGTGAGCATGGATTTAGCTGCAGTCTGGCTCCAGATCGCAACCCTCAGGGCCTCCCAACTCACGCTCACAGTAGAGTACAGGAAGGTAGACAGGAAGCAGCAGACTGTGACAACAAAAGATAGTCAAGAGATAGCCAAAGGTAGGGGCAACAAGTAGGTAAGGATAGTCAAGGAACATGCCAAGGTCAGGCTATAAAACAGAAAAGGACAGTCAAGAACAAGCCAAGAACAAGCCAAGATCGGTAACTGGAATCAGACGTAGAACACACAGCAAGGAGCACACGGAAGCCACACGGAAGCCAAACACACAATATTGGTCAGCACACAGGGCTGGCTTGCAGTGCACAGGTTAATATGGTGTTCCCTGATAGGGCCTGGGGTGGAGCCAAGCTTTCAGGAGAGATCACTTAAGCAACCAGGTGAAGGGTGGCTGGTCTTTCAAGTTGAACACATGGAGAGGTAAGCTGACAAACATTACTGCGGATCCATGACATTCTCTTTTCACTGTCCAGTCGTCTTATGGGAACAGTAAAGAGACCAGTAAATGAAAGTGCAGCAGATAAAGATCAGGTCCCATCCTCTGCCAGACAGGGCTGAGCTGTGTAAATCTCAGGATTAGATGCACACAAATAAACCCTTTGCTAGGTGAAACAGCAATCATATTTCTTTTCCATCAGTGTATTTACAGTAGCTGTTTGCTTTTCAGGAAAATATGCACATCAATTAATTAAAGTAGAATTAAAGGCAAAACTTTTAGTTTTTTTCATTTTTGATTGCACGGTGCTTCTCAACCCATTTCCAAAAATTATGCACAATCTTGAGGCAACTCATTCTAAAATGTAAAAAACAAAAATAATAATAATAATAATAGTTTTACATAATGCAGTGACATCCACACACGTAGAACATTTAATATTAGAGGTGATTTGTTTTTTCAAAGCAAAACAATTTTGCCCACTGGTATTGACTAGTGTAGCGCCGGCTCCTGAAGAGCACGCGCTGTGTTTTTGAAATTTAAAGTTACACCTGAACTGCAGTTTGGTTTGGGTGTAATTGTTCCAAATTGTGACCTCAACATCAGTCTGACTAGACTATAGGGTGTTCAGCCTGGCCATAGGGGGGCACTATCTCTTCTGGCAGGCATGGAAACACAGTCTGGTTGGGTGCTTTAAGGTTACTTTCTCTCGGAGCCAGCCCAGTGGGAGTGTTACTCTTGCTGTGCTTTCTGGGAGAGGGTACTTAAGATGCGGATGTCACATGGTTCGGGGTTCCGGTCCAGAAGTATGTTTTGACTCCACGGTCCTGGTCCTCCTGAAAGGCTATGACCTGGGGTGTGGATCCGCCCAACTTTATGTCTCGGGGCTGGCTAGCCCGAGGCAAGGAAACTAAGGAAAGGATTCAGAGGTGGTCTGGTGCTGTCTCCGGTTGTGGAGCGGCCCAGCAACTTCATAGCTATCCAGGGGAGGACTCTTCAGAAGAAGGCCACGCACGGGTTGGCTTCTTAGCAAGAGCCTGGTGAGGCTGAGGGACCTAAGTGAATCCAATTTTGTGAGGTATCGACAAACCGGCTGAAAGATACTGGTACCACACGAGTGTTCGGCAAGTATTCAAGTTTCCTTATTCCTATGTGTTCTACAACAAAGTCTGTGGCAGAGACTTATTCCTATGTGTTCTACAACAAAGTCTGTGGCAGAGACTTATTCCTGATTTAAGCCCCCTGTTGGCTGCTAGGCCTTGTGAGAGAGGGACCATGCAACTAGAGTGAACATCCAGCTGTGAATGGCTATTCTCTGGATTCAGTCAAACTAAGCGAGTTCTTTATTATTGACTTTGACACTAAGAGTACCTGAACTTTTCTCCTAACCCTCTGATCCAATATTGAGAGACTGTTTGTTAACTACGTTTGTGTAAATAAAAATCCCTTTAAGCGGATCTGTCGTCAGTCTCTAAAGTTTCTGGGCCATCTACCACGGAAAGCCCTAGACACACAAATCGAGGTGAAGAAGGTAACGGGTAAGCCCAATCAAACCAGCAGCTCCTTCGGGGGTAAGTGCTACACTAGTATTTCAACATTTCTTCTTCCTCATTTTCTCTTCCCCACACAGCTATCATGACCCCAGTTGTGACAGAGAGGGGCAGTGGGGGGGGGGGGGGGGGTCAAACAAGGTTATTGTGAAGGTACCCAATGTCCTCCTTATCAACCAATGATGCCAGCGGTTTTTAGGACTCTGGCAGCTGGCCGGCACAGTGACCAAAGTTGTAATGTGGCACAATAAAAACCTGTGGCTTTGTGTAACAAAAGAAAAAGCAGGCTTGATCCACCTGCAATTTTTAGGCATTTTCACCCTGGTTGAAAAAGGCTAGGATAGAGAGTTATAACCTCTGTCAGCTTTTTTTGCCATCTGTGCCCCATTGAGGCGCTTTCCCTTCATTTCCGGCCCCATAGCCAAAACAGGAAGTGAGGGGATCCCTACTTTTCACCATGGTCACCAGAACTGGTGTTTCCATGGAGTATTTCCCTTCAATTCATGTTCCAGTGACAAACCACATTTTCTGATTTTAGCTCTGCTTTAATTCCACTCTGATTTGCAGAAGGAAGAGGACATGGGACCTGGCATGTCATATTACTGTGGATTCAGTTAAAAATATGGAGAATTACATTTTTTCTCTTTTTTTTTCTAATAAATTGGAGGATTGGCAATAGGGGGTTAGCGACTGAGGCATGCAGGCCAGAGTTAAGCTTTAGGTTTCTTCCCAAAATTCAAGGATATACTGGTCTTTGTTGCTTTTGTCCAGATTCCCAAGCTTCTTCCAAAAATTAAAAGATATAATGGTGGACTAATTGGCTTCTAACTAAACATACAGTACTCAAGGATATGTACGAATGCTGAAGGGTAATTATAATAAGATCCCAACATATTATAATTTACAGGAACGGTACACATTTTTCATGAAAATAGATAGATACAGTAGATACTGTAGATATAATATTAATTCAAATAAAATGTCTTTGGTTTGGAAGGCAGAGATAGATAGCTAGATAGAGAGATAGATAGAATATAAAAAAAAGTCTTGGCTTGGAGGCATTAATGTGTGTGTATATACTGTAAATATATCCCATATTTATAGAAGGTGATGAAGTGGCTTTTGAAATGCATTAAGGTGAAAGTATTTTGTGTACTTTTTATGCTAATGGTTAACCACATACCACTTCACATCCAACAGTGCAAGGCCGAACCGCTATTTCAAGAAAATAACATTAATCTACTATGAATATGCAACTTCAATAAGCTGATTTATCTAAAAATAAAAACCTTAGTGTAAAAATCGAATAGAGCGAAAGAGATTCAGAAATGCTGAGAATGTAGGAAGGTTGTGAGATTAAAAGAAAAATTGCTGAAAATGTATTTATTTTATACTGACCAGACATTCATTCGCATAGTAATCATCTAGAAAAATAGCTGGATATCTGTGCACTGTGATAAATAACTTTACTGGCTTGAAAAGTTAGATATAAGTTATTATTGTAGCATATCTTTAGATGTTGTCGCAAAATCGTGATTGACGAATGTCTGTATTGAAACATTTTGTTAATAGCAGAAAACATTAGGCTACCAAACAGAATCATACATTTGTCATTTGAGATGTCGGTAATGCTTCTTCCCATTGGTGTTATTATCTGAAATCTGTTATTTTATTTAAAGATAATAAGAAGGCAAATCTGGTAAATGCTTGTTATAGAAATACTGGGGTTGATTTCCTATAACTGGAGAGCGCAAAACCTGATGCAGCTCTGCAGAGAAACCAATCAGCTTCCAGGTTTTTTATCAACGCTGAATGAACAAACTAAAGTTAGAAGCTGATTGACTACCCTACACAGCTATACCAGATTTTGCATTCTCCAGTTTTAGTAAATCAAAGCTGTATATCAGGAGTATATCATCCTGCATATCTCTGTTTAGTTGATGTCAATACTAATGGCAGAAGGAGCAGGCTCTGATGCCAGAGTCACACTCACATCCATGTGAGAGGGAGACCTTTTAATATGAGACTTTAAAGTGAATGTAAACCCACTCTCATCATTTCTAAATTTCTTCCATAGTGCTGATCTATAAAGATATACATGCCTTCTGCATGTATCCTTACCTGTCAAATATCTCCCCTTTAGCTGTTTGTAACCCTGCAATACACTGGATTCTGTGGGTAGGTCTGTTGTCCAGGGCTCATGATGTCAGTAGACTCCCCACCCACCTCTACACTCCCCTTGGCCAGGCATCGATATTTCTTGTGCCGCGTAAACATGATCAGACTATCCGGTGGACTTAGTCTGGTGGACAAACCACCGGATAGTCCGCCGTACTTTTGAAATGAACGGACTTGCCCACACACGGAGGAAAGTCCATTCATTTTGAATGCGGCTCCAGGTAGCCAGGACTAGCGAAGAAAGTCACTGGCTCTGGTATGAATTTAAAGGTGAAGCCATACGCCAAAAAAATGGCTTGGGGGTCCCCCCCAGGTCCATATAAGACCCTTACCTGAGCACGCAGCCCGGCCAGTCAGGAAAGGGGGTGGGGACAAGCGAGCGTCTCCCCTTCTGAGCCGTACCAGGCTGCGTGCCCTCAACATGGGGGGTGCTTTGGGGAAGGGGGGCCGTGCGCCCCCCCCACCCCGAAGCACCTTGTCCCCATGTTGATGAGGACAAGGGCCTCTTCAACCCTGGCTGTTGGTTGTCGGGGTCTGCAGGCGGGGGGCTTATCGGAATCCGGCAGCCCCCTTTAATAAGGGGGCCCCCGGATACTGGCCCCCCACCCTATGCGAATGAGTATGGGGTACAATGTACCCCTACCCATTCACCTGTGAAAAAATGTAAATAAAACACAACACACAAGGGTTTAAAATAATTTATTGCACAGCTCCGGGGGTCTTCTTCCGTCTTGGGGGGTCTTCTCGCCGGACTCCTCCGCTATCTTCTGCTAGCTCTTTTACTAGCGGAGGAGCCCGGCTTTCTTCTTCGTCGCCGCCTGCGGGTCTTCTTGCGACTTCGGGGGTCTTGTCCCCCTCTTCAGTTCTTCTTGCCGGGCCTTCGATTTCTTCCTTTAGCTCTTTTACTAGCGGTGGCCCGGTCTTCTGTCGCCACTGCCGCCTCTTCTTCTGACTTCGGGGTCTTGTCCCTCTCTTTGGTTCTTCTTGCCGGGCCTCCGCGCCTTCTTCCAGCTCTTTTACAAGCGGTGGCCCGGTCTTCTATCGCCGCCACCGCCGCCTTCTCTTCTTCTTGTTCTTCTTCCTTGAGATGTTGACTCGACGCGGTCTCTGGCCGCAATGACAGGGACGCGGTATGTCGCGACTTATATAGGGACATCGCTGGGTGATGTCCCTGGTCCATTATGATGTCACAGTCCCAGCATCTCTGATGTCCCTATATAAGTCGCCGCACACCGCGTCCCTGTCATTGCGGCCAGAGAGAGCGTTGAGTCAACATCTCAAGGAAGAAGAACAAGAATAATAATAAGAAGGGAAGGCAGCGGCTGCGATAGAAGACCGGGCCACCACTTGTAAAAGAGCTGGAAGGAGGCCCGGCAAGAAGAACCGAAGAGGGGGACAAGACCCCTGAAAAGGGGGACAAGACCCCCGAAGTCGGAGGAAGACCCCCGGACGGCAGCGGAGACGAAGAAGAAAGTTGGACTCCTCCGCTAGTGAAAGAGCTAGTAAAAGAGCAGAAGATAGTGGAGGAGTCCGGTGAGAAGACCCCCCAAGACGGAAGAAGACCACCGGAGCTGTGCAATAAATAATTTTAAAAACATGTGTTGTGTTTTATTTTTACACTTTTTTTCACAGGTGTATGGGTAGGGGTACATGGTACCCCAATACTCATTCACATAGGGTGGGGGGCTGGGATCTGGGGGCCCCCTTATTAAAGGGGGATCCCGGATTCCAATAAGCCCCCACCTGCAGACCCCGTCAACCAACGGCCAGGGATGTTGAGGGCACACGGCCTGGTACGGCTCAGGAGGGGGCGCTCGCTTGTCCCCACCCCCTTTCCTGACCAGCCGGGTAGCGTGCTCAGATAAAGGTCTGATATGGACCTAGGGGGACCCCCACACCGTTTTTTCGGTGTAGGGCTTTCCCTTTAAGTCCACAACAGGTGACGGGGCCAGCGACGTGTCAATCTCGCCGCCGTAGTCGGCGACATTGACTTCCTTCGCTAGTCCCGGTTACCTGGAGCCGCGTTCAAAATGAACGGACTTTGCGCGGGAAAGTCCATTTATTTCAAAAGTCCGGAGGACTAGCACACACACGGCCGGATTGTCCGCCGGACTCGCAGTCCGGTGGACAGTTTTTGAGTCAAAACTACTTTCTAAGTCTGGCGGAAAAGTTCCATGATTGGGCATGCTGAAGTCATGTGGTGACTTTCCTGGGTTTTGACTGGATGTTAGTGATCATGGGGCATAATCCACGAGACCAGCAGACGTTCAGTGTAATGCCGCAATGCATTAGTCTCAAAAAAGGCCCACACCAAAGAACTTTTGGAGTAACGTGCAGAGGCAGAGCCCTGCACAGGCGGAGCTCTGTGGTGTGATTCAGTCGGTGTGCTGCCCCTAAGCTGGCCCCCGGAGGGCATCCTGAATCGTTGGAGATGTGCCTCCTCCTCCTCCTCCTCCTCTCTCCTATTAGGCACCCACATGGAGTCAGTGACCTCATCATCCCCTCCCTCTTCATCACTGGAGCAATCCTGGCAGTATGCTGCAGCTGGTGGAACATGACTTCCAGATTGCTGTCCTTCTTGAGCATCCCCTCTCTCTGCACTAACGCTACTGCCTTCCTCCAGCTGGGTATCATCATCAGAGCCTTCAAAACGCTGGTTATCCTCCTGTACCCAACACTGTGCTCAAACAGTTCGGGGGACTCCTAAGGAGGACATGATGGGTCTAGGGAAGGAGTGACTGATGACATTGAGACGAGGGAAGAGGACTGCTTTGCTAGTACCCTGAGCCTGGGTGAAAGAGGAGGAGGAGGATGAGGAGGGCTTGGTCATCCACTCTACTAAGTCTTCGGCATGATGCGGCCCAACACATCCAGCTGCCGAAAATAAGGACAAGTGTGTCCCATGGCCACGTGCTGATGGTGCGAACGGTCCACAAAGTTTTGATTTCTCCGAGCAGACGAACGGCTGATCCCTATTGGCAACTATGCATTATGCCTAGCCACACTGAATCATTATGTGGAAGAACTGAACCTAAGGAAAATAAAGTGTCTTTAGTGAAAGTATTTGAATTGATGCATAGTTTTCTTCTGACAGAGGACAGTTTGATAAGACACAAAAGTGGCAACTGTCCATTCTGACCTTGTCTCTATTAGAGGCATGAGTACATGGCCTATGAGTAAGCGCTAGTTTTAGCGTGAAATGCGTCAGTCATTTTGTTTTTCTTTTTTCCCTTTGTTGCTATTATCTGTGTGATGTGAGGTTCTTTTAGTTTGAAGAAATAAAAGGCACTTTTTACTTTTCATCTGATCCGGAGTGCGGCTGTCCAGAGTTTGTTCATCCTTTATCTACATGGCCTAGTCTGACTTTACTTTACAACTGAGTTGGTTGACAAATCTCTTAGTACACTATGCAAGATAATATCTCTCATCTGTGAAAAGTGTAATAATAACTATTTTGTCAAAACCAGCAATTTCGCTGCTGTAATTTTGAAAGATGAGAATGCTGTGAATTTGATCAATACCTAAATTTTGGATGACAGTGAAACCTCCATGGTAAGGGCTATAGGTGACAATGATGTATTATGTTCTTATTCTAAAGAATAACTCTTTTTGATAAGCTGCAGGGTTAGGCTCATGGTCAATAAAATATGAAGTATGTAAATTACATATTTGGAAATTTAAATAATCCTTAATTTTTTTTTATTTTTTTTTTAGCCTACAGATACAAAGCAGACTTTAAATCCCTGTACAAATAGAGCCTAAGCTTACAAAGGGTATAATTACACAGAAAAATACAGAATAGCATAAAAAAATTTTTTAAAGATTAAAAACGGTCATAAAGCTTATTCATATATACCCTTTAACGTATAACACATGGTAAAAAAAAAAAACTCTATGCTTGTATTCAAAATGTTAATGAGCACCACAGGATATCCACACATTAATAATACAAATGCCCACAAATGTCTCATATAATATGAAAAATCATTTGCATCATAAGTGTATACTTGAACAATCACTTGTATAATAAGAGCATACTTTTCATAGCATACAAGTAGAGATGGGCAAACCCCCCCCTCCTGTTCGGTTTGCACCAAAACTCCCCAAACAGAGAAAAAGTTCTGATCCGAATGGTGGATTCTAGTAAAGTCTATGGGACCCGAACTTGGTAAATGAAAAGTGCCCATTTTGAAGGCTTATATGAAAGTTATTGGCCTAATAAAGGGTAGGGGGTCCTGCCCTGAGGGATATGTATCAATGCAAATGCATATCTCTCCTAGATGTAAAAATCATCAATGTTTTACTAGAAACTTACTTAGCAGAGACCCTAGGTAACAAAATGACAGTCGTTGCAATTTTTCAAGGCAATACCGTTACACGGTAATTGCTCAGCAATTTTTTAAATGTGATTATTTGGGAAAAAAACACTTTCATGAATTAAAAAAAAAAAAAAACACTAAAGTTAACTCAATTTTTTTGTAAAATGTGAAATATGATGTTAGCCAGGTAAATAGATACCTAACATTTCACATTTTAAAATTGCACGCACTCAGGGAAAGGCGCCAAACGTTGATATTTAAAAATCTCCATAGGCTACGCTTTAAAATGTTTTAAGTTATAGAGAAGGTTTTATGCTAGAATTATTACTTACATGTGTGGTTTGAATGGCAATTACATATGCGGGTGTGAACTACATATGCATTTTCTTCTGCGTGCAAGCACGAAGGAATGGGGGTTCTTACATTTTTTTTTTATTGTTTATTTTATTTAGTTATTTATTTTTTACACTTTCCCTTTAGTTTTTTTTTATCATTTTTATAGGGCATAACAGATCCTCTTTACGGAGAGATCTGGGGTCTATAAGTCCCCAGATCTCTCCTCTATGCTGGAAAACAAAAATGGCAGTGTTATTATAATGTTGCTTCCAGCCTATGAGGGTAATAGAGATGGCCCGGGTCCGTGGCCAGTTCTATGGCAAACCGCCGCCGCTGGTGAATTCATTCTCTGGCTCTCAGATCACACAGGCAAGCCTGAAGAAGCACCAGAGTGTGGCGGGAGGAGGACTAAACTGATGGGAACAAACAAGTGATGGGAAGCAATTCAGTGTCTAAACAGTCGCTATGATTGCTTTTACATGATGTGAGGGAATCGCCTGCTGAAAAAAAAGATATCTGAACGGCACCTGCAGCAAAGGGCCTTGTATGGATTGGGGGGGGGGGGGGGTTAGGGGGGTTCACTTTTTAATTGCTGCCAATATATTTTCCTATTCAGCTATCAGCGGGGAAGCCCATTGACAGCTGATAACTCATCGATCGTAAAGAATGCTACTGCCAGTTTCCCGGCCAGCTCCTTAACAACCAGCTAGTCATTGCGCCCTAATTGAGCAAAGCTTTGTCCAACCAAGGCTCAGAATGCCCAGTGCATGCAGGGCTTTCACCCAATGAACGCCCTGTAAATTCAAGGGTTTTCACCTCTATTAGCTGGCAGGACAGGGCCAAACCAAGTTTGGGAAGGAACCCAAACCTATTGCTGTTATCCATCAGTCTGCCTGATTGACACCTGGCTCCACTTTTCAGCTTAGAGCTAGAAGCAGTTGCATCTACCCCCTTCACAGCTTTTTGCTTCAGTGAGCACTGGAGGAGCAGAGCCGGATCCAGTGAGTGAAAGTTTGCAAGCAGATTGAGAGTTGACTAATTAGTACGCATGTGACCTGTCAGTGCACAGTCTTAGATTTGGAGTTCTCTTATTGGACCTAGCAGAGAGGTGGGGCAGTAGCATCACAATCCAATTGCCACAGAAAACTACTACAGTGATTCTCCCCTCCACAAGGGTTTCACAGGTATGGCATAATGCATACTTACATTGGTCATGGCTGGACCAGTGTTCTTATGCAATAAAATCCATGCCTGGAATTGAGATTTAAGGTGGTTGTAAAGTCAGAAGGTTTTTTTTATCTCAATGCATTCATGCATTAAGATAAAAAAGCCTTCTGTGTGCAGCAGCCCCCCTCAGCCCCTCTAAGACTTACCTGAGGTCCCCCTCTGTCCAGCGATGTCCATATGTGTCTCAGCCATCCGAGATTCTACCTCCTGATTGGCTGGGACACATTGGCTGCCGCTACTGTCGACCAAAGTCAGCTAGCCAATCAGGAGAAAGAGGGGGCGTGGCTGGGTCCGGGCTCCATGTCTGAATGGACACAGGGAGCTGTGACTCGGCTCGGTGCCCCTATAGCAAACTGCTTGCTGTGGGGGCACTGAACAGGCAGTAGGGGCCAGGATCACAGAAGAGGGACCCAAGAAATCGAGGATTAGGACTGCTCTGTGCAAATCCACTGTACAGAACAGGTAAGTATGACATGTTTGTTATTTTTATAGGGAGAAAAAAAAGACTTTACAATAATTTTAAGGTCTATAGTGAATCTGTTCAAAATATTAAAATCAGTGCATGTGTGATTTACTCTGAACTCCTCTCACCTTACATTGCAGCACAGATATATATTTATATAGCTGCCTTTACTCATTTCTAAATAAAATAAGTGATATGTGAAAACTGTACTGTACATGTTGGTCCTCTAATCTAACCTGAAAGAACGAGGCACAACCAAAATCACAGTAAATCTATCAGAAAAATAAATTGCACTGATCACCGCTTAAAAAATGTCATCAGATATATGATTTACCGAACTGAAATGGTGACATGGTTTTCAGTTTTCACACTCCATTAATATGTCACTACTGGATGAGTTATGTCATGTGTTTGATAAAATGCTCATATAAGTGTTTTAAGCAGACTGAAATTGCCCCTACTTTGTCCAGTTACTGTCAGGCTAATATAAAAAAAAAACAATAATGGCTAAACTGATGGCAACAAAGGGATTAGATGACGATGGCTTTATCCAATTGCTATGTCACATCTAGAATATGTGATGTTATTAAGGAGCTGATCATATTTGGATTTATCTACTTGTTTTTTTTCTACCCTAAAACATGTTTGTAAAATTCTGTATTACAGTCGCTTCTTAATTGATGTAAAATGCGATTGTTCCACAGACATAGATATTGGTGTATTTTCAGTATAAATTAAAATATAACTTTTGTTTATTAACTAAATATCTACTGTACATTCCAGTATTACTGGAATGGATAATAACATTTCAAGTACAGAGTATTAATATCCTAAGATAATTAAATAAGATTGTTCACCGACCTGGCATGAATTGTTCATTAAAGCCCAATTGAACCCTCTTAACTTATTATTGTAATGCAGTCAAGCTGCATATACAGTAATAAATATGCCTCCTTTGTTACTTTTGTCTTACCAGTTAAGTGCTGCAGCAAAAGTAAAAAAAAACCCTGTGCTTCCAGCAGAAAGAATAGTGGACCGTGGCTGTTATACTCAAGCTGTCATGTGGCCCAACACACCCAACGGAGCAGTGTTATATTGAGCATGGTTATTGCTCCTTGAAAGTGCCCATTTTGAAGGCTTATATGTAAGTAATGGTCCATAAAGGGGGTATGGGGGGGTCTGGGTACTGCCGTGAGGGACATGTATCAATAAAAAAATATATAGGTTTTTTTCAGGAGCAGTGAGTGTAATGATGCTTAAAGTACAACATGTGATGTCAGAAGGGGCGGTGCCATCAGGTAATGTACCCGGGTGGCCCCCCCTGCCTATATAGGCGTTGTCAAAGTGCAGAGCGAGCAGTTAGTGAAAGGACTCCCAGAAGGTGGAAGCCTTTTTTTTTCAGGTCCCTTGGGCATCGTGATTTTTACTTTTTTAATAAAGGAAACTGTCCTGTTTTTCTTACTTTTTGACACTTTTTTGGTGAATGGGTACACGTAGAAATGGAGGGATCTGGGGGCCCCCTTGTTAAAGTGACTTCCAGATTATGATAAGCCTACCACTCACAGACCCTGACAATTACAGGCCAGGGTTGTCGGGAAGAGGCCCTTGTCTCCATCAACTGGGTTTGAGGGGGGAGGGTGAACCAGAGTTACATTGGGCAGACAGGTCAGTCAGAGGTCAGACATTAATGGAGGGTGGAATGGGGATAGATGGGGGGTGGGATATGGCAGGTGACAAGAAATTTCCCATGTTGCAAACAGCCATTGAAAACTATAGTGCAATTTGTACTACTAAAAATAATATGAAAAACACCAGAGCAAAATGTAATAATGCATTTAAGAGTTTGTACACCAATGCCAGAAGTCTGCGAAGCAAAATAGGTGAGTTGGAAGCTGTGGTGCATGAGGAGAGCTATGATGTAATCAGTTTTCCTGAAACTTGGCTTCAATCCTCACATGACTGGGCTATTAATATTCCTGGCTATGCACTCTTTCGGAGAGACAGGGTAAAAAGCAAAGGTGGCGGGGTCTGTCTCTATGTGAGAAGTGATCTCCAAGTAAGTGTGAAAGAGGACCTGGTGGATGGAGAGTGTGATGAGTCTGAAGCATTATGGGTGGAACTGCATTTAGATGGGTGTAGTTCAAAGTTAATCGTTGGAGTTTGTTATAGACCACCCAATGTTAATGAGGAGGTGGAGACTCAGCTCCTTGCACAGATGGAAAGGGCTGCAAGGGCTGGGACAGTGATAATAATGGGGGATTTTAACTACCCAGAAATTGACTGGAGTAAGGGCAAAAAATGATAAACCTATTACAGGACAATTTTATGGTCCAGTTTATTGAGGCCCCAACTAGGAATGAAGCTCTGTTGGACCTGGTAATCTCAAACCATGCAGAGCTTATTACTAATGTCCAGATAAAGGAAACACCTGGGTAGCAGTGATCATAACATGATTTCTTTTGATGTTAGCGCTAAACAAGAAATACATACGGGTAAGATAAAAACACTTAATTTCAAGAGAGCAAATTTTCCAAGGATGAGGGCTGTTCTCCAGGACTTAGACTGGGAGAGAATATTCGCTTCAATGGGCACAGAACAGAAATGGGAATTCTTCAAAAAGGCTGTTTGGGACCTCACTGCAAAGTATATTCCCATGGGCAATAAGTTTAAAAGGCTAAAAACAAAACCTATGTGGCTCATGGCCAAAGTTAAAAAAGCTATAAACTATAAGAGAAGAGCTTTTAAAAAATATAAAAATGAAGAATCACTAGTGTCATTTAAATGTTACAAAGAATTTAACAGAATATGTAAAAAGGAAATCCAGGATGCAAAAATTCAAAACGAACGACAGATTGCAAAAGATAGTAGGACAAACCCCAAAAAATTCTTCAAATATATTAATAGTAAAAAGGTCAAGTCTGAGCATGTAGGCCCTTTACAAAATAATCTAGAGTGGGTGACTGGTGACAAAGAGAAGGCTAATTTATTAAATACTTTCTTCAGCTCTGTGTACACAAAAGAGCATGGGGGAGCGCATGTCCATAATGGGGGTGATAGTGACACAGCCCCAAATGATTCACAATGGCTCAAAAGTAATATGGTCCAGAAATATTTAGACAGAATAAAGGTGGATAAAGCACCTGGCCCTGATGGCATCCACCCACGGATTCTAAAAGAATTGAGCTCTGTAATTTCAGAGCCATTGTATCTAATTTTTAGGGACTCATTAATGACGGGAATAGTCCCACTGGATTGGCGCAGGGCGAACGTGATGCCTATATTTAAAAAGGGATCTGTTAGCTTAACTTCTATAGCTGGGAAGATACTGGAGCGTTTAATAAAAGACCACATCGACAAGTTCTTGCTCAACAAAAACACTTTAAGCAACAGACAGCATGGATTCATGAAAGACCGAAGTTGTCAGACAAATCTGATTTCTTTTTATGAGGAGGTAAGTAAAACATTGGACAGAGGGGTGGCGGTGGACGTGGTATACTTGGATTTTGCAAAAGTGTTCGATACATTTCCCCACACACGGCTCATGTGTAAGGTAAAGTCTACAGGTTTGGAAATATCAGTTTGTAAATGGATAGAAAATTGGCTAAAAGACAGAATTCAGAAAGTAGTGATTAATGATTCTTACTCTGAATGGTCTAAGGTTATCAGTGGTGTACCCCAAGGTTCAGTGCTGGGACCCTTACTTTTTAACATCTTTATAAATGATATTGGGTCTGGGATCAAAAGTGACATTTCTGTCTTTGCAGATGACACCAAGATATGCAGTGGAATAACGTCCTTACAGGATGTCTCCAATTTACAAGCCGACCTCAATACACTGTCTAATTGGGCGACTATGTGGCAGATGAGGTTTAATGTTGATAAATGTAAAGTTATGCACTTGGGGGCTAAGAATATGCATGCATCATACATGCTAGGGGGAGTGCAACTGGGGAAATCCATAGTGGAGAAGGATCTGGGGGTTTTGGTAGATCATAAGCTCAATAACAACATGCAATGCCAAGCTGCTGTTTCCAAAGCGAGCAAAGTCCTTTCTTGTATTAAGAGAGGTATGGACTCCAGAGAGAGAGATATCATTTTGCACCTGTTCAAATCATTAGTAAGACCTCACCTGGAATATGTAGTTCAGTTTTGGGCACCAGTTCTCAAAAAGGATATCGGGGAACTGGAGAAAGTGCAGAGAAGGGCAACCAAACTGATAAGAGGCATGGAGGAGCTCAGCTATGATTAGAGATCAGAGGAACTACATTTATTCACTCTTGAGAAGAGGAGAATAAGGGGGGATATGATCAACATGTTCAAATATATTAGGGGTCCATATAGTGAACTTGGTGTTGAGTTATTCTCTGTACGGTCAACCCAGAGGACACGAGGGCACTCTTTACATCTAGAGGAAAAGAGATTTCAACTTCAAGTACGGAAAGGTTTCTCCACAGTTAGAGCTGTGAAAATGTGGAATAGACTCCCGCCAGAGGTGGTTCTGGCCAGCTCAGTAGATTGCTTTAAGAAAGGCCTGGATACTTTCCTGAATGTACATAATATAACTGGGTACTAACATAGGTAAAGTTGATCCAGGGAAAATCCGATTGCCTCTTGGGGGATCAGGAAGGATTTTTTTTCCCCTGCTGTAGCAAATTGGAGCATGCGCTGCTGGTTTTTTTTTCACCTTCCTCTGGATCAATTGTGGGCATAAAATTGGGTATTTGGATTGTACGATTATTTTTTATTTTATTTATTTGTTTTTAAGGTTGAACTGGATGGACTTGTGTCTTTTTTCAACCTGACTAACTATGTAACTATGTAACAAGGGGACAAGGTGCTTTGGGGGGGTAGGCACAGAGCCCCCCCTGCCCCAAAGCACCCACCCCCCATATTGAGGGTATGTGGCCTGATATAGTGCAGGAGGGGGGGGGGGGCGCTCGCTTGTCCCGCCTTTTCCTGACCTGCCAGGCTGCATGCTCAGATGAGGGTCTGGTATGGATTTTGGGGGGGATTTTTTTAATACATTTTGGCATGGGGTTCCCCTTAAAATCCATACCAGACACAAAGGACCTGGTATGGACTGGGGGGGGGCCCACACCGTTTTTTTCTTTATTTTTCAATAGCTGGTCATTTTAAATGGGATTTTTTTATTTAGAAATGTCAGTTATGCTGTAGCATGTTCTGTATATGCCACAAATGCTCCACTTTACAGGCACATTAAGGGGGGTCCCCAGGCACGATATTTAAAAAAAATTTAAATTTTCATTGTTGCACTTTAATCATCATTAAAATCACTGTTTCTGAAAAAAAACTTTTTTTAAAAACATTTTTTTTATTGATCCATGTCCCCCAGGGCTGTACCCAGAACCCATACCTCTTTTATGGCCAATTACTTGCAAATAATGGAGTTTTTTATTTATTTTTTTGCCTGCACTTTATTCAGCTGTCAGCTGTCAGCAGGAAAACCTATTAACCGCTGATGACTCATCTGTTGTTAAGGATGTGGCAACCGGCTACTCTGCCCCATTCCCTAACAAGCAGCATGCACTGAGCCTTGATTGGGTAAAGCTTTGTCCAATCAGAGCACAGAATGTACCGACAAACACCCTACACGTCCGGGTGTTCAGCGAATGGGCAAACTGACTTATGTTCAGCCCTAACTCATGCTCGAACCGTTCGCCTATCCCTAACTGTGACTTTCCTAGTGCTGCCAGAACTGGATTTTTTTCTAACTCTTTCTCGGCAAACAAAGAAAGTTTAAAAAAGGATTATTCAATATTGTACATGCAATCTGAATGAAATTAAGAGAGTTGCATTAGACTTTAAGTGCTTTCTGGAAAGATTAATAAAACATAATAAATAAACCAACTGCTGAAATGAATATTATATTCTCATTAAAACATAACCCATCACAATGCATTGTGGGCTTACTGGCTTAGTAAAGGTGAGCGAACAATTATAAGTCTGCTTTTCAGTCTTTGCTTTTATTAATTTTTAAAAGAAATTATGATAATTAAAAGTCATGTCCCTAACCCCAGCTAGCTGGTAGACCAACGCATTCTTGAACGTGCACATTAAACACTTAAGTTAGAAAAGAACGCCCCATATGCCTATTGTTCATGATTTTTTAAAATAGTCTGTAGACCACATTGTTATCTGATGTCATCAAAATGTTTCGGTGTGAAAAACTGTAGAAAGAATTCCTGCTATAAAACAAATTTAGAATATGGGATGCTAGTAGTTTGGACAACAAAATCCTAATTAACAAGAATTCAACTACAATTATTCATTAAACAGGTGTTCAGAAGACAGTTGATTATAAAAGGGCATTACTTAACAAAGAAATCCACTTCCCATTTCATGCTGTCAGCATGAAAGAGAAGAGCAATGTCACAAGGCCTGAGAGAGAAAATTATTTCTTTACATAAGAAAGGTAAAGTCTACAAGAAGATCAGCTTTACTTAGCCAGAATACTGTAGCAAAAGTGATACAAACATTTAACAACGATTGAACTGCAACTATCTCACAGAGACTTCCAGACCATCCACGAAAGTTAACACCTTGGCAGGAGTGTCTTCTGATGAGAAGGTTTGAAGAAAATCACAATACAAGTTCACTGCAGTTAGCTAAAGAAGTAGAAAGCCAAACTGGGGTGATTGTTTCCCGTGACTCAGTATGATGTAGACTGCAGAGGAATGAAACGCATGGGTGCCGTCCATGAAGGAAGCCTCTCCTAAAGCCCACGCACAAAAAAAATTGAATTTGCCAGGGTCCATGCTGAAAAAGAAGACTACTGGGACTGTACTCTGGAGTGATGAGACCAAGGTAAATGTTTTTGGGACTGATGGCTTCAAACTGTATGGCATCGCAAAGGTGAGGAGTACAAAGAAAAATGCATGGTGCCTAAAGTAAAACATGGTGGTGGCAGTGTCCTTCTGTAGGGCTGCATGAGTGCTGCTGGTGTCAGGGAGCTGCATTTCATTGATGGTATCATGAATTCACAGATGTACTGCTCTATATTGAAAGAGAAGATGCTACCATCACGGTCGCCGTGCACTTCTTTAACATGACAATGAAACAAAACACACATCTAAGGCCACTGTTGCATTTTTGAAGAACAGGGTGAAAGTGATTCAGTGGCCAAGTATGTCTCCTGATCTGAACCCATTCGAACACTTATGGGAAATTCTGAAGAGACAAGTTGAGCATCACTCTCCATCCAGCTTCCAGGCTCTAAAAGAGGTTGTTCTTGAAGAATGGGAAAAAATAGATGTTGCAATATGTCGCCAACTTTCCATGCCTAGAAGACCTGGTTCTGTCCTTACAAATCATGGAGGTTATACAAAATACTAGATGTAGCAGTTTTTGTTTTGGTGTGTATTCATTTTTGCATAAACTAATTTATGTAAAACTAAAGATTTTCTAATCTAAGTTATATTATTAACCTAACGTTTATGTAATGGAGCTAAACAAATGTTCTATAAAACTCAGTTTTGTCAACATTTTGGAAATTGTTCTTTTGGTCATTGAGATATTGATTAAAATCTTACTTTTCAAAAGGGGTGTACTCATTTATGGTGAGCACTGTATGTGTAAAAAGAGCTTAACATGAACTACACCGTGATTAGAATGTGTGTCAATGTTTTACAAATCTGTTTTCTCTGCATAGTAAAAATGAATATGAGTAAATAGTAATATCAACAGTAGTGACGTCATCACTCCCATTGGTCCTCTTTGGTGAAGGAGCAGTGGAGTACAGTAAAAGTGAGTATAACTACATCAGAGGGTGGGCTTTATGGAGACCCCATCTTTTTTTCTATGAATGGGCAAGGGTTTTTAAACAGGGAAGCTGTGTGATTGCAGAGAAATACAGAGCACCATCTATTGGCTAATCTACACGTTTTTAATTAATATAAAAAAAATCAGGATGTCTCATCTGAAGAATGGAACTGTCATGCCCACTAAACTCTGTATTAATTTGTTTTTATAACCTCCTGTTATGGTAGGTATGGATCAAACACTTTGCTACTGTGCAATGTGCAACTGCAGTTGCCCCAAGACCTTGCAGCTTTCTGGTGACATATTGAGATTCACATAAACGACCCTGGGATTCTACAGTACCTACGTTTGTCTCTAGCCACAGGGGTTACCAGAGCTGGCAAATATCCAATAATTCATCTGTGCATGCCCAATGATTTCTTTATCTTGTTTCTTTTTTAGTTCTAATATTTCCTATTTTCATTTTCAGTTTTTGAAAAATAGTGCATTCAGTAATACTGTTCAAAAGGAATTAAATTTTACTGCTATGGCACAATCAGTTTTCATAACTTCCTCTCTATGGGATTAGCCTGGGGTCCTGCTCTCGCATTGCTTTCCAAATTGCTATCTGTAGAAAATGTATGTTTAAAGTAATTGCATCCTTCTAATAATGACAAATGCTGTCTACTGACATCCTTAACCACTAGAAGTCACATAAAAAACAGTATAGCCTATCTTTAAGTGTGCCATTGCTTTTATTAACCCTGCACATTAAATAATTAAAGGATTTTTTTTTTCTGAAATACATATTTTATTAAAATACAATCATATAGGTTTGCAGAACAATTGTATAGTATGATATGTATAATTATATAATAGTACATGTTTATGCATTATGATTTATTGCTATGTTTAATTAATAGTTTAAACACCATGATTTATAATTCAGGAATTTTCCCTTGGTTGTTTTTTTTTTTTTTTTGTAAGACTTCCTTCTTCTCCTTACTGCTCTGGCTCCTGATATGACCTTTTTTTTCTGAAGATAAATACCGGTAGATTTACTGCTTTGTATAATTTGTCTAAGCTGTTGACCTCTTTTATTATATTTTGACTTGTTCCTTTGCTACCTGTATGTTTTCCAACCATGTGGAATTCATATAAGCTACTGTGTTGTTTGGCAGTATTGCATTCTATGTATGGTTATAAAATAGAAAATAGCAATGTGCTCTGCATACTAAAATTAAGCCTCTACTTATTTGTATAGGCCCATTATTGCTCAGTTGAAAAAAAAAATGTGTGTAAATGTTTGTAGTGGATTTTCTCGGGCTATGCCATGACACAGCGCATTACATATCTAATGATATATTGTATTGCCAGGTCCAGCCTGTGTTTGCAAATCACTCATTTATTATAATTCAGATTACAGCAGTCAGTGTACCAGATTAGGAAGGTAGAAGTAAAAATGAAATAACATGCATTAACAGCAGAGTAAACACACTCTGAATGCTGGCAAACAAATTAGCCTGTTTTAAAGTTTTACTAAACCCTTTTACTAAAGTATAACTAGACAGGTTATGGTGTGCTTGGCCTAAAAGAAGCAACTTGCAGTCCGTGAGTTATTTTAATGTTGATGTGACTGTATTTTAACTGCAATGTACTAGCAGCCCTTGTACAGTAAGAATTTGAATGGGGATATGTAGTTGGATGAGCTTCACAAGTGCAGTACCTTCTAATAAAAAAAGTATACTTTTACTAGACAAATAAGTAAAAATTTGATTTATGTGTTTCTTTCACACACAGTGGTTTATGCTGCTACCTCCTCTCGAGTTTAAACAATAGATCCCCTCACCTTCTATTATTCCCCTTGTGGAAAGAAGGGCCATACTATGTTATTTTGCCTGTTAAAATCCTTTTGGAGGGTTTTCTTTTGTTCTAGGTGTAGCGCTGGCTCCTGACGAGCAGGTGCTATGGTTTTTCAAAGTTAATTTTCCTGAAACCACAGTTGGGTTTTGGGGCTAATTTTCTAAATTTCTGGTTTCAGTACCAGTCTAGCTGGGTTGCACTGAGTTCTCCTTGACTGCAGGTGTTGCTGTCACCGCCGACAAGAGTTGAGAACGCAGTTTAGCTGGATGTATTGAATGCAACTGTTCTTTCGGAACCAGCCCAATCGGAGTGTTCTCCTGCTGTGCCCTCCTGGCCTGGGGTGCGGAACCATGCATTCCAAGTCTCGGGGCTGGCTAGCCTGAGGCAACGCAACTGCAAGGACAGGCCTGAATGGATTTCGGGGCCTATTGATCCAAAGGTGGTCTGGCCGTGTGCAAGGCTGGCTTCTCTGAAGGAGTCTGGAGGCTTAGGCCGCGTACACACGGGCGGACTGTTCGCCCAACTTTGTTTGTCAAACAGTTTCGGCAAACAGTCCGCTCAAAATTAGCATGGACGGACATGGCCACACACGGCACTTTTTGAGCGGACTGTTTCAGCGAACTGTTTGCCAAACAGTTCGCTCAACTTTTGAAATGAACGGACTCGCCCACGTAAGGCGGAGGCAAATCCGCCCATTTCGAGCGCGTGTACAGGTAGGCGGGGCCCGCGAAGGAGACGTCGCGGGCTCCGCCGCCTGGAATGGACTTAAAGGGTCCCCCCAAAAGTCCACAACAGACCCTTGTCCGAGCACACTACCCGGCCGGCCAGGAAAGGGGGGCGAGCGAGCGCGCCCCCCCTCCTGAGCCGTACCAGGCCGCGTGCCCTCAACATGGGGGGGTGCCTTGGGGAAGGGGGGGCCGCGCGGCCCCCCCACCCCAAAGCACCTTGTCCCCATGTTGATGAGGACAAGGGCCTCTTCCCGACAACCCTGGCCGTTGGTTGTCGGGGTCTGCGGGCGGGGGGCTTATCGGAATCTGGAAGCTCTCTCCGGCCGGAATGCCAGAGCCGCGCTGTGCGGTCACTTATATAGTGACAATGGGGCGGTGTCACATGGTATATGTCACATGGGTTGGTCACATGGGTTGATGTCACATGGGGACTATGACATCGTAAGGGGGCGGGGTCACCATGTGACCAACCCATGTGACATATACCATGTGACACCGCCCCATTGTCACTATATAAGTGACCGCACAGCGCGGCTCTGGCATTCCGGCCGGAGAGAGCGACGTGTCAACATCTTCTGGGGAAGAAGAAGAAGAAGAAGAAGAAGAAGAAGAAGAAGAAGAAGAACGGAAGGCGGCGACGGCGACAGCGACAGCGGCGACAGAAGACCGGGCCACCGCCTGTAAAAGAGCTATAAGAAGGCGCGGTGGCCCGGCAGAAGAACCGAAGAGGGGGACAAGACCCCCGAAGTCGGGAGAAGAGGCCGGCGGCGGGGAGGAAGAAAGCCGGGCTCCTCCGCTAGTAAAAGAGCTACACGAAGATAGCGGAGGAGTCCGGCGAGAAGACCCCCGAAGACGGAAGACCCCCGGAGCTGTGCAATAAAATATTTTTTCTCTGTGTTGTGTTTTTTTTTGTACTTTATTTCACAGGTGAATGGGTAGGGGTACATTGTACCCCATACTCATTCACATAGGGTGGGGGGCCGGTATCCGGGGGCCCCCTTCTTAAAGGGGGCTCCCGGATTCCGATAAGCCCCCCGCCCGCAGACCCCGACAACCAACGGCCAGGGTTGTCGGGAAGAGGCCCTTGTCCTCATCAACATGGGGACAAGGTGCTTTGGGGTGGGGGGGCCGCGCGGCAAGGCACCCCCCCATGTTGAGGGCACGCGGCCTGGTACGGCTCAGGAGGGGGGGCGCGCTCGCTCGCCCCCCTTTCCTGGCCGGCCGGGTAGCGTGCTCGGACAAGGGTCTGTTGTGGACTTTGGGGGAACCCCCACGCCGATTTTTTTCGGCGTTGGGGTTCCCCTTTAAGCCCATTCCAGGCGGCGGAGCCCGCGACGTCTCCGTCGCGGGCCCCGCCTACCTCGAAATGAGCAGACTTTCCTCCGAGCGGGAACAGTTTGCTCATTTCGAAAGTAGCCTACACACGGGCGGACTGTCCGCTCAAACACAGTTTCAGCGGACAGTTTTTCGGAATTTCCGAAAGACTTTGTCCGTCAAACTGTCCGCTGAAACTGTCCGCTGAAAGCCCACACACGAGCGGACTGTCCGCCCAAACACTGTTCAGCGGACAAGGTTGGGCGAACAGTCCGCCCGTGTGTACGCGGCCTTAGTTGAAGGCCACTACATGGATCTACACTCATACGGTATCGCCGGATAGGCTGAGAGATACTGGTACTGTATGATCGCTCTTTAAATTTGTCTATGTCTCTCAGTAATGCTCGAGTCTGTGGCAGAGACTTTTCTAAAATATTCTACACTCAAGTCTGTGGCAGAGACTTTGCTTAACACCCTACCGGCTGCTTGGCCTAGTGAGAGGAGGTCTAACCAGGGGTTGTAAAATCCAGCTATGACACGGTTGCTATTCTCTGGATTTTTCCTATAAGAGACTTTCCATTTTTGCAGTCTAAAGTACCTGAGCTTAATCCTAACCTAATCCTAAGACTCTGTTTCTGGTTCATATAAATAACCCAGAAAGAAGATTCAGTGTCAGTTTCCGCATTTCTTTGGGCCATCTTCCACGGGAACCCTTAGACGGAGAAGAGGTCAAGAAGGTAATGGTAAGCCCAATAAAACCAGCAGCTCCTTCAGGGGTCAGTGCTACATATGCTATTTATGGTTAACATGCAGACACTGGGTTAACTCTTTTATATCAGCATTCCCTGAGGTTTAGTGTTAAATTCAGACCTCAACTATTTGGGAAGGACTGTTTTATCTCATGTTGCTTATATTTTGTTTTATGACTCTCGTTTCTCTTTTTGTTAAATGCGATGTTGGTATGATTGCAATTCTGCAAAGATACTTTAACAAAACATTATGGTAAAAAAAAAAATTGTTAAAAGCCGATCTCCATGTCCCTGTCACTTTAAATATTTTGTTTGGACCAAGCTGGTCCAAATGAACTATTTCCTTCACTAAGTTCTGCACTGGCTCTAAGCAGTGTATGCACTGCATGTAGCTTCAGCTAGGTCCTGGCTGTGAGACAGAGACTTCCAGTTTTACACCTGAAACAAACTAAGAGTCAGTCCAAGCAGTGCTCAGCAATTCAAAGGCAGCTTTGTATTCTGTGAATGAATACAAAGCTTCCTCTAATTGGCTGAAGCAGAGGGGTGGGCTGATGATGTCATGCTCTCTGCCAATCAGAGTAGGCTTTGTATTCATTCACAGAATACAAAGCTATCTATGCTGTGCACCACTCAGAAGGATACTAATTTTGTAAAACTTGAAGTCTCGCAGCCAGAAGTCAGTACTGTGTACTGTATAAAGTAATATGAATTGTGGAGATCAGATATAAAGTGATATTAAAGGTAGAATTGTTTTTATAATAACAAACATTTAATACTCACCTGCTTTGTGCAGTGGTTTTGCACAGGGGAGCCCCGATCCTCCTCTTCTTGGGTCCCCCACCAGAACTCCTGGTTCTTCCAGTGAACTCAGAGCAAACAGATTGCTATGGGGCACCCAAGCAGGGTCGCTCCTGAGCCACTGCCCTGTGTGTTTATTCACATAGAGAGCTGCAGCTTGGTTCCGCCTCCTCTCTCTCCTCACTGGCTATGATTGACAGCAGTGGGAGCTATTGGCGCCCACTGCTCTTTCTGCCAATGAGGATGGAGAGTCCCTGGAGATCTGAGGCTCTTGTGCACAACTCTGGATCAAGATGGAACTCGGGTAAGTATTGACGGACAGAGGGGGCAGGAGCGCTGCTGCACACAGGTTTTTTACCTTTATGCATAGAATATATGAAGGTAAAAAACCTTGAGCCTTTAGAACCACTTGGAGAAGGATTATAATTCAATCTTTAAAGTCTTAATATGGGGCCCCTAATGTCTTCAAATCAGAGTGTCTTATATTCAGCAAAATCCATATGTAATACCATGGGAGATCTATCCTGATCTAGGCTATGTGTTGATATCTGTGCTAAGTTATTTAAGCTGCACAGTTGATATCTTTATGATTTTTTATGTATATAATGTTGAGATATTTTCTAAATCCATATTAAATAAAATGCATTTTTTATATTTTTTTAAATCTATTTAATACACTTTTAGTTTTATATTATAAGGAACTGCATTTCTGAAGCTCTACCTACTACATATCTCAGTTCTAATTGTACTATTGTATAGAGTATACATTATATACTATATGTACTATTTTAGTACAGGGGGTGCTTATCCAGTTGAATTCATTTCTTTAGTTGATATATGGTTGGAAAATGTATCTATAGTATTTTTTAGCCATGCAATAAAGGTATATAAATATTCAGGGTAACAGGGGCATTCTTAGTGAGGTTGCTCAATGCCTGAATGAGGGAGGATACTGGGTATTGCCCATACCAGGGAAGAGGCATGTCGGGTGCAAGTACTGTATGTAACAGGCTGATACTGTTAAAGGACAGAGCCACATAATTTAGGAAAGTGATGACGAACCTTGGTAACCCAGATGTTTTAGAATTACATTTCCCATTGTGCTCATCTACACTGCAGAGTGCATGAGCATCATGGGAAATATAGTTCCAAAACATCTGGAGTGCCAAGGTTCGCCATCACTGATTTAGGATATTCAATAAATATATCTAGGGTCTGCTGTGTAGGAACACATTTACCAGGATCCTGTCACAACTACTAGAAGTTCCTAAATGTGGCTTTAAGAAATAACAGAAGACACAAATGGGAAAGAGAGTGCTTTTTATTGTTATCATAGTTCTGATCATTTCAGCTGAAGTGTTTCTTTGAATATTCCTCTAAAAGTAGTTCCCGTAAAGTAACCTCTAAATTTATTATGGCTTGGAATGCTGCAACGATGTTTCCTGGCACTTTAGGTGGGGGCATGTACTTGCAGTGGCTGCACATCACTCCACGGCAACAAAAACTACAGTTCCCATGAATCCTTAATCTTCTAAAAAGGTTGGTTACAGCTCGGTTGGTTTTAGCTGTAATCAAGTCTTGAAAAGTAAATGAAATTTCTAAGACACCAGCCAGCATTGGCACCCAGATAGGGAATTATATTCAAGCAAAACTTTTTTTAACTTTTTACTTCCTAGAACACTCATACAAATTTATCTGCTTTGTGCTAAATATTTTTTTCCTTTGAGGTTTCTCTTTTTTGTATTATGTTTTTTTTTTTTTGGGGGGGGGGTAGGTTGGGGGGCAAAGAGGGCTTTAACATGAAACCAAATATACACATATACAGTATGTCTCTGCTTTATTTGTAGTACATAGGAAACTAAGAGGGAAATGTTGGAAAAGAATTCCGTTCGTCTATCTGCTTTTGCAGTTTAAAGATTGCTAGTAAGTCATGTCTGTTTTTCTCAATAATCGCTCATTTAGCTAGCCCAGGTAAAGAGAGAAGAGAGTTGTAACTGGTTTATGCAGAAGAGTAAAATATTTGTTTTATATCATATTTTTTTGAATAGTTTCTACTCTCTTGGTAGGGCTTTTGACTCCTAACACTATAGAAGCAGTCCAGAGGAGGTTAAGCAATTTGAAGGATTTATTTCTCTCTAACTTGCTTTGTATATTTCTAAGGATGTTTTTGTCCAAAAATGGATAGTTACACCTTTAATGGCAGTATGTACATTTAGGCAAGAGTAACAGTGATGCATTATTTCTGAGGAATCATAACTTAAAACAGTAAAAAATCAGCTTCCCTGTGACACAAGCCCTAGCAGCAATCACTCTATGCATCCATGCGTACATGCTCACCAGGCAGAAGCCCATGGTGGTAAGAACACATTGGAAGGAAGGATGACCCGATTATTTATCATATCTCAAACTATAGTTCTGAACATGAACTTCAGGGATTGGTTGAGTCAGATCCATATTTATTACTCAGTGATTGTCCCTGCTACTCTGGTTACTGGAACCTCATTCACAATAACAGGCTGGAACAATTACCCCACTGAGTTTAGGTAAAACCTGCAGATCCCAAATGTAAACAGATGCTCAGTCTGGTCACAGCCTAGCAACAACAAACACTAAATTCAATAAGGGAGACAACCACATAGCACAGTCCCTACAAATGATTTAATTATAGGTTAGAAGATGAATGTTGGCGTATGAGTATATCTCTTTGTCTATGTTGTTCCTAAGCAACAGTTAATTTGTTATATATATATATGTTATATATATATTTACAGTATATATATATATATAGATATATAGATCTATATATATATATATATATATATATATATATATATATATATATATATATATATATATATATATATATCTATATAGATATATATATATATATATATATATATATATATATATATATATATATATATATATATCTATATAGATATATATATATATATATAGATATATATATATATATATATCTATATAGATATATATAGCTCTATTTAGATCTATCTATATATATAGATATACAGTGGGGAGAACAAGTATTTGCCGATTTAGCAGGTTTTCCTACTTACAAAGCATGTAGAGGTCTGTCATTTGTATCATATGTACTCTAAAAAATCCAGAAAATCACATTGTATGATTTTTAAATAATTAATTTGCATTTTATTGCATGACATAAGTATTTGATCACCTACCAACCAGTAAGAATTCCGGCTCTCACAGACCTGTTATTTTTTTTCTTTAAGAAGCCCTCCTATTCTCCACTCATTACCTGTATTAACTGCACCTGTTTGAACTCCTTACATGTATAAAAGACACCTGTCCACACACTCAATCAAACAGACTCCAACCTCTCCACAATGGCCAAGACTAGAGAGCTGTGTAAGGACATAAGGGATAAAATTGTAGACCTGCACAAGGCTGGGATGGGCTACAGAACAATAGGCAAGCAGCTTGGTGAGAAGGCAACAACTGTGGGCTCAATTATTAGAAAATGGAAGAAGTTCAAGATGATGGTCAATCTCCCTCGCTCTGGGGCTCCATTCAAGATCTCACCTTGTGGGGCATCAATGATCATGAGGAAGGTGAGGGATCAGCCCAGAACTGCACGGCAGGGCCTGGTCAATGACTTGAAGAGAGCTGGGACTCAAAGAAAACCATTATTAATACACTACGCCATCATGAATTAAAATCCTGCAGCGCACGCAAGGTCCCTCTGCTCAAGCCAGTGCATGTCCAGGCCCATCTGAAGTTGGCCAATGACCATCTGGATGTTTCAGAGGAGGAATGGGAGAAGGCCATGTGGTCTGGTGAGACAAAAATAGAGTTTTTTTGGTCTAAACTCCACTTGCCGTGGAAGGATGAGTACAACCCCAAGAACAACATCCCAACCATGAAGCATGGAGGTGGAAACATCATTCTTTGGGGCTGCATTTCTTCAAATGGGACAGAATGACTGCACAGTATTGAGGGGAGGATGGATGGGGCCATGAATCATGAGAACTTGGCGTCAACCACCTTCCCTCAGTAAGAGCATTGAAGATGGTTCATGGCTGGGTCTTCCAGCATGACAACAACCCGAAGCCCACAGTCAGGGCAACTAAGGAGTGGCTCCAGAAGAAGCATCTCAAGGTCTTGGAATGGCTTAGCCAGTCTGCAGACCTGCACCCAATAGAACATCTTTGAAGGGAGCTGAAATTCCATATTGCCCAGTGACAGCCCCGAAACCTGAAGGATCTGGAGAAGGTCTGTATGGAGGAGTGGGCCAAAATCCCTGCTGCAATGTGTACAAACCTGGTCAAGAACTACAGGAAATGTATGATCTCTGTAATTGCAAACAAAGGTTTCTGTACCAAATATTAAGTTCTGCTTTTCTGATGTATCAAATAATTATGTCATGCAATAAAATGCTAATTAATTACTTCAATCATTACTTTAATCATACAATGTGATTTTCTGGATTTTTGTTTTAGGTTCAGTCTCTCACAGTTGAAGAGCACCTATGATAAAAATTACAGACCTTTACATCCGTTGTAAGTAGGAAAGCCTGGTAAATCGGCAGTATATCAAATACTTGTTCTTCCCATTGTATCTCTATATCTATATCTATAGATCTAAATCTATATATATATATATATATATATATATATATATATATATATATATATATATATATATATACATATATATATATATAAATCTATATATACCAAATACTGTTTTAGGTGAGCATATATTGCCTTTGCCTTCCTGAATGAGCCTCTTTTCTTATTTTGTATTTTTTTGTTTGTTTAGTTCTAGCTAAACCAAAGACTTTTTTTTCATATCACTTAAATATTATTTTAGAATTCATTTTTAAAAATAGCTTCTCTGGACACTAGAAAGTACAATAGGGGACATTTGTTAAAATCCAGGCCAGCTGCATAAACCGTCATCTGACAAAAGTACACTGTGCTGCTTTCACTGCCTCTTATCATTTGGTCAAAATGTACTAGCCCAGCATACTTGAAGAATTATGAGCAATATATCTGTTACCTAAATATAAGAAATTACTTTTCTCTTTCTCTCTCTATCTATGTGTGTGTGTGTGTGTGTGTGACATTTTATTTTAAAGCATTTGGGTGAAAAGCACTCTGAGTGGAGTGTTAGAATGTTAAACTAAATTGCGTGGCAGAATTTGCTTCCATCATTTCCTATAAAATACATTGTCTTGGTTTGCCTCTACACCTCTACTCCGGAATATTTAGTTCAATGTGCACACATTGTAAATTTGAACTGAACTCAAGCTGATCTCATAGGCAAGCCAATTTTAAAAGCACCTGGAAGCATCTTTTGTTTGAAATTTTTACCAGCCAAACCCCACTTACCTGGACTCAGGGCTGCATCATTTGCTCTTGATTCTTTAATTTTCTTTGTGCCTTTCCATTACGAGATTGCAGTTTTATTTATAGTCTAGATGTGTGTCATCATATAACTGAACTAGTACCATTATTATTACTTGGTCATTATGTCTAATTACAAAAGGTATGCTTTTTTCAGAGAACCATAGCAAAGTCTTGATACCAATACTGTCGTATAGCCATGTTACTAGAGAACTAGAATGCCAACTTGTCAAAAAGGAGAAATAAAACAGATGAGTTATTAAGGGTCTAATGTTACCAATGGGGTAATATATTTCTTAGATGGTTATCATTTTACCAGAAGCCAGGGGTAGTGATATGGCTGTAAGGGTGACAATATATGAGTAGTATCTTTTATGTTTTTGAAAGACTCTAAACCCATATTTGGAAAAATATTTAAATACTTTTATATAGACAATTGACTACTGAGTTTTTGTAACTGAATATGCTATACATAACTTGATGCTGTTCTGGATAGTTGTGTCTTTTCTGATGGTTATGCCGCATACACACGACTGGACTTTCCGGCAGACTAGGGCTGACAGAATCAGTCCGTCAGACAATCCGATCGTGTGTGGGCTAACCCAATTGTTTTTCATTTAAAAAATCAGATGGACCTAGAAATAGAACATGCTTTAAATCTGTCTGATGGACTCAATTCCTATTGAGAAAACCGTTTGTCTGTATGCTGGTTCGACAGACCAAATATGAAAAAGGGAAGCTATTGGCTTCTGGCTATTGAACTTTCTTTTTTAGTCCCATCATATGTAATCACGTTCAAAACGAACGGACTTTCGAACAGACTTAGTCCGTTCGTGTGTGGCCATGTCCGTTCATTCGGAAAGTCCGTCGGAACACTGCCGAAAGTCCGTCGGGAAGACCGTCAGACCTAGTCTGCCGTAAAGTCCAGTCGTTTGTACGTGGCATAATGCTTAGTATATTGAGTTGCAAAATCTTTTTCGTAGATCATGGGACACAGACTATAATCTTCACTTCCTGGGTTATGTGCCACCTATAGGTAAATGGACACTGGCAGAGCAAACAGACAGAAAATCCTCCCCAACATAACCCCTCCCACTCCAGGGGCTCCTAAGTTTTTTTGCCAGTATCCTGAAGGTGATGGTCACACAAGTACATCTCTCTGCATACTATGGATATTCTCAAGTGATTCCAAAAAGGGATCAAGAGGGGGTCGACCTGATCCATCCTTATGGCTTGGATGCTCAGTAGGATGGTACCTGGATCCAGCTGTGAGGATTTAGTGGGGTTTTACCTGTAATGTGGCCTTTTCCACACCTGACCCTGCATGTTTGGAACCCAACGCAGTTTCACACTAACCAAGGTGCTCCAGTATAGTGCTGTATAGGTCCAGGGCAGTGCACCCCATTTGTTTAGTCCCTGAGGGTCTGGTGTAACAGAGTCTGCTGTGATGGGTGAAGATTGGAGTCTGGTTTCAGGTTCCTGTGGCAGGAGAAGGTGATTTGGCCCTTTAAGAAATCACATTGTTACCAGTTGTTTTTACACTAGGGGCAGTGGCATGCTCTATGTCCCGGGTAGTTTACTTTTAGCTTGTTCCAAATATCTGGCCTGATCCTAGTAATGCACTGGGACATTGTGTTAGGTTCCTCTGCTAGGAAATACCAGTTTTACTTTTTGCTTTATTCTCTTTTTCCATCATGTGCACACGCCCAAGATGTTTGCTTGTAATGGCGCATGCAGGCACAGATGGGCTGGAAATATGTCACAAGGGGCTGGAAATACATCAGAAGGGGGGATTCTGGTGGCCATCTTGGTGAATATGAGGCCAGTGTTTTTCTTGTAGGAAGCAGTTTTAAGCACAGGAGGGACACAGAGCAGTTTCTAATTGTTTGTCTGGGTGCGTGAGTACTACATCTTGGGGGAGAAGAACACTTGTGGCTGCAGGGATTTCCTGGGGCTATTTGGTACTATTTTTTGCTCATTTCACTCTTGCTGAGGAGGGGAAGCTGATCTGGCACAGCTCTATATTGGTCTAATTTGTTAGTTTTCCAAAAGGGATGGGGGCAGGGGCTCAGAGCACAGCAGGGAAAGGCACAGGTGCCACCATCAGGTCCTGAGGACACTAGCAGCAGTCCCATTGTATTTGCATTCCTCAAAAGACCAGAGGGGACCGGTGCTTCAGATCCACTACATTTGTCTGGTATTGTAGCCATGACATGGGCATCTACCTCAGCTTGTCGCTAAGGATGACTTGGTGTCTGCATTGGCGGGCTTGGAAGGAAAAATTGCAGATATGATTAGCTCAATGACACATGGTGGAAGAGATCCCCTTTATCAGGTCTCCCCCAGGTGGTAGAGGAGGAATGGGTAGACATTAATGAGGAGGTGGTCGGAGTAGAGCTTGAGGATGGTCAGATGGTGGTTCTACCTTTGTAGAGCACCTGTTTGGAGAAGACTTGGATAAATACATTCAAAAGATCTTTAGTGGGAAGGGCTCTCTCTTGCTGCTTAAGAAAAAGGCAAATGCTTGGTTTATAGAGTGCTAAATGCTCTGGCAACTGGTTCTTCCTCTTCTAGGCAGTCCTTTTTAGTGATCTCAGGTGGTTAGATCTCTTGTTTCAAGGCCTGATATTGCATCCTTCTTTGCAATCACTGGCTTTGATGTCTTGGCTACTGAGACCAACTGCTGAAAGACTGAGGCCGCGTACACACGGGCGGACTGTTCGCCCAACTTTGTCCGCTGAACAGTGTTTCAGCGGACAGTCCGCTCGTGTGTGGGCTTCAGCGGACAGTTTCAGCGGACAGTCTGACGAACAAAGTTTTTCGGAATTTCCGTAAGACTGTCCGCTGAAACTTGGTTTGAGCGGACAGTCCGCTCGTGTGTAGGCTTGTTCGTCAAACTAAGTTCCGCGCATGCTCAGAAAGGATTTACACGCCGAAGGTTGCATTGCAGTGTATAGGACTTCGAATCTCTCGTCCCGTCGTACGTGCCGTTCACGTCATCGCGCAAGTTTTCAGCGGACTGTTCGTTCGTCGTGTGTGGTCAAGTCCGTTCATGCTAATTTTGAACGGCCTGTTTGTCAAACTGTTTGACGAACCTAGTTGGGCGGACAGTCCGCCCGTGTGTACGCGGCCTGAGGAGTTTTTGGTAGGGTCAAATCTACTTTATTTAAGACAATAAATAAAAAAAGTGCTACTACTACCTGATCATTCAAGTCCAGAAAATATGAATAATACCCACACAGGAGTAATTCAAACAACAATAAAGTCGCCAACCAGGTGCAATTGCAGCGATAAAAAATGTATTCTTTTTATTTCATCATATGGAGTAAAATGTTCCAATACAAGACAAATGACAACATGTTTCAGCCTGCAAAGGGCTTAGTAATAGCAATTTTCATCAAACTAACAGGACAGAGGACACATATGCAAGATCCTAACTACAGCAAAGAAATCATTCTATTAACTCTTTATGTCATAAGGCAGTGGGGGAGGAAGGCTAGCTTCAAGAAAGCAGACAAGAGAATAATTTACCAAACAATATAAAGTATAAATGTATGCATAAAAATATATAGAAACTAGCCCTTAAAAAAAAAAGGGAAAAAACTGTATAGAAAAATAACATCCATCTTCAAAGAAAATGGGAACAAGCAATGATAAGGACTAATGCAGATCCAGGTCCCACCTAAGGTATCCATATGCTTCTTTTTGCAAAAATGTGTGATGTATGTCCCTCCTTTTAGAAGCAGAAATACTATAAAATCTAAAAGCAGTGGTATCACCCCACTGTATTTGTCTACAATCCTGAGAGGAGTTTGATATCTGTTTAGCTTGCATGTTACCTGAATTGCAGTAATGTTTCCCAATGTGGGTTCTGAGTGGACATATTGTGCATCCGACCTACTTCAAACCATAAACTGTGCAGTAAGTAAGATATACAAGTGAAGTCCCACGATTAATGCAGTGTTTAATCGTAAAACATTCACCAATGACTAGGTATTCAAAGCTTTTAGTACATAGATTTAATCGGCAATATCGACAGGAATTAACCCCACATGCAAAAGAGCCAGAGCATGTAAACCAAGTCGAAGCCACGTTCCTTGAAGAGAATAGACTCAGAGAAAGGAGTGAACCAAGAGTAGGTTCCTGGCGACTTGAGAATCTACACCCCCCCCCCCTTCATAATACACAATGTAATTTTGTTATCCATGTATAATATTGCAGAATTTCTTTTCACTAGTTCTACCATGTGATGGCTTTCTTTTGAGAAAGTGGTAACAATAGTGACTCCTGAATTTCCAAAACTTCTGTGTTTACTCTTATATTTTCTTTTGATTTTTATTCTTCTTCCTACTACGTGCGTTCAATAATTAATCTCAATTTCAGGCACCCGCTATCCTACTGCCATGTTCTATACTCCAAACAGGAAATCCCCTCTTCAAGAGCCGTGACTTGATGACATTGCATTTCTTATAAAAATAATTCCTTTGTGGAACAGTTCTTGCGGGCTGTAGTAAATTCTCCTACTGGTAAAAAAAGGGAAAGGTCCCCCCAAAGTGAGGTTTTTAGGCAGCAAAGTAAAAAAAATGGAGTCAATAATACGTAGAAAAAAAATCTATATTTTATTAATAGTACCAAAGGACATGACATGGTAATTAAAAAATGAGCTCTAGTTGGAAATTAAAACAAAACCAGATATACACTTGCAAATGGAATTTTCACAACAACATTATACAAAAAATGTCAGCGATATGAAAAGTAGGGCTGACACGTTTCAACCCATATACCAAGGGTCTTCTTCAGAGGGTCTTTCTGATAAAAAAGATACTTGTTTTGTTGCACCTTTCACTGCTTTTGTGTTCTCACTTAGCCTTGTTCTTTCACTTTCTATCATTATCACTGTGCAGTACACACATCCATGTGATGTAAATCCTTCACATACACAGTTGGTGCTTAGTTCACTCTGACTCTCCTTTATCTATATATATGCAGACATGAGCCTATTTGTAGCATATTCTACTTTAAGTCACTATGTGCTGATATTACCGTATGTTAATTTTGTTTGACTGCTCACACTATCTGTGGGCATGTTACTTAATTTTTTAATCATATTTATATATCTAGTCAAACACCAGACAAATTAACTACACTTTGGGGTTGATTTACTAAAAGCAAATAGGCTGTACACTACAAGATGATAGATGATAGAAATCAGCAGAGCTTTCGCTCATTTCAGAGTTACCCCTCAGATCTAGCGCAACTGCACTTGCAGTGCTCTTGCAGTACCAGTATATTTGCCTTTAGTAAATCAACCTCCTGTCCCTTCTGTATTGAACTGTACTGTAATTGTGCTGTCCCCCCTCTACATTGTAAAGCGCTGCGAAAACTGTTGACACTATATAAATTGTTAATAATAATAATAATAATAATAATAATAATCAACCTCTATGAATAGATTCAGAACATAGTCCTACGTTTTCTTCCTCTGTGGGCATCTCCTGGTGACTCCATCTTAGTTGTTTCCTTCTTATGACATTTTGTCTTTTCTGTCCTTCCTTTTTTTCTTGCTGCCTTTCTTGGGCAATTTGTAGTAGCTTGGTGGTGTCATGTTTTTTGACGTTTCCTCACTTGTTCGTTCATGTGAAAAAAACTAAGTTAACAGAGGCTCTAGAGATGGAAGATGCCCTGGAGTCAAATGTGTCAGAGGCTTCTGACTGTGAATCAGAAGCCTCAAGAGATCTAAAATGTACCCTTTTATTAGGCTGTTTATGTTTATTTGTATTTTTCGGAATAGATCATTGGGTTTTCTGAAACCTGGAACTTCTCCTCCCCTATTCATGCACAGAGTTTACATTATAGTCTTGTACATCTCTGAGAATTTTGGATCTTTTTGTGTCCTTAATTTCTGGTTCTAATTTATCTGTTTATCTAATTTATCTATTGCCTGAACTGATCGAGGGATAGACCCAAGGAGTGTCTACACTGCCTTTTTTGCCAAACACGAAAGTGGGAGGCAACATCAGTCGGTGAGTGCGTTTCTATTGGGCGAGGTGTCATAAGCACACTGGTGTGGTGGAAGTCTGAAGGATTTTTTTGAAAACTGATTCCCTTCTGCGATTTTCAAGATTCTGTACAGTGGACTTTTAGTTCTTTTTATCACTGCATCACGGGGTGATAGATTGAATTATTTCACATTTTGCACATTTGTTGTATTATGAGCGCTACTCAATTTAACTTGTGACTTATCGAAAACCATGTTCTAAATATACTACTTTGCTTGGCAGTAGCTGTCATCCATCCCACACCTTCAAAACTTTACCAGCAGTCACTTTTGTTACCACTTTCTCAATTCAATACCATCAGATAGGGGCTATAGTGAAAAGAAATCTTCAAATAGTATACACAAATAAAGAATTACATTCTGTGCTAAGAGGGGATGTAGATTCTCAAGTTGTTGGGTACCTACCCTTGGTTCACTCCTTACTCTGAGCCTATTCTCTTCAAAGAGAAAGTAAGAAAGAAAAGTACCTTCTGCTTGGCTTACATGCTCTGGCTCTTTTGCATGTGGGGTTTATTCCTATAGATAATGCCATTTAAATTTATGTGGTAAAGGCTTTGAATCCCCAGTGATCTGTGAATGTGTTAAATGGGTTGTAAAGGCAGATGTTTTTTTATCTTCATGCATTCTATGCATGAAGCTAAAAAGCCTTCTGTGTGCAGCCCCCCAGCACACCTAACACTTACCTGAGGTCTCTCTGTATCCAGCGATGTCCACAAATGTCTCAGCCTTCTGATATTTTCCTTCCTGATTGGCTGAGACGCAGCAGCTGCACCATTGGCTCCCATTGCTATCAATCAAAGTTAGCTAGCCAATCGGGGAGAGAGGGGGTGGGGCCGGGTCAGGGCTCCATGTCTGAATGGACAGAGGGACCTGTGACACAGCTCGGATGCCCCATAACAAGCTGTTTGCTGTGGGAGCACTGAACAGGAGGGAGGAACCAGGAGCACAGAAGAGGGACCTGAGAGGAGGAGGCCCCAAGCTGCTCTGTGCAAATCCACTGCAACAGAGCAGGTAAGTATAACATGTTTATTATTTTTATAGGAAAAAAAACAAGACTTTTCAATCACTTTAAATAGATAAATTAGTTGAATTCTAGTAGGGTATAGGAAGCATTGCCAAAATCCCTAATATAAGGCACAGAAAACAACAAAGAACCCTCTGACAGGACTTTAAAGGGCAATGACCCCAGAAAAAACGTAAAAAAAAAAAAAAATAGATCAATAACAGTACATTCACTCAGAACCCACATTGGGGATTATTTCTGTGATTCAGGTAGCATGCAAACTAAACAGATATCAAGCCCCTCTCTGCAATTTAGAGAAATATATGGGGTGATACCACTCCTTTTAGATTTTGTGGTATAGACAGAGTATTTCTGCTTCCAAGAGGAGAGGACAGACATCACAAATTATTGCAAAAAAGAGGCATGGTGGATACACAAATTGCAGACCAGGGTACCCCAAGAGTTAAACCTTAGGTGGGACTTGGATCTGCATCTGGGGGTCATTTATATTTTATATTGTTTGATATATTCCTGTCTTGTCTGCAGGGCAGCCATCAGAAATTTTGGGGCCCCTTACACAGCTTTAGGTCTGCCCCTCCCACCTGCCTGACGCCCTTACATCAGACTTCATGCTTTTCATTAGTGTCCCCAAAAGCCCCCTTACATCAGGGTCCCCAGAGTCCCCCCTACTTTTATTAGTGTCTCCAGAGTCACCCCCCTGACATCAGGGTCCCAAAAGTCCCCTCTCCTTAATTCAGGGCCCCCTAGAGCCCCCCTTACATCAAGGTCCCCAGAGTTTCCCTGTTCTTAAATCAGGGTCCCCAGAGTTCACCCAAACACCAGAGACACCCAATTTCATTAGGGTCCCCAAAGTCCCCTCTTACATTAGGATCCCCTAAGTCCCTCCTTACATCAGTATCCGCATAGTCCCTCCTTACATCAGGGTCCCCCAGAGCCCCCCGCCTTACATCCGGGTCCCCAGAGTTCCCCCTGACATCAGAGTCCCCCTTTTATTAGGATCCCCAAAGTCACGTCCCTTACATCAGGGCCCCCAGAGCCTGCTTACAGCAGGGTCCCTAAAGTGACCTTACATCAGGGTCCCTAAAGCCTAAAGGGTAGTTAAAGTGAGGAGGGGGTATTGTGAAGACCCCAGCTTACATCAGGAATGGATTTTTTCCTTCTCATTGCAGCTGTTGGCTACAGGACAGGTATAAGCTGTAAGCCTGGGCACTGGGACCAGATAGGTTTAGAGGAAGAATGTTGGGGCCTGGGGTAGGGGAAAGCATGTGGTTGGTTGCTTGGACATAGACAGTCCTAGCAACCAAACCGTAGAGCTGAGAACAGCGGGGCTGGCGGCGGGAGATGCTGCCAGCCAGCGTACATTCAGGGACAGGTCTGATTGCTACACAGCCTGCACTGTTGCTGAGTAGTGCGGCTGGGGCAGCAGGGACACTGACTGAATATTTGGGCAGGACACTTTGATGCCGCATACACACGACCAGACTTTTCGGCGGACTAGGTCCCACAGTCTTCCCGATGGACTTTCGGCGGAGGTACGATGGACTTTCTGAATGAAACAGACTTGGACACACGACCGGACTAAGTCAGTTCGAAAGTCCGTTTGTTTTGAACTTGATGACATAAACGGAACTAAACAAGGAATTTCAATAGCCAGTAGCCAATAGCTGCCCTTGCGTCGTATTTGGTCCATCGGACTAGCACACAGACAAACGGTTTCCTGATTTTTAGTCCATCTGACTAGAGTCCATCGGATAAATTTGAAACATGTTTTATTTCTAGGTCCGTCGGACTTTTGGGAAAAAAAGTCAGCTGGAGCAATCACACGATTGCCAGACCAAGTCAGCCGGAAAGTCTAATCGTGTGTACGCAGCATGAGGGGGGCTTGGACCCAGCAACAACTTGTTGGTTGGATGGAGACCAGACTTCTCAGGACTCCAGGGCCCCCTGCATATGTAAGGGTTGTCCCCCCTGATGCCGCCTGCTTGTCTGCTTTCTTAAAGTTAGCCTTACTTCTCCACTGCCTTAGGACATAAGGAGTTAGGAGGATGATTTCTTTGCCACAGATACAGTATGGAATTGGGAGGCTATATATAGGTCCTGTTAGTTTGATGAAATTTGCTATGACTAAAGCCTTTGCAGGCTGAAACATGTTAGCATTGTCATGTATTGGAACATTTTACCCCATATGAAGAAATAAAGAGAAGCAGTTTTTTTATTGCTGCAATTGCACCAGTTGCCAACTTTATTGTTGTTTGGACTACTTTGTTAATGGTCAGAAAGAAGTCATCTATAAAAATGTTTCATAGGACTTGGAGGGTTTTGAGGTTGGCGTCTCTTTCCTGTAGAGAGACATTTTTAGCTCTCCACTATGAGAAGGTGGTGCTGCGTCCTCCGCCACAATTTTTGCCAATGGTGGTTTCAAGTTTTTATTTGAACCACAACATTTTTCTCCATTTTTTTCCCCAGTCCTCAGGAGAAAGGGTCCTACACACAACAAATGTTGTTTGGGCTGTCAAAATGTACCTAGGCAAGTGCAGAAGTCAGGAAATCAAATTTGGTGTTTATCCCTCTGTAAAGTCCAAGAGAGGGGCAGGCAGCCTGAAAGTCAACTGTTTTGTGGTGGATATGCAAGGTTATAGCCCAAGTCTATGACCTGAGGGGTAAAGGTCTGCCTTTTCAAGTAAAGGTGCACTCCACTAGGGGTGTGGGTGCCTCTTGTGCTATCCATCATCGAGCATTATTAATTTTGGTTTGCAAAGCTGCTTCTCAGACTTTGGCACATACCTTTATGGGGTTTTACCAGCTGGACATAAGGGCTGCAGAGGATTCTACCTGATGTTGCAGATCCATTTCATTCTCTCTGGGGATCCTGACATTATTATCTGCCCAGATGCCTGATTGGCAGCTGGCTCAGTCTCAGCATGACACTGAGAGACTGAGCCAGCATGAGCGAGCTGCTCCTGCCCCTTCCACAGCCCAGTTCTCCAGTGAGCTCTGGAGGGGCAGAGCACAGAGCAGTGATTGTCAGTCACTGCTCTGTGCTCAGAGTGGACCCGAGAACTGACTGATCAGTGGTCTTTGATTGTTCAGTTTCCTGGGGTAGAGTCGGCATGGGACAGATGCAGCATTGAATTGATGCTGCACCTTCTTAGGTGAGTATGAATGTTTATTTTTTTGAAGTACGGCATTTAGCTTTTTTTTTTGTTTGTTTCACAATGCATTTATCTTTTAAAAAGGATCCAGATAGTTGATTCCTGCATTTTGTAAAATTCAAACTACTAATTAACTTCTAAAGATTAATAAATAGCCAACCCAAGGTTGTCCCTTTGTTAGTGGGAATATCACAAACATTTTGATATATTTTTAATAAGCATTGGTTACTTTGGTTATCAGATATTGCTTATGCCTGATTATATTTTTTTGTGACAGCATGTGGCCTTAATACTCAACAGGAAGAGATGAAAATGGTTAAATATATTGAACTTTCCCTATTTTCAGTGAAATTGTTTAATGACATTTTGGAATTTTTCATTATGGAATTTTCACATATTTAATGTAATATTTTTTATTTATTTTTTATGCTGAGAGTGCATTCATCATTTGGTGTCTATAACTGTGTTTTATTTGTATTTACATTTATAAAAAGTACCATACAAAGGCTTTCTCCCCTAACTGCCGATAAAGTCTTAAATGTGTTGAAAATAAGAAGTGTTATCATCATATTCATGTTATGTGATCATAAATTGGGGTTGTAGTATTTTGTATGTGTATTAACAAGTTGATTTTACTTGGACTTCTATCTGTGTCTTCTATCTAGTCAACAGATGGAGATCTAGTGTACTTTTCACATCATTAGCATAATTAGTTTTCAGGTGTACTTAATAAGGCTTGTTGCTTAGCGACTCAAGGGGTTATCCCAACAGCGAATTATCCCTTATCAGAGATCTCAGTATAAAGCTTGCCATAGATGAGTTTTATTCAGCCAGTGGTCTGCACAAAAATAATTAACGGATTCCTCCTGTCACATAAGTGAGATCGATGGCGGAATCATTCCCTTTCCTGCTGAGTCATTGTCTTATTACAGCAGGACCACTGCTGCCAAAATACAATGATCAGCGGCTGCAGATGCTGATTGACAAAAGTTTTCCAACTTGTCAGTTCAACAGAAGTCAATCTAACAAATGGGGGGGGGGGGGGGGGGCACACATTCACTGAACACTGGTCTCTGCTGAACCAGCTTAATTTTGATCTATCTATGGCCTGATTAAAGAGGAAAAAAATAATTAAAAGTCAGCAGCTACAAATATTGTTGCTGCTGACTTTTAATATTAGGACACATACCTGTCCATCGATCCCGCGATGTCGGCACCCCAGCCGATTTTCTGACCAGCTCTCGGGTGCTGTCGCCACCATCCGTGGTAAGGGAAACTGGCAGTGAACTGGTTCCCGACTGCGCATGTGCAAAGTGTGCTGCACTTTCCAACTGGCCTGGCAATGGAGGAAGGAGGAGGGGGGCCGAGGTTGCTGTTGCACAGTCTCCTGGAAGTAGGTGGTGGGTACCTATCAAAGACAGGTACCCACTCGCCCCTCTCCCCCAAAAGGTGCCAAATGTGGCACCGGAGGGGTGGAGGAGGCTGATAAGCGGTGCTTCCACTTTTGGCTAGAACTTCGCTTTAAGGCTTCAATCAAAGGGAGCAAGTTGCTGAGCTGTCTATTTAGATATTTCATAGTGCTTTGGGATTACTTTGTCATTTAATAAAGAGCTAGGGGTGGAGACTGCAGGGGTTCATGTCAGCGGGAGGCAGAGGAAGAGCAATACATTGATCTTCCCAGTGAAGAGCTGTGCAGGTGGGCATATCAGCACAAGTCTTGGCCAGGAAAGGCAGGCTGTGAGCCCAGCAAAGCCAGAAAACTGACCATGCTGGTTTGGATGAGCTTATATGCCTAGCACGGTCAGTTTGGAATAGGAAAGCAGGGGGACTTGCAGGATCAGCAGGTATTTCACACGAAGGAAACAATGCCAAGAGGACAGGATACCTTTTAACACAAGTACATGGCACAAAAGACACATATCAGGAATATCAAATGTTGGGGTAAAAATACTTTAATAGTGGACAAAGCATGCCTTGCAACAGGATTCAAATGAACAATAAAGCAGTAGTAAAGTAGCACAATATTCTGCTGCAGCTATGTTTGTTGTAAAATTTTAATTAATCAAATATCAGAGCCTTGACTTATTTTGTGTGTTATCAGTTAGCTGTATGGTTTGAAAAAGTCAAGGATCTGTCAGCCTGACATTAGAGGAGAATTTCACAATAAACCATTGCAGAGGAAGACTTAGTGGGGTTGATGTTCTGAAAGGTACATACTTGCAACTTGCAAAGTAAAAAATCCATGTACCTTTAGTAAATTAACCCTGATGGCTTTCTTTTGGATCATGCTGTGATGGTTCCAGGTTTGAAGTTCAATGGCTGCACCTTTTGTACTGCATGCATGCCTTCATCTAGGAGTCCAAGCTGACTCTATCTTTGTATCACACACTTCTTTTGTCTTTTGGTTACTATACTATAATGCAGCCATCACTAAATGGCAGCCCTCCGGTTCAAACACGGACCGAGCATCTCTCCTGCCTGGACTGTCAGGCCGCCAGTGGAGTGCAACATTTTAGCAGTCATTGGTCGCTGGGACCGTGGGTATCCCAGCAACCAGTGATACTGTGTGTGTGCCCCGACCCCTGCTGCTGACCACAGCTCTCGCTCCCAGCTATCGTTTCCGGCTGGGCTGCGAGTTGAGGCATGAATGCTTTATATAATGGGGCACTCTGATGGGGACAAATTATGTAAGGGGGCCTTCTGTTGCAGAAACCTGATGTAAGTGGGCATTCTGATGGGAATACCTGTTGTAAGGTGGCACTCTGATGGGAACACATTACTTAAAGTGGTTGTATTGTCCACCTGGTAATTTTTACCTACAGGTAAGCCTATAATAGCACTTACCTGTAGGTAAAATGAATATCTCCTAAACCTATGTAGTTTAGGAGATATTCGCCTTGCATGCAGCCTCTGATGTTAGTGGTGCATGCAATGGAGAAGTCCTATGCGCATGCGTGGAAGAAATACAGAGGGAATATGTTGGCTCCCTCAACAGTGACCGGGTGGCCCTGTGGGAGCTTTGTTCTAAAGTAAGTATTTCATAATGAGCTAGTATGTGGTGCATACTAGCTCATTATGCCTTTGCCTTACAGGTTTTTTTTGTTTGTTTTTTGGAAATACAACTGCTTTAAGGGGGCACTCTGATGGGAACAAATTTCTTAAGGGGCACTCTGATTGTAGCATCTGATATAAGGGAGTACTTTGACGGTGGCAACTGATTTATGGGGGTAGTCTGATGGGGGCATCCATTGTAATGAATTATAAGGGGGAATGCCCAATTTATAGTTACCAGAGTGTGTGGAGGAAACAGTAACAAAAGTGCCAGAGAGCGTGGCTTGTGCCAAGAACGGGAAATATAGATGCATACAATGTTTCATGGCAAAGTCTTGAGATTCAGACCTTGGCCGGAAGAAAAAGACTGGACCTCCTTGAATTTTAACATGACAATTAAATTTAAAGAGGAAGTAAACCCTGATGGGTTTACTTCCTCTTTGTTTCCCTGCAAAGGCAAAGCATAATGGCCCATTATGTGTCACTTACCTGACACAGGAGCCTGTGATGTCCCCGATTTCCTCGCCGGCTGGAAGCGTTTATCTTCATTCCGGGGTCGTGGACTTCGGCTCTGTGACTGGCCAGAGTCGAGTGACATCACTCCCGCGCATGCACGCGGGAGCTGCCAGTTACGGCATGTCCTTTAATGAAAATGGCACGCCGTGACCCTTCCAAAGTGCACACGCACGGAATACATCGGCGCATGCGCAGAAGGAATCCTCGTGCAGGGAATTGTAAATATCTCCTAAACCATGTAGGTTTAGGAGATATTTACAGCACCTACAGGTAAGCCTTAATCTAGGCTTACCTGTACGTGAAAGTATGTTGTAAGGATTTACAACCACTTTAAACTTACAAACATTTTTGATCTGGTTTACTAATGTGAAGTTAGGTGAAGTGAACATAATCAATTGTGTGCAGTTAAGTTTAAAAAATGGAGCTTCTCGTGCCGGTGACTGGATGCCTAGTTAAAAATATAATCACATTCACATTATGCATCCTACTACACTTTGCACTTCAGTACATCAAGCTCTCTGTCACTCTATTCATCTATTGTCTTACTTTTTACCTCCATTCTACTAAATTTACTTGTTGGCTGCCCAAGCCAGACACAGAGATATAAAAATGAATAAATCTGCAACAAATGTTGTCCATACTGTGTTGCAATTTTGTAAATGAAGACAAAGTTTCTTTTAAAAGATTCCAAAGCTACAAAAAGACAGCTGCAAAAATAAGTGTTTTTTTAAAGAAAGACTATAGAGATAAATAATTACTCATAAACAAGTTACTTGATCCACTTTCTAAATGTGAGTGTTTCCAATCTTCTTTTAATACATTTTTTATGTTTATACGGATTCACACTATGTGGAGTATTTTCTTTTTTGGTCATGCTATTTTGAATTTTTTGAATTTTGAACACTTGAGAGGATTTAGTCTGACAAGTTGGCTGCTTCTGAGGACTGCTTCTCAGTGACATCTCTTGAGCAATTGGATTGTCTTACAACTTGATCTGGAGCCCAGATGTTGAGGTCCCATATTTTGGTGGTTGCACCATAAGCCTTGTTGACTCACTGAGCATATGCCCATTTGAGTCTTCTCACTCCGGTAAGCCTCCTCTTTAAAGAGGAAGTAAACCCTGATGGATTTACTTCCTCTGTCTCCCTGCAAAGGTAAAGCATAATGGGCTACTATGCATCGCATAGTAGCCCATTATGTTCACTTACCTGACACAGTAGCCAGTGATGTCACCGCTGTCCCCTGTAGTCCGGAGCATCCATCTTCTTCCATGTTTCGTTGCTCTGGCCACTCACAGCGCCGGAGCAGCGATGACGGCACTCCCGCGCATGTGCAAGGAGCCGCCACTAACGGCATATTGCCGTTAGCTGCTGCTAACGGTGATAGTGAGCCTGCGTGCCGCTGTCTACAGCGCATGTGCTATAGACAGCTATCACTGTCTTTTAGTAAATATCTCCTAAACCGTGTAGGTTTAGGAGATATTTCTTGGACCTACAGGTAAGCCTTAATCTAGGCTTACCTGTAGGTCAAAGTGGTTTGTAAAGGTTTACAACCACTTTAACAGGTAGTGGTTCTATTGTTTCTTCACCTCAACATTGATGTCACGTGGAATCCCACTTCTAGTCACACAATTTCTTTTCACAGTCTATTCAAAGACTGTTGTGTTTATGTTTCAAAACAACCTTTATATGATGGCACATGGACTTTAGTTTGGGTGTAAATTCCACATCTTGTTTTCATTATTATTAGTTTTTGCGGTCAGTGCACAGTGTACATTAGTTTGTATATACATGAATTTTTCATTTTCTTGAGCATTGCACAAAATTTTACTGTTCACAATAAAGAAATTACTATCTCAGTGCTTTCAGATGCTTTATATTGTATTTGAAGAAGTCTTTATAATGTTGTTTAAGTATATCTGAAGTATACAAGCTAAGGCTGCTATAGTTAGTTAACAAAAGACTTTATCAGAGACAGAAAGACAACATAATAAACTAAGAATTCACGAAAGGAAGATGCAAAATCTTAAAGGGCAGGTCAGCAGCTATGACACTTAAGGTTAGTACATTGCAGTTTCTTAGTAGAATAATCAAAAAGTACACACAGTGCTCAATATCATGTTTAAAGTTTAACTCCAGCCAAAACCTTTTTCTTTCATTGTGATAAGAGAGAATTATATTTATATTGCTGTCTGTGTCCTATTATGGAGATATCCCTCTCCTTTATACTTTCCCTCTTCCTTTCTGAATAGATCATATTGGCTAGACACAGATATAAACAGATCAAGCAGAACATCTGATAATGGGGGTTATTTACGAAAGGCAAATCCACTTTGCTCTACAAATGCAAATTACAAGTGCAAAGTGCACTTGAAATTGCACTTAAAGTGCGCGTGGAAGTAAAGTCGCTGTAGATCCGAGGGGGAAATGCAAGGAAAATAAAAAAAACAGCATTTTATCTTGCACATGATAGGAAGATAAAATTTAGCAGAGCTTCCACTCATTTCAGATCTACCCCTCAGATTTGCAGCGACTGCACTTCCAAGTGCACTTTCAGTGTCGTGTAAAGTGGATTTGCCTTTTCGTAAATAACCTTCAATGTGATTATTTGCATTTGTACCCATCCTGGTGACAGCTGCACCCCTTTTTCCTTGTATAGATGTCACTGGGACAGAAGTGAAAATAAATCCAGAGAATTACAAACATTTTAACTCTTTCCTACCTAAAAAAAAAGTTGTATTTAGGCTTTATATTATTGCAGTCAAAATGCTTGCATTGGGCACCAGTTAATGTCTTTTTGCCCCATTCTGGGTATTTAGCAGGACTCTGAAGTGTGAACAGAATTGTGAGGAAACACAAGTGGGGAAAGTCTCAGCTTTCAGCAGAATGTACTTTAGATTTAGGATCACAGATGGCAATAAAAACCCTTTTTCTATCAGAAAAAGGAAAGGCTGGAATCTATTAATTTATATCAATTTTCATGTTCTCATTTGAGATTTTCTCTTTCTTACTGCCCTTGGACACCAGATTTAGGCTGGATTCACAACTATGCATTTGTTGTGCTTTTAGCATTTTGCAGATTTCCTATGGAACATGCTCTGTTTTGCAAATCTGAAAAATGCAAAAGCACTAAAAATGCATAGGTATGAATCCAGCCTTAAGCCTGGTACATATATATATGGAGTTGAATATTATTTCCACTTGTCACACCGTCATTAAGTGTATGAATGGACTTGAACTTTTTAAATTTAACTCATTTTTTTCACACATTGGAATTTTTTGCAATATTTTTTGCACATTGACATTTTGAATAATGCACGTGTCATGAATATTTGTTATTTGTATTACTAAATTGTCATTATAATTGTTCACACACACACTTTACTTGAATACTTAGGTAGAATATTTCCATTATTTTGTTCATCATCACATCAGTTCTCCGCACCGTTTTACATTTCAATTGAACCATGATGCCTAAGTTCAGGACTGAGCGTGAACTTAGAGGCTGAGTTCACATTATCTTCACATTCAGCTCTCAGTAGGGGTCTGGTGCATCCCCGTTCACTGTTTCAGGTCTGATTTCAGCCCCAATGTTTGGCTGAATTTGTACCTGAAACAGACGAAAAGACGCACAGAACTCCTGTCTGGAGGCGCTGTGAATTGGCTCCATAGAGAGCCCGTCAAACTCTCCTGCTATTGCAAATTGGATGCTGGAAACCTAGTGTGAACCAAGCCTAAAGAAACAGCTGTCCTTCAATAATTTTTTATGTGTTTTTAAATCTATTTTTACCCTGAGGTTGAAATTGCTAAAAAAATAACTGGAACATGTTATCATAACACAGTAAGACCCATAAGGGCAATTGGAAGTGAAATTGAATTTATGGCGCAGCTACAAAGAATACGATGATAGCTTCATAATAAGAAAGCTATGTGGACTGTATCTACTATAATTCAATATAAGCTAAAGCTATCTCAAACAATTATTCTGTTTTCCAGATATGCTTTTATAAAAACCATGTTTGTCCACTTATCACATTCAGTCATGTAGAAGAACCGTGACATTCTTGACATGCTAGAAAAAAAAGCTGTATACAATCAAAGACAGATGTTATTTAAAGGAATCTATTGTATACAGCAGGGATATGCAATTAGCGGACCTCCAGCTGTTGCAGAACTACAATTCCCATGAGGCATAGCAAGACTCTGACAGCCATAAGCATGACACCCAGAGGCAGGGACATGATGGGATTTGTAGTTTTGCAACAGCTGGAGGTCCGCTAATTGCAGATCCCTGGTATACAGAATATCTATACACAGCCATTTCTGCTCTACACAACTATATTTATGGTTGTGTTTAAAGATCATAAATCCAATCCAACTAAAAGATAGAATATTTTGGTAATTGCAACTATCTATAAAATTTAGGAATACTTTGCTGGGGAGCAGTGGGGCAGTTGTCAGTACAAATAATATATGTTGGGTTGGTGGGCCTACGTTATGCAAACCTTATTAAAAGTAGGATCCAGGATTCAGAGCCAGTGGCTGCTGCTATTGTATAGGTATCTGGTCCCTCAGAGCTGCATTTACAGCGCTTGGCAGAAGAAAACATACCAGCAGACCTTTGCAGCTCTAAGATGTTTTGCGACTAAACGCAGATAGCTGCAAAGCAATTCAATGCTGCAAGAATGCAACACTGTGAAATTAGTTGTGTTTATATGATTTTTCAGTTCATGATAGCAAAATATAGTCCAGGTGCATCAAAACAGAGAGTTTACAAAGTTTGCCACAGCCTGAGTAAAAAAGCCTTTCCCCTGCCAGCACACTGCAAAAAAAGGATCCTTGCAGAGTTAAATCATTTTGCCACAGTGCATATACATTTGTTATGTGCGAATGGCATCAAAATTAAATATTATTAGGATATGTTCTCTCCAGGTCAGATGTTCTTTATTAATAAGAATAGTGTGAGTCGGGAAAAAACACAATATTGCCACTATATTGGGCTGATGATCATGGAAAATAAATACTAATAATCATGAGATATATCTATGGCCTTAATTGATTGAAAAAAAAAACACTCACAAATAAAAAGTACACAGAAGTACTGAATGTGTGTATTTTTCAACACTCCTCTTGTATTCCTTATAACGTTTTTTTCCAACGATGTTGCTGCCACCCCTCCATGCATTTCATATTGGCTTCATCAGAATTTCATGCTGCTGCTCACTGTAACAGAATGTTCTATGTTGTACATCGATATTACACTACAGAAACATCTCTTATACATTCGCATGTACATCAGCAGTAAATCAGTATTACAGTTCTGATTTTAACACCACGGCAATGTTCGGGCCAGCTCTCTGATTATGAGTTGCAGTTAACAAATAAAAGAGAATTGTCACTCTGCTCCTCTTTCCTATCAGCATGCTTTTTGCACTGTGAAACGAATACTCGTGCGCTGCCACGTAGAAATATTGTCAAAATATATTAATATTATCTATTAAAACAAAAAGAATATGCGTGTATATAAGAATTTATATAGAATTTACTTATGCTTTTTGCACTGCAGCATGTCTGACTGGCTCCTTGTGCTGCTTCTTTTTGCCCCATGTGTGAGCTCTGCTCTACAGTACACTGCAAGAGGCTAATATGAAACCACTTACACTGTTTGCATTTAAAAAAAAATACATTTTGTAAAGTATTATACAAAAGAGGGAAAATAAATCACCAACCTAAGCACAGATGAAATAATATAGAAGTCAAACATAAAATTAATTGCACAATAAGCTATATTTAACTATATATATATATATATATATATATATATATATATATATATATATATATATATATATATATATATTTACTATATTTAAAAATTGTCCATCATAACCATATATGCTTAAAAATCAAATGAAATCATTGAAGCATTAGCAGTGCCCAACCTATGTGTTATACGCTATATCAGGGGTAGGCAACCATGGCCCTCTAGCTGTGATGAAACTACCAGTCCCAGGAGACATTACAAGACCCTGACAATCATAGGCATGACTTCTAGAGGCAGAAGCATGATAAGCTGGAGGGCTGAGGTTGCCTACCTCTGCACAATATGCATCCAAATAGTTCAGGGTTATTGAACCACAAGATCAATGCGACTGATAGTAGTAGTGTAGCTCCACTCTAAAATCTTGAAAGTGTTAGGGATGATCGACCATAACAGCCCCTTCAACACACCTCGTGAGAACCTCTCCCTTCAGACGTTGGACTCACCAGATCCTCAAAAAATGATCGCCTTTTGATAATATCCTGATCGCATGAAGTCTCCCTAGAAATCAGATCCTTCTCCGATTACAGTGTCTATCATATTAAAAAGAAATAGGCTACACAACGTAATCCTGTTCGTACATTTTATTCCCCATAGTCCCATTAAAATTGCACTTGCAGAAGATAAAAATAATTACAGCATAAATACGTCAAAGAGCGACTGCACAGCACACACAATCTCTCTCATCGGTCCATAGTTCTCCCCTGAACAAGGTGATTCCTGGGTAGAGTACAAGAGTGCGGGCCTGTCAAAGAAGCCATGTGGTCATGCCAAATGCGCTTCGTCATTACGTCTTTGTCATCGGGCGTGGCCATGTGACACAGCCTCTTCTATTTATACAATAGAAATTAGGGGTATTAACCCCATTTGCTCAAGCCGGTCATCAACGTGATCAACTGATCTCAATCCCAAAGGCTGTTCACATGTGTGTCGTGAGTCTAGACCAACACACTAGGTATTATTAAGTTACCGGATAAAGTCGGAACTACCTCAGTCCCAGCATGTAAAGAAAAAAAGAAAAAATTATAAACTGAAAACTGCAACCACTCTAATTAACAATAATCCCACATTGTTCAATATATATGACAATTGGCTATTTTTTATAAACAATACCAAAATCCTATAATTACGTATTAAAACTCATAAAGTATATTATATTCAAATCTATAAATACACTTTCTCAATCTTATATAGGAAGATGGATTTATTTAACCGATGCACTAAGCCGTAAGTGAATGAACGTCGAATTGTATCTAAACTGTTTTATAAGTGATTATTAGCAATTTTAATTTTGGGTTATACAATTATGATTCAGGGGAATTTTATTATCAATGCTTCCTCCTTTATAAGATTGAGAAAGTGCATTTATAGATTTGTATAGAATATACTTTATAAGTTTTACTATGTCATTTTAGGATTTTGGTAGCCAATCGTCATATACAGTATCTCACAAAAGTTTTTCATGTGACAATACTTAAGAAATTACACTTTGCTACAATGTAAAGTAGTGAGTGTACAGCTTGTATAACAATGTCAATTTTAAATTTGCTGTCCCCTCAGAATAACTCAATACTCAAGTGAGTACACCCCTAAGTGAAAATGTTCAAATTGGGCCCAATTAGCCTCCCCGGTGTCATGTGACTCGTAAGTGTTACATGGTCTCATGTTTGAATGGGTAGCAGGTATGTTACATTTGGTGTTATTGCTCTCACTCTCTCATACTGGTCACTGGAAGTTCAGCATGGTACCTCATGGCAAATAACTCTCTGAGGATCTGAAAAAAATAATTGTTGTTCCACATAAAAATGGCCTAGGCTAGGGGTAGTCAACATAGGCACTGTAGGTCAGGAGAGCCGCCGATCGGCTCTTCTCTACTAGCGTCTGTCAGACGCGAGTGAGGGTAGGCTGACAGCCAGCAGGTGGGAGAAGCCCAGGGGCAGGGGCAGAGCACCATGATGTAGGCACGCTTTAGGCATCCTCCCGACATGCCCAGCTTCCTGGAACCCCCTCGGGACAGTGTTCCTCCGCAACGGGCGGTATGACAAGTGGAGAGCGGCACTGACAGCCCCGCCGCAGGAGCCCGCTGTGGAGAGCTTTCACCCCACCCGCCACATGCCGCATAGTGGGAGTGAGCCACCTCAGCCCGGGCTGTGAGACCCCCCCTCCCTCTGTCTCCGCAACAGGTGACCGGTCCGAGGGTCTAGTGAGTGGCATGGCTTGGAGTGAGCCCGCCATGCGCACTGAGTAGTAAGCCCGCTGTACTCTGGGTCAGTCTGACCGTCCCGCCGAACAGTGCTCTGAAGATCCCCTATACAGCCGGGAGAGACATTTCTGTCCTCAGCGAGAGTAGGAGAGCACCCGGTGGTGTGAGGTCGAATTCAGCTGGACCGCGGAAGTCATACATGTGGACATATAGTCTACAGTTAACAGACGTGAGTCAATGGGCGGACGGAGGAGAAGCTGCTTGCCCCTGGGCTTGGAGCGGTGAGTGGACTGTTTGATCTGTTAATCTTACTGCTTGCAAATGTGTTATGCCACTATAGCAACCGCTGCGAGTTAGAATCAGCTTTAAGTATCTATGCACTTCAGCGAAATTAACACTCCTATAGCAACTGATGAGTGATCTTGAGAAATTGCTAGTTTTTCCTCCCCTCCACGGACCTCCAAATATCATTATTGTTACTACAGCATCTGCGTTTAATTACCACTCTCACTGCTAAAGTACAACAGACAGCATTTTAGAGTTCAGCCTGGCAATATTAATCAATCTCTTTATCTCCATCATACTTCCGCCTCATATTACCAGCCCCATACTGCCTGCAAAAGTAACAGCTGATGTGTTTGATATTTGGAGCTATGGAAGGAATCCTACGATAATGGGAGCCAGCCAAGACGGGGGAGGGGAATGCCCTTGAGTACTAAAAGTTACAGCTGCAGGGACCCTCAAGGACCTTAGGCTGGGGGTTGCCATTCAGTTCTGACCACCTGGGATACTACCACCACCACTGCAATCTAGATCACCGCAGAGAACAACGCAGGCATTTATGCGGATAAAGGTACCCCCCCCCCCCCCCCATTCTCTACCTTGTTAAAATTATATGGACAGTGCAAGTGGTGAATCTAAATAGGGAGAATGCTACGGGGGCTACAGTATTAAGGTCATCGATTAGTGTAAATAAGGCCCCCGATAACGGCACTCTTATCGTTGCTGCTGCTGCCATTACTGTACTGTCATACTGCTGCACACCATGTTTGCGCCTTGAATGATCGAAGTAAGACCAAAACATAGGGACTGTAGTAGGCAGCACGGCAATATTTACATAATTTTCACTTCAAACAAGTAAGCTGATGCCAATAGTGACATCGGGCAGGAGATAATTGCTTAAATGTCAGTAGCAATGACCTCATTTGAATGACTTGAGCATCAGATATTGAGTCCAGGGACATGGTTAATAACAGTATTAAGTCTGCAACAGCATTGTTGATTGCCGCTGACACATGTGCCCTCTCTCTCCTCTCTGAAGGAAATTATTGTGATCTCTGTATTGGGGGTTAGGTTGTTGGCGAGGTGCCTAACCCGTATGGTATAGAGGAGCCTGTCAGAGAGGACTTCGAGTGACAATTGTCTGGACTAACCTATTATGATAACGGGGAAGCCTTCCTCACCGCATACAGGAAAGGGAAGTAGGCAGTAGTAAAGGAGAAGTAGAGGAAGAGGAGGAGGAGTTTGCAGAAAAGCTTTGATTGCTGGACTAAGCAAATCCCGCTGGTTACCTATATGACTATTTTCCTTCTTTTTTTTCTTCTCTCTTTTCTGGACTCTTGGTCTCTTTTTTTGTTGGTGGATGACCCTTTCTGTAGGTCTTGGGATTGATGTAGGATTGATCCACGTCCCGGGTGTTTTTTATGCGCCCAAGCTTAAAACTACAGCGGGTCTCTCCGCTACAACAGGAGAGTCAAAGTTGCTGAATTGGAAAAACATTGTACAGTGCTCTGTTGCTTTTTACCCCCTATATGCTGCTCCCTGCGGCTCGATGTGATTACTAAAAAGTAACTTCAGCTAGGGATAAGACAGGGGGAAAAGCGAGAGGAGAGGGTGAGGAATTGTTTTACAATAGAAGCAAGCAAATAAAGATGAGGGGAAAAACGGGTAAAACGGGTAAAAGTATGCCACCCGCCCCAAGCCCGGGAGGCATCCAGTGGTACATGGCAAATAATACTAGTATAACAGAAGATGTACAGGCTTAAATAGACAGAAGACCCTGGAAGACAGCAAGGGGGGGAAGGTAAGTGCGGTCTTGCACTTCCCACAGGATTTAAGGGTGTTCTGTGACTGCTTCGGCATCCCCCCACCCCCCCATCGGAATGGGGAGAGGATGGGGGAGCCAGGTTCTTAAAGAGTAAATCAAGATGGAATAGAGGGAGAGGAGAAGAGATAAGGGGGGAGGGAGACAAAAAAGCATTAACTCTTAAGAAAAACAAGGAATTGAGCGGATGGGAAATAAGGAATGATAAGACAGAAGTGGCGGGAGTGAGGGAAGGGGGGGAGGGGGAGGGGGACGGGTACAGGGAGGATTTTCCTAGACGGCTGAAGGTGGGAGCCCCCAGGTAACTATGTAGAAAAGGCAATATCGGGAGGATGCCTGCCTAGTCCATGTATTCAATAAAAAGGGGGAACTCTGGGCAACCTTATCAGGTGTTTTGTTGCGGAGAGATGGGAAAAAGGGTGGGGGGTGGTGGATAATAGGGGGGAGTATAACAGGGGAGGGGTGGTGTGTTCCATTTTTTTAGGTCTGTCCACGTGCTCCTAAGAACTTGGTGAGTAGTAATACATGGTAGCGATCAATGTGATTACGTACAATGTTAGGGGTTTAAACACAAAAAATAAAATGTATAAATTCAATAATGAACTTCAATTCTTGGGAGCTAACGTGGTATGTCTACAGGAGATGTATATTACTCACGCGGCAGGGATTAAACTAGCTTCATTCCAATTTCCAGTGTGGTTCTACGGAGATACGCCATAAGCACACTCAAGAGGAGTGGCCATTGGCTTCAGTGGGACAACTAGGTTTGAAGTAGAGGGGCGCCTGGTGGACCCAGAAGGAAGGTACTTGTTTATAAAAGGTAAACTGTTTGATATGAAGTATACAATTGTAAATGTGTATACACCGAATAGGAATCTTGATAGATTTCTTAAGAATGTCCTAAAAAAACTGGAGGACTTTAAGGCCGGTAAACTGATTGTGGTAGGAGACTTGAATTGGACCATGGATTCAAGATTAGATACCTCAGGGGGAGGAACATGAGTGTCCGAGCAGAGACAGAGAGCAGTTAAGAAAGCATTGGCCAATTGGCAGCTACACGATAAATGGAGGATTAGGCATTTAAAAGAAAGGGACTATACCCACTTCTCTGCAGTTCATAAGTCTTACTCTAGATTAGATTATATTTTAATAGAACACCAACTGCTATCCAATCTCAAAAAGGCAGAAATTAAACCAACCACCTTGTCAGACCATGCCCCAGTAGAAATACAATTAGAGCTACAAGGAGATATGGGGACGGGGAGAACTTGAAAGCTAAATGATTCACTCATTCAGGACCAAGGATTGATTAGTAGGATCAAGCAGGAATTTACGTCCTTTTTCATGTTAAACGATATGCCAGAAATTTCCAGAGCTATGCTCTGGGAAACACATAAAGTTGTCATAAGAGGGATCCTTATTGGGATTGGAGCAGGGAAAAAGAAGGAAAGGGAAAAAAAGAAAGCACAGTTATATAGGGAGATCCAGGAATTAGAGCAAAAAAACAGACCTAATGGGATAGGGGAAAGACAACAGCTGATAGCTAAAAAAAAGAGAGATAAATGAATGCTTAGAACAGAGAGGAAATCAGCATTTTATAATATAAATAAGGATAGATATCAGTGGGGAAACAGGTCAAGTTAATGGATGGCGAGAAGGGTGAAGGAACACAAGAACAGGACCTTTATCCCGATGGTAAGAGATAGAAGGGGGGAGATACGATTCTCTACCCTGGCTATTGCTGAAAATTTCCACTCTTATTATAGCGCTTTTTATAATATAAGCTTGAAGGGTGTAGAAAGGGGAAAACGGAAGGAAGTAATAAGGGAGTACCTATGGGACCTGGACTTCCCAAAGGGGGAGAGGGAAGAGATGGAGGCACTGGAGGCCCCCATATCGACAGAGGAAGTCGAGCGAGCAATAAAATGTATGGCCCCAGATGGATACTCCATTCTGTATTATAAGAAGTTTCAGAAGCATTTAGTCTCCACATTGTGTGAGGCACTCCTAGCTCATATTACTTTAATATTAAAAGAGGGTAAAGATCCAGCAATCTCATCATTAAATGCTGACATAAAGATCTTCGCAAAAATAATAGCTGACAGATTGAAAGTATTTCTCCCGAAATTGTTACATATGGATCAGGTAGGGTTTGTCCAAGGGCAGGAGGGGGGAGACACTTCCTTGAAGTCTATATTGCTTATACGGGAAGCCACCAGGAGGGGTACCCCCACAGTATTCATGTCAGTAGATGCCGAAAAGGCTTTGACAGAGTTGACTGGGGGTTTATGTTTGAGACGTAGAAGTATCTGGGATTGGGTAAGAGGATGATGGGATGGATTGAGTCTCTTTATTTCCATCCGACGGCTAGAATTAGAGTTAACAGCTCCCTGTCCTGCCCCCTTGAATTGTTCAATGGGACAAGACAGGGGTGCCCACTCTCACCACTCCTATTTATAATTACGTTGGAACCCCTCCTGGTGGCAATCCAGAAAAATCAAGATACCCAAGGAATCCAGGTTGGCGGGAGAGAATATAAAGCGTCTGCACGACTTATTATTATACATATCTAAACCCAGAATAACCATCTCGGAAATTTTGAAGGACCTAAAACAGTACGGGAGTTTATCTAATTTTAAAATAAATATGACTAAGTCAGAGATCTTGAACCTGACCCTGCCAGAAGGGGAGCAGAGAGGAATCTCAGCTCATCTGCCATTTAAGTGCTGTAAAAGGGAATTGAGTTACTTAAGCATAAAACTGACAGCTCAAATAGCCGATCTATACAAAGCTAACTATATACTCCTACTTAATAAAATCAAAGATCAACTGAATAGAATGCAGTATAAAGCACTCACATGGATGGGAAAGATAAATGCAATCAAAATGTTTATACTGCCTATGTTAATCTACATATTTCAAATGGTTCCAATCCCTCTCCCCCAGATTTATTTCAGTAAATTAAAAATCTTGGTGGTAAAGTTCATTTGGGCTCGTAAATGCCCCTGCATCGCTTATAACATATTGGTGAAAGATAAAGATAGAGGGGGACTAGCATTGCCAGACTTTAAAAAATACTACGAAGCAACTGTGATCTCTAGATTAACAGATTTGCTGCATGATAAGACAGAGAAGAGTTGGGTGGAGCTAGAAATTACACTGAGTAGAACGGATATGGGTAAAATGATATGGATACCACCCCAGCACCGAGATTTAGGAGTAAGCACAAGCACTTTAACAAATAACACATTATATATTTGGGATATAATAAACAAGAGACACAAATGGGATTATAATTCCCCACTAACGCCACTTTTGGACACAAATTATTTTCCGCCCGGGAAGGAGGAGCGTTTATATTTTAGTAGATGGGCTAATAGGGAGGAAATAGCACTACAGGATGTGATGAAAGGGAATAGAATATACACTTACAGTGAAATTACACAGGAATGGGGACACAAATCACTAGACAGATGGAGATATATTAAAATTTTACACTTCACACAAACTCAACCACTGCCACTACGAGGCAGGACACACCTGAGACCACTAGAGAAACTGCTGAAGTCACCTCCAAGTTTAGAGAGCAGAATATCTAAAATATATAAATATATAAAATATTAAAGCGGAGGTCCACCCTAAAGTGGACCTTCCACTCATTGGAATCCTCCCCCCCCTCCGGCGCCACAATTGGCACCTTTCAGGGGGGAGGGGGGTGCAGGTACCTGTACAGTACAGGTATCTGCACCCACTTCCGGCGTAGATTCTGCAGAAGGTACGCCCCTTGCCGCAGAATCTACGCCCCTTTCCGAAGGTCCCCCGCTGCCTGCTGGGAAACACACGGATCCCAGAGACAGCGGGGACCATCCTTATTGCGCAGCGCGACTCGCGCATGCGCAGTAGGGAAATGGGAAATGAAGCCGAAAGGCTCCACTTCCTGATTCCCATACCCAAAATGGCGGGGGCAGCACCCGAGAGATGATCGAGAGATCGGCTTAGGGTGCCGACATCGCGGGCGTGCTGGGCGGGTAAGTGTCACTATTTTAAAAGTCAGCAGCTGCAGTATTTGTAGCTGCTGGCGTTTAAAAAAAAAAAACGCGGAACTCCCGGCAGACTCCTGCTTTAAGGTGGGAGACGGTTCATGAATATCCGGCCTACCTGGGAAAATGGAAAAGAGAGAAAGATCCCCTAAGAAATGACGATGACCCATATAGTATCAAAAGATACACAAACGATCAAAATGTCTTATAAGCTGCTTGCTAGGTGGTTTATGACCCCCCAGAGGGTACATAGGATAAGAGGAGATGCTCAGTCAACTTGTTGGAAGGGTTGTACCGTATCAGGGACTTTCATACACCTGGGGTGGGAATGCCCTAAAATACTAACCTACTGGGATAAAATAATATAAATAATATCTCTAATAACAGGAGAAATAATCGAAAAACACCCATGGGTATGCTTGTTCCATGACTCAGAGAAGGGGCTGGCACAATACAAACTGACATTAATTCCATAACTATTAAACGCAGCCAAGGCTTTTATCCCATGCCTCTGGAAAACCCAGCAGGCCCCGACAATAAAAGAGTGGACTGAGAGGGTTGAGTGGATAAAAGTCGATACACAAGATGGAAAAAACAGGGGAAAAATGTCAAAGGGTATGGCAACAATGGCTGGTATTTCTGAAAACGGAGAGATACCTTCGAATATTAGAGGGTACTACTGACAAAGAGGGAAGTGAGTGAGATAAGGGAAGTGTTGGTTATTATTTATTTATTTATTTTTCCTTTTTTTCTTTTTTTTTTCTTTTTTGCGGGTCATGAGGGTGGGAGGGTTAAGAAAAGATGTGTCAAATGTAAATATAAATGTAAATAAGATTGTTGAAGATGTTTATCCTAAAGAAATGCATTTGTATAACTGAAAAAATAAAATAAAGAATATATAAAAAACATAGGCACTCCAGCTGTGGTGAAACTACAAAAAATCCCATCATGCCTCTGCCTCTAGGAGTCATGGATGTGATTGTCAGGGTCTTGCAATGTCTCATGGGACTTATAGTTTAAAAACAGCTGGAGGGCCAAGGTTGCCTACCCCTGGCCTAGGCTTTAAGAAGATTGCCAAGACCCTGAAACTGAGCTGCAGCACGGTGGCCAAGACCATACAGCGGTTTAACAGGACAGGTTCCACTCAGAATAGGCTTCATCGTGGTCGACCAAAGAAGTTGAGTGCATGTGCTCAGTGTCATATCCAGAGGTTGCCTTTGGGAAATAGACGTATGAATGCAGCCAGCATTGCTGCAGAGGTTGAAGGGGTGGGGGTTAAGTCAGTCAGTGCTCAGACCATATGCCGCACGCTGCATCAAATTGGTCTGCATGGCTGTCATCCCAGAAGGAAGCCTCTTCTAAAGATGATGCACAAGAAAGCCCACAAACAGTTTGCTGAAGACAAGCAGACTAAGGACATGGATTACTGGAACCATGTCCTGTGGTCTGATGAGACCAAGATAAACTTATTTGGTTCAGATGGTGTCAAGCGTGTGTGGGGGCAACCAGGTGAAGAGTACAAAGACAAGTCAGTCTTGCCTACAGTCAAGCATGGTGGTTGGAGTGTCATGGTCTGGGGCTGCATGATTGCTGCCGGCACTGGGGAACTAAAGTTTGTTGAGGGAACCATGAATGCCAACATGAACTGTTACATACTGACAGTATTCCAACATGATAACAACCCCAAACACAATACGACCACTGCCTTGCTAAATAAGCTGAAGGTAAAGGTGACTGACCAAGCATGTCTCCAGAAATAAACCCTATTGAACAACTGTGGGGCATCCTCAAACAGAAAGTGGAGGAGCGCAAGGTGTCTAACATCCACCAGGAACGTGATGTCATCATGGAGGAGTGGAAGAGGACTCCAGTGGCAACCTGTGCAATGCTAGAAGATGCCCAAACAAAATATTGACACTCTGTGCCTAATTTTGACTTAGGGGTGTACTCACTTTTGTTGCCAGTGGTTTAGACAATAATGGTTATGTTACACTGTTATACAAGCTGTACACTCACTACATTACATTGTAGCAAAGCGTCATTTCTTCAGTGTTGTCACATGAAAAGATATAAAATATTTACAAAAATTTGAAGGCTGTGCTCACTTTTGTGAGATACTGTATATTGAACAATGTGGGATTATTGTGAATTAGAGTGATTGCAGTTTTCAGCTTACAATTTATTTATTTACATGCTGGGACTGTAACACAGGAGGTAGTTCGGACTTGATCTGATAATTTAATAATAGCCTTTGGGATTAAGATCAGTTGATCGCATTTATAAATGGCTTGAGCAGATGGGGTTAATACCCCTAATCGCTATTGTATAAATAGAAGAGGCTTTTTTGTGTGATGAAGATGTAATGACGATTCGCATTTGGGCATGACCACGTGGCTTCTTTGACAGGCGTGCATTCTTAAACTCTAGCCGGGAACAACCTTGTTCAGGGGAGAACCAGGGACTGGTCAGAGAGATTGTGTGCTGAGCAGTCGCTATTTGACATATCTATGCTGTAATTGTCTTTATCTTATGTAAGTGCAATTTTAAAGGACTATGGGAAATAAAATGTCCTAACAGGATAACGCTATGTAGCCTATTTCTTTTTAATATGAGAGACACTGTGATCGGAGAAGGATCTGATTTCTAGGGAGACCTACTACTAATACTATCAGATGCATTGATCATGAGGTGCCAGTGGTGTCGCTAGGGGGTGGCTATTGGGGCTATAGTGTAGCGCTAAACATTATGTACACAAGTGTAAATACAAGTGTGATACAGCACATAAAGCAGCACTGCACAATGTGATAAAATTTACATAAAAGTGCAAAACAATATATGAAAAAAGTGGACAAAGTGAAGGACTTGGTTCACATTGAAAAAACTAACTCCAGTGTGTCCTATATTGTAAATAGTCCGCATAAGCCCAAATGTGCAGGTGAATGTTCCTGTAGGATAATGCCAAACACAAAGAGAAATCTGTGAAAAACAATGCCAACAATGGAGGCTAGGACTAGTTGTCTGAAGTCACATCAACATCGACCAGTCGAGAAAAAAGGGGGGGTACTCTTACCGGTATAGTTGGACACACATGTCATACAACAGTGGGTCATAAAGGCTTGCAATCACCATTGAATGCCGTGTGGGAGCAGTGGTTAGATGGATCCTTACAGAAGGTCCTCGACTCTGTATCCACGAGCTCCAAGGAGTAAGTACTCCAAGATGGCCGTATCTGGGACCAGTTCACTTGTTGTCCTCCAATGCTCAGGTTGAGATATAAAAAAGGAACAGAGGGGCTCCAAATGGTACAGGTCAAAAAACACTCATAGGTTTATTGCAATGTCATAAATAAAATGACACACCAAAAAATATCCATAAAAGTGATCACGAACAATGGTAAAACAATAGTAAAAGCAATGTGGGGTACAAGAAAGCTGCCCGACGCACGTTTAGACTCTAGAGGTCTTGAACAGGGGCTCCTGATGTAAGGGGGGCTCTCTGGAGACCCTGATGTAAGGGGGATCTCTGGGGACCCAGATGTAAAGGAGGCTTTCTGGGGACCCTAATGTAAGTGGGCTCTCTAGGAACCCTGATATAAGGGGGGGCTCTATGGGGACTCTTATGTAAGGGAGGCTCTCTGGGGACCCTGATGCAACAGGGGGCTCTCTGGGGACCCTGATGTAAGGGGGGCTCTCTGGAGACCCTGATGTAAGTGGGGGTCTCTCTGGGGATATATATACACACACACACACATACGTATATTACTGTATATACATGCGTATGCCCGCCTAAGCGTATGACTTTCTTTACTACGCTGCTATGGGCTCTAGCCCCAGATCTTTTGTAGACCTAGAAACACCCCTGTGTGGTGCAATAACCCTGAACTGTTTGGATGCATATGGTGTATAACACACCAGTTGAGTGCTGCTAATGCTTAAATGATTTCATTTAATTTCAAGCATATATGGTTATTTTGTAAAGTATTAGCTTACATTCAAACCATTGTGCTGCAAGAACATGCACGTTATCGCAATGCACAGCTGCATATGCTACAAGCATTGGTGCGCTGTGTTGCCATTTATTGTGCATAGCACCCTAGCACCCTTCCAAAATGCATCTTAAGATCCATAAAACTATATGCCCTAAGAAATTTAAGATTATCTATAATTAACTGTACTACAGAATTCAGACATGTGAGCTGACAACAATTTTTTTTGGTTTTTTTCTTAACAGCATTTATTGTCTAGAGACCAACCAAGCAAACACATGATCATTCTTGATCATGCCTTGGAGCAGGGAAAGTTTTGAACTGTATGTAGTTTCCTTAGCATTGCAGATGTGCAAACATTTGGAATTATAATTCTGTTGGCAGATGCAAGCAAGTCACCTCAGATCAATTTGCCTGACCATAACATCCCAAATGTTAGATTTTGGAGATCAATCATGCAGTGTTGATGACAGATACAGACCCCTTTCACACCGGGGCGCTTTTCAGGCATTTTAGCACTAAAAATAGCGCCTGTAAACCACCTGAAAAGTGCCTCCCATGCCACCCCAGTATGAAGGCCCGAGTTCTTTCACACTGGGGCGGTGCACTTGCATAATGGGAAAACAATTACTGCAAGCAGCATCTTTGGGGCAGTGAGGGAGTGGTGTATACGCTATTGACCCTTTCTTGGGCTGCTTGCAGGGGATAACAGTGCTCCACTAGCAGCTTAATAGTGCCACTATTGCATCAAGCAATATCTTGCTAAGGCTCAAATTTACCTTTTTTTAATTAATAAGATCAACACCATTTGGTAAGCAGACATCTATCTACAGAGCACGTTGGGTGTTTCAAGTAGCCGGTGAAGGTGGTCCTGTTTATACAGTGGAAGAAAACACTTTTCACATTGGACTTTGTGTAGTCATATTGGATGCTTATGTTTTTTTTGGTCACACGCATGATATGTATACATGGTGGTACATCTGTACAATATTAAGGCATTTTATTGTGTGTATTGCGCAGGTATATTGATTTAGCGCACAGGTTTTTTCAGTGGCACTGCCCAGTGTCACTGTCATATTTATTAATTTATTATTGTCATATATGTTTATTCACTTTCTTTATTAGATTCAATCAGTGTATTAATTTTTAGCGCTCCCTATTGTATTTGTTTTCAAGCAGTGGCTTTGGCCTTGGAACTCTCCCATGGATGCCATTTTTGCCCAGTCTCTTATTGTTGAATCATGAAAACTGATCTTACCTGAGGCAAGTGAGGCCTGCAGTTCTTTTTTACTAATTTAATCTTTTATTCGTCCTCATGTAATTATTGTATAAATGCTGAAAACATTGAAAGTCAGTTATGCCTTTTTAAATGTTTTTAGCATTTATACAATAATTACATGAGGAAGAATTGTTGTCTTCTTTGTTTACTTACATTTACAAAAAATATTTGTATCATCTTTAGTGTATGGTCTTCCCATCTATTTGCTTGTGTTTCCTCTCCAGCAAAAGGGGGTAACCTCAAAACATGTCGAGAGTGGACATCTGTATGTCCATACGATCCTTGGAGGCATCTCAGAGTTACTTCCATTGAGGTGTATTGACTGCTACAGAGGAACTACCATGTCTATGCCCTATGTACACAAGTTTAACCTTTTTTGATTTTCAATAAAAATAGATTTTTAGTAAAGTGTTGTAATGTCCTATGACGGCACCGGCAAAATCCCACTTGCACCAATCCTTCGTTATTTCCAATGTACGTTGGAGAAGGCTGGTATACCTTATGATAATGGTATTTTTTTCCCTATGAATCGGAAAAAGATTATATTCTCTTCAAGTTTCATTAGTTATCAGTTTGTCGTTTAACCTCTACATTGCTAAAATCATTACGCCTAGTTCTGGGTCCAGAAAATATGAATTCTGACAAAGCTTTCAATTCTTCTCTAATACGTTCAAACACTAGTGAATATACACGTTTTATGCAAACCATTATTTGGCCAAGCACCACCCAAGAACTTCTATTTAATATATAACTGAGTGACAGATTAGTGGACTCAGAATGTGCTGCTTTACCCTTCAACCCTGAGTTCAGCTTTAAAAATGATTCTTCATCTAACAGAGAAAACAATAATTTGTTCTGCTGCTTGGGAATGTTGTCTGGGTGTTATCCTGTATCATCAAACACTGCAGCAGTGCTCAGATACAAACTACAGCCTAATTACATTTTACACAAATATTAAATAAGGGAAATTAGATTACATTCAGAACGAAATTCTGCAAACAGCTGCTTAAATTGAACTTTACTGAAACAGTGTGTTCGTTCTTTCTTGATTTTGGCACTTATAATATCAGTAAGAGTGCTTTCACACTGAAAGTGCCGGCCGTTAGTGCTAAAGCGCTGCTTTTCGGCTGATAGCGGGATGCTTTTAACCCCAAAAAAAAGGGTTAAAAACTCACGTTTTGCGGCTGTGCATTGCCCATTCACTCCAATGATCAGGGAGTTTTGGGAGTGCTAAATACAGCGCTCCAAACCCGCCCCAAAGAACTTTTCATAATGTCCCACAAGCGCACCGCCCCAGTGTGAAAAGTCAGACTGGAATAAATGGGAGGTGGTTTTCAGGCGCTTAGCAGAGGCTATTTCCAGCCCTAAAGTGCCTGAAAACCATGCCAGTGTGAAAGGGGTCTACAGGTCACTTACCACTTGCATGTGTATATTTGGTTGTGCAAAAATAAACCAATATACAGTATATAGCAGTGGCACTGGAACAAATTATCTGAGTTTCCATTGATTCCTATGGGGAAACTCGTTTTGCTGTATGCATGCTTTGGACTACAAGCATGCTTCTGGAACATATTATACTTATAATCCAAGGAACTATAGGCATACCCCACTTTTAAGTACACAATGGGTATATACAGTATATATATATGTATCTGAATGTGACATAAATGTTCTTTACATTATATTTTTTGGCAGCCTTAAAGAGGTTGTAACATAAAAAGAAAAAAAGATCCTGTTCCTTTAAAGCAGCTTAAACAGCATAGTGCTTGTGCTCTCTAATCTGTCCCAGTCTATGCTGTAAAACAACCTGGTTGATCTTGCCTGTTCCTGTGGCTACTGATCCATGATACCATGGTCAGTGTATGTGTCTCCATCATCTCGCTGCGTTAAAGTCTCTCCTGTCTCCCCCTCTCCCCTTCCCTAGTGTGTGAGCTATCTCTTCCCCGCCAAGAGCCTCTTCTCCACAACCCTCTGGGACACTGACTACCATAACAATTTAGTAGTAGATTGAGGAATGGTATAAAACAGTCATCAGTATATATTTTGTTGCTTGGATCTGCTCGGTAGTTGTCACAGCACTTTCTGTCCTGGGGATAAAACGGGAAATGAGAGGAAATCTCCCTGAAATGAATCGCATTACCATTTTAGAGAGCTATCACAGAAATTAATATTCCCTATTGGAAGATTTTCCATCACTACTAGCAATGGTGATAGTTTAAAAGATGTGAATTTCATCTCACTTTCTGGGTACAATGACAAATAGAGGGGTGGGTTTTCCCAGTGGAGACATAGACAGCTAAAAAAAAAACGAAACAAAGGATTTAACTTAACTCTAAATCTAAAATGTGAAAAATGACGGTAAAATACACTTCAAAACCTAATAGAAGTTCTAATCATCTCTAATGCAAAACCAAATTATGCTGCAGTTGGGCTTTCTAAATAGGCAGTTGGGACTGATCCATGTGCACTAGCCTTAAGGTTTGCTTTACGTGAATATAATAATCTTTGTGTGTAGATTTTTTTTCAGATTGTGAAATATAGTACTCCACAGGCAATTCCTTTTTCTCCATCAGATGTAGTATGTGTTTCATTTTTGTACTGAATATATAACCATTATAACAACACACAAGGGAATGATTGTTTTATATCTTCTAAGAATTCCTGTGTAACAAATTTGTTTTTAATTTGCCATATTCAGCTGATAGCAAATAATTACAAATATGGTCCTTTAACTCACTTGCAGTTTGACCTACATACTGACTTTACTGATCATCACCCTGTGTATAAAGCAATTACAGTACAGGCATACCCCACTTTTAAGTACACAATGGGGTTTATTTACTAAAGCTGGAAAGTGCAAAATCAGGCTCACTTCTGAAAGAAACCAATGAGATTCCAGATTATATTACCAAAGCTTAATTGAACAAGCTGAGGTTAGAAGCTCATTGGTTACTAAGCAGAAGTGAGCCTGATATTGCACTTTCCAGCTTTAGTAAATAATACCCATTGTGTACTTAAAAGTGGGGTATGACTGTAGTACCTTGGATTACGGGCATAATATGTTCCAGAAGCATGCTTATAATCCAAAGCATTCGTACAGCAAAACGAGTTTTCCCATAGGAATCAATGGAAACTCAGATAATTTGTTCCAGTGCCACTGCTAGTGTATGCAGTACCACATATGGCCAGAGGTGGAGGGCACTGGAGACACTTGGAGATGCTCGGAGACCACTTGAGCATCTCAGAGCATCTCTGAGTGTTTCCGAGCGTCATGAGGCAAAAAGGAAGTTTTGGACAGCCGCACTTTCGAATATAGCCTTTATTTGTAAAAAGTCCAACAGATACAAGCCAAAGCAAAAAAATGGGACAAACGAGCTGATGCGTTTCACACTTAACAGTGCTTAATCATAGCGTTACTGGCGCCTTTGGCTAAATGCGGTACTTGAATCCTGCTCATCTTGCGAGACAACGCTTGCAAATCGAGTCAGGATTTTGTTTTTAAAACAGCTCGTATTGCGAAATGCTCATAAACCGTGTTCGCGATCTGAGGTTTTACTGTAATTCAATTTATAATAAGAGATGCCATTTCACTAACAGAGGGGCTGAATGATTTCACATTTTCTATACCTGTTTTGGTTAATAAAATATTGTATTGTTTTTTTTCTAGGTTTGAGAGACTTCAAAGATTTCACTGTAGTTGGAAAGTTGCCAGACCTTTCTGCTTGTCTAATTGATCATTGTTCTGTTTTATAGTACAGGCAGGGTAATGTTTTCTAGTAAAAGGTCACAGATTTCTATGCAATCTCTGTCACCAGAAGTGTGTTTTTTGTTATTCTTTAGGGATATTATTTCTTAAAGCATCAGCATATGAGTAAGGTTAAAGCAGAAATAAAAGTACTGCCACACTGTATCAATAAACATACCAAATAGAGTACTATTTAACCTTTAAGCTTTAAAATAATAATAATATTAATAATAATGTTAATATGCATAACTTGGTTTAAAGAGAAACTGTGATACATGTATTTCTTTACTTTTTGGGTATTTAATATGTTTCATTTATTGATTTGCTTATTTTACCAGTTTTTTTTTTTTGGGGGGGGGGGGGGGTCCCATACTTTTTATTGATAAAAAAGAGCAATGTAACAATTTGCATTCACAAAAGCTAGATGCAGACCAGCTTATCAGGGAGCTATGCCAGGGATGGAAGGGCGGTAGATGGTGATCACCGGAAAAGCTGCTGCACCCAACACTGGGGGCCCCTCCCAAGTGTCTGAGCACAGGGCCCCAAAGCTGTTGATACAGCCACCAGGAAAGGTGTGCAAATGCCAGTGTGTTGACTCTACAAACCACCACCAAAAGTCCAGGAAATCATGTAAGGAGAGTTGTCGCTGCACTAGGTATCATGGGAAAGGAGCTAACATATAATAATATGAATAATCAAAACAGTGAGCCGATCTTTTGTTCAATGTTTTGTTTTATTTGGTGTACAAACTAACTAAAATACTTCAACAGTTATATATAATATAAAAATCAACCTAACATCTAAAGGAATTTAGTATAGCAGGCAATATCTGACACTGTAATTAGATGATAAGATGTACCCTATAATGTTAACAGAGGCTAGATTGATTGATCTCGACTTAATTTATAAGGCTCCATTTACATATATAATGGACATGTATTCAGTTAATTAATTTAAATGGTCTGCCATATGCATCAACATACATGCATTACTTTTACCAAATAAGCATGCCACAAAGCATGTGCATTGAGAAAGGTGCACTGGGGTGCAATTCAACACATCAGAATGAATAATGCAATGCAACAGCAATCAGCTGGTGGTAAAACTGCAAATTACAGTGTAAGGCCGCGTACACACGGGCGGACTGTTCGCCCAACTTTGTCCGCTGAACAGTGTTTCAGCGGACAGTCCGCTCGTGTGTGGGCTTCAGCGGACAGTTTCAGCGGACAGTCTGACGAACAAAGTTTTTCGGAATTTCCGTAAGACAGTCCGCTGAAACTTGGTTTCAGCGGACAGTCCGCTCGTGTGTAGGCTTGTTCGACAAATTAAGTTTCGCGCATGCTCAGAAAGGATTTACACGGCGAAGGTTGCATTGCAGTGTATTGGACGTCGTATTTCTCGTCCCGTCGTACGTGCCGTTCACGTCATCGCACACGCTTTCAGCGGACTGTTCGTTCATCGTGTGTGGTCAAGTCCGTTCATGCAAATTTTGAGCGGACTGTTTGTCGGATTGTTTGACGAACAAAGTTGGGCGAACAGTCCGCCCGTGTGTACGCGGCCTAAGAGGAACCCTCAATCCATAAAACATTTTAAAATACACTATATACTGTATCCCTCAGAATAGAAAGGGCTGGTATGGATTTTGGGGTGGGGGACCCCACGCCGTTTTTTTTTCTTAATTCTGTCATAGGGTTCCCTATCCACTCTGCACTGCACTATATACCCTGCACTGTATTATGTATACTACACTGACTATACTATATATTCTCCACTGTATTATGTATACTACAATGATTGCATTCTGTATTTCACTTTCATACAGTATATTAGTTATTTACCTTTAAAATCGTACCTCCATGCACGTTATAACCTTTACTTTTTTTGCACCTATCCTCGAGCTGCAGGTGCATGTTCAAAATCCATAATGTGACTTGTCAGCATAAACTACATTTCCCAGTGACCACAGTGGCTTTGCCAGTGCTGGAGCTCCCAAGGTTGCAAAGGTCGCACTTGCGATTGGGCCCGGGCGTTCCACCACTGTGGGGGGGGGTCCAGAGCCAGCATCAGTGTTGAATCCTGGAGCGCAGTGCTGGGACACGTTCTGGCACTGAGATCTGGTTACTTACCTAACAGGGTGCGCTACCATGGGCACCCAGGAGGCCTGCTCTGCATCTCTTGCGGGGTGCCCAGGGTCTTACACCGAAGATTGCCCCATCTGTGGCAGCCATCAGCTCTCGCTGCTGACTGCCTATACAGGCCTCCTTGGCTCTGATGTTCTCTTGCACACAGACAGGAGGAGAAGCAGCCATGCAGGATAGACATTACACTGCAAGAGCCACGCTGATGATCTGAGGTCTGTGTTTATGGATTTATACAGAGGAGGGGGATACAGTAATTAGGGCGGGGCAGGTAAAAAGGATATTACACCTGGAGGAGTGATGGCGGGGGTTAAGAGGATATGTACTAGGGGTTGTGTTGGGAGGGGAGAGGACTTATGCTGGGGGGGTAAGATTTGAATTCCTCCACGACACATTCTAGCAAAAGTCCTCTCCCCTCCCAAAGCGCCCCCAGCACACATCCTCTTATCACCCCTACTCCCCCAAAGCAAAGGATGCTTTCTGCCACAGAAGGGGCTTTTCAGAAACCATGAATCAGACTGAGACAGAAGTACAGTTAAAACACACTTGTTTAATAATAATAATAATAATAAAAAAAGGAAAACAGAGTAAATGTACTCAAAACATAGCCAGAGTTCAGGAATCGGAAAGGATAGTCAGACAAGCCAAAATGTCAGGGAGCCAGAGATGAGCATAGTAGAACAGCAAGCAGAAGTCTTTAACAGGAACACAGGAGAGCGTCTCTAGAGATGTGACCAAGGCAAAGGCAGAGATCATCTGGGCTGGTCAGCTTAACTAGGCAGGACCGACGAGCAGGATATCATCAATAGGTGAATCACTGTGGAGAGAAAGGAACTGGCAATTAGCCGACAGCTGAGTGGACATCTTTTAGAAGGGAGGGATGAGCCAAGCCCTGACAGGGCTATTGCGGTGTCTGGGACCCTGGCACCTGTAAGAGATGTGGGACAAGTGCCTTGGGTGCCCCCTCTGGGGCGCCCCTGTCAGGCAAGTTACTAGAGCCAAGTGACAAAACTTGTTCTGGCACTGGCCTCCAATACTAAGATTTTCTCTACAAATTGTCCCCGCAAAACTTGTACAGTTAAAAGCAAGGCCGTACATACAGGGGTCACAATTGTGATCCAGCTGCTGCTAAAGTGGGCCCATGTGGCCCATGTAGCCCCCTGTACACCTGGATAGAAGGGGTGGAAGGAGCAACATATAGAGCAACCAATCCTCTCCATATTGCTGCAGGAGGAAAATGGAGGTGATCAGTTCCTCTACATGCCACCCTGCCACCCCTCCTATCCCCCTCATGCTGTGATTGGGCTCCTGTGCTGTTGGGGATTCTTTCAGGATGGAGAGTGGGAAAGGGACGGTAAATGTGTTTTTTACCGGCCCCTTTCTTCTCTGACTGAATACCGATCACTAACACTGTGGATTCATAACTGAAGCATACTAAACTGTGTTCATTTATAACTCTGTTTTCTGTCTTTTAGTTTTGTGAATGAACAGTACAGAGCTATTCCTGTCTATTCATTGTGCGCAGCTGAGGCTGTAGAAAAAGAGTTCGAGTCTCTATGCATTTCATGTTACACACGTCATCAGCATCCGTGTGTAACACAAAATGCATATAGGCTGCGCATCTGCTTCCTATTGATGTCACATCCGGTTTGAGGGTTTCCAACCCCTGTGCTTTGAAACGCACACCGCGGCTTGGTCTATCCAAAGCTGTACATGTTGGTGCTAACGTATAGCGCATATAATTGTGAGTGCGCATTGTTTTACTTACAAGTTCTTATCTATTTGACATAAACTTGTTGCACTATGATCCTCTTTATGTTTCTCCCGAGTCTTTTTGTTTGACTATTGCCAAAGATAGAGATATCGGTTCCATTCATATTGCTGGTTAAAAGAAACTCAATATTGCTACAAAGCTTTTTTACTTTAAAGCTCTGGTGAGTTTGCATTTTTTAGGCATTATTTGTAGTGGAGCACCATCTGAAGGATATAATCAGTTTTTCCCTTTTTTGAATCACGGTGATTGGACTTTTTTCTGTGAAGATATATAGAAGACCTTTATTTGGATTATATATATTTTTATACACAGATATTTTTTGGATTGATGGTTTCATTTTGTTGGTGTATGTCTTTCATGAATTTACCACTTATGTTGAATGATGAAGGTTTAAATATATGAGTTAGCGCCACAACCTTTTTCTTAATTCACCTCACCTAACAAAAACAAAAAAAACTTTATACACACTTTAAGGATTACATTTAAAAATTAAGCAGATAGTGTTTAGGTAAGGAAAGCTCTGATCCATCAGAGAGAGGATATGCTTTGCTAGCAAAAGGAAACCCTGGTATTATTTATACTTTGGGGCTCCCTCTCCTTGGACTATTCCAAATTTCTGGATTGGGTATAATCAGGGAACCCTGATAATATTTAAGGAGTTATTTCTTGAAGTTATTTCATATGCCATCTGGAATTTTCTTGACTTCTCTTCATATGACAAATGGAGTATAACTTATCTCTCTCTATGGTATCATCAAATTGATCCATTTTATCCATTAATTCTTTGAATATCATCTCTTCATTGAATACACAGTGATTACATGCATAATGTCTGATATTAGTAGTTCTCCTGAACAAGCCCAACTTTGTATGGCAAAACATGTCAAGACTAATCAGCTTTGCAAATATCTTTGTGTTCTCTGTGATTGACTCTGAAAAATGTATTCTATGTATTCACTTTTCTATTTTACCTTTATTAAAATTTATATTTTTTATATTTTGATTTGTCTTTGCGCTTTAAAAGTTCCATTAAAATTCCTCAGATACTCTGTTACTGGTTCTTTATCGTAGGAGTGCTTTAATAGTTATAGAAACACTGGGCAGTTTCAATATTTGCACTGTTTCTCTGCTGTCTGAGTCATGTGCCAGAAACAACCAACACTGGATTATATTGGAATACATGTTTTAAATGTTTAATATCAAGACTGAATTTATTATGAGGACATCCCCAGTGCTTCCAAAATTATGTCATTTCTTATGAAATTATGTTATTTCTTCTGAGCCAGATCTTGCTTTCCTAGATCCAAGAGTATATGGCCTGCACACATATCCAGTCCTGCAACAATTGACTAGAAATGTACAGCTTGCAGAAAGTGAAGAATGTAGGAATGTCAAGTGCAAGACTGAATTGTGTCCGTGGCAGGTCTATAATTTTGTGGTGCATACCCATCAGTTAGTGCTTAAAAAACAAAAACTGCCATGTAATAATAATTCTAAGAACTGTTAACTTTGTGTAATTATTACTAAATTTGATGTTGTCTGGTGTCCTTAGTGTTATTAAGAGATGAAGTTGGCTATAAACCGAGACTATAGTGGTCTTTCTCAACCAGGGTGCCGCTTGAGGTTGTCAGGTGTGCCGCAACATCCTGGTCGAGAAGGGCATTCACAGCCGACTGAGCTCCTGTCCTTGCACTGACCTGTACGTTAGCAAATTGGGAGCTCATTCTGACCATAAGTACAGAGCAGAGGAAGGGAGAGGCATCTTCCTGAGCCTCTCTGCCTTCCCCTATAGTGTAGTACCTGGAAGTGTGGGTCAAGGTACAGTAAGGCAAATTTTAAAAGGCTGTATGTGTATGTTATATGTGTGTGTGACTGTGAATGTTTATGAGTATGTGTGTGTGTGTGTATGTATGTACTTTACCTTAGCGTTGACCCCTAAGGCCTCATGACTATGGTAAGACAAATGCAAACATCCAAATTCCTGTACCACAATGACCCCCCCCCCCCCCTTAATTGTTGACTGTAGCGGCCACTTATTAACAAATAACCAGTAGAACACATTTGTTTAACAAAAACATAATAATCTCAATGATAAATACTAAACCAGATTGCCGATCTTTGAAGGCAATGAAGAACCCCAAACTGTTTAGTATCTGCATGACCACGTATAGATGCCCAGCCGCAGCAAATTGACTCTGGGACGATCCCGACTCTCCACATTCTATGCAGATACCGCCATATCCCCAATGCCTAGTTAAACCTCTGTTAACTGGAATTTTACAGAGGACCTCATATCATAGATGGTTCCCCACTACGCCATATCACTTTTATTTTAGAAGGCCTCCAAAGATCCCAACTGCCAGGCCACTACGAAAGCCGCTGTACCCCGTCTGATCCACAGGGCGGGAGGGTGGGAAGTTTCTTCTTCGTCCTATGACCTCCAACTGCCCGGGGAACTCTTGACCCCATCTTTACCACAACAACGCCTCTCCTAATTCTGCACAACCTACCCCACTGGTATGTGACTTTCTGCACAACTTAATTAACCCTATGTATGCCTGTTAGCCCTGCTACCTACGCTTATTTATTTTTTTTTGCTTCAGGCTCATTCTTTTATCTTGCTGTAACACAGTTATTTAATTTTACTGATCATTAAGGCAAGGAACAAAGGGTTCCTGCATAATAATGATCAAATAGATCATTTTTAGTTTTTTAATGCCTAAAAATTGTTGCTTTTTACAATGGTATGTGTACATGCATGTCCTCAGAGGAAGCTTTTGGATTTTTTATTACAGGTCTGAATGCAGCGCATGTTTACATCATATACATCTGTGTGAATGTCTCCACTGAAAACAATGGAGGTGAATTCAGACCTGTAAATAATTTTTTTTTTTTTTAACCACTTCAATACAGAACATTTTCACCCCCTTTCTGCTCAGACCAATTTTCAGTTTTCATCGCTGTAACATTTTGAATGACAATTCGGGTCATGCAGCACTGTACCCATAAGAAAATTCTTATAATTTTTTGCCAACAAATAGAGCTTTCTATTTGTGCTATTTGTTCCCCTCTGCGGTTTTTATTTTTTGCGCTATAAACAAAAGAAGAGTGACAAGTTTGAAAAAAACACAATATTTTTTACTTTTTGCTATAATAAATATCCCAATTTAAAACAAAAACATTTTTTTTCTCAGTTTAGGCCAATATGTATTCTTCTACATATTTTTGGTAAAAAAAAAAATATCGCAATAAACGTATATTGATTGGTTTGCGCAAAATAGGGAATAGATATATGGCATTTTTATTAATTTTTTTTTTTACTAGTAATGGCAGTGATCTGCGATTTTATTATGACTGTGACATTGCGACGGTCATATCGGACACTTTTGACACTATTTTGGGACCATTCACATTTACACTGCGATCAGTGCTATAAAAAATGCACTTATTACTGTATAAATGTCACTGCCACCCAAAAAATAATTCTTCTTGTGAAAAAATGCATAAATACTCTACATTCTAGTGCATAAATATACGTGCAGCCTTACCTGTGCCCATCAACGCAGCGTGACCAGTGCCCACTAACTTATCCTCGCCCGTGTCCATCATTGCAGCCTCACCCATGCAGCCTCACCTGTGTCCATCATTGTAACCTTACCTGTGTCCATCATTGCAGCCTCACCAGTGCAGCCTCATCTGTGTCCATCATTGCAGCCTCACTCATGCAGCCTCACCTGTGTCCATCATTGCAACCTCAACCGTGTCCATCATTGCAATCTCACCTATGCAGCCTCATCTGTGTCCATCATTGCAGCCTCATCTGTGTCCATCATTGCAGCCTCACCTATGTTCATCATTGCAACCTCACATGTGTCTATCATTGCATCCACACCAGTGCAGCCTCACCCGTGTCCATCATTTCAGCCTCACCAGTGCAACCTCACCTGTGTCCATCATTGCATCCTCACCGGTGCAGCCTCACCTATGTTCATCATTGCAACCTCACCTGTGTCCATCATTGCATCTTCAACAGTGCAGCCTCACCCATGTCCATCATTTCAGCCTCACCAGTGCAACCTCACCTGTGTCCATCATTGCATCCTCACCAGTGCAGCCTCACCTGTGTCCATCATTGCAACCTCACCTGTGTCCATCATTGCAGCCTCACTAGTGCAGCCTCACCTGTGTCCATCATTGCAGCCTCACCCATGCAGCCTCAGCTGTGTCCATCATTGCAGCCTCACCAGTGCAGACTCACCTGTGTCCATCATTGCAGCATCACCAGCGCAGCCTCACCTGTGTCCATCGTGCAGCCCTAATTGTGTCCATCGTGCAGCCTCACCTGTGCCCATTGTGCAGCCCCACCTGTGCAGAGGGGACGGCCAGATCATTATAGCGGAAGAGAGTGTGGAGGAAGAGGAGATCTGGCTTGATCACAGAGTGGGGTTTACCCCCTGTAACAGCTTTATATTACAGTTGAAGTCCGTGCGCTGTCACACACAGCCCCACCCTCCTGACCCCCCACCTGTGACAGACAGAATGCACCTTGGCATTGGACCAGCACTCTATCTGTGCGGAGTCAGGAGAGCAGGGCTGTGTGTGATGGCGCACGGACTTCAATTGTAATGTAAAGCTGTTACAGCGGGTAAACCCCGCTCTGTGATCAAGCCAAATCTCTTCTTCCTGCACACATCTTTCGTTATGATGATCCGGCCACCCCCTTCTGTTCCTTCACACTCTCTCTGGGAGAACAGCTCCCATTAACTCCCCCCCCCCCTGCTCCCAGGCAGCCCAGCTCTTCGCCAGACTCGCATTTCCACAAGTGCGAGTAGGCAAGTGGAAAATTTGAGGGCAAGGTCATCCACTTCATCCACAGAAGCACTACAATTATAAATCGTTCATGTCACACATTCAAGGAGGGTTAATCAATAGCTTCATATATTATTGGAAATATAGAACAATATTTAAAGTAAAAAAAAAAAATGGAACCATTAGAGAATGAATTAAATTATAGTGGTCATACTTGCGAAATATGCAAGCCGTGCACTATGTTGCTGTAATACAATGGCGGCTGGTGTTCCAATTTTTTTGGGGGGTGCAAACAAACTGAAAACTTACACTGTTAGTAATGCAGGTGATTATATATCATCACTGCTAGATAAAACTGTACCCATCAAATGCAGCCTCACTGAGCCCATCATATGCAGCCTTACTGTGCTCGTCATAGGCAGCCTCACTGTGCCAATCATATGCAGCCTCACTGTGCCCATCAGTTGCAGCCTCACTGTGCCAATCAATTGCAGCCTCACTGTGCCCATCAATTGCAGCTTCACTGTGCCCATCATATGCAGCCTCACTGCGCCAATCAACTGCAACCTCGCTGTGTCCATCAATTGCAGCTTCACTGTGCCCATCATATGCAGCCTCACTGTGCCAATCAACTGCAGCCTCACTGTGCCCATCAATTGCAGCCTCACTGTGCCCATCATATGCTGCCTCACAGCGCTAATCATATGCAGCCTCACTGTACCCATCATATGCAGCCTCACTGTGCCCATCAATTGCAACCTCACTGTGCCCATCAATTGCAGCCTCACTGTGCCCGTCACAGTAGGCCAATCACATCCACTTTCAAGTAAAAGAATAAAACCACATAACATAAGATGTCACAATCAGAGCCCCCTTTTACATCAGATGTCCCAATCAAAGTCCTACTTTAAAGCAGGTGCCCCCTTTAAATCAGGTGTCCCAATCAGAGCCCCCCTTTAAAACAGGTGTCCCCATCAGCATCCCCCTATACATCAGGTGTCCTCATCAGAGTCCCCCTCTGCATCAGGTGTACCAACCAGGGTCCCCATTAAAGCAGTTACCCCCCCTTTACATCAGGTGTCCCAATCAGGGTCCCCCTTTACAACAGGTGTCCCCATGAGCATCGGCCTATACATCAGGTGTCTTCATCAGAACCCTCGTTACATCACGTGTCCCAGTCAGAGTCCCTCTTTACACCAGGTACTCCCTTTACATCAGGTGTTCCAATCAGAGTCCCCTTTACAACAGGTGTCCCCATCAGCATCTCCCTATAAATCAGGTGTCCCCATCAGCTTCCCCGTTTCCATCAGGTGTCCCCATCAGCACCCCCCCAATAAATCAGGTGTGTTCATCAGAGTCCTTCAGGGACATCAGAGTACCCCTTTACAGTAGATGTCACCATCAGAGTCCCCCTTCACATCAGATGTCCCCATCAGAGTCCCCCTTCACATCAAATGTCCCCATCAGAGTCCCCCTTCACTTCAGATGTCCCCATCAGTCCCCCTTCACATCATATGTCCCAATCAGAGTCCCCCTTTACAGCACATGTCCCTATCAGAGTCCCCCTTTACAGCAGATGTCCCTATCAGAGTCCCCCTTTACAGCAGACGTCCCATCAGAGTCCCCCTTCACATCAGATGTTACCAACAGACTTCCGCTTTACAGCAGATGTCCCTATCACAGTCCCCCTTTGCAGCAGATGTCACCATCAGAGTTCCCTTTTACAGCAGAAGTCCCCATCAGAGTCCCCCTTCATATCAGATGTCCCCATCAGAGTCCCCCTTTACAGCAGATGTCACCATCAGAGTACCTTTTTACAGGAGATGTCCGCATCAGAGTCCCCCTTCACATCAGATGTCACCATCAGAGTCCTCCTTTATAGCAGATGTCCCCATCAGACTCCCCCTTAATAGCAGATGTCACTATCAAAGTCCCCCTTCACATCAGATGTCACCATCAGAGTCCTCCTTTACAGCAGATGTCACCATCAGAGTTCACTTTTACAGTAGATGTCCCCATCAGAGTCCCCCTTTACAGAAGATGTCACCATCAGAGTCCCCCTTCACATCAGGTGTCACCATTAGAGTCCCCCTTCACATCAGGTGACACCATTAGAGTCCCCCTTTACATCAAGTGTCACCATCAGACTCCCCCTTTACAGCAGATGTCTCCATCAGAATCCCCCTTCACATCAGATGTCACCATCAGAGTCCCCCTTTATAGCAGATGTCCCCATCAGAGTCCCCCTTCATATCAGATGTCACCATCAGAGTCCCTCTTTACATCAAATGTCCCCATCAGAGTCCCCCTTTACAGCAGATGTCATCATCAGAGTCCCCCTTCATATCAGATGTCACCATCAGAGTCCCCCTTCACATCAGATGTCACCATCAGAGTTCTCCTTTACAGCAGATGTCCCAGTCAGAGTCCCCCTTCATATCAAATGTCACCATCAGAGTCCCTCTTTACAGCAGATGTCCCCATAAAAGTCCCCCTTCACAGCAGATGTCACCATCAGAGTCCTCCATTACAGCAGATGTCCCCATCAGAGTCCCCCTTCACATCAGATGTCCCCATCAGAGTCCCCCTTCACCTCACATGTCCATATCAGAGTCCCCCTTCACATCAGATGTCCCCATCAGAGTCCCCCTTTGCATCATATGTCCCCCCTCTCCCCTCTCATACTCATAACTCTCACAGCAAACCCCTGTTATCCACCTTTGGACCGGCTGCGATGAGTCAAAGAAACTGGAAGTGAAGGCATACGACTCGGCAATCACACACCACAGCAGGGAACATAGCTATAGTGGGAGTGTTCTGGGCGCTCCAAGGACTTTCTAAAGGAAGCCAATAGAGCTTCTTGTTTGCAATCACATGATTGCAAACACATCATGCTTCCCTTAGCAGATGTGTGTCCGGCGCCCTGCACACACTTAAAGGGCCATTATTTTTATCCTGACCTCTTTGCATTGCTTCCTTTGTGTGAAATCCTTGGTGCTCTTGCCAGTTCCTTCAGCTTTCCAATTAAAAACTGACCGTGCTAGGCATAAGCGCACAGTATGGTAATTTCTTAGCTATGCTTCAGTGATCAGACTAGTGTACGCCCGCCTGTTGTGACACTTTCATGCTCCCAGTGCTCTCACCTTAGTGAATAATCAAAATGCTTTTGAAATAGTCCTCCATCGATGTCTATCTTGTCCTGGTCCTGTTCAGTTAATTTCATAAATCCGGAGTGATGGTTTCTCATGAAAAGAACTGAAACCTTCCACAAGTACAAAAATATCCCCTACAGCCTGAAAAAATATATTACCATTGGAAGATAGTAACCAACATCAGGTCTCACCGTTCGGTTCAGTGACACCTGATATTGGTTATTATCTTCCGATGTAATCAAAAGTGCATTTGATTACTCAATAAGGTGAGAGAACTGGGAGTAATCAGGTGTCACAATGGGTGGAAGTACACCATTTGTTATATATGTTAACACAAAGTCATCATGGTAAGAATTGAACTGTGCATGCTATAACGTATTTTGAATATGAACTATTATGCACTTTTTTAACACATGTGCACTTCAATATGGACAGTACTAATGATATATCATTTTTGTGATATCAATTTATTTTTCAAAATTAGGCATTTTGATGCTATGTGTGTATTGCTATATCACTCTGTCTGCACAACACCAATTTTATTAACACATTATATATATATATATATATATATATATATATATATATATATATATATATATATATATATATATATATCCACAATGAAAATGTGCATATAACAGTGCAAAACCAACAGATTCAAAAATAATATACTTTTTTTTTTTAATTAAAAAATACATGTGATGACAACTGTGAATAAATGAATTGAACCTAGTAAGACATATATAAAAACATTATAAAAAGTACAAATAAATCAATATACAATGTTTTATAACGTGCCCTGCCATATACACCAAGCATTAGTGTCCATCATATAACATGTCTTTTCAAAAAAATTCCATATGAAATACAAAGTGCTTATGTAAAATTCCACTCCAAAATGCTCCAGTGCTCAAAGTGCTCCATATATTAAAAGAGTGGCCTCTTACCGGATAAAATGGATATTGAATAACAGAGATCAAATAATCACAAACTCCATCTCCACAGTGGGCTATTTCAATGGCAAGGCACTTCTGATATGGCACTATCATCGGTGGATTGGAAAAAAAAAAAACCTGGATTCAAAGAGCGGCTCTCCACACAGGCATATGTAGGGCATTAATAGTAGCGAGAAGCCTCACATCCTGATTCAGTTTTAATAAGTTTTATTAGAAAAGTAGAATTGCACTTACATTGAGGCAAGGCATTACAGGCAGTATGTAAAAGAAGCAAGCCAGCTGCAGTGTCATCCGACTCACCATCACGTGATGATGTCACACACAAACTCCATCCGATGCGTTTCCACAAAAAATGGCGCCCTCTGGGATTGGAGATTCAATAGCCCAGTGGATCTGAGTTTCTGCATGGGGGTGATGGTGGCAGTGGGGGGAGGGGTTATCAGAATCCAGGCATCACCTTTAAAATATGAGGCTCCCAGATATATATCCCCCCCCCCCAGTGAATGGATACATGTACCCTGGTTGCTCAGTCACCAAGGAATTATACAAAGTAAATAAACACACACACCTTGATGTTTTTTGATTAAAAAAAAACAAAAAAACAAAACAATGTGTCTCATGGTATATGGGCATCAATCACACCAACCAGCAATGTAGCTCCATCATCAATCATAAAGAACAATACTGGATAACCAACCAAAACAAATCATGATAAGAGCCGGTTCACACAGGGGCAACACGACTTCCAGTGAGACTTTGGGAGGCAACTTGGACACGACTTGAGTATGAATCACAGCGCGACTTGAGGCAACTTGAAGTTGCCTCCAGGACAGGGGACTTTGCCAGTGGCCAATCACCTAATAATCAGCTCTGTGGGAGGGAGGGGTTTGCCTAGAAAACTATTTTTACTTCCTGGAAAGTTGCTTCAGTTAATACAAGGGATCTGACTTGGAGGCGACTTCCATTGAAATCAATGGGTACAAGTTGCCTAGAAGTCGGATTGAAGTAGTACAGGAACCTTTTCTGAAGTCGGAGCGATTTCAGTAGTGTACATTAAGACGGCTCCATTCACTGCCATTGATTTTCTCAACCGTGCGACTTGGGGCGACTTGAAGTTGGATCCCAGGTCGCCCCTGTGTGAACCGGCTCTAACCATCAAGATGATCTGCTCCCAACAGTCTTGGTTGGCAGCTTTATGTAAAAAGGAGGCCCGGGATGCTGACCAAATATGGCCATTTCTACATATGCACTTTTTAAGTTAGAGGTGTGGGGACACTGCAACATAAAATTATTTATTTTGTCTCACATTATGGGGTGTAGTTACCTAAAATTACAGAAATGCTTTATTTTGAAGACTAGAACTAGAAGTGAGTACAATACCCATAGCAGAAAGTAGAATCCTTCTTGTACTAGTCTGGTTTGAGGTGTATGTAAAGGCAGTGTATGTAAATGCTTAGGATAAAGAAGTGTTGGAACCTTTTTAATGCTTTTATTACTGTCATTGTCTTCACTGGGAAGATTTACACTTCTATTTATCCCGGTGATGGGAAATGAGGAGAAATACAAAAGTTTGGAGTTGTCATTATAGCAAAAGGTGATGGGAAATGAGGAGAAATACAAAAGTTTGGAGTTGTCATTATAGCAAAAGGTGAGGGAAAATCATCCTGTTTCTTTGACAACTCTCTAAGGTGGGAACTTTGGTAAGATGGAAATATCTCACCTAATATCCTGCTATGTCTCCAGGAAGGGAAGGAAAATATCCTCAGTTGACTACAGAAAGAAAAAAGAAGACCTGATAGGGATCCTAGTTTATTTTTCATAAAAAATTAAAAAATGGCTTGCCATATATTTTTAGTAAAGTGAGTTCCGATTAGGTTTGAATTGGTTACTCTGTTAGAACATTACTATTTATAAAACCTGAAACTAGCTGCTTCCTAAGAGTCAATTCACACAGGGGCAACTTTGGATCCAGCTTGAAGTTGCCCCAAGTCGCCCCTAGTCACCTCAAGTCGACATGATAAAATCAATGTAAGCAAATGAGAGCCGTCTTAATGCAAAGAGTCCATTCACACAGGGGCAACTTTGGATCCAGCTTGAAGTTGCCCCACGTTGCCCCTAGTCACCTCAAGTCGTCATGATAAAATCAATGTAAGCAAATGAGAGCCGTCTTAATGCACACTACTGAAGTCTCTCCGACTTCAGAAAAGGTTCCTGTACTACTTCAATCCGACTTCTAGGCAACTTGTACCCATTGATTTCAATGGAAGTCACCTCCAAGTCAGATCCCCTGTATTAAAGTGAAAAATCAACCAGCGCTAAAAAACACAACAAATACAGTGAAAAGAAATATAAAAGTGCAGCTAGAATACTGTAGGTCAAATTACCAAATCCCACATTTCAAAATTCAAAAAATATATCAGTACAGCGCAAATACAAAGTAATACAAAAAATATCATAAAATGAAAAAAATATAAATAAGAAGTCCATATAGTGAAAGAAATATTCAGAAAGAGTCCACTTGTGTAATAAATCTTCAATCAATAAATCAAGTGACGAAGTGATCCCTTCACCATTGAGCAAGTTGAACTCTCACCTCAACAAGTGGACCTCTGATAAATCAGATAGGTCAAAAACGCATGTTCCCATCAAGGGTAGATCATAAGATTACAGCAGACCAAGCGGAAGCATTTCCAGGTAAGGTTCTCCTCCATATCATCAGATCAATGTGATATCATATAAAAAAGAACAGGCAAATCTAGTGCTCTCCGTTGATGTAAATTTATTAAACAAATAAATAAAAACAAATACCACTCACATTTAGAAGCACTGATCTCCAGTGCTGAGTGCTCAGATAAAAAGTACCATGCATGGATCAGTGTGTCAGCTGGCGGATGACATCACGACGCAGGTCACGTGGTCCGTACGCGTTGCGTCCCAGAGAGTAGGCGGGACTTCATCAGCGGTGACGGAATGACGTCGGACGGCCGCTTTTATACCAACACACCGTTAGAAAACCAATAGTAAGCGGAGTTGTGCGCGAGACAGATACCATAGGCAGCACATATCAAATGTGACACCGGAACAGACATCTGCGTTCACTCCAAACACAGGAAGGAGAGAGAGAGTATCAAAAAATAAATAAATATACTATGGAGACATGAAAACCAGAGGAAAACAAAATAATAGTCTGCTAATTGGCAACAGGATATCATCCTTTAAATATTCTCACATCAACTATGTGAGGACCAGAAAAAAAAAAGGGATATTGCCTAAAGAAACAGTACAATATAATCCCCTGGTAAGTCAAAACTAGAGATCTAGTGAATAAGCCCGCAATGTCGTTGACGTCATCAGAAAGCTACACTGATCCACACATGGGTTGATAACAATAAGTACCAAAAAATAACTCAAAGCTAAAAATTAGAACAAATAAAATAAATAATAAATATAAAAATATAATTAAATGAGAATAAAATGAAAATAAAATACAAATACAATTATAAAAGGAAAAAGTTCTAATGCAATGAAAACAATTCAATTATCTGTCCGAAATGAAACAATTTAAATCAAAATCCACGTTTAGACCTCTAGGGGCAAGAACCCTTGTCTCATGGATCCAATAAGATTCACGTTTGCTTAGTTGGCGTATGAAGTTACCTCCACGCCAATGTTTGGTCACCTTCTCAATCCCCCAGAAACTCAAACCTCTGGGATTCTGAGAGTGCACCAATTTGAAATGGCGAGACACATTATGGGTTTTTAAACCCTTTTTAATATTATTTACGTGTTCACCCAACCTCACATGTAGGGGTCTAGAGGTTCTGCCAATATATTGGAGACCACACTCACATTGTAACATATATACCACCCCTATAGTGGAGCAGGTAATAAGTTTATCGATCTTATATTCCTTATTGTTACTTGTAGCTATAAAAGATTTTCTCCTTTTTACATTGCATCTAGAGTGTCTGCATGCCGTACATCTACCGCACGCATAGAAGCCGGACAAGAAGGAGAAAAGTCTGCTTTCAGTTTGTACAGGGGGATCGATAACACTTGGTGCTATTTGGTCACGTATTGATGGCGCCTTCTTATATATGAAAGAGGGCCGTGCAGGCAACAAAGGGCCCAACACTCGATCCTGTTTCAATATAAACCAATTTTTGGCAACAACCTTTTCAAATTTCTTATACTGTACGTTATAGTCAAGAACCATTCTAAAGTTAACCCCTTCCACTCCTGATTCTTTTATCTTATCTCTAACCAAAAGGGACCTATCCATCTGTTGGACCAAAGAAATTTCATGTTCAAGAACAGAACGATCATATCCCTTTTCTTGGAATTTAGAGGATAGGGTATGAGATTGATGTACAAAATCATCCATGCTGGAGCAGTTCCGCCTTAATCTTACATACTGTCCCCTGGGGATATTGCATAACCAAGACTTATGGTGGCAGCTCCCCAGGGGAATGTATGAATTCCGATCGGTTGGCTTAAAATGATTTTTTAGTACTAGCCCATCATTCGCTTTAGAGATCTCGAGATCAAGAAACACCATCCGTTCTTGGCTGATGTTCCATGATAACTTGATGTTTTTTTCATTGCCATTCATGGTGCCGATAAACTCATCCAGACCAAGCCGGTCACCATCCCATATAAGGATAAGATCATCTATAAATCTATTGTAGCAAATTAACTCCTTGGGGCGGTTCCGAAACACAACGTCCTCCTCCCAGTGGGCCATGAAAAGATTGGCCACACTGGGAGCAAACTTAGCCCCCATGGCAACCCCCCTTACTTGTAAAAAGAACTGATGGTTAAACCAAAAATAGTTCCTCGATAAACAAAAATCTAAACATTTGAGAATATATTTTCTGTGGCACTCGGATAAATTAGAATAAGTGGACATAGCCCACTGGACTGAAGCTCGTGCATCGTTGTGTCCTATAATAGTGTACAATGAACCAACGTCGGCAGTCACAAAGAAACAAGAGGCTGTGATCTCTAATGATTCAAGAATTTGTATGATGTGTTTAGTATCTTTGAGGAATGCTCTGGTTTTAAACACAAGGGGTTGTAAAAAGGTGTCAATGTATTGACCCACTCTAGAAGAGATAGAGTCAATACCATTGACAATAGGTCTGCCAGGCGGGTTGACACAATCCTTGTGGATTTTTGGTAGGCTATATATAATCGGGGTTCTGCAAAATAATGGATCAAGATAAGATCCCTCCTTTTTATTAAGAATATTTTTATTTTTTCCTTCTTCTATTAACCAATGTAATTCATCCTTATACTGTAACATAGGGTCTTTATTCAGAATATGGTATGTGTCAGTATCACCGACTAGTTTATTCATTTCGGACATATAATTGATCCTATTTAAAATAACCAATCCTCCCCCTTTATCTGCGGGGCGTATGATGATATCATCCCTGCTCCTAAGGGATTCCATTCCCAATTTGATATACTGGGGGTCCTTTACTTTGCGTACTCTGAGATTGTCTAAATCATTTATGACAACATTCTTAAACACCTCCAGAAACTTATTATCAGCATTTAAAGGGTTAAACGTGGATTTGTTACGGAGATTAGAGTGTTGACTTTCAAATGCTTTCACTTGTCTGACCGGATTAGATAAGAAATATTTTTTCATGTTTAAATTCCTGACGAACTTCTGAATGTTAACATAAGTGTGGAATTTATTCAAATTCCTAACCGGGGCAAATTTTAAACCCCTATCCAAAACTTTTAACTCGTTATCACTTAATGGACATCCACTTAAGTTATATATACCTGCTCCTATTGGGGTTTTTGCTTTTTGAATTCTCCTACCCCCTCTCCTTCCTCTCTCTCTTTTCTTTTTCGAACCTGATTGCCCGACCGGGGGGTTCCATACGGTTGCTGTCTCCACCACTCCTGATGGATAGGTGGAGGTGCAAATGGTGGATTGGTGGGTTGGTGGACAGGGGGTTGCACGTAAGGACCCCTTCCGGGTCCGCTCTGTGCACCCGAAAAATCCCCTCCCTCTCCAGCTCCTCCATACTGTAATGGTGTATACCTATTGGACACAGGCAAGGAATATCTCGGTTGGCCACCATAGAAAGCCCTTTGGTGGTAACCATAATCAGACTGGTACCCACCCTGTCTGTTAGGGGAATGATAATCATAATAGTACTGAGATTCATTAACAGGGACTTCCCTGGAATCAAAATTCCTGTCATGGTTACCATTACCCCTACCTCTTTTTCTTCCGTTATTGTTACGGGGTCCCTTATTAAATGTACCACCCCTGGGAGCACCACTCCTAGTGTTGCTGGACTCAGATACCAGATGTTCCAAAACAGGGGTGCCTAATGAGCCAGGTGGGGGTACAGGGGCCATGACATCAACCTCAATGGGAGTATTGTGATGAATATCTCCCTCAGTTTGATTCATTTTTTGCCATTTAAAGATATTTCCCCCATTGAAATCATCAGAATCTCTTATGAACTTTTTCTTTTTCTTATTTTGGATCTCAAAGTCCCACTTTGCCATCTTATCCTTTAATTCAACAGAGAGTCTGATGAAGTCAGGGGTATCCTTAAATGATTCAATGGAGTTTTTTATCTCATTAATCTGACTTTCTAAAATGGTCATTTTTCTTTGTTTACGTTTCAACAGAAATTCCATTAATTCTAAACCTTTATTGAGAAAAAAACTTTCCCATTCCAACATGGAATCTCTATCAAGGAGTCCATCGTTAGGGGGAACATCCCATCTTAAACGACGTGGTATTAATCTAGCTGAAATATATTGCTGAAAGGAAACAATATCCCACCAAGCTTTAACCTTTTTCTCGAAAACATGACCAAGCTTTCTAAAAGCCAAAACTACATCTGGGGTTTGTTCAGAAATCGGGGTACGTGAGAAAATATCACTTAATTTAACCTCTCGCCATTTCAAATTGGTGCACTCTCAGAATCCCAGAGGTTTGAGTTTCTGGGGGATTGAGAAGGTGACCAAACATTGGCGTGGAGGTAACTTCATACGCCAACTAAGCAAACGTGAATCTTATTGGATCCATGAGACAAGGGTTCTTGCCCCTAGAGGTCTAAACGTGGATTTTGATTTAAATTGTTTCATTTCGGACAGATAATTGAATTGTTTTCATTGCATTAGAACTTTTTCCTTTTATAATTGTATTTGTATTTTATTTTCATTTTATTCTCATTTAATTATATTTTTATATTTATTATTTATTTTATTTGTTCTCATTTTTAGCTTTGAGTTATTTTTTGGTACTTATTGTTATCAACCCATGTGTGGATCAGTGTAGCTTTCTGATGACGTCAACGACATTGCGGGCTTATTCACTAGATCTCTAGTTTTGACTTACCAGGGGATTATATTGTACTGTTTCTTTAGGCAATATCCCTTTTTTTTTTTCTGGTCCTCACATAGTTGATGTGAGAATATTTAAAGGATGATATCCTGTTGCCAATTAGCAGACTATTATTTTGTTTTCCTCTGGTTTTCATGTCTCCATAGTATATTTATTTATTTTTTGATACTCTCTCTCTCCTTCCTGTGTTTGGAGTGAACGCAGATGTCTGTTCCGGTGTCACATTTGATATGTGCTGCCTATGGTATCTGTCTCGCGCACAACTCCGCTTACTATTGGTTTTCTAACGGTGTGTTGGTATAAAAGCGGCCGTCCGACGTCATTCCGTCACCGCTGATGAAGTCCCGCCTACTCTCTGGGACGCAACGCGTACGGACCACGTGACCTGCGTCGTGACGTCATCCGCCAGCTGACACACTGATCCATGCATGGTACTTTTTATCTGAGCACTCAGCACTGGAGATCAGTGCTTCTAAATGTGAGTGGTATTTGTTTTTATTTATTTGTTTAATAAATTTACATCAACGGAGAGCACTAGATTTACCTGTTCTTTTTTATATGATATCACATTGATCTGATGATACGGAGGAGAACCTTACCTGGAAATGCTTCCGCTTGGTCTGCTGTAATCTTATGATCTACCCTTGATGGGAACATGCGTTTTTGACCTATCTGATTTATCAGAGGTCCACTTGTTGAGGTGAGAGTTCAACTTGCTCAATGGTGAAGGGATCACTTCGTCACTTGATTTATTGATTGAAGATTTATTACACAAGTGGACTCTTTCTGAATATTTCTTTCACTATATAGATCCCTGTATTAACTGAAGCAACTTTCCAGGAAGTAAAAATAGTTTTCTAGGCAAACCCCTCCCTCCCACAGAGCTGATTATTATGTGATTGGCCACTGGTAAAGTCCCCTGTCCTGGAGGCAACCTCAAGTTGCATTGTAAGTTGCCCCAAGTCGCACTGTGATTCATACTCAAGTCGTGTCCAAGTTGCCTCTCAAAGTCGCACTGGAAGTCGTGTTGCCCCTGTGTGAATGGACTCTTAAAAGCAAACAGTAAATACTTACCTGTCCCGCTACCCACTCCATCTAAACTCCATACAATTAAATGTGCTGAAACATCTCCTACAGTCAACACATTTATGAACGCTGTCCCCACTGCTCTCTGTAGTTCCATGCACTGACTTCTACCCCAGAATTTTTTTTTAAGCTGGTTTTGGCTTTCAAAAATAGCAACTTTAAAGTGGTTATAAAGCCTCAAGGTTTTTCACCTTAATGCATTTTAACTTTTTGTACTGCAGCTCCCCAAAGACCCCCATTTTTCTTACCTGAGCTCGATTCGATTTAGCAATGTGCACGAGCACAGAGGCTCTAATAGCTGTCTCTCTCCCCACTGGACAGAATGATAGCAGCAGGGGCCATTGGCTCCTGCTGCTGTCAATCAAATTCTGTAACATGGGAGTGGGGACCAGGCCAAGTCCTGCTGTCTGTGTCAATGGACGCAGCAATGGGACTTGGAAGCGATCCAGAAGGTGGCTTTTTCTGGGGGCACCAGAGGATGCTGGGACTGTGACATCATAATAGGCGGGGACATCATCCATATAAGTTGCCTCGTGCTGCGTCCCTGCCATTGTGAGTGGAGGATGCGACGAGGCAACATCTGAAGAGAAGAAGAGAAGAACAGAAGACGGCAACAGCGGCGACAGAAGACCGCCTGTAAAGGAGCTAGAAGAAGGCGCGGTGGCCGGCAAGAAGAATCGAAGAGAGGGACAAGACCCCCGAAGAGGGGGACAAGACCCCCGAAGTTGGAAGAAGAGGGTGGCGGCGGCAAAGAAGAAAGCCGGGCAAAAGAGCTAGCAGAAGATAGCGGAGGAGTCCGGCGAGAAGACCCCCGAAGATGGACAGAAGACCCCCGGAGCTGTGCAATAAACTATTTTAACCCTTGTGTGTTGTGTTTTTTTTTTACTTTTTTTCACAGGTGAATGGGTAGGGGTACATTGTACCCCATACTCATTCACATAGGGTGGGGGGCCGGTATCTGGGGCCCCCTTATTAAAGGGGGCTCCCGGATTCCGATAAGCCCCCCGCCCGCAGACCCCGATAACCAACGGCCAGGGTTGTCGGGAAGAGGCCCTTGTCCTCATCAACATGGGGACAAGGTGCTTTGGGGTGGGAAGGTACCCCCCCATTTTGAGGGCACGCGGCCTGGTACGGCTCAGGAGGGGGGGCTCTCGCTCGTCCCCACCCCCTTTCCTGGCCGGCCGGGTAGCGTGCTCAGACAAGGGCCTGATGTGGACCTGGGGGGGACCCCCATGGCGTAGGGATTTCCTTTTAAGTCCATATCAGGTGATGGGGCCAGCGACGCCTCCTTCGCTGGCCCCGGCTACCTGGAGACGCACTCAAAATGAGCAGACTTTTCTCCGGGCGGGAAAAGTCCGTTCATTTCAAAAGTATGGCGGACTGGCACACACACGGCCAGATTGTCCACTGAAATGCGAGTCCGTGGGAAAGATTGGAGTGCAAAACTACTTTCTAAGTCCGCCGGACTTTTGGGTAAATAAAGTCCGCCGGAGCCTACACACGGGGGGATTGTCCGGCGGACTTGAGTCCACCAGACTTTTCCACCGGATTGTTTGATCGTGTGTACACGGCATTAGTGTCAAAGTCAAAATGTTGAAGAACTTGCTTACTTTGACTGCATCCAGAGAATAGCCATTCGCAACTGGATGATCACTCAGGTTGGACAGTCCCTCTCTCACAAGGCCTAGCAGCCAACAAGGTGCTTAACTCAGGAACAAGTCTCTGCCACAGACGTTGTTGTAGAACACGTAGGAAAACTAAGCTTGAAAACACTCGTAGGATACCTGGATCTTTCAGCGAGCTTGGCGATATCCACAAGACCAGATTCTCTTGGGTACTTCAGCCCTTCCAGGCTCTTACTAAGAAATCAACCCGTGCATGGTCTTCTTCTGAAGAGTCCTCCCATGGAATGCTTGAAGCTCATTGGGTCTCTCCCAAAATGGAGATGTCACCCAACCACCTCAGAATCCTTCTTTAGTTCCTTGCCTCGGGCTAGCCAGCCCAGAGACATCAGAATCGGGTGGATCCGCATCCAAGGCCATAGCCTTCCTGGGGGATGGTCAGGAGGACCAGGAACATGAAGTCAGCACATCATTCTGGACCGGAACCCCGAACCACGTGATGTCCGCATCTTAAATACCCTCTCCCAGAAAGCACAGTTAGAGTGCCACTCACACTGGGCGGGCTCAGAGAGAGAGTAACTTAAGCACCTAACCAGACCATAGTTCCATGCCTGCCAGAAGAGACAGTGCCCCTCTGTGGCCAGGCTGAACATCTCACAGTCGAGTCAGACTGATGCTGAAGTCTAATTTAGACAATTATACCCAAACCAAACTGCAGTTTAGGCATAACTTTAACTTTGAAAAACGCATAGCGTGTGCTCTTCAGGAGTCGTCGCTACAATATATTTTTTTTAAAACGAATAGGTAGCATGAGCGTGTTTACTGGAGTTTTCCTTTAAAAGACAGCTCTATCTGTCTGACCACGTTTTATGTTACACCTGTATTTAGGGTGTCCAATGAAACATGGTCAAGGTCCTCAGTCCCCCACCCCTCAACTGCCCCCTCCTGTCTGTGACACTGGCTCCTGTAATTTTTGGAATACAGTGTGGCTATGTGTTGTACCATTGGCAAAGTTATGTCATTCATTTACAGGATACCACTGCAGCAAGTGCTCATAATTCTCAATGGAGCACAAGTGCGGTGATGTGATTGGTGCTTCCTCCATCCCATGAATGAAGGCTGGAGGAATAGATTGAAGGAGCATGAGCATTGCACCTGCAGTCTACTGGTCATGGCTGCAGTGCTTTGCAGGCTTCAATAAAAATAAAAAAAAATACACTTTTTTATTAATCAACATGCATGCATTTATTTATTTATTTTGCAAACAATTGAATTTTGTCTTTGAGCTGAATCATACAGTGTAGCTAGTAAAAGGAATATCATTGTTTAAAAAGACAGCCAATGATGGGGGCGGAGCCGGAACGCAAGGAGTATGGACGCGTGAGTCCTGAGCTCCTTGCCACACGGGACATCCAGAGCTGGTCACAGTGACAAAAAGCATGGACAAGCGGCAGATCTTTGATCTGGAAGGTTTAGGGAAGTGCCCGGTTATGTCGAGGAGGAGAAGGGAGCGCCCGCAGCCTGGGAAAATGACAGACTTTTTCGGCAGGTCAGGCCGCACAAGCGGGCAAGATGGCGCATCCGGTGCACGAGGCTCACAGGCCGCAGAGAACGCCTGCATGGAGGACGCAGCGGACGGATGGGAAACTGTGATTAGACATAAGCACAAACATAAAGCACCACAGGTTATGTCCCAATCCTCCTCCAGCGCGAACAGCCCTGCCAAATCTAAGCCTAAGCTGACACAGGAGCTGGCAGACAGAGGGGACAGAAACATGGCTGCTGCTATTGATGACACATTGGAGTTTCGGGATGCAATTTCAGCATTCCCCACAAACAACCAGCCAGTTATGGACTCCACTCTAAAAGAAATGTTGGTCACACTGAGAGGGGCGATTCACACAGACATGCTGCAGTTAGTGACACAATGCAAGACTGAAGTGAGTGTGGTCAGTGACAGAGTCTCCCATATAGAGCATAAGATGGGGGAGTTCACAGACACATTTAACAATATGGTGGACGCTCACAATGAACATGATGAGGACATTTCTTGGCTTAAAGCGAAAGTAGTGGACCTGGAAGATCGTTCCAGGAGGAATAATGTGAAAATTAGAGGCATACCTGAGACAGTCGAGCCCCAAGGTTTGATGGCATACCTCACTACCATTATGCGCAAACTTCTACCGGATGTCTCGCTAGAGGAACTGGCCATTGACCTTATACATAGGCTACCTAAGCCGCAACACATACAGGCGAAACTTCCCAGAGACACCATAGCCAGGATACACTACTACAGAGTGAAGGAAAGTTGATGTTTGCTATAAGGCAAGCAGTCCATCCCCCGGACTGCATCCAGGGGCTCACCTTCTTCGCAGACCTGTCAGCCCACACTATGCAGCGGAGGCGAAATCTCCTGACTATTACCAAACCACTCAGAAACCACAAAATTCCATACAAGTGGAACCACCCAGCCACCTTAGTCATCTCCAAAGGGGATCGGGACTATCGCATCAGCACATTGGAAGATGGCCTGCGTCTACTGGAAAAATGAGAAATCATCACCCCGGAGCTGTCGGCCCCTAAGGCTCACCAAGCAACAAAGGATGTTCCTGACGGTTGAGGCGGTCTCATCTACTTACCGTGCTTTGTCTACATCCAACTACACCTAATTCTGGATGACCCCATCGGCATCGAGACTTGTGTTTCCCCCCGTTATCAACAGCCACTGTTGGCTCAGATTCCTAGGAATCAGTTCCTATATTTTTTATTATTTTATACTTCTCATTTTTTATTCAACGTTTCTCATATTCCTGTATTTTTCTCTTTTGTTTTTCCTTTTTCCTTTTCTTTTTTGGAAACAAGACTTTCTATACACAGTCATTATAGTGTTCATCTATCCATCTGGTTGGTGTTTGTGCATAGAGAGGATAGAAATTTCGTTCTGTGTTTAGAGTATTTATTTTCAGCTACTGAATAAGTCACAAGTTCACTAGTCATGGTATTCAAAATATCGTCTTTAAACGTTAATGGTTTGAATAGCCCGCAAAAGCAGCACATGTTATGGAGGGAGACCCAGCTACTACGCAGTGATGTTCTCTGCCTGCAGGAGACCCACTTTAAAGAAAGCAATCACCCTAAATTGTCTAACAAACACTTCCCCACGGTATATCTGTCTAATGCCCCAACAAAAAAAGAGTCGCAATCCTCATCAAAGAATCAGTTGCATATAAGTATATATCCCATCAACAAGACAAAGAAGGGAGGTATTTAATTCTTAACTGCGAAATCAACAATATGGCCTACACCATAGTCAACGCATATGCCCCCAATGCTCGACAGGTGCATTTTCTTAACAAGCTCTGGGGGAAAATACAAAAAACAGCTAAGGGACATGTCATTTTATGTGGTGATCTAAACGCAGTCCCAGATAAATCATTAGATGTGTCCAGCCCCTCCCAGAGGCTATCCTGCAGGCCTGAGATCGCAAAATTCATGAGCGCAGCTGGCCAATATGATGTGTGGAGGTGCCAGCACTCCACTGAACGTGAATTTTCTTTTTTCTCACAGGTACACATGTCCTATTCCAGGATTGACATGTTTCTAGTTGATACGTTTTTATTACAGCGTATTTCTAGGTCAGAGATCGGTACCATTTCATGGACTGATCATGCACCGGTGTCGGTCACGGTTGGGAATGGCACCTTCTCTACCGGGGCGAACCGGTGGAGGTGTGATCCCCAGTTGTTTAAAAAGCTGGAGGTTATATATGAGGTTACAGCCGCATTGCAAGAATTTTTTACAATTAATGATGTTGGGGAAGTGGACCCGTTCATTTTATGGAATGCACACAAAGCATTTACTAGAGGTCTTCTGATTAAGATTAGTGCGGGGGTGAACAGGAGGAGGAGGCAGCGCCTGGATAACCTTTTGAAGGAGATAAATGATTTAGAAATCGTGAATAAAGCGACACCCTCTTTCTCAGTTAGTAATAGTCTAGCAAAAGCTCGCAATGACCTACGTACCCTACTAGTGGCCCAACATGCAAGGAACATTTACAAACTCAAGGCTAACCATTACACACATGGCAATAAAGCAGGGAAACTTTTAGCCATGCAGCTTAAGGATAGAGTGCTCAGGCAAAGAATACCCCACATAATCCATCCACAAAACGGCTCCAGACTCACTAACCCTAAAGAAATAGCAGACGCATTCGGGTGGTATTACAGCAACCTATATGACTTGAAGGAAGATACTTATTCTGTACAGCCCACACCTGATGCCATAGAGCATTTTCTCCAGGAACTTAACCTCCCGAAGTTGCAACCACTGCACTTAGAGGAGTTGAATGCCCCATTTTCGTTAGCTGAAATACAAAAGACCATAGAGGCCCTCCCTAAAAATAAATCACCCGGTCCAGACGGATACTCCTCGGAGTACTATCGGAAATTTTCCAGTATTCTGACCACCTATATGCAGAGGGTGTTCCATGCAGCTGCCTCCTCAGCCTCCTTCCCGCCCGAGATGTTATCGGCCACTATAGTAACACTGCCTAAACCGGGGAAGGACCCAGACAGAGTGCAGAACTTCAGGCCCATATCTTTGTTAAATGTGGACCTGAAGATATATGCCAAGATTTTGGCCAATAGGTTAACTAAGGTTTTACCTCAACTGGTACAGCCCGATCAGATGGGGTTCATTGCGGGGAGACAGGCCCCGGATGCCACTGGGAGGGTGCTGAACTTGATTCACTCGGCATCCGGTGGGGGGGGGCAGCGGTCCTCCTGTCACTGGACGCCGAGAAAGCCTTCGACAGGGTTCATTGGGGGTACCTCTCGGCGGTTCTGTCGAGGTTTGGCTTCTCGGGCCCGGTCCTCTCCGTCATCTCTGCTCTGTATTCCAAACCATCAGCCCGTGTTTTTATGGAGGGCCTTTTCTCTGAACAGTTTTATATTACCAATGGAACAAGACAGGGGTGTCCCTTGTCACCCCTGATCTTTGCCCTTTTAATGGAGCCGTTGGCGGAGAGGATAAGGACTCACCCGAATATTAGGGGTATTAGCTCTGGATCCACTAAGCACTCTATCACTCTATATGCAGATGATGTGATTTTGTCTCTTGTGGATCCGGAGGGATCCCTGAAAACGGTGTACGAGGTGTTGGAAAATTTCAATGAAATTTCTTATTACAAAATTAATGCAACTAAGTCCAGCATACTGGGTATAAATGTTCCATCGGATATGCGGAACCGAATACAAAATTCTCTACCATACGCCTGGGCATCTGAATCCATTCAATACTTGGGCATAAGGTTGACCAGCTCCTTATCTCAACTTTACAAATACAACTTTGAATCTGTCCCATTGAGCTTTGAGGGTGAGCTGTCCAGATTTAAAAAGTTTTTTCTTTCCTGGTCTGGCAGGTTGGCCGCGTATAAAATGTTTCTACTACCAAAGCTCTTATATCTCTTCAGGGCACTTCCTGTCGCACTGCCAGCTTCTTTTTATAGAACATTACAACGCCAACTGGGCAGATACTTATGGGAAGGGAAGCCAGCCAGATGCAGCTTTAGAGTTCTAATCAAACATAGACAGGTAGGAGGGATGGGGATTCCAGAGCTGAAAGAATATCATATGGCAGCCATAATAGATCAACTTAGAGTTTGGTTGTATACACCTGAACAGAAACGGTGGCACATATGTGAATTAGAACAGACACAACAGAGGGATCTCTCGAGGCTACTATACGCCACGGAGATCGGAGACCCCAGACGATATAAACACCACCCTACTATAAATGCGACACTGCAGGCTTGGGCTTATCTATGCAAACACCAGCACGACAACACCAACCTTAAGCATCTCCCTATCCCCCTCTCGGCCCTGTCCTTCCTTACTCCTGACTTACAAGTGACACACTGGGCAGACTATGGACTCTGTTTTCTACACCAACTACTAACGCAGGGTGACATACGGTCGTTTGAAAACTTGAGGGCCACTCAAGGCATCCCTAAGACAGAATTTCTGACGTATGCCAGATTGAAGAGCATGATCCCTAACGATCGTACACAGTATTTCAGCCTCCCGGAATGTGTTTGGGAGCTATGGCAGCCAGCCTCAGCACAAAAGAAAGGTATTACGGCCATATATAATCTCCTTCACGGTAAATTGCATTTTGAGATGTACAAACAGCTGACTAAGTGGGAAGAGGATTTAAATATCACTATATCCCCAGACCAATGGGTCAGAGCAATTAAGAGCAGTTACAATTCCACTCGTTGTTCAAACTTTAGAGAAGGCGCACATAAGTTACGATTTAGATGGTACAGGACGCCTTACATAATAGCAAAATATGCAGGAGAGGAGATGAACGTATGCTGGAGAGGATGTGGCCATGTGGGAAACCTGGCACACATGTTTTGGTTTTGTATATCTTTACGAAGTTTCTGGGGGGAAATAGGTAAGGTAATAGCTAAGATCACAGGAATCTTAAACCCCCTCAGAGTGGAACAAGCTCTTCTAGGTGTGGAGTTGGATATATATCCCCCCACAGAGCGCACGTTAGTGACACATATTTTATTCGCGGCTCGGCTGAGTTTCACACGAAAATGGAAATCTACTGCTTCCCTTTTATTGTCAGAAGTAATGGCTTTAGTTGACCACTCGTTTGAATATGAAAGAACTATAGCATATCAGGAAAATAGAATACAATCCTTTCTTCGGAAATGGGCCTTATGGGAGAAATATAGAAGACGTCCTTAAATATACTTGCCAGAACAGTTATGACTTGTTTGAATTGCTGCAAATCTCTCATTCCAACGTCGATGATGTCTAGACAATTATTAAAATACTCGATCATTATTGTATAACATATGTATAGGAAAGGGAATTACATGTACTTTCCGTTACTTTACTTTCATGATACTGCATAGGATATGTACTCTTCTGTTGTTTAACTGACCTTGCACCTGTATCTTTTGATTGTTATTCTGTGAAACTTTCAATAAAAAGATTGATAAAAAAAAAAGACAGTCAATGATAAGTCTCAAAAGATCCCTTAACTACTGTGGGTATTTATTAATGAAATACAGTTTTTAGAGGTCTGTGAGATTTTCTAACAGCAGTTTAAATATTTGCTCTGTTTGACTGCCATGTGCATGGGAACAACAAAGTCATTAGCCACTTCCTCATCATTATCACTCAATGCTTGTTTAGTTATATTATGTTCATGTATTTTACTTCCTGTTTTACAAGATATGATTTTCCATTCTAAATGTATTACATTTCAATTAAGATCTGTTAAAGTTGTGTCTTTGCTGTATGATTTCCTCTGGGTTACTTTTGTCATTCTGACCTATAATGAGAGTATTACTTAGCATTGTGGAAACTGATGTAGTACATCTGAGGCTATTGCTGTCACATTGTAATAATTGGAATTGACCTGTTTAAGACCCCTTTCACACTATACACACACACACACACACACACACACACACACACACACACACACACACACACACACACTGGGATTCCAGTCTTAGTCCGTAGGGTTCAATATTAAGTTGGCCCACCCATTGCAGCTATAACAGCTTCAACTCTTCTAGGAAGGCTGTCAACAAGGTTTAGGAGTATGTCTGTGGGAATGTTTGACCATTCTTTCAGAAGTGCATTTGTGAGGTTGATGTTGTGATGTTGGACGGGAAGGCCTGGCTCACAATCTCCACTCTATTTCATCCCAAAGGCATTCTATTGAGTTGAGGTCAGGACTCTGTGCAAGCCAGTCAAGTTCCATTCCAAACTCGCTCGTCCATGTCTTTATGGACCTTGCTTTGTGCACTGGTGCACAGTCATGGTAGAACAGGAATGGGCTATGCCCAAACTGTTCCCACAAAGTTGGGATCATGAAATGTCTTGGTATGCTGATACCTTAAGAGAGTTTCCTTCACTGGAACTAAGGGGCAAGCCCAACTCCTGAAAAACTACCCCACATCATAATCCCCCCTCCACCAAATTATTTGGACCAATGCACAAAGCAAAGTTCATAAAGACAAGGATGAGCGAATTTGAGGTGGGGGAACTTGACTGGCCTGCACAGAGTCCTGACCTCAACCCAAAGAACCATTTTTGGGATGAATTATAGCGGAGACTGTGAGCTAGGCCTTCTCATCTAACATCAGTGCATGACCTCACAAATGCGATTCTGGAAGAATGGTCAAACACTCCCATAGACACACTCCTAAACCTTGTGGACAGCCTTCCCAGAATAGTTGAAAGCTGTTATAGCTGCAAAGGGTGGGCCAACTCAATATTGAAGACTGGGATGCCATCAAAGTTCATGTGCGTGTAAAAGTGCCCCAATACTTTTGACAATATATTGTGTATATATATATATATATATATATATATATATATATATATACAGTGGTGTGAAAAAGTGTTTGCCCCCTTCCTCATTTCCTGTTCCTTTGCATGTTTGTCACACTTAAGTGTTTCGGAACATCAAACCAATTTAAACAATAGTCAAGGACAACACAAGTAAACACAAAATGCAATTTGTAAATGAAGGTGTTTATTATTAAAGGTGAAAAAAATCCAAACCATCATGGCCCTGTGTGAAAAAGTGATTGCCCCCCTTGTTAAAACATACTATAACTGTGGTTGTCCACACCTGAGTTCAATTTCTCTAGCCACACCCAGGCCTGATTATTGCCACACCTGTTCACAATCAAGGCATCACTTAAATAGGAGCTGCTTGACACAGTAAGGTCCACCAGAAGATCCTTAAAAGCTACACATCATGCCGAGACCCAAAGAAATTCAGGAACAATTGAGAAAGAAAGTAATTGAGATCTATCAGTCTGGAAAGGGTTATAAAGCCATTTCCAAAGCTTTGGGAATACAGCGAACCACAGTGAGAGCCATTATCCACAAATGGCGAAGACATGGAACAGTGGTGAACCTTCCCAGGAGTGGCCGACCGCCCAAAATTACCCCAAGAGCGCAGCGACGACTCATCCAAGGGGTCACAAAAGACCTCACAACAACGTCCAAGGAACTGCAGGCCTCACTTGCCTCAGTTAAGGTCAGCGTTCATGCCTCCACCATCAGGAAAAGACTGGGCAAAAATGGCCTGCATGGCAGAGTTCCAAGGAGAAAACCACTGCTGAGCAAAAAGAACATCAAAGCTCGTCTCAATTTCTCCACAACACATCTTGATGATCCCCAAGACTTTTGGGACAACATTCTGTGGACCGATGAGACAAAAGTGGAACTCTTTGGAAGGTGTGTGTCCAAGTATATCTGGCGTAGAAGGAACACTGCATTTCATAAAAAGAACATTATACCAACAGTAAAATATGGTGGTGGTAGTGTGATGGTCTGGGGCTGTTTTGCTGCTTCAGGACCTGGAAGACTTGCCGTGATAAAAGGAACTATGAATTCTGCTGTCTACCAAGAGATCCTGAAGGAGAATGTCCGACCATCTGTTCGTGTACTCAAGCTGAAACCAACTTGGGTTCTGCAGCAGGACAATGATCCTAAACACACCAGCAAGTCCACCACCGAATGGCTGAAGAAAAACAAAATGAAGACTTTGGAGTGGCCTAGCCAAAGTCCTGACCTGAATCCTATTGAGATGTTGTGGTATGACCTTAAAAAGGCCGTTCATGCTCGAAAACCCTCTAATGTAACTGAATTTGGACAATTCTGCAAAGATGAGTGGGCCAAAATTCCTCCAGGACGCTGTAAAAGCCTCATTGCACGTTATCGCAAATGCTTGGTTGCAGTTGTTGCTGCTAAGGGTGGCCCAACCAGTTATTAGGTTTAGGGGGCAATCACTTTTTCACACAGGGCCATGATGGTTTGGATTTTTTTTCACCTTTAATAATAAACACCTTAATTTACAAATTGCATTTTGTGTTTACTTGTGTTGTCCTTGACTATTGTTTAAATTGGTTTGATGTTCCGAAACACTTAAGTGTGACAAACATGCAAAGGAACAGGAAATGAGGAAGGGGGCAAACACTTTTTCACACCACTGTATATATATATATATATATATATATATATATATATATATATATATATATATATATATATATATATATATTTAAATATAACTGTTCAGTGTATATGTAGCATTTCTTGCTTCTCCAGCCAGCTAATGGGGGGACCCAAACTGTAAATTGGTGCACTTATTATGTCTCTTTAAGACTGCCTGTAGTGAATTACTTTTGGGCAAAAAAGCCTTGGATCACTAAAAGTGGGGTCACATGCACAGCTGAATCTGCTCACCAGTCCTGATACACTGTGAACCTTCTCCTGGTCTGCAGCCACCAGGGTTCTGATCCTTAGTGGCTTGTCCCCAGAACACAGGTTAAAGTAACTGGCCTTTACTTCACAATCTGCAGCAGCAAGAGGCTCTCAGTGACTCAGTCCTCAACCTCTTTAACATGTAACATCTTTTTTAGATATACTTACCAGTATACCAGTTTAATTACGCACAGCTATTTCCATTTTAAAGTCTCTATAACACAGCACCCAGATTCGTTCTCTGCTCACCAGCCCTCTGTGGCTTTCTCCGTTGGAAACCCTGGCACCCAGGTAACAGGCCTGCACTGCACCCAGGTAACAGGCCCCCACAGAAGACCCAACTTCCTCTCCCAAAGCCCAGGAAAACTCCATCCTCTTCTCCCTTGACCTCTGGGTACAGTAGTTTGCTGTTCTATTCAAATGAGCTGTATGCACTCCTTGCAAACTACATTTCTGCTGTTCCCCTTCGGCTGCATTATACGGGAAAAAGTTTAGCATGTTAACTTTCTACCGACAACTGCTTCAGATTACAAATGGAGTGCATTTTGCATGCGGTCTGGATTCATGCGCAGGCATGGTATGAACCAGCCCAAAATCTACATACCAGGAAGTTATGAACTTTTCTATGGAGCACACCAGGGGCTGAGGTAAGACCTTCTCTTAAATACACAGAAAGCATTTATTTTTCTGCAACTGAAGTACATTAAAGGAATATTGGTACACAGGGGAGCTGGCATTTTGAAAAAAGTGTCTACTTAGCCTTTAAACTAAACTGAACCTTTAGGCTTATCTTCTATGATGACCACGGGTCTATGGAGAAAACATCTGACATCCTCGAAAACGGAGACCCTGGTTTCCCTAAGCTCTGAGCACTTTTTTAGGCATTAGTCAACCCCAGTTTCCATAGTAGAGCTCTGGCCTGCCTCTTACCCCTGTCAACCTCAAGTTAGCCACCAAATACAGTGGATGCCTATACTGTCCAGTAAAAGCTATGACCGAGAGAGATGTGGATTACATAAACACACAACAAGACTTGCAACATAAATAGACCTGAAGTGTGCCTTGGTGGTCTGGTCGGTATGCCAAGAAAAGGGGGCAAAAGACTCAGATAGGGCAATAACTATTTATTGATTCTTGTGGTTATTGAGCTAGCTTGGTGAAGGTTTGTGCTAATTCTTCCTGAGGATTTGGGATGTATGTTAGTTTCTTGATTACGTGGTCTGGTACTCCATGCTGGGAGGCAGCTGAGACTGCTCCAATCTGGTAGGAATGTCCAGAGAACTGGCTGGGGTTGAAGCCCATGTTACTTAGGAAGACCCTGACGTGCTTGATAAACTGGCTGCCACTCAGGGGGCTGGTTAGAAAGAGTAGCAACGAGCTATCATCAGATTTATTGGGTAGATGGGACAGTAGTCGGTCGAGCACCATTACTGGGCACCAGGTGTTGTTGGTCTAAAACAGGTTGAGGTCAACCCAGGGACCAGTTTGTTGCGTTTTTCAGAGTGTGAGATGAAGGGTGTAATGGTTTACAAAGTGAGTCAAGTGGCGTCGGAGCAGTGTCTGACTGCCAGAGCCGATGACTCTAAATTCACTAGGACATAGGAAACCATAGAAGGCCTGGTAGATGGCCGCTTGGATGACTAGGCTGGGCAAACCCTAAACAGAGAGCGAGTGAGGATTCCAGACAGGTCCCAGAAGAGTGCACTCGTGATAGGTAGGCGTTTGCCTCTGACTATGGGTTGGTGCTTCAGTATGCCCCGTAGAATGGACTTGACTGCATGGGCCGAGAATACTGACAGTTTACTGGGGTCCTGTAAGGACAGGAAATGCTGGACACTGGCCAAGTATAGCCTGATAGTATAGTGAGAAAGGGCCAGCTGCGTGTGGCAACATGATATAAAGGCTAGGACGTGTCTAACATTGCCTATTGCTGCTTCGGGGCAAGATGCCAAAAACTTGCGGTAAGTGTTCAAAGCAGTACGATAGACCTTCAGTGTGTTGCGTGCCAAGGAGTAGTTAATGAGCTGAGTTGCGTTGGCGACATGCAATTTCAGTCCATCGTCAGCAACAACCAGGGTGGGACAGGAGTAGTTGTTGGGTCGCTTCCAGGTTTCTGCTGGAAAAACAAAGTGAGGTTGAAATGGGACAGTGCATCAGCTGCAATTTTGCATTTGCCTTGAATATGTCTACAGAAGATATTAAACCGGTGACGGAGTGACAGCTGCATGAGTGACTTGGAGTACATACAATTTCATTTTAAAGGTCATTTTAAATCGGTAGCTTTGATTAAAGCAGTATGTTTTCACCCTGCTCTAAACGTTCTATTATAGTATGGCATCGCTCTATCCCCGTCTCCCAAAAGTTGTCCTGCATTGTCACCCTGTTACGCATGCTTTCTTTATGGACTGTTAATTGCCATTTCAATGCATTTTACTCAGCTTCTGTAACCATTAGAAAACCCACCTTGGGAAAAGTCATGCCACAATTGCTACAGTATATGCATGTAGGCAAGAAGTGGCTGCGCAGATTTGCTGGAGATCAACAGCACTGATATGCAACAAAGAATCAATTAGTTCTGCCTGACTCAAAAGGTAGCAGATTTGCTAGAGGCTTTTCATAGGAAAAACTGAATAGAGTCTAAGTGAGAAAACAATCTTTAAAAGTCTTGACATTTACAGATATAATAGTGTGAATCAGAAGGATGGAATGGAATGAGCCATGTGACTGTTTCTTTTCAGCCATTTGTGACATGTCATGAAATATACTCCATCAGCTGGTATATCTACATTAAGTTAATCCTTCATCTTTATATAATGTAGCTTTTATCCAGTTAGAGTATCAGTGTTGCCAACTATGGATGAGCCGAACACCCCCCGCTTGGTTCGCACCAGAACTTGCGAACAGGCAAAACATTGGTTATTAAGTTATTGCCATTAAAAGTGTTTGGGGACCCAGGTCCTGCCCCAGGGGACATGTATCAATGCAAAAAAAGTTTTAAAAACATCTTTTTTTTTCAGGAGCAGTGATTTTATTAATGCATGAAGTGCAGCGGTGCAATCCCAATGTGCTCGTGTCACCCGGACACGGCGTATCGCCAATCGGCAGGAGGGCTCTGTGATTGGCCCTCCTGATTACATGACGGCCGTGTATAATCACAGCTGTCATGTGATGTAAACACAGAGCCGGTTGCTAGGCTCTCCTCTCCTCACACAGAAAATGTCGGTGAGGAGAGGAGAGGGGAACGCTGCAGCCGGCTGTTGATCAGTGAGTATGAGCTGTTTTTTACAGCTTTTTACTCACTGATCGCCAACCTAGTGTCACCACACAATGTAAAACACAATGTCCCCAAAACACATGCCCCCAAAACACATGTCCCCAAATAATAAAAACACTTGTCCCCCACATATGTCCCACTAAAATCACATGTCTCAATGATTATCTGCACACATAGAGGTATGTCCGTGATCACCTGCGCACATCTGTACATGATCATAAGCGTACATCTGTCCGTGATCACACAAACCAATTATTATACACCTAACAGAAATTATTTTGCCAAAAACATGTAGCAGAATATATTTTGGCTTAAATGTATAACAATATTCAATTTTATTGGATTTCTTTTCAAATAGAAAGAAGAAAATATTGGATTTTTTTTCCAAATTTCCGCTCTTTTTTTCCGCTTATATCGCAAACAATAAAAAATGGAGTCGTGAATAAATACCACCAAAAGAAAACTCTATTTGTGCGAACACAATTATAAAAATTTAATTTCGGTACAGCATAGCATGACCGTACAATTGTCATTGAAAGTGCGAGAGCGCCAAAAGCTGAAAATTGGTCTGAGAAGGAAGGGGGCAAAAGTGCCCAGTATTGATGTGGTTAAAACTGCCTGCGGCTGTAATGTATTTTTCTAGATCCTGGCACTATACATAAAAATCATTGAAAAAAAAGGGCGTGAGTTCCCCCCCAGTCCATTACCAGGCCCCTTGAGTCTGGTATGAATATTAAGGGGAACCCCGCACCAAATTTTTTTTTTAAATGGCGTGGGGTCCCCCAAAATCCATACCAGACCCTTATCCAAGCGCGCAACCTTGCAGGCCGCAGGAACAGGGGGGAGTGAGAGAACAACCCCCAGAACCATACCAGACCACATGCCCTCAACATAGGGAGGGTGCTTTGGGGTCCCCCCCAAACCACCTTGTCCCCGTCTTGATGGGGACAAGGGCCTCATCACCACAACCTTTGTCCGGTGGTTGTGAGGGTCTGCAGATGAGGGGCCTATCGGAATCTAGAAGCCCCCTTTAACAAGGCAACCCCCAGATCCCGCCCCCCATGTGAATTGGTATCGGGTACATTGTACACCTATACATTCACCAAAAAAGTAAAAATTACAGTAGACTGTTTGAGATAAGTCTTCTATTAAAAAAAAAAGTCCCGTGATTTCCATTCATCTTTAATCACAGCGCGACAACACGAGAAAAAAAAACAGAAAAACTCTGCCTCAATGGAAAGTGTCCCGTGATGGCAGCCTTTTTGCACTGAAAGCTCTTATATAGGTGAAGGGCGGGGCCACCCAGTGACGTAAGCAGCTGATCCACCCCCTTTTGACATCATGTGACATTGCATAACGCCAGATGAGGCGGGGTCATCCATTTATGCCACCACATGGCCCCACCCTCAGCTATATAACAGTTGTCACTGTACAAAGGCTGCAGTCCCATTGAGGCGGAGATTTTTTACGTTTTTTTCTTGGGACTGTCTGCGCTGTGATCAAATATGAATGGACATTGGGGGACACTTTTTCTTTTTCATTTTTTTTTAATAAAGGACTTGTCCCAAACTGTCTCCTCTCATTTTTTTTTGGTGAATGTGTAAGAGTACAATGTACCTGATACCCATTCACTTAGGGGGGCCGGGATCTAGGGGTCTCCTTGTTAAAGGGGGCTTCCACATTCCAAAAACCCCCTCGCCCACAGACCCCCACAACCACCGGGCAAGGGTTGTGGGGAAGAGGCCCTTGTCCCCATCAACATGGGGACAAGGTGTTTTGGGAGGACCCCAAAGTACCCTCTCCATATTGAGGGCATGTGGCCTGGTACAGTTCAGGAGGAGGGGGGCGCTCTCTGGCCCCACCCTTTTCCTGCAGCATGCCAGATTGCGCGTTTAGCCATTTAAAAAAAAAAAGGCGGTTCCCCTTAAAATCACTACCAGACCTGAAGGGCCTGGTATGGATTCTGGGGGGGGGGGGGGGGCACGCTATTTTTTTTTACATTTTGGCGCAGGGTCCCCCTTTATATCTATACCAGACCCAAAGGGCCTGGTAATGGACTGTGGGGGCACTCATACCATTTTTTTTTCAATAATTTTTATGTATATTGCCGGGATCTGACAATACATGTGATCTCACAGTGCATTCTGTGGGTGCTCAAATTTCAGGCGAACATAATGTTCTCAATTCGGGCGAACACCAGATGTTCGAGTCAAACTTATGTTCATTTAGAACATCGGGCTCATCCCTATTGCCAACACAGACAAAGCTTGGTTCCTGAATATTTGAAAAATATCTAACACTACAGGAGTCCTATATGTTTACAACTCTATATCACAGTCCTTTGTGCATTGCTGGTAGTTGATTAAAGCAAAGCACCTGGCTCTATGGAGAGATTTATTCATGTGATCCTATTCACGTAACATATTGAAAATGAAAATGTGCTATGCCCCAATTGCTTGCTAAAGAAGTATTATTTAAACATCAATGCAAACAGCATGAAACAAGATTACTAACCTCTTCATTGTAGATTGTGGAGAGAAGTGTTTTGGATAATTTTATAAAGGTTCCTTATTCCCTTAAATAATATTTCATTAATATAAATTAAAAGATAATATTGTAACGCCCCATGTAAATGAAGTCTATCTGTTTAGGGGGAAAAAATATGTTTTTACACTGCTAAGGTGTTTGTACAACTTAAAGGGATGATCCAAAAGCTATCAATGGATTTATTTTTTTGCCTATAAGGTACATACCAGTGAGCTCGCAGGTGGGGCCTAACCTATGTACCTAAGTATTGAGAGGAGTCCTACTTAAAACTGAACTTTTTTTTTTTCATCTATTCCATCTATTAAATCTTTTGCCCTTGTTGTTTTAACTTGCCAGTAAATACTTTATACAGCCAACTTTCTGTTTCTTCTCTGGTAAAAAGCCTAGGCTTATGACATCATGCACAGCTCTCTCCCTCTCACTCTTGTGGGAGTTTGCCAGGAAGGCAAGGGGGTGAGTAATAAGAGGGCCAATGAGAGATGCAGGGCTGCAGAGCTGGAGGTGTGTGTCTGTGTAAATCCAGGAAGTGAACAGGTAGCAGCTTCAGCTGCCCATAGTTAAAATGGAGGCAGCCAGACTCAGTGGAGTGAGATTTCTGCAGCATATTTGGCAAGTACAGAATCACTGTATATATAAAATAATATGCAAAGTTGTTGGAGAGACGCTTCAGAATGACAAAGATGTTTTTATTACAAATTATGTGAGCAGACTGCAGTTCTTCTTTAAGCATTGTTTATATTGTAGAAATTGAATGATCACAAAAATAGGACAGTTTACAGCAATGTCACTATAAATGTTTCAGGTCATAAACTTCTTCAGACAATGAAGGTAATGAAGTGATATAAAATGAGCTTACAAACCACAGAATGCCTGGGAAGCACTTACCTTTTTGGAGGTATACGTTTACTGGCTCACCCTGCGATCCCCAAAGTTCTTGCAGTTATCTGGCTGCTGGTGGGAGACAACTCCAGGAAGCCATCCTGTAAATGCAAACCTGCTCGTTCCCTCTTTGTCAGGGACTTGCTATCAAAGATCCTAGCAGGTACAATATCTAGGGACAATATGTCATTAGAGATGTCATTTAAATTAATGGCAAGATGGTATGTTGTCCCACAAAGAGCGCATAAGCGGAGAGCAGGTACATCAGCACTATGTTGGCGGGGCTGTGATAAGGTGGGAACCTTTGCACACATATGGTGGGAGTGTGGAAAGATTGGCCCATACTGGGAGAAAATTATAGAAAATATTCTCCGAATAACAGGGGAAGAGGTAAAGAAGGAACCATGGACATGTCTGTTTCATGATACTGACAAAACACTGGGGGAATACAAAAACTCATTGATTCCTCACTTATTGATTGCAGCAAAAAGCCTGATCCCAAAGAGATGGGGCACCCCCGAACCCCCATCTATGAGGGAATGGTTAGGCAAAATAGAGTGGGTAAGATCAATGGAGGAATCAATATCTAGAAGAGGGGACCAAGTGGAAACTTACTTCAGTAAGTGGGGAAAATGGCTGGAGTTCAAGAAAACAACGGAATATCTCAGAATGAGTGGATCCGAGGGGAAATGAGGGAGGGAGCGCGGGGGAGAGATGGAGAGAGAGAGAGGGGAGGGAGGGAGCGAGTTTGGGTGGGGGGGGTTGGGGATAGTTACGAAAATGGAATGGGTAGCATACCTTTTGTAATATACTTCTTCTCTGAAACTTTAACAAAATAAACAAAGAATTAAATAGAGGAAAATGTTAAAAAGGTTTGCATGTGATGTGAAAATAGCACTGCCAACAGGCAAAATGGTGGCGATAAGAAGAAGGAACTAAAGTAACAAGGGCGCAAAGTTAGCCACAATTTGTTGAAGAGAGATTATGGCGTGCTGTATACTGATGAAAAAAAAAAAAAAAAAAAGATCCTATTCTTTCCTAACCAATGGGGCCTTATCCCTGACCTTCTCCCACATGACTGGTACACCGTATGATGCTTAGTTCGCCATTCAAGCCCTTCTGTGTCAAGATAGCTATCCAAATCTCAGTTAACATCCAATAAGAGATGCCACCCTTCCCAAGGTGACCATCCACCTGAAGAAATGGCACAGTGCCATCTTCAGGTCGGTGGATATACTGCAGCCCAACATCTGCCTACCAACTGGCAGTTGCAATTTTGACAGATTCAGACAATACTAGGATTAATAACTCCAAGTTGTCATAGGAGATATGGTCTAAATGAGCTGGTCATAATGGCAGCACTGCCCTGCTTACTGATCTTCACTTTGACGCTCTGCACAATGTAACAGATGGCTGGGGAAATACAGGGACAGGAGAGGCTCAGACCACAGTTGAACTCCCCCTCACCACTACCACCACCACATGACACAAGGTTGGAGCCCCTCAGCTTGACCCTGGGTGAAATAATACCTTTATGTCAATGGATGACGTAACCTTCTGAAACATACCTAGGTGTCCAATCACAGGTCCCTAAATGCAAATCATTACACTGACCATTTCCTACAGCTAAACAAGCTTCAGTAGTTTTAATAATCTGCAATGCTGCCTATTTACTTCTCAGAATGAATGCAGCTGTCTTTAACACATTGCATAGTTAAAGCAGATTACTCACTTTTGTGAATGAACAGCAATTCAAAGGCTCCCAACATTTTTTTAAGGTTGTAACACATCACAATGAAACATCAGATATTGGTGATGTATAACATGCAAACCTATGTTTTGCAGCTTATTTTCTAAGAAAAAAGTAATAGCCCATTTAGCCAATGGAGAAAACGATAACCAGTATTTTTCTTTTTGTTGAACAAATTGCACTTAAATATTTTGCAGGCTCTTGTATTGTGCAACAGAACAGGCCTAATCGCCCCAAATCAGTGAAGAATATGATATTACGTATTTTTGCTATTTGTAGAATAAATCATCACATTGAAATGATGCACAGGCTCTTGGATACTACAATTAAACATATTTTTTTTGAGGGGGGGAGGGATGAGTCCTACCAAGATACCAGCTGAAAAAAAGGCTTAAGCCTCATACACACTTTCAGTTTTTCTGCTGGGTTTTTCCTTCAGGTTTACCAAAACCAGTGCAAGGGCCTGCCTGATTGCATACAAATTGAAACTCCTAAGGTTTGACCTCATATTATATGGTTTTGGTAAATCTGAAGGAAAAACTGATAGGGTGTATGGGGCTTTAGCGTAAGGCTCCATGCACACTGGAGCTCATAAACTGCAGTTTATTGGAGTTTGGGCATTTTTTTTAAAAGCCCATAAACTCCACTCTATGTTAGCCTATGTGTCCATGCACACATGGACGTTTTTCAGCTTTAATGAGCAGTGGAGTTTATGGGCTTTTTTCAGAACGCCAGAAATTCGCGTTCAAAGTGCCGTTTTCACCGTCAAAAAACGTCAAACGCTGATAAACGCTCATAAACGCGCGTTAATTAGTGTGCGGCATTCTATTTTTTCAATGCATTGTGGGAGTTTGGAATGTACTGTGGGATTTTTGGAGTGTCCTCTGTGTATTTTTTATTGAAAACGCCCATAAACGCTAACGCTAATAAACGCTCATAAACGCTAGTACAAAACGCTGTTAAAAACCAGTTTTTCAACCAGCGTTTTCTGCCAGCAATCTGGTGTCCAGAAAAAGCTTTTTTGAGCTTCTGTGTGCATGGAGCCTTACTAGGCTGAGTGAAGTGCTGTTTTTTTTTTTAATTGCTGGGAGCTAAGATACTGTAATGAGCACCAAACTCTTGGTAGGACGAAGCTGATAGTTGTATTGCGGTTATGGTACCGATGTCAGGGGCTGTAATGCATTCCTCCATCCTGCATGCTATATCTTGATGATGCCTCCTCATTTTTTTTTTCCTTTTTGCATTATGCAATTTGTGGTCTAGATTTTAAACCTGCTGCCGAATTTGAACCCCACTGACATCAGTAAGGCCAAATAACAATTAGTGGTAATTTTCTAGGCTAATAGGCAAATAATTGTCAAATAACTGGCATGAGAGAGGGAGGTGGGATAGGCACTGCCACAGGTTTTAGGATTCAGTTTGGTGGGGAGCAGCAATTTTAACAATGCTTTATGTGAAACATTAAAAACTGAGGAAATTACTTTTAATAACAACCCCGGAGGATGCCCTTTACCCGCCTGTGTGTAACATATTACAGAAAAAATAACATTTACAAATGGCCTTTAAATTGCTGGCAAATGACAGCTCCCAACTGCTTACTTTCTGTATGTACGTAAAGTGGCTAGCTGTGGATTTCCTTCATCTATACCACCAGACCCTTACCCTTCCTTCTAAAAAATGCATAGTATTTTTATACACCTCTATTTATTCACAAAAATTAAACAGTAAATACACTAATACCGTTTGAAAAATTCTTTAAAACCAGCTAATTATAAAAGTCCCAAGATATCGATTGATGATCTATATCAATCACAATGTACAGAGGGATTCTCATAATGTCACTGGCCAAATATGTTCATGTCCATATTTGATCAGTGATGCCGCCTGGGGGACCCCTCTCCTTTCTTTGCTTTTAGCAACAGGTCCCCTGGAGATGTCGTTTGGTTGAAATAAGAGACAGGAGTGTATCTTGTCAGCAGGATTTTTTTGCAGGCATTGGACATCACTCATTGTGATTGATGTGTATCTGCATTGTTATACGTTGATGATGTGGGACATTGAGGGAAAAATGCAAAAAAAGAACTCATTCCTGCTGAACATTTTCATAAAGGAAGAATATTATTTTGCATCTCGATGTGCAGCATTCCTGTTGCTGGCACAATTCAATAGAGATGTGATTGTGGAGTTTAATCACTAGGCTAGGGTTGTGAGGAAGCGGCCCTTGTCTCCAACAATATGTGAACCAGGCTGTTTGCAGGGACCCCCCCCCATATTAAGGGCATGTGGCCTGGTATGCTTAAGGAGGGGGGGTCACGCTTGTCACCCCTTTCTTTCCAGGCCAGCCAGGGTGCATGCTTGGATACAGCTCTATTATGTTTTTTTTGAGGGGGGCGCTCATACTTTTTTTCTTGTTTTTCTGTCGAATTCTGTCTTGACTTCCAACCCTGACCCCAAGAGTCTGGTATGCATATTTGGGGAACCACATGCTGGTTTTTGTGGGGCCCCTCTAAAAATGTATACTAGTCCTGAAAGGTCTGGTATAAATATTGGGAGCAATTTCTGCCTGTCTGTTTACATTACACTGTCTGCCAGGATTCTCCAACTGACAACAGAATGGGTTCAGCCTGGAAGACTCATGGTTGTTAGGAAGCCTCCAGCTGCGGACTTCCTAACAACTAGCCCTAGAGGAATCTGTCACATTTAGCATTGGTAGTAATACCACTTCTACGTTTTTCACTTCCCACTGCTGTTGTAGATTTGACTGTGCCGAAAACCGATTTAGTTCAGACATTTGCTGAACCTCAGTACAAGCAAACTGTGGTCCGAACTGTCACCTCATCCCTACTCCTCAGTGGTGATGCAATGTATGGCAGTATTCCTTTCCACAATTTAGTTTTTCAGCGCTTTTTTAGAGTGTGCTGGTCTGCATTCACTCACTCTGTGTTCCTCTCCACTGTCAGTGTGTACAGAGACAGGAGTCTTGATTGTTAGTAGATTATGAGCTAATCAAGAATCATTACTAATTTAAAAAGGGGCCAAACAAAGGTGTAGCAGAGTTAGAATGTAGCAGGCTCCTTTAACTCCATTACCTACAACTTTCTGGGTTCCGGGCCATGAAGAATCCCGAACCCCCACCCCCCCCCCACCCGCAGCAGCTCAGATCAAACTCAGAAGAGGCACAGGTAGCTTGGCAAATGATCTGCAGCCAGGTGGGAGGCCCTCCACCATCAGAACTGGCATAATGCCAAAGCCTTAAGCCCCATACACACTGTCAGACTTTCTGCTGATTTTTTCCTTCAGATTTACCAAAACCATGTAGTTCAAGGACCTGCCTGATTGCATACAAATTAACCACTTTCAGACCGGACCATTTTGCTGGCTTAAGACCAGACCACTTTTTGCGATTTGGCACTGCGTCGCTTTAACTGACAATTGCGCGGTCATGCGACGTGGCTCCCAAACAAAATTGACGTCCTTTTTTTCCCACAAATAGAGCTTTCTTTTGGTGGTATTTGATCACTCCTGCGGTTTAAATTTTTTGCGCTATAAACAAAAATTGAGTGACACATTATTTTTTACTTTTTGTTATAATAAATATCCCTCAAAAATATATATAAAAAAAATGTTTTCCCTCACTTTAGGCCGATACGTATTCTTCTACATATTTTTGGTAAAAAAAATCGCAGTAAGCGATTATTGATTGGTTTTCGCAAAAGTTATAGCGTTTACAAAATAAGGGATAGTTTTATGCAATTTTTATTAATATTTTTTTACTAGTAATGGCGGTGATCAGCGATTTTTATTGTGACTGCGACATTATGGCGGACACATCGGACATTTTTGACATTTTTGGGACCATTGTCATTTATACAGCAATAAATGCTATACAAATGCATTAATTCCTGTGTAAACGACACTGGCAGTGAAGGGGTTAACCAGGGAGTGGCAGTGTAGGGGTTAAGTGTTCCTAGGGGCGTGTTACTAACTGTGGGAGGCTGGGCTTTGTGTTAGTGAACACTAATCTCTGCTCCAATCACATGGAGCAGAGATCAGCGTCACTTGTTGCTAGGCAGAATGGGGAGATGCTGTTTACAATGGCATCTCCCTGTTCAGCCGCCCCGTGAGATGATCACGGGTATCCCTGCGGTGATCAAGTCCGCGGGACCCGCGACCGGACTCATGGGGGTCCCGACCGGCATGCGAGCGCGCCGGCGGCGGCCCGCGCGCGATTGCAGGGCGGCATATAAAAATGGACGTACCTGTACGCCAATATGCCTGCCCATGCCATTCTGCCGATGTACATCGCCGTACGCCGGTCGGGAAATGGTTTAAAACTCCTAAGGTTTGACCTCATATTATATGGTTTTGGTAAATCTGAAGGAAAAAATCTGCAGAAAATCTGATAGTGTGTATGGGGCTTTACAGTAAAAAAAAAAAAAAGTACTAATTGCTTAACCACTTTCAGACCGGACCATTTTGCTGGTAAATGACCAGAGGTCTTTTTACACTTTGGCACTGCGCTGCTTTAACTGGTAATTGCGCGGTCATGCAATGTTGTACCCAAACAAAATTTGCGTCCTTTTCTTCCCACAAATAGAGCTTTCTTTTGATGGTATTTGATTGCCTCTGCGATTTTTATTTTTTGCGATATAAACGTAAAAAGACCGCAAATTTTGAAAAAAAATGATATTTTCTACTTTTTGTTATTAGAAAAATCCAATAAACTCAATTTTAGTCATACATTTAGGCCAAAATGTATTCAGCCACATGTCTTTGGTAAAAAAAAAGTCAATAATTGTATATTTATTGGTTTGCGCAAAAGTTGTCACATCTACAAACTAAGGTACGTTTTCTGGAATTTACGCAGCTTTTAGTTTACGACTGCCTATCTCATTTCTTGAGGTGCTAAAATGACAGGGCAGTACAAAACCCCCCCAAATGACCCCATTTTGGAAAGTAGACCCCCTAAGGAAATTGATAAGAGGCATGTTGAGCCCATTGAATATTTTATTTTTTTGCCTCAAGCGATTGAATAATGACAAAAAAAAAATTTTTTTTTTTTTTTTACACAAAGTTGTCACTAAATGATATATTGCTCACACATGCTATGGGCGTATGTGAAATGACACCCCAAAATAAATTCTGCTGCTTCTCCTGAGTACGGGGATACCACATATGTGGGACTTTTTGGGAGCCTAGCCGCGTACAGGGCCCCGAAAACCAAGCACCGCCTTCAGGCTTTCTAAGGGCGTAAATTTTTGATTTCACGCCTCACTACCTATTACAGTTTTGAAGGCCATAAAATGCCAAGATGGCACAAAACCCCCACAAATGACCCCATTTTAGAAAGTAGACACCCCAAGCTATTTGCTGAGAGGCATGTTGAGTCCATGGAATATTTTATATTTTGCCACAAGTTGCGGGAAAATTACAAACTTTTTTTTTTTTTTTTTTTTTTCACAAAGTTGTCACTAAATGATATATTGCTCATGCATGCCATGGGCATATGTGAAATGACACCCCAAAATAAATTCTGCTGCTTCTCCTGAGTACGGGGATACCACATATGTGGGACTTTTTGGGAGCCTAGCCGCGTACGGGGCCCCGAAAACCAAGCACCGCCTTCAGGCTTTCTAAGGGCGTAATTTTTTGAGTTCACTTCTCACTACCTATTACAGTTTTGAAGGCCATAAAATGCCAAGATGGCACAAAACCCCCACAAATGACCCCATTTTAGAAAGTAGACACCCCAAGCTATTTGCTGAGAGGCATGTTGAGTCCATGGAATATTTTATATTTTGCCACAAGTTGCGGGAAAATTACAAACTTTTTTTTTTTTTCACAAAGTTGTCACTAAATGATATATTGCTCACGCATGCCATGGGCATATGTGAAATGACACCCCAAAATAAATTCTGCTGCTTCTCCTGAGTACGGGGATACCACATATGTGGGACTTTTTGGGAGCCTAGCCGCGTACGGGGCCCCAAAAACCAAGCACCGCCTTCAGGCTTTCTAAGGGCGTTACAGTTTTGAAGGCCATAAAATGCCAAGATGGCACAAACCCCCCCCCCCAAATGACCCCATTTTAGAAAGTAGACACCCCTAAATTTAGGGGTACACTAGTGAGACTAGGTAATAAATGGCGGGTGCCCTGAAACTATAAAAAAATAACTAACCAACCAGCGTCACCTGTAACAGTTATATGGTGATCACTGGTGAAAGGGTTAACTAGGGGGCAATCAGGGGGCTTTATGCGGTAGTATATGGGGGTCCCTGGCGCTATAAAAAGCTGCGGCGAACCTAAATACCTACCTGCCTAACTAGCGTCACCTGTGACACTAATACAGCGATCAGAAAAACGATCGCTTATTAGGCTGGGTTCACACTGGAGCGATGCGGGAACGCCACGAATGCGCGGCGGGTTCCCGCATCGCATGCCTCCCGGCGGCAGTTCACACTGCCCTATGCGAACTGCTGGGAGTGTCAGTGAAATGTTAATGACACCCCCAGATCAGTTCGCATATCGCAGTGCGATCTGCAAACTTGGATCGCATGGTGTGAACACCCATGCGATCCGATTCTGCTGCGGACCAAAAAAAGGGTCCCGTGCGAGTTTGCGGCGGGTGCGGCGGGTGCGACACGAATTCAGCCATACTATCTGTATAGCTGAACTCGAATCGCACAGAGATCGGATGTGATTTGCACTGCAGTGCGGTGCGAATCACATCCGTTCTCATAAACCGCTGCAATGTGAACCCAGCCTTAGTGACACTGGCGACGGGGGGTGATCACGGGGTTAAACCTTTATTGGGGGGGTTAGGGGGGTACCTTAGAACTAAAGGGGGCTAACCCTAACTGCCCTAACAGTTATTAGTCACAAATGACACCTGCCGGGTGATCAGGGGGTTAAACCTTTATTAGGTAATAAATGGCGGGTGCCCTGAAACTATAAAAAAATAACTAACCAACCAGCGTCACCTGTAACAGTTATATGGTGATCACTGGTGAAAGGGTTAACTAGGGGGCAATCAGGGGGCTTTATGCGGTAGTATATGGGGGTCCCTAGCGCTATAAAAAGCTGCGGCGAACCTAAATACCTACCTGCCTAACTAGCGTCACCTGTGACACTAATACGGCGATCAGAAAAATGATCGCTTATTAGGCTGGGTTCACACTGGAGCGATGCGGAAACGCCGCGAATCCGCGGCGGGTTCCCGCATCGCATGCCTCCCGGCGGCAGTTCACACTGCCCTATGCGAACTGCTGGGAGTGTCAGTGAAATGTTACTGACACCCCCAGATCAGTTCGCATATCGCAGTGCGATCTGCAAACTCGGATCGCATGGTGTGAACACCCATGCGATCCGATTCTGCTGCGGGCCAAAAAAAGGGTCCCGTGCGAATTTGCGGCGGGTGCGGCGGGTGTGGCGGGTGCGGCGAATGGCTGAACTCGAATCGCACAGAGATCGGATGTGATTTGCACTGCAGTGCGGTGCGAATCACATTCGTTCTCATAAACCGCTGCAATGTGAACCCAGCCTTAGTGACACTGGCGACGGGGGGTGATCACGGGGTTAAACCTTTATTGGGGGGGTTAGGGGGGTACATTAGAACTAAAGGGGGCTAACCCTAACTGCCCTAACAGTTATTACAGTCACAAATGACACCAATGCAAAAAAAAAAAAAAAAAAAAAAAAAATGACATTGGTGTCACTGTGACTGGGGGGGCAGGGGTAATTGGGGGGGTGATCGGGGGGTAAAGGGGGGGTGTGAGTGTGCCTGGCATGTTCTACTGTGTGTGGGATGTGTTGGTGCAACTCACTGATCCGCTCTCCTCCGTGTCGGAACGAAAAATACCGACACGGAGGAGAGAATACATCACTTCCTCTCCTGTGTTTACATTACAGGAGAGGAAGTGATGTCACCGGGGATTTCCATTCGTCGGGAGCGATCGCGAGGGGGTGGCCATGAATGAATGGCCGTCCCCTCGTCCGGGATCGCTCCCGAACGAAAACCGACCGCCGCAGGCACCGGGCGGGGGCCCGATCGGGCCCCCGACCCGCGGGAGGCAAATCACGTACATGTACGTGCTTATGCCTGCCCGTGCCATTCTGCCGACGTACATCGGCGTGAGGCGGTCGGCAAGTGGTTAAAGGGATTGAAAACACTCGTGTTTTTTTCACCTTAATGCATCCTATGCATTAAGGTGAAAAACACCTGGCAATTACCAGCCCCCCAGCCCTCCTGTTTTACTTACCTGAGCCCCGTATTTCTGTTGCTGGAGATGCACTCTCCCTTTCTCCACAAGGTTTTGGCTCTTGACTGGATAGATTTATAGCAGAGCAGTCATTGGCTCCCACTGCTGTCAATCAAATCCAATGACACAAGCGCCGGGGGGCTATGGACGCAAATGCTGGACTCGGGAGCATACCCACAAGGTAACCCCCACCGGACAGCACTTCTCCTAGGTGGTTATCTGATGTGTGGAGGAGCCACGAGAGCCGCTAGAGCACCCCAGAAGACAAGGTTCGGGGGCCACACTGTGCAAAACGAGCTGCACAGTAGAGGTAAGTATGACATGTTTGTAAGGGTTTGTGTTTTTTTTTTTTAATAACAATCACTTTAACCATTGTTAGTAGAAAAGGGTTTTGTACATTGAAATATCTAAGGGCACAGGATATTATTAGTCAAATCCTAAAGTATAAAAGACATGTCATAAATCATGCTGACATCTCTACAATAAACATTGATGTATTTTGGATGTTCACACCCCTGGTGTGTAGAGGGATCATTCTGGCAATAAAAAACAAGGTTTAGCCAAAACATAGTGGCAAAGACATTGCTTTCCATATTTGGTAAAATTAACTTTATTTTAAGAAACTGATGCAATTCCATTTTTTATATCATTCAGAAAAATGCACATGCTACAGCAGAAAACCCAAAACAAATTAATTTTAGCAGTATGAAAAAGAACATGTGATTTAATTGGAAATAAGGAGAATGGAGCTTACTGTAAGGAAGAGTAGAGAGCAGTCTCATAGATAATTCAAAGACTTGTGTGCAGCCTGGAACTAGAGTTTGAGGCCTCAGGGACATATTGAATGGTTTGGAAATGAACTCAAATATTTGTGGGCAACACAAGCTATTTTCATTAGATACTTTTTAGATCAGGTCAGAATCTCTTTATTGAATAATCTCCTAAAAACAAATAGCTAGTCGGCCACTGCCTTGTGTTTCTTTCTAGAGAAGTGATAGTTGGAAACTTAAAGGGTGGTGTAATTACATGCTTCATAATTGGGCACATGTTTTAAAACAATATAAATGCCCACTTGCAACTGCATAAAAAGAAAGCAATTTAATAAATCAATATGGTAAAGTTATCTTTCAAATAAAGTTACTGATTCTAATACTATCGCAAAATTAACATACTCTATGCAAACATGATAATGGTGAACATAATTCCAAATAACTCAAAATATATGCTACAAATAAATTTCACATAAAAATAAAAATAAAGAAAATAATGAAAATATTTTTACATAAAGTCCCATGTCAAAGGAAAAGTTCATAAAACTACTCCAGATCTTCACCATTGTTCACCTTTTCCACTTTACTGTGATCACTTAAACTTGCCCACAATGTCCTCCACACTCTCCATGCATCAAATGTCATTGAGGTGTGCCCTTAACTCTAAATATGTGTGAGGTTTATGAATACTTTACAGATCTCTGTAGCTCTTAGATTCCTCCTCTCAAACTCTCGATCTTCTCTTTTACTTTCCCATAGTAATATTTGGTCATGAAATATATAAATGCACATGCCCCAATAATGTAATATGTAAACGTTTATTGGCAGCACATAAAGGGTTGCACTCACTTGACAGAAAACGTGTATAGGCTTATTGGCAAACAATATGACAACGGTTTCTCACATTTCCCTCTCTGTCTCTTACAAGCTCTCCTTGGGGTAACGCCCACCGCGGTGGTGTCACAACCCTACCTCCAGTCAGGACTTCTTTAGAGAAAACAATTACTGTAACTAAAGTGAAACTGTAGCTCTGTTTAAAGCAAACTAAACAAAATAGCAGAAGGTGCCACCATCTAAGTGTATCAGCCCTCATGTTTCTTTTTATGGTTTGACAAAGGAGCATTCACATCTGCCGTCACCTCCAGTTCCGGCCCTGCCTCTGGCTTGCGTTCCAGTGTGTATACAGTTTTTACTGGTAGACACTGTTCCAGCCTTGCATCCCACCTCAGCTGGATGTCTCTTGCACAACACAGTTTCTTCATGGTTCTGTCTGCCAACATTTTGGCTGCTTTCCATCGAGCCCTGCTAATGACTAAAGACTGATGATGAGACTGTCTTTCCTCTACTCTTGTGAGTGTATTTTACCATTTTTGTACTGCTTTTATTAAACTGATGCAATTAGATGCACATAAAGAGGTTGTAACCCTTGTGTGCAGTAAGGTGAAAAAACACCTTGCAGTGACCGGCCCCCCCTACCTGAGCCCCATTCATTCACTTGGCTGAGGCGTATTCTTGGCTGAGAAGCACAGGGTCCCGACTCTTGATTGGATAGATTGATAGCAGAGCAGCCATTAGCTCCTGTTGCTGTCAATCAAATCCAATGATGCAGGTGCTGGAGGGTGGGCCAATTCCGGCATTCCTGTCTATGGATGCAAATACTGGACTTAGGAGTGTGCCCGCAAGGTAACACCCTCGGGAGAGCGCTTCTCCTAGGGGGTTATCTGATGCGAGGAGGAGCCGCAAGAGCCGCCGGGGGACCCAGAAGAGAACGATCAGGGGGGCACTCTGTGCGAAATGAGCTGCATGGTGGAGGTAAGTATGACATGTTTGTAAACCCTTATTTTTAATTTTTTTTTAAATACCAATCACTTTAATTCAGCTTTTTTTGTTAATTGAAGTGCACAGAGATCATCCAATACCAGGGGCGGCTGGTGCTCAATTTTCTTGAAGGGGCCCATTTTCCAGGGAAAATTTCATTTTTTTTGGGCTTTATAAATTATTGCTGCAGCAGATTCTAGACATGATATAGATTTGCCACCTTACAAATGAAGTTTTTCACAAACTTTTTTTTTATTGATACATGTCCCACAGGGCAGGGCCCAGACTCCTATAACCATTGTATGTCCAATTACTTAAATATAAGCCTTCAAAATTGACACTTTAGATTTTTGACATTCTGGTCCCATTGACTTTAATGGGGTTCGTTTTTCGGGTTCGAACTTTTGCGGTGTTCGAAAATTCTGGTGCAAACCGAACAGGGGTCCGTTCGGCCCATCTCTACTGCCCAGCAGGTCAGATCTGGATCCTGACAATGCCACAAGCCAGTACCAGTTTACAGAAATTGAAACTGAGGACCACAAGGGTTTCTGGCCAATCTGCACCTTCAGGAGCTTTGGTGAAGACCAACTTGTACTTTTGACTCCACGCAGTGGATGAGTCCACGTCACCTGTCAGGAGGCAGAATTGCTGACCATTTATTTTTGCATTTGGTTATTTGTAGACTGTGTTATGCTTTAGGGGTTGTTCCTAACTTCAGTTACCTAGTACAAAGCCTTAATTCACAACTGTACATACCTTGCTTGAATCTTCTGTGCCAAAGCTCCAAGCCTTTTCTTTAGAACCATTGAAACAGGTGCTTGCCCAAACTCTCTTGATTTATAACATCTACATACTGTCGATGCATATGCGTAAAAAGTTTTATCACCTGGTTCAAGTCTCATCCAGTTTGGAAGCTTTTTGTTTGGAAGTTGTACCATCCTTTTTTTAGGTAATGCATTTTCCACCTTTAAATGTTGTCTACTTCCTGTTGCAGTAGGAGTGAAGCATACTGAACATGCATGTATGATGAATGTATAGTAAATGTTTAAATGAATGTACGATAAACTGTATTAATTCAAACACAGAAAGAAACAGTTAAACATTTAATGAAACCTTCCCCGTCTTGAGAATACAATGATCGGTGTTGCTGGCTATAGCTGATGACACTGATTGCTGAGAAAAAACCCACCAGGCTGGTTGTACAGAAGTCAAATGGTGGACTGAATTCTGTACAACCAGGGTGCCCATGCATGGATCGCAATTTTGCTGGTCCCTGCTGCATTTTGATCCATGTATGGGCAGCTTTAGCTATGTCAACTGCCATGTCTTTTCCAATTAAAGTGACTGATTCATCATTCAGGACATTCTCATTGAAAAATGAAATGGTAGTTGACTTGATAGTTGATCTGGCTGGAAAGTTAAGCAAAACTGAGCTTGATATGTAGTTTGTAGTATATATATATATATATATATATATATATATATATAGTATAAAGGGTGATGAATGTCATATAAAGAAGAAATATGTTTAATGCATACAAGTTGACTTAAGCGTAAAGCAAATAAGTAGTCACAGCATAATCTTTAATTTTATAACATCAGTAATGTAATAACAATACAAACCATAGTTATTTTTGACAATCCAATATAAGCTTACCTGAAAAATCTATTTTCATATTGTAAGTGCTACCTGACTACTGGCCATCACTTTCCAAAACTTCCTGAACTTTCTGCATGCTTTGTAACCACTCCTCTGCTCTTCCCTTTAATTTTGATTTCTAAGAACTATGTATCCCATGGTACTTTGCAGCCCACAAGAAGTGATTCCTGTACTGACACAGCCTCCTAAAACTCCTCCTCCCAGCACCTCTGTAGTTCAGAAGGCAGTCTCTGTAAAATGTGTGACACGGTAGTGCCTACTCACAGGGCATAGTGAATACAGGTTAAAGAACTCAAGAAAGTAAATGTGTTTTCATAAGTTTTCAAAAGTCAAGATTATAAAGATTAATAGGCATAGGATAGAAAGAAGTGAATGCACTGCGGAAATGAATATATGGTTTTAAACTTTGATCCAGTGGCGGCTGGTGTTTTTTTGTTCGGGGAGGGGCAGCAAACAACCCCCCTGCAGCACCTCATACCCCCCCTTGCTGTCTGCCAGTCCACCGGCACTTACCCCATCTAGGCGGCAGGAAAATGGGGCAGTGGTGGACACTTCAGGGATCGGCGGGCACATCTATAATGGTGGGGATTGGGCAGGGGTGGGTACATTGAGGATCGGGCATTGGTGGGCACACTGGGCAGCGGCACGGACATCAGGCAGCGGCAGGGATCGGGGCATCGGCGGACATCATGCTGTGGTGAGCATTGGGCAGTGGCTCCTGTGTCTTCTCCTCCCTGCTTCTTCTGTGCATCTCCTCCCCTCCTCCTAGGTGTCCAATAGGATTGCCTGTCCTTTCAGCTAATCTGGTGAGTGGCTGGGAGGAGGATCAGTGTTGTAACAGTGAATATTCATTCACTGTTGCAACACACCTGGGTGGCAATGCTCTGCGTCTGGAGCTCACCCTATTTTGAAGCCTGTTAGAGCCTCTGGCATTAATCAAAAAACACCCCACCCCCACTATAGGAATTCATGCTCCTGGTGGCCTGAAATGGGCCGGACGCATGGATAGGGAGGGCGGTGGTGGTGGATAGGGCAGGCGGCACCTGTGTGCCCACAATGGATGGGCCGCTCCTGCTTTGACCACAGATAAACTTTATGTAATAATAGTCCAATTTTTGTTGAAATCCAGCTAAAAGGCACTGTGGCCAGGTTATGAACATTAACATATTTGCATATTCCTAACTAGCTGTTAAAAAAAAAGGCTTTACAATAATCCCCATCCAACCTTTGTAGCTGGTCTTCAAAATTTACAACTGAATAATTTTAGTTTAAATCTGCAGCCAATTTTTGTCTAGTTTTTGATGAAGTAGAGAAGAGTAATGCCGCGTACACATGATCAGAATTCTCGTCGGAAGAAGCTCTGATGGTTTTCCCGACGGAATTCCGATGTAATTTGGCTCAAGCTGTCTTGCCTACACATGGTCACACCAAATTCCGATCGTTTATAACGCGGTGACGTACAATACGTATGACGGGACTAGACAAATGAAGTTCAATAGCCAGTAGCCAATAGCTTCTGTCTCGTAGTTGAATCTGAGCATGCGTGATTTTTGGCGTGTCGGAATTGCATACACACAATCGGAATTTCCGATGAAAAGCTCTAATCAGTCTTTTTCTGGCCGGAATTCTGATCGTGTGTACGCGGCATAAGAAACCCTTGTGAAGTTTGTTGCTATCCAGTGCTCTGTTAAAGAGATTTAATCTTACTACTTGTTCTTGTGACACAGCTTTACCAGACAGGTAGTGGTGGAAAGGGCAATACAGGCAGAAGTATATTTTTTATTACACTAGAAACCCTGTCAGCCTTTAAACAGTATTTGTTCCCCTGTTGCAGAATTTCCCTCATCTCCTATCTGTTAACAAAGATGCTACCAGAGAAGGAAGTAGGGGGGTTCTCTTATACAGAGCTCCAGATAGTAGTAAAACCTGATAGGGGACCTAACCTTTCCCTACTGCACTCCAAATCTTTAATGTAAACAGAGAGCAAGACCACAGAAGAGGGGCATGAAAAAAGAATGCAAAGGCCAGAGTTGTGGATGAATTACTCTACAGTGGCTGTAATTTCAGTGGTCAGTGATGGCTTAGTTTAAAGCTCATTTACTTGTACTTTATATGATTACTACGCTTATTAGGATTATTTAAATTATTGAACATCCATAGCCTGATAATATTCTTAATACTAATTACGATTTCTGTTTCATAGCTTCAAAATTAATAAAATATTAATCTTCACTATTGATTTTTATGATAACAGTGTGGCTGAGAAAATACCTATAAATTTTAGGAGCACTATTAAAATAAATAAATAAATAAAAACATTAGCTAAATTGCCCAGTAAGAATATTCACAGTTCCATCTAACCCTTGGAACTAAAAGCTTTTCTTCAGTCGTATGAAGACACAATAAATCACTTGCAGCACATGTTTCTAATTTTAAATCTGTTCAGAAATCTAATAATATACCATTTCCAGTAATTTGCCCCTTTTTTTTTTTTCATAGAGAATCACTTGTAAAAAAGAAAATATGTAAACTTTACACAAGGAGGTCATTATTGCAGCAGTTACCTAATCCTTTTCTATTGTTATTCATGCTAACATTGGGCAACGTAATGTTTTAAATTACACAATCCATTTATTTATGCTAAGCCAAGACAACACATTTCAGCACAAAAAAAAATAAATAATTTTTTATGGAATTGTGTTTTGATAAATGCATGTTTCTTGATTCTACCCTAAAAGGGTAGGTTCTACTTGTCTGTATCCTCCTCTTTAAGTTTTGCCACTTTGTTTTTTATTTTTAGGCGTCGAGCAGGTACCTGGTTTTGATAGGTACCCACTCCCACTTCCAGTTGGATCGCCGCTGCAATCCTAGCTGGAGTTTACCTTTCTCCGCAGCCTTCTGGGACATGTTGCAGGTCCCAGAAAGCTGTGGACTATTCACAAAGCATAACAAGCAGTCACAGCCATCTTCCCACACTAAACATGCTGGCTCCTGGATCCAAAGTCAGCCGAATAGCGGGCTTGGGTGAGGACAGTGCTGGATACTCGGACAGGTAAGTGTCCTAATATTAAAAGTCACCAGCTACAGTATTTATAGCTGCTGACTTTTTAATTGAACCTCTTTATGGACATCATTGTATTTCAAAATTGCAAGATTTGAGAATTAAGACATGAAAATCATTTTTAAGATTTGGAAAATCGTAGGTAGACTAATGCCGCGTACACACGACCGGACTTTCTGGCAGACTAGGTCTGAAGGAATCAGATAATCATGTGTGGGCTAATCTGATAATTTTTCATTAAAAAAATCCGATGGACCTAGAAATAGAACATGTTTCAAATCTGTCCGACGGACTAAATTCCTATCGTGAAAACCGTTCGTCTGTATGCTGGTCCGACGCATAAAATATGACGCAAGGGAAGCTATTGGCTACTGGCTATTGAACTTTTTTAGTCCCGTGTTATGTCATCACATTCAAAATGAAGGGACTTTCGAACGGATTTAGTCCATTCGGGTGTGGCCAAGTCCGTTCGTTCAGATAGTCCATCGGAACTCCGCCAAAAGTCCGTCAGGAAGACCGTCGGACCTAATCTGCCGGAAAGTCCAGTCGTGTGCACGTGGCATGAGTATAAAAAATTGCACTAATTAGCTTGAAAATGTCTATGCTGTGTAAAAAAATATTGACAATGGCACATCAATTATTTCGGTGGTATACAGGTCAATTACATACTGCAAAACTTGTATTAGAGAACCATTCTGTATAAAAAATAAGCTGAAGGACTTGTCAGTTTCCAGTGAGCAGAGTTTAGCATTTGCAGCATTTGAAGGCTACCTGTACATGGATGAATTGAAAAATACATGCTCACTCAAAAGAAAAGTGCATATTTTTACATAAACACTTTTTTTTTGGAATTGTCTGGGCATACTTTTAAATTTCCATTTTCTTTCTAGTGCCTGTCATGATCTCTGCTCAGGGAAGTGAAGTGCGCAAAAGAAAAAAGGGATACGCTTCAGACATTTTCAAACATATTATTTACCTTCATGCAATAATAATAATATTAAATGATGAGAATATGGTGGCTTTCTATAAATTTTCTTTTATTATTTAAAAAAATTATATTTTTTAGTGTTGTACAGTAAAAATGAACAAAGGCACATATATCATTTGTATTTTCATAAGCAGCCAGCAGGGGGAACCTTTATCTTTTAACATATTTAATACCGTAATACTGTAAAATGATCCGATGCAGTAAAAAGCCAAAGAGTAAAGCAAAATGAAACTCTCCTACCCCTTATAACCAAGGAAGCAGCCATCTTGGCCTTTGTTTGATCTAGAGTTGCCATGGTGTTGCATGTGTTATCAATTATGAGACCAGATATTTGATGGCTTGATTATTTCATTAAGAACACAACTGTGACAGTTATCATTCACGGCATGACTTGAATGTAATTGCTTTGGAAAACAGTCATTGTGTAATACTGCAAAACAGGATAAGGCGCCTGTGTATCAGGAGCAAATACGGTTCTCTCTATTTATATACAGTGTACTCAACCCTTTGGAAGTTTTCATGTTGCAGAGATCTATTTTCACTTTGACATGGCTGATCAGTGTAAAAAAAACACTTTTTATAGCCACTTTATGAAATTACAATTATGCAAGTATTTTGGAAATGTAAACACAAATTGATAGGATTATTTAAATGATACTTTAATTTACATATTTTACATCATTTACATGTTTAATTTACATATAAAAAAAAATCCTTAACGACTTTACAGTTTAAAGATTTATTCTTGTATAATCTTAAGAACAGGTACAGCTATACTATTTCCATCTACAACTACTGCAGCCATAACTACTTTTATTAATGATATGTTTACTGCTAATCTACTAGCACTAAATTGCGTTTACTGAGTCTATTAATATGACCATGTGGGGACTACAGATTGCTATGATCAGATCACGTTTGAGGAAGAATGACATCAGAAAGACAGCTAGACCAGACATGGTTTTAGGCTATATACTGAGGGTACGTGCAGATCAGTTAGCAGGTGTTTTTACTGATATATTTAATTTGTTGTTACGAGAAGCTGCAGTAGCTTCTTGTTTTAATCTGCTGCTATTGTTCCAATACCTAAAAAATCAGCAGTAACATATTTAACGATAATTTACTCACATGATTGCATAATGATCGCCCATAACTCCTATCATGATGAAGTGTTTTGAGAGGTTTGTCTAAATCCCTGTTTTTTTTTTTATATATATTAAACACATCATACCTACCTGTACAGTTGTTTTGCATGGAGCCCCCATGATCCTCCTCTTCTTGGGTCCCCGTCAGCATTTATGACCCCTCCCCTTTGCCAAGTGTCCCCAGAACAAGCTTCTTGCTCTGGGAGCACTCACCTGTGCTCACTCCTGAGCCACCTCTGTGTGTCTATGGAACACACAGAGTGTGTCTTGACCCCGCCCCCCCACTCCCTCCTGACTGGCTGTTATTGACAGCAGTGGGAGCAATCCTGCTGCTGTGTCTCAGCCAATCAGGAAAGATAGTCTCAGGAGAGTCTCGGCTCTCATGCACATCGCTGGATCGGGTTTAGGCTTAGGTAAGTATTGGGGGGGTTCTGCACCATGAAGGTTTTTTACCTTTATGCATAGAATCAAATACTGTAGTGAAGTTTGCTGATGACACCGCCTTAGTTGGACTCATACAGGATTTGATTGAGTGGTATACAGATAATGATTTAATAATTAATACTGCAAAAACTGGGAAAATAATAGTGGATTATAGGAGATGAAGAAAGATAAATCATTGCCCAGAATAGGAGGAAGTGGAACGGGAGGACAGTATCAAAAATATTGGGTGTGCATATTACGAGGGAGGTGTCATGGTCTCCAGATAATATTTTCTATTTTCTAGTAAAAAAAAAGTGCAGCAGAGACAGTTTTTTTAAGGAGATACAAACCGGCTGGCATGCTACCAAGGCTTCTGGTCATTTTTTATCATTGCGCCATTGAGAGTATTCTTCTCCATTGCACTGTAGTGTGGTATGCCAGCTGCAAGGATAAGAAGTGCCTGTCTTGTGTAATGAAAACAGCACAGCATATCATAGGTACAGATCTACTGAATTCAGACATAGCATATGCCAGCTGCTTAAAAAAAATCTGCCAAAAGCCATTGGTGGTGATCCAATCCATCTGGGCTACAGTGTATTTGCCCCATTGACGTCAGGGAAAATACAGTATAGGACACTTAAAACACACACTAATCATTTAAAGTATATTTTTTACACAGGGCTGTTTTGTCTATAAACCCGCTAGGTGCAAAGATTTAGGAATTGTATGTGACATTTTCACTTTCAAAAAAAATTATTAACCACTTCACGCAAATCACTGTACCTGTACGTCAGTACGTTGAGGCTAAATACTGGCTAGCTGCCAAAACCCCGGTATTTTCGAGAACAGCGTGAATTTTTCTTTAGGATAGAAGTAGTTTCCGTGGGAGATTTGCTGCAAGATCACTTATATCTGCAGACACCCCCCTCCCGCAGCGCTGTGGTCGTCTCTGCCGCTTACCGGACCTGTCGGTGGCAGTGGAGCCAATCCCGTCCTCTCTCGTGGATGCCTGGCTGCCGACTGAGGGGAAGATGGTCCCCGCTTAGCTCCTTAGCTCCTGATTTCTCCTTCTTACTACAGACTTCCAGAACTGCTCTTCCTGTGTGCAATGGCATATTCCCTCTATCCCTTGAACTTTGCAACTTCCCAGGTGCCCAGAGCTTACTTTGTGCAAGGCTTTGCAAATTAGGCTTTATGTTTACTTGGCCTACATTTACCGCTCCCGCAGGAAAATCACGGCAAGATTTTGCCACGGTTTTGCAGCACTTTTCATTTTCCCTCGGCGGTCGGTTAAAACGTTCCTATGTTGAATGCGATTCTTCTGCGTTCAGGAGAGGGAAGTTGAACCTCACCTAACCATGGCAACTTCTAAACTATGCTAAAAGCCTATGCGTACATTGACACATAGGCTTTGGAAGCTTCTAAACTCAAGTTTAAGAGCTGCTACTGTACATGAAGCCTTAGGTAGGGTTGCCACCTGTCCACTATTCGCCCGGACAGTCCAGGTCCTTAATCATGTGTCCGAGTCTAAGTCCGCTTAAGACCTGGACACGGTAAACAATACTCTAAACATCTAGTACAGTAGCTTTTCTCAGCTGGGGAACCACTTCATCTTGGTTGAGAATGGGGATCACACTAAGCTCCAACTGCTCTGCCGCACTGTATATCAGTAGATCAGGAGCTTGATTAGGGCCAGGCAGAAGGAGCAGCTCTGCCAGTGAGCTGGATCCTACATCAACCAGGAGGTGGCTAAATCCAGCTGGCAGCGGCAGAGGCTGAGCTTGGCTGAGCAAGGAGCCCGGGCATGGGGATGCCCAACATTGGGCGATGTGTCCGCCATAATGTCGCAGTCACGATAAAAATCACTGATCGCTGCCATTACTAATAATAAAAAAAGATTCATAAAAATGCCATACCCCTATTTTGTAGATGCTAGAAATTTTGTGCAAACCAATCATTAAACGCTTACTGCGATATTTTTTACCAAAAATATCTAGAAGAATATGTATCGGCCTAAACTGAGGAAAAAAAATGTTTTTTTTATATATGTTTTGGGGATATTTATTATAGCAAAAAGCAAAAAATAATGCATTAAAAAAAAAAATGTTGTTTATAGCGCAAAAAATAAAAAACGCAGAGGTGATCAAATAAAAACAAAAGAAAGCTCTATTTGTGTGGAAAAAAGACGTCAATTTTGTTTAGGAGCCATGTCGCACGACCACGCGATTGTCAGTTAAAGTGACGCAGTGCCGAATCGCAAAAAGTGCTCTGGCCTTTGGCCAGAAAAATGGTCCGGGGCTTAAGTGGTTAATGGACAGACTGCCCCTGGTTGGGTGGAAGATTGCTGGCAGAACAGCAGCTGCACCTGAGCCAAATCACCCAGCAGGGGGATTCTTCCATCCGCTTGCACTTATAAAGCCTCATACACATGATCGGACTTTGTACAAACTTTCCCGTGGACTTTTGTACAAAGGGCTTTGGCCGTAAATTTGTATTGCATACACGAGATTGGATTTTGTAGGCAACAAACACGAACATAGTGACGTTTCAACGTACTGACGACACTTCAAAAGAGGACGTTCAATTACTCCGGCGCCACCCTTTGGTCAACTTCAGTATTGTTGTTTGATCTGCATTGGTTCTGAGCATGCGTGTTTGTACTTTGTACAAAAGTCCAATGGTTTTGTGTACACACGATTGGACTTTGCTCCATCGGACTTATGTTGTCAAAAAGTTTGTCTGTTCGCACAGCCAACAAAAGTCCAATGAAAAACGAAAAAGTTTGTCCGATGGAGCGTACACACGGGTGGATGTTGCCTTAAAACAGCTAATTTGCGTGTTTGTTGTCACAAAGTCCGATCGTGTGTATGGGCCTTTAATGAAATAGCCAACCCTAATTTTAAATATCTTTTGAAATTACTTAACATATTAAAGTGTATCTGAGATTTAATCACTATTGATTTTTTTTTTTTTGTTTTTATTTATGAAATATGTCCTAAATGTTTCGGCTAGTGAAGCACTATAATTCATAGATCTATGTTTATGAATGCATTGTATAGGACAGTGATGGCGAACCTTGGCACCCCAGATGTTTTGGAACTACATTTCCCATGATGCTCTGGTACCTTGCATTGTAGTGGAGCATCATGGGAAATGTAGTTCCAAAACATCTGGGGTGCCAAGGTTCGCCATCACTGGTATAGGATAATATTCTATTTAGCTTGTGCACATATAGGTGCAGTGAGTTGAATATAATTTATAAAATGGCAATAGTCAAATAATTTGGATTGTATATAGAATAATACTGGCTGCATAAAAATAAATGTAGCTCATTACAGCAGCAGCAATGAGCACTCCCTTGTTTACCCGACACCTGGACGTTTAAGATTGTTATTAAGCTCATATTACCTGAGAGTAAATGGGACAACACTGGTAACAGTACAGTTTCTTGTTTATATGGAAAAGAGCTTCTTCATGCATCAGTGATCTGTACTCTTTGCTTTTCGATATTTTTTTTTTCTTTTGTTATTCAAAGTGCTAGGAAGCATTTTATGTTTGCCATTTTTAATGCACGTACCATAAATAGATTTTCAGGGGATGATCAATTTTTTAATCTACCAGCATAAAACATTTGCCTGTGCATTAGGCTACATTCCAGGATGAATGATCTGCAGCAGTGAAGATGGTTTCTAGAACCATTTCACATGAAATTAAATACTATCATCACAAACGTATTTGAAACTTTTCAAATCCTGGCATTGTAATATGTATGCTACTGTTTAACCAATTGAGATCCAGCACCTTAAACAGTAACTCAACTTTTGATGAAAAAAAGAAAGAAACAAAAAAAAACAAAAAACAATCACCTCTAGGGTGATCAGTGTACAATGCAGGTATTTTTTAACAAACCTTGTAGCAGATTCCTACCTTTTTGTTTTCTGATGCACTTTCTGAGTTATAATGAGGAAAGCGGCAGGATATGGATCTCTTTAGAAGTGTTTAACCCTTGGGGACTATCTCATCAAAACTGAACTTCCTATTACAGAGAATGCCTTATGCCCTGTACACACGGTTGTACATTCCGGCGACAAAATCCGTTGGATTTTTTCAGACGGATTTTGGCCCAAACTTGTCTTGCATACACACGGTCGCACAAAGTTGTTGGAAAATCCAATCGTTCAGAATGAGGTGATGTGAAATACGTACGATGGGACTAAAAGAGGCCAGTAGCCAATAGCTTTAATCTCGTAATTTATTCTGAGAATGCATGGCACTTTGTGCATCGGAATTGTATCCATACGATCAGAATTTAAACGATCGGATTTTGTTGTCGGAAAATTTTAGATACAGGTCTCAAACTTTGTGTGTGGGAAATTTCGATGGAAAAGTCTGATGAAGCCCACACACAATTGGAATTTCCGACAACACAGTCCAATCCCACATTTTCCGTCAGAAAGTCTGATCGTGTGTACAGGGCATTAGTTGCAGTAAGGCGGTGAGCACAGTAACTGACAGTAAAGTCAGATGTATTCTATTGTATACAATTAGGAGTGGCCATACATTCTATTTTGTGAATTCGAAACAGTAGATAGGTATGTTTGGTGTGTGTTATGAGAGGAGCAGTTATTAACATGTGAGAGAAGCAGTTATTTTCCCATTTCTCTGTAGACATAGTAGGTAGTAGGCTCTGTCATTTAATCTAATCATCCAGTGGAGTTTTACCCAGTTTAGTTTTTAGTAAGTGGTAATGAAGAGTGGTTATGAACATTTTGGAGCCTTGCGACTTTTGAATTGTGCCTTCAAGCCATGGCACAGTTACAGAAATCTATAGAAAAAAAAACTACTGGGTAAATCTTGTTTCCCTGTAATTGCATGAATGAGTACAGTGCCCCCCTGGTAAATGTTACAGTACTAAGGGATTTCTATATTGTAGTATCTGAAATCACACTAGTTTGTGCCAATAAAGGGTTGTCTCATAAAGATTACTTATTTGGGAGGTCCTGAAACTAAAGCAGAGCTCCAGGCTCCTTCAGAAAAAAATAAAATTCAGCAACTACAAATACTGTAGCTGCTGACTTTTAATATTAGGACACTTACCTGTCGAAAAATCCAGCGGTGTCTTCACCCCAGCCATCTCTTCACTAAGAGAAAATGGCAGTGAAGCCTTGTGACTTTACAGCCGGTTCCCTACTGTGCATGCGGGAAGCGCGCTGCACTTTGTGAATAAAGTGGCGGTGGGGGAAGGAGGAGGGGGGCCGAACTTCATGCTGAATTTGCCATGGCACGATCAGCCGGAAGTGGAGCTTCACTTTATGTAAAGCATTTAGCCTCAATCCACACTGATTTGGTTTCAGGATGAGTAGGTGGCATTAGTGGGTGAATAGCTTAGGGGCCTCCAGGAATATCAACAACTGTTTGCTCCACAAAACATGTGCCATGTGTCCTACTGAGTTATAAGAAACAGGGAGGACCTACATAATTAGGCATTTTTGTTTTCTTGCCAAGTGATATACAAACATCTATCAGGTCCCTACCAGCTTCCTCTTTTCCTCTTTGGGTCTTTTAGGTCAAGGGATACCCCATCTAAAGAATGAGACTAGAGAGTTAAGAAGGATTTTGGTACTGTAATGGGCATGTGTGTATTTAGATACATTTTGGTGACATACCTCTTGTTTCCTGGAATGCCCGGGATGTAACATAATCCTTTGAATTGGGCCATTATAGGTCTCCAAGAGACACATCTCATTAAAGAGACCATTGGGTGTATGAAGTATTCTTGGGCACAAGGGATTTATCAGATACATTTCAGTAAAAGGGTCATTTTAATTAAGTTGATTCTGTCTGAAATAAGTAGAGGCGGCTTAGATCACACTTGCAGTTTACCTATATTAGTTTGCATAAGTTGGCCAAAGTTCTCTAAGATGGCCTGGAAGGGATGCAATGTAATTACAATCCCCATTTTAAAGGAGGGCCAAATGCTGAGAGGGGACTGAGGTGCCAACGGAATCAAAATGGACATTTTCCAGTTAATTTTAAGACCTGTGTATTCAACAAATTCTTCGATAGTATGAATGGCCAAGGATAAGAAAGTGACTGTATCATAAAATATAATATAATATTAAATGATTGACATATAAGCTTATTTGTTCAGCTATTTGCCCAAGGGAAATGCCACTTAAGTGCTCAATTTGCTTGAAGTTAATAGGAAGAGCTTCTATTGCTATAGCAAAGAGGACAAGAGACAGAGGGCAAACCTGTCTCTTATTTCTTAAAAGAGGGAAGGATGGAGAAGATAGGCAGCTAACCAATATATTAGACCTTGGGTGGGCTTAGAGAATAAACATCCATTTTTTGAAATTTGAGGCCAAAGCTGATGTGTTCCAAACAAGCATGAAAAAGGTCCATCCAAACTATCTATCAGTATACAGTACATAAATATGCATCTTAATGTCTGATACTGCCAATGATCATCTCATGTGTTTTGGTACTTTCATGTGACAATCCTCTCCTTGTCAATTAACTATATTACCAATGATTTTAATAAACCTAACTGCACAGTCCTACCTGCTCTTCTTTGAACTGAAATGCGTAGAATTCACTCACTTTCTTTTTCCTGCAGCCACTCCCTACTTCCTGTGTGGTGTGTGGGAAGGTCTTCCTGATAAAGTCACATGATCAGTCCCAATATTGTAATTGCTGAAGAATTGCCATGAACAGCACTGAGCCAATCACATAAGCAATAAATCTCATTTCTTAAAGCTTCTTCCAGGTAACACATTTTAAGGAGTTACAGCAACAGGTTTTCTTTTGGAAAAAAAAGTTTTTTTTCCCAACTCTTGTAACTGCCACTTTTGCTGGACACCTTGTTACAACAAAGGAAACAAAAAAATAATTTATGCTGCCTACATAAAAAAAAATAGAAAAAAAGTCATGTAAATCTGACATTGCAAAAGGACAAAATAAAACAGTTGGGTTTCACAAAATCAAATTAATTTTGGTGCTCGCTCTTGGCAGGAGTAAGAATTGTCGACACTGGGTCCAGCCTTTCTTTATCATTCCTAGTGCTAGAAATTGAAAAAAAAAGTTTTATGTTTATTTCTTCAAGTCCAATTACGTAGTAATCCACTTCACAGCCACTTTGCTGTTATGCATTCAGAAAGCCTCCTCCTGATTCCATTAGTCGTTCTTTACATTTTTTTTTTATTTTCTCCTGATAATAAAAGTGGCATCAGAAAACACTCCAGGACCTAAAAAGGATTAGGGCACATGCGTGTTTATAAAGTTCATAAAGCAGCATTTCTATGTATTGATTTACGATATGTGAATCTTTACATAACCTGGTTCCCCAGAATGCTGAATATTTATAAGTCATTGATACGTGCACAGCTTTTAAGGTGACACACAGTATTGCACGTCAAGTGTAAATTGCAATGATTGCGTGTACACAGGCAAATTTAAAGCACTGAGGTAATTGATGGAGATGCATTTTAGCACATGACAAATTAAAAAAAGGTCTATAGTGGTAAATGATTAATGTAAAAAATCTGAAATGCACAGCTACAGTATTTATTCATATATAAAAATAAAAAAAACAATTGCCTGTTTAGTTTATTCATTACAAATATTTTATACATTTTCAGCTTTGTATATTCTTACCATATAAATCTATGATGGAAAGGAAATAATATGCTTCAAAAATGTAACTTTACAACAAATAGACCTACATGGAAGCCTCCTGGGGTCTCTCTGCTTGCACCTTTTTGCACCTTGGGTAAGAGCGATACTATCACATGGTATGGCTGTTGATCAGATCTTAGGACCATGTATAGGTATCGTGCTGCTAAGGGTTGTTACCTGCTGGTTTTCTAATAAAAGAGAACAAGGAACCGAGGTTTGGTGAGTACTATGGTTTGATTGATTCAGTCCCTTTTTTATGAAACCAAATTATCACACGGACGACTGACAACAAAGTATTAACTATTGTTCTTTTAGGAGTAAATCTGTCCTCTTTTAAAAAATGCATATTTTAATAAAAGCATCACACACCCTTTTTATATTTAGTTCTAATAACATTTATCCTTCTGGGTCAATCTGCAAACAGTTATGAAATTCTAAATATGGTAAAATATTCAGACATGTCTGACTTGTACTGGGCATTCTGTGCAATGAAAACCAAATTCCCTTAAGACCCCTTTCACACTGAAGCAGTTTTCAGGTGTTTTAGCGCTAGAAATAGCCACTGAAAAGTGCCTGAACATTCCCTTTCATTGCTCTCACACTTTGGCAGTGCGCTTACGGGATGTTAGAAAAAGTCCTGCAAGAAGCATCTTGGGGTGGTTTGTAAGCACTATAAATAGTGCTTGCAAAATGCCCCTGCCCATTAAAATTAATGGGCAGCGCTTCCAAAGCGCCTTAAAAGTGTTTTGAAAGCACCGCAAAACGGGTCTTTTTTTTCTTTTTTTAAGGTCACTTTGTCACATGACCTTAAAAAAACACCCCGCTAGCTACCGAAAAGCAGCGCAAAAAGCGCAGGTAATATGCCACTAAAGGACCACAAAAATGACCAGCACTTTAGCTGCACTTCAGTGTGAAATGGGTCTTAAGGATAAGTTCACCTTTCGTAATAATGTTACACCCATATTCATGTTACAGATGCAGCAGACCCCCCCATCCCCCATTGTGACAGTGAGCAGGGGATCTTCTCCCCCACTCGCTGTCACAATTTGCAGCTGTGCAAAGCTCTGCCCCCACTCTGCTCCATCATTCATTGCCAAAGTTCTGTGAATGTGAGAACTACTTTGCGGCTGTCAGCTTGTAGTTCTCAACGAACTACCAGGGTGCTGTTGAGCACTCTAGTTACTGTATTTATCGACGTATAACATACACTTTTTGACCCTGAAAACAGAGGGTAAACTGTGCCTGCATGTTATACGCCGATATCTATTTTTTTTAACCAATGGGGGGAGGTGGGGATTGGGCGGTCCGCCCACCTCTCCTAGTCCTGGGAAAGCACTGCCAGGACAACTCCAGAAAACATTACTGCCAGCCCCCTCCCACATGCCACTATATGTAAATGCAAACCCCTCCAACAATGCCGCTCTCCTCCTCTGGCTCCGCCCCCTCCTCAAGTGTAGCTTTTGATTGGAGGAGAGCGGTCTTGTGACTGTCAATGAAATAGAGGAGAGCAGTCACATGACCAGGACCACGGCGCCAATGGAGATGTTCAATAGATCCATAATTGACATAGGAGGAGCGGCGCGCGAAAAGGGGCCAGTAGCTACTGATTTCTTACTTCTTGACTTTTACTTTAATGTCTGCTGAGGGATGTTTCTTATGCACATGTGTGCACACATTTGGATATTACTCTGCCTGCAGTTCATTTTATCAACTTTTTCCATGTTCTGTTTGAAACTGCCCATCACCCTATCATACATTCAATAGCTCAGATCCAGGCCATGCTGGCAATGTTGTCCCAGGAGACTGGGGGGGTCTCCTGGGATTGTAGAGGAGGAGGGAGGCTTTATAATGAAAGGGGTCTGTGTACCATGCGGGGGTCTGTGTGTGATGCAGGTGGTCTGTGTGTGATGCAGGGGGCTCAGTGTACTATGCAGGGGGTCTGTGTGTGATGCAGGGGGGTCAGTGTACTATGCAGGGGTCTCAGGGGGCTGTGGGAAGTTTTTTTTCCTGAAACTTCCTTCTAAAGTTAAGGTGCGTGTTATACGCTGGTAAGTGTTATATGAGATGTATGGTATGGTAATTTATGTTTATTTTTAATCATTAAATGCAATGATTTAATTTTTAACTTTATCAGTGAAAGGACGTTTTGTTATTTTTTTTACCATGTTTCTATTTTTTTTATTGCCATGAACTACAGACCTCTTTCAAAGGCAAAATGTTGCCTTTGTTGGAGTCCCTTTTGACCATTTGTGAAACACTATAGTCGGGGTGCATAACCTGTGAGTTAAGATCCCAAATTGTCTTCCAGAATTATAATATAGGGAACCCAGGATAACAAACAAGCACATGGGGGAGGACATCTCCATTAATTAATTCTTTATTGATATGTTTTTTTTTAGGGAAAGATTTGATTAGAAAGTTTTCCTTACAGTATCTATTACCCTGTGCCACGGGAGGATATCTGGCTTGTTATTAAAGGGCTGAGAAGCCTCACAGGAAAAGGATGTGCTAAAGATGTGTAAACTATGTGGATGGTGAACTGAATATATATATATATATATATATATATATATATATATATATCTATATAGTTTATATATCCTTCTTCACCTTGTAACTCTATTCTCACCCTTTTTTTGATAAGTGCTGCACAAACAGTTTTTGTGCTATATAAATCATTAATAATAATTATTATTCTTATTCTTATATGGCAATTTATATAGCTCCAACAGTTTATGCAGCATTTTACAACATGAGATAATATCAATAATAATAATAATGCTGTTCATCAATATACCTGGTTGCACACATGGCCAGTTAGTGCTACAGGCCCAACTCATAGTTATACAGATGGACACAGCATCAAAGCTTTTTATGTAATGAGGGGCTAGATACTCACTGTGAAGCAGCTCTCTATTGATTAACTCAACCCTCTGTTGATTAAGTAAATACACAATTAGACTAAGCTAAACAGCTAAATTAAGCAGTGACACTAAAGACTAAGCTAAACAGATTAAGCTGAATTACCTACATTGAAGAATTTTTAGAGTTTGTGTGGAGACCAAACCCAGACAGTTTTTTTTTTAGAGCCACGCATTTCTACGCTATATCAATTAAATTTTCAGAACTCCATGGCGTCGGAAAATTAGATCCCTTTCTTATTGCATTCTTTTATGATAGTGGAATTCATGAACACAAGTTGTTTGTTGCCACATAAAAACAGGTATTTGCCTCAAATATCCTACTGTCTCTTGATGACCTCTTTTAAGGTCTTTCACTAAAGAGTTCTTTCTTCACCTGAGCCATTTCCTTGTTTACCTTTACCTTCTTGTGTATGCCTAAACAGGTGATTGTATGCTTAAACAAGGCCTGTACTTTAAAACATATTGGGTTGATAGGTTTTATTATGGAAATGTGGCCAGCAACCTCATTCCTGCTGAATAGCTAGTCTATGTGGCCAGAGGGTATGATGGAGGCTTGAATTGGAACTAAGGCATTTTGGAGTGGCCTGTTAAGTGATTCAGGTGTGCACTTGTTTAGACAAAATTGTACAGCATGTTGTGGTGTGGCTCGCTAAACTTCAAAGATTAGCAACATCTATTGCAATTTGTGATCTGAGAGAAACCACAGGCTGACTAATTAGTTATGACATGTAGCAGAACATAACAACAGCATCAAAATCCATCCAGAAATGTGGCAGGTGACACAACAGTTTTCATCCGGGGCAGAAACTGTGACTACATGGGAGATCATACTTTATGTTTAAATATATTGATCTTCATGTGACAATAAATTGATGGCCAAATCGAAGGCAACCGCTTTGAATAAAAATGGGATGTACAATGTTGTTAATTGCATTGATTCACATGGGTTAATATACTTATTTAAATTGCATATAAACATTATTTAACAAAGTGATATTGTGCTATATCTTTGTTTAAAAGTCAGATTTCACTTTACTAATACTTAAAAGATAAGAAAACATAATAAGCATTTTTAGATTTTTGGTGGGGGAGGTAGAACTTTGTCAGGTTATTATTACTTAGAATCCAGATACAAAATAGGAGCTTCAGGTACCTTCTCAGAAAACAATGAGAAGGGTGACTCTTCGGAAATCTTTTTTATTAAATTTTCTGAAAAAATATTGTATACAAATACAAATAGTGTGATCCAATACACTCCAAGACAAGGATATCATATCCATTAACATTTTTTTTAAATGCAATTATCTTTACAAACGATTGTGAGTACATAATGGGAGGCAAACATAGGAATTAGAAACCAACAGATATAACAACATTAACGAGTTACCTCCCTTCTTCGAGAAGGGTGATTCTGATTATTGTTTTGGAGTCGTGATTTTTCTTCTCTTGTGCTTAGTGCGGTCTTTTTTACAGCTTTGCTTCCACCTTTAAACAGGTTATCATTACTATCTGTGTCTTCCTCACCCAATGACAACCACATTCTTAATTTCTTGTCTTGTTGCAATAGACGGGGGAGACATCTTCCCAATAAGATAAAATTCTTAATTTTATACATTTTTTTAAAATTACAATATGCTTCGAATTATCTATTACAGTTTACTAAGTCTGAAAATGTGTTAAAATTATGAGCAGGGACAAATATATTTGTAACACAAAGAAAGTTGTAAAAATATTATGCAAGCAGTTTTAGCTTGGACAATAAATACCTACAAAGTTCAAACTAAGCAGTCCTAGTTAGTATTAAACAAGTGAGGTGATATTTAATATACATTTTTCATCTGGTATTAAGGTTTCTTTTGTTTGAAGCTACTCTATGACTGGCAGCTTTAGGACAAGGACCTGCTTTCAAGTCATGTGGGTTAAATATAATAATGAGGACATTGAATATATCTCTTTTTTAAACAAAGAAGCCTTCATAAACGCAGTATAACATCATAACATGTTGTAAATTATGTGTGTAGCTGTTATTGTTTTTATCTACATTAACTTCTACTGATGAATGCAGAAAGACCTTGGAAGAAGAACAAAGACAATATTGTTACTGGAATCTAGTTTGATAGAAGTTGCAACATGAGGGGGTTTAAGTGTTCTATGCCAGCCCAGTATTTATTACTTATGTTGATAAATCCTTTTGCTCAGGACTAAATCCAGTTTGCGAAATGAACAAAGCATTTTCTGGCTGAGATCTATGCAGCTTCTATTTACATGGAAAAAGTATTAAAGAATGTAATTTCCCATTTCAGAATGAGCTGCTGTTTTAAACTACGGTAAGTATACAGTTTTACATTTAGAAAGTTCTCTTTCTCAATCGAAACGGGAATTTCATCATCTTTTTGCTGTCTATTGTTACTCCATCAGTTCAGGTAACTATGTTGTTCCATTTAATCATGCCATTCATAGCTAAGTCTCTTTGTGCATAAAAGTAGATGTGAAAATTCCTTAATGCTAGTCATTTGTAGCATGTTGCCATAAAACCCAACTCTGGGTTGATGTTGTAACAAAAAAAGCAGCTCTCGCTGCAATACTCATGCCCCCTGCAGTGCCTCTTTTCCACTATACAGTGTCCTGAGTGTTCAGGGTTGAATGACACCCAGGGTATATGGCTAGAAGCATAAGGATTACTCTTCTGCATGAACTGGTTTGTAGTATGCAAACACGTTGTGGCAGTCAGAGTGCTATAACCTATATCAACTGATGGTAAACATCCTGTAAACCAGAGTAACCCCTAAACATTCCTATATTTATAGCAGCATGCAACAGGATTTTCCTCCCCCAGTTCCCGGATATCATGCTCTAGATTTATTCTCACATCAGACCTTGGGTACAGGTACTTTACAGGTACTTAGAGAAAAACAGCTGACATTCGTAGGTGGCTCTAAAATAAATGGAGAACACAAAGTTCACTGCTTTTAATAGTCAAAGGAGCATAGTCCAGTTTTCTTTCTATCTCCTTTAGCTCATTCTGCCTTCCTTTTCATCTTCTTAAAAGTATAGTTACTGAAAATCATAAATGCAAAATGCATTTTTATTAGATGAAGATATAAGGTATAATTACGAACTGAATAGTACAGTTTTTTTTTAACCAAGTGTTCAGTGTTTTTTACTCACGCCCCAGAAGAAGCGTTTTCCTCAACAATGCAAAACATGTCGGGCAAGTTCTGTGGACTCTACATCAGCTCTTCACCATAGCACCCATATACATCAATCTATATGCTCTACTGTTGGGTGACCAGTTCTCCTGTATAGATTTTGAACTGTTGTATTTTCTGGATTGCGATGTGTATCTGATGTAGATCTTCATATGTGTGGACATATTCTTTGTGTCAAAAAATCTTTTTAATTTTTCCTATCATATACGTCTTTCTATTTTTGAATAAATTTATATATAAAGAATACTAACTTATTACTTTTCTAATTTTTTTAACCTATACTGGTGCCTTTAAAATCCCAAAGTCCCTACTTATTTTTCTTTTGTAAGTGTTCAGTTCTGTTTTAGAGGTTGCTAGGGATTCATTGAGTATTTGTGGATTGATCTCTCACCTACACTGACCATCAATATAGGGAAACCTTTTCACCAATTGGCAATAGAAGGGAGCACAAAATTGGTCACCAATGTAAGGGGGCACTACATTAACCATTATGTATATGGGAGCACTTCAATTTTAAAAGTGTTTCTCTTCTGGTAATTATGATTTTTTTAAATTGTATGATTACTATTATTTACTATTGAACAAATTATTTTGTTACTGTATATAGAGCAGCGAGATAATTTAAAAGGATCTGCACTAGCTATCAAATACTATACGTGTAGAACTACCCTTGCAGTTTCTGCTTGGTAATTTAGGTTCTATGTTCGGTACCTTGACTCCAAGAACATCCTCAGCCCCTCTGACACCTGGTTGAATGAAAGTTACTGCACGCACTTATAAGAACATGAGCATAGATACCATTAACTTGGCTATAAATTGGCACCAGAAAATAGACACAAGGAGGTCACGTGGAGAATGAACTCAATGTATTGAATGGGTTAGAATAAATGGTGGTTTGGGCATAAATGAACACACAGAAGGTAGGTTCAAATACAGTTTGAAAGGGAGTGTTCAGGCGCTTTTCAGTGGTTATTTCTAGCACTAAAACACCTGAAAACTGCCTCAGTGTGAAAGGGGTCTTAAGGGAATCTGGTTTTCATTGCACAAGGTGACTTAGAATAGAGTTCTGTACCACTAGACTTGCAGTAGCTCATGAATCAGCAATAAACAGTAAATTTAAACATTAACTGCAATGTGAATAATAATACTATAAATGGTCTAGAGTGTACTATGGGAGAATGGCTAGTATATGGTGCAATGGCCTCTGAATAGATGAACATCTGTCAGGGATGCCATATACAGGCATCCAGCATGGGTGATCAGATTGGTAGGCTGCACCATAAAGGAATAAGGAAACAGATGGATAAGTGAAATAAATGTATTTATTAAGGATAAAGACACACTAAACAACCAACACCAATAAACCATCAACAAAAAAGTGAAAAAGCACAAGAACACAGAAACCCCTAAACACACCTAACTAGCTAACTCAAATGCAAGGAACAAACAGGGATAACAGATAAAGGGGGACTGGAAACAGGTACCAGGGGGCAGGTCTCAGGGTCAGGATTCAGGATACAGGGTCCAGAACAGAAGACAGGTACAGTTCAGGCCCAGGCAGGAATCAGGCTTGCAGGGGGGATTCTGAAGCACTGATCCTTGGTGAAGGGCAGTCTTATATTGTCCAGCAGTCCCACTTTAGGTTTGGCTTGATTGTCAGTTAGTATCTCAGCTGGGAAACACCCGCTGGTGGCCTCCAGAACTACATCCTTTGGTGCTGAACGCAATAGTGCCACCAGCAGGTAAACCAAGTAATGACACCATTCCTGACAATTCCCCCCCCCCCCCCTTAAGCAGTGGCCTCCGGACGCTCCATTCTGCTCTTGGCTTGACAGTCCAAGTGGGCGTGAGAAAGCTCTGAAATGTTTCCCCACTGAGTCTGCGGACTGCTTCACTCTTGTCAGGCTAGAGTCTTTTAATGCACTGGGAGGCATGCCACCTGAGTCTGAAAATAGGACATGCACCCCACCACCACGGTCATAGAGTTTGGATTTGGAAATTAAATTTAGCAGGGCAATGGGCATGAACCCATCGGAGACAGACCACGCAGTGGAATTACAGTCAGGCTGGTCATCAAGCAGGAGAAAAACAGTGGCAAGCTGGGTATCTGGCCAGGAATCATCAGGAACCTGGCTTCAGGACTCTGTCAGACATGACATATATAGGCATCCAGTACGGGTGATCAGATCGCTAGGCTGCACCATAAAGGAATCAAGAAATAAGTGAAATAAATGTATTTGTTAAGGATAAAGACACTAAGCAACCAACATAAATAAGCCATCAACAAACAAGTGAAAAAGCACAAGAACACGGAAACCCTAAACACCTAACTAGCTAAGTAAACACAAATGCAAGGAACAAACAGAGATTACAGATAAAGTTGGACTGGAAACAAGTACCAGGGTACAGGTTTCAGGGTCAGGATTCGGCATACAGGGTCAAGGACAGAAGACAGATACAGGTCAGGCCCAGGCAGGAATCAGGCTTGCAGGGGGAATTCTGAAGCATTGAGCTTTGGTGAAGGGTATAGTCCAGCAGTCCCACATCAGGTGTGGCTTGATTGTCAGTTAGTATCTCGGCTTGGAGACACCCACTGGTGGCCACCAGAACTACACCCTTTGTTGCTGATTGCAATAGTGCCACCAGCAGTAATGACATTGTTCCTGACAAGGTCTCTATGTATCTGCTATGAAGGGACAATCTTAAGTCTTAACTCTTCAGCTGGCTGGTGTTGGTGCATGTGAGAATAGTCCCAGTTAATAAAAAAATTCTAAAGTAATACTCCCGCGCTATCACTAAGAATGAGTAAAAAAACTTGCTGTTGTAAACACTGATAGGTCGAATCCACTGTGTGGTGCTGCGCTGTTAGAGGTAATTGATGAATGTGAATGAGTGAAGTTAATAAAAATCATAAAGTGGATCAATAAAAGATATAAAACACTATCCTAGTCAGAAAAATATCTCACAAAATAAGTGAAAACTCAAAAACAAAAAGTATAGCAATCCTGAATCACAAAAAAACTGAAAAATAATCTGTGTACATTCATCATTTACCTCTAACAGCGCACCGCCACACATTGCAATTTATTTTACAGTCCCAGTCATGTCTGGCGGCAGCAATAAGACTACTAGATGGCTGTATGGTCAGTTCCAGTTCCTAAAGTGTTCAGTCTCTCTAGTAGAAGATAGTAAATCTCCACAACAGCAGCTTACCAGTCCTGGTGATATTGCAGCTCACTATCCGGTCACACACAGCAATTAGTACACTCCCTGCACCCAGGTGACTCGGTCTGTCAGGACCCCCAACTTAGCGCTCCAGATCCCACTCAGGCCAGCAATATGCAGCAGTGATGGTGTATCATGTACAACATCAATGTGTACTCTCTGATCTTCCTCATGGCAAGAAGAGGCTGTGTACAGTACAGCCTGATAAAATGCAACTCTTTCTTCTTTCACTGGCGGTCTATCTCTGGGAAATGTGGTTTAAAAATGCTTGATTACAGTACAGTCTCTCTCTTCTGAACTACAGTTCCCACAGTGTACTGCTAACTCACTCAGTCTATTGAACTCTTCCTGCTCATCAGCTCCCCCCTCTTTCTGATATAGTTGTTAACCAGTTCAGCAGCGCTGGGCAGCTGCTACAAAGAGCAACTGCATCTAGTGTTTGTCTCACTCTCAATTCTTAGCTAAGCACCTGGCTACACACATATGCCAAATTATTTATTCTGCCATTAACTTTTGAATCTACAATTTACTCATAACATTCATCTTTAGAAAGGGCTCTGTGAGAGCCGAAACTTATTTCAAAGGGTTTCTCCAGGGTAAAAGGGTTGAGAAAGGCTGTAATAGTATGCAGTTCTCTACCATGGGTGATCTGATGCGTACCAACTTAGCATTGAAAAATTATATTAAAAGAGATATGGAAGCAGCCATATCTGCCATATCTAACTTGTAGGTGCCTATCTGCCATGCTGACCACGTGGCTTCAATACTGTGGTCACTGATCTGGATCAAGCAGGCAGTTTAAAGAAACTGCAGTGAAATAAGGACTCCTGATCTGCATATTTGTACATATTTGTACAAGGTCAGTGATCCAGAAAGCACCAGAACATTCATTTAGCATGACAGCAAGGCAACTAGCGTTTTCTGAAGTAGAGGTCAGCACTGGCAGCCTATGTGCTTTGTCAGTACAGGTGTCCTTTGTAGCTGCGTATAGAGTATCTCACAAAAGTGAGTACACCGCTCACATTTTTGTAAATATTTTATCTTGTGGCAACACTTAAAGCGGAGTTCAAGCTACAAAAGGTATAGTTGCTGACTTTTAATAAACAGACACTTACCTGTTCCATGGTTCAGTGATGTGGCCGAACGGAGCGTCGCTCCTCTCCCCCTCCTCTCTGCTGGCGCCTCCATTGCCACTCTGGGCACCCAGCCATGACAGCTTTCTGCTTCAAGGCCGGGCACGCACAGCGCGAGTCGTGATGTGCTCCTGGAGTGGACAGGTGATCTCCTGGGACCTGTCATGTGTCCCAGGAGATCACCTAGAGGGAGGGGCCGCCTAAGGCGAAAGGAGGAGTAATCTTGGCGGTCCCTGGGTGGAAGGAGGCAGTGGGACAGGAAGTCCCCCTTCTGACGAAGCCCCCACTCCCCCCCGCAAAATAAACTACATGCCAAATGTGGCATGTAAGGGGGCGAGGAGTGCTTAAAGAGGAAGTTCAATTTTTTGGGTAGAACACCGCTTTAAGAAATTACACCCCTACACTGTACGCCCCTAAGTGAAAATGTCTAAATTGGGCTCAATTAGCCATTTTCCCTCATGTGACTCGTGTTAAAAGGTCTCATGTGTGAATGGGGAGCAGGTGTGTTAAATTTGGTGTTATGGCTCTCACTCTCTCATACTGGTCACTGGAAGTTTAACATGCCACCTCATGGCAAAGAACTCTCTGAGGATCTGAAAAAAATTGTTACTCTACATAAAGATGGCCTAGGCTATAAGAAGATTGCCAAGACCCTAGAAATTAGCTGAAGCACGGTGGCCAAAACCATACAGTGGTTTAACAGGACAGGTTCCACTCACAACAGGCCTCACCATGGTCGACCAAAGAAGTTGAGTACAAATACTCAGCGTCATATCCAGAGTTTGTCTTTGAGAAATAGATGTATGAGTGCTGCCAACATTGCTGCAGATGTTTAAGGGGTGGGGGGTCAGCCTGTCAGTGCTCAGACCATAAATCGCACACTGCATCAAATTGGGCTGCATGGCTGTTGTCCCAGAAGGAAGCCTCTTCTAAAGATGATGCACAAGAAAGCCTGCAAACAGTTTGCGGAAGACAAGCAGACTAAGGACATGGATTACTGGAACCATGTTCTGTGGTCTGATGAGACCAAGATAAACTTATTTGGTTCAGATGGTGTGAAGCGTGTGTGGCGGCAACCAGGTTAGGTGTAGACAAGTGTGTCTTGCCTACAGTCAAGCATGGTGGTGCCATGGCGGCACTGGGGAGCTACAGTTCATTGACAGAACCATGGATGACAACATAGTCTGTGACATACTGAAGCAGAGCATTATCCCCTCTCTTCTGAGCCTGTGCTGCTTGGCAGTATTACATGTTAACGACTTCAAACACACCTCCAAGATGACCACTGCCTTGCTAAAGAAGCTAAGGGTAAAGGTGATGGATGTCAAGGTGATGGATGTCAAGGTGATGGATGCCAAGCATGTCTCCAGACCTAAACCCTATTGAGCATCTGTGGGGCATCCTCAAATGGAAGGCGGAGGAGCGCAAGGTCTCTAACATCCACCAGCTCCGTGATGTCATCATGGAGGAGTGGAAAAGGACTCCAGTGGCAACCTGTGAAGCTCTGGTGAACTCAAGAGGATTAAGGCAGTGCTGGAAAATAATGGTGGCCACACAAAATATTGACACTTTGGGCACAATTTGGACATTTTCACAGGGGTGTACTCACTTTTGTTGCCAGCTGTTTAGACATTAATGGCTGTGTGTTGAGTTATTTTGAGGGGACAGCAAATTTACACTGTTATACAAGCTGTACACTCACTACTTTACATTGTAGAAAAGTGTAATTTCTTCAGTGTTGTCACATGAAAAGATATAATGCAATATTTACAAAAATGTGAGGGGTATACTCATTTTTGGGAGATACTGTACGTATTTGCTAAAAATTGCATATGGTGATACATCTTTCTCGTGCACTTTACCTTGCAAAATAAGGTCATGCATGTTTAACTTGTCTTTATTATTACACCTGGCATTTTGTTTTTACCAAGAATATTTACAGTATATGGTAGTTGTTGCTCTAGTTGTTTAGTGTAATCATTTGAACACAAAACATCATAGTTTTATATATTTGTTTTTTTTTCATTTACGGGAATGTGACAGGATGACTGATTTGTAGAAAGCACACTATGTTACTGAAACTCAACAAATAAATAAATGAAGGTGCCCTTCTAAAAAATGAATGCCAGATATACATTAATATTTTAGTCTCTTTAGTTATACACTTGGTCATATTGATGGAGTATATTGATGATGTTTCCTCCACATTATCAAATATTTTTGTGAACTCTATTAGTTCTGTAATTCTGAAATATAATAAATAACTTACGTCTGACAGTAGACAGCGATGTTAACTTAACAGAACACCATCTCATTGTGCTATTCCTGTAAAATGAACAGTCTGATGATGGCTATAAATAAATTACATTTTGGGTGCCAACTCAAATGAAAGAAAACTTTTCAAATCTGCAGAGAGGTTTGACATTTGGCTCATTGATATAATAATTTGTGAAGAAATGTACAAAGGGTAATAAAAAAAGAGAGGAAACGATAGCTAATCATAATGGATAAAATAGAATTGCAAACTGTTATCTGAAATGATGGGCTGCAGTATTTTTTTGCAAAGTTTTATTCCCCTGTCTGAAATCTGTAAAAAATAGATTCAACTCTTATACTCTTTGCAATACACTAATATAAATACATGTAAATATATGCTTATACTAATATTTTGTAAGAGACATTAGGGGACAATGGTCTATGTGTTTTTCTTCTATATACATATACCTTATTTATCGGCGTATAACACGCTCTGGCGTATAACACGCACCCCAAGTTTAGGAGGGAATTTAAAAGAAAAAAACTTTTAGGAGGGAAGTTTAAGGAAAAAAACTTACATTTAAATGCCCATCAATGCAGCCTTGTCAGTGTCATTTGCAGCCTTGCATTGCAGCCTTATCAGTCATTTGCAGCATTGTCAGTCATTTGCAGCCTTGCTAATCATTTGCAGCCTTCCATTGCAGCCTTGTCAGTCATTTTCAGCCTTCCATTGCAGCCTTGTCAGTCATTTGCAGCCTTGTCAGTGTATTTGCCGGCTTGCCGTTTAAAAATGGCACCGCTGAGATACAGAGCGGATGTCCTGTGTATCTCGGTGGAGCTTGGTAGCTCTCGGCCATTCTCGGCTATTTTCGGCTATTTTTGGCCACACTTGGCCGTTCTCGGCGGCTTTTTGCTTTCCAAAAGCCGCCGAGTACAGCCGAAAATAGCTGAGAATGGCCGAGTGCGGCCGAAAATAGCTGAGAATGGACGAGTGTGGCCAAAAATAGTGGAAGGCCACCGAGAACAGCATAGAAGCTTAGAAACTGTAGGGGATTGGCGTATAATATGCACCCACGATTTTCCCCTGATTTTAAGGGGGAAAAAGTGCGTGTTGTACGCCGATAAATACAGAACATTGTTTTTCAGCACACCTGTGGGGAAAGATTATTAAATTTCCAGGTGCCTTCCCTGTGGGAATCTGTATATACCCCAGACTCCCTGTGAGACAATGAAAATCACATATAGATTGAGGCTGAAGCACCAACTCTCTGAAAAGGAAGAAAGGTTACATTAAAGGAGTTGTAAAGGCAGAAGGTTTTTTATCTTATTACATTCTACGCATTAAGGTAAAAAACATTCTGTGTGTAGCAGCCTCCCCAGCACCCCCTAATTTCTTACTTGAGCCTCGTTTCCCTTCAGCGATGTCCACGATTGTCTTAGCCATCTGGGACTCTCATCCTGATTGGCTGAGACACAGCAGGGGTGCCATTGGCTCCCGCAGCTGTCAAGCAAAGTCAGTCAATCAGGGGAGAGAGGGGGCAGGGCTGGGTCGGGGCTCCATGTCTGAATGAACACACATAGCTGTGACTTGACTCAGATGACCCTATAGCAAGCTGCTTGCTGTAGGGGCACGCGACAAGAGATGGGGGGGGGGGCAGAAGCAGCGAGACTTTACAATCACTTTAAAGTAGTTGAACTAAAGCCAATTTGTATTTTTTATTTATATTTTGTAAGTTAGTAAGAGGGTTATAGCCCCCATCAGTTTTTTTGCCATCAGTGCCGCCTATTAGTGCCCATAATTGCCATCTATCAATTTTGTATGGGTACATCGTTGCATGACCGTGCAATTATCATTCAAATTGCAAGAGCGCTGAAAGCTGAAAATTGGTCTATGGTCTAGGGGGTGAAAGTGTTTGGTATTGAACAGATAAACAGTTGTCATTTGAACAGGCATCCACAAATGAATATTTCCTCTCTGTTGCTGTTACAGAAATAACTGTAAGATTATGTATCTACTACTACTATCTTTTCTGGTGGCAGTGGTCACCAGGAAAAATAGAGAGACCGAATCTCCCAGCTAGGAAGCAAATAAGAAATTTTGAGGGGCCTAAGCACTTTTAGTCTATCTAAAGCTAAAAAAAAAAAAAGTTTTTGCTTTAAAAAAACACTTTTACATGCACAATAAATTCTACCACTGTGATTACCATATTTGCCGGCATATAAGGCGACTGGGCGTATAAGACGAACCCCTAATTTTCCAGCTAAAATGTTGGTTTTGGGATATACTCGCCGTATAAGATGTATAAGACCAGCCCCTTGCAGATGGAGGGTCAGGTGCTTCAAACGAAAGCTTGGTGGATTATCGAGATGGCCGTGGAAGGAAGAGTAGTCAAGGGGTAGCCAGAACAGGCATGATTTTTTCCAAACTAGATGGTTCCAATCAGCCCATTTGGTAACATACTGTATACATACAGTATACTGCGCTGAGCCAATCACGGCGAGCAATGTATTCTATTAATGAATACAAAGCCTGCTTGGATTGGCTTTGAGAGTCAGAGAGGCACGGGCTGAGGATGTTACTACTTCTGCCAATCCGAGCTGACTCTCAAAGCTAATCCAAGCAGGCTTTGTATTCATTAATGGAATACATCAGTTGCCGTGATTGGCTCAACTCAGTATACTGTATGTAGCCGAAGCTACATATAGTACAACTGCACATCCAGTGGGCAGCATTTTATACCAGCGTATAAGACGACCCCCAATTTTTGGGCGATATTTTTAAGTATAAAATGTTGTCTTATATGCTGAAAATTACGGTACCTATTGAGGATTTCTTTGCAGTTAGTCAGGAAAAGTAAGCAGCAGCATGGGGGGTCCAGCTTGACTGCACATACATGTGAAACAATTTAAAGAATATTTTCAGTCTGGGGAATTGGGATAGAGAATGCAACCCTAGAAAACTAGAGCAGTGGGAGAGTGCAACACCAAAACACTCAAAGATTAAAAGAAGACATTAGGTAGTTGATTTACTAAAGAAGTTAAAAATGATCATACAATAAATTGTGTGACAATTCACTTCAATTATCCAGTCATTTGAAAATCAGTCCCTGTTTACTCATTTCATCTGCATGTGCCTGGATAATTAAAATAAATATTCACACAATGTATTGTGTAATTGTTCTTGACTTAACTCCTTTAGTAAATTAGTCAGCTCTAGAGCCAGGGGGTTTTAAAGGACACCATACTGTAGATGTAAATGGTATATAATTAGGTACTCAATGGGAGAAGGCATGGGCTTAAAAGTAATCCCTAGTGAAGCCACATATCTATGAAATTACAGCCTGACTACATAACTATAACTACGAACTATAGTTGTAGCCCAAACTTAAAAAATTTAAAAACCTGCCTAGGCTAAAATTTTAGAAAGGATTACTCTACTAGAGAAAAAGTAGAAATACCTGAACGTAGGACAGGTTGAGAGTTTGTTGTTCAGATATCTTCAATTAAAGTGAAGGCCTTGTGACTGTTGCTTCAGTTTGTTGGTCTTTACAGTTAGTTGGAACTGAGCTTCGCCGTTATGGCTAGTGCTGGAAAAGTGGAATTGTTGGACATAGCAAATGATGAAAATTGTACAGAAGCCTGAGCAAAGAATAAGTGCTCCTGTAATCTGTAGAACAGTTGGCAACCTGTTTAGCCTACTGCACAGTGACATCTATCAACCATGGAGCAGGATAATTCACCATGACATCTTTGACCAGAGTGGAAGTGGAAGGAAAATATGACTTTGGAGAGATCATTTTATTGACAGTTTATCACTCACCTTCTGGTACTAAATTTGTTCACATCTACCGCCCGATTAATCCATTCTCCATTCTTGGCACAGCAAGTATCATCATAATTGATATTCATGGCATTGAAGAAGGCATTGACTGTTTCCGAGGCATGATCCTAAGGTGATAAGCCAAAGAATTAGGCTTTAGGGCCATCCTGCAAGAATGACATTGTTTGTAATTCCAAGCCAGAAGAATGTGTCAAAAAAGGAGGAAAATGCAGCCTGCAAACATATTGGAAAAGGTTCTACAGTTTTTGACAAACATTACTAGCAGAACTATGTTTGGTTGATTTTTTTCCTGAAGGCATTTCTTTTTCATGGGGACACAAAATTGCAGATGTCCCACTGTGCTAAGAGTTGCTCAGGCAGTTCATTCATGATCAAGATGATGAAGAATGTCTTGAATTCAGTTTGGTAACACTCCTGTTGGGTTGTTAATACACATGAGCTTTGGGTTTGTGTTCACTGTTTACAGTTCACCAAATGTCTGGATTTGTCCTCTTGGCCCACTCACTAGAACCTCTGGATGCTACAGCTTGAAGTCATTAATTTAATGGCATTATTACTATTCTGCTAAAGATGTGATGTTGCTATTTAAAGTATTATCCCTGTGAGTCTAGGGCCATGGCAGAGCCTTGGCCAGCCGGGATAGTCCCAAATAAATCAGTGGGGAGAGCACCAAGGATAACATGAGTATCGCAAGTGAAGCTGTTTTTTTTAACTTTATACAACTTTTAGGTAAATTGCCCAAACTGAAATGGGGATTAAATTATTCTTTATAGTGATATTAAACCCTCATTTTGTAGGCACTTTAGCTGATTAATCTTTTTTCTTTTCCTGTTTCAAAGTGGCTCTTTTCTCTTGTATCATGCTATGGAGTCATCCTTTCATGCAGGGACTTGAGTTGCCCCATAGCATGAGATGGCAAGGCACTCCTCTGCTCCTCCTCTGTTTTCATTATCCCCCTCCCTTCTCCAAGCTAACAGTCTACAACTGGACACTCCAGTGTTAATTATTTCATGTGAAGACCAAAAGGAGTTAGCGGCATTGAATCCAACCATTGAAAGAGCCATTAGCTGTAAACTGCAAGTGCTGAGGAAAGAATTTCAACAAATAGCTTACTGGAAATAATATTTATTTTATTATGCTCAATGGGGTGGCTTTACAAAAGGCAAATAGGATGTGCACTTTGCAAGTGCAGTTGCACACATATTCCCCAGGGCTTAGTAAATGTGGTAAAGCTCTGCTGATTTCCATCACCCAATCATGTGCAAGCAATAAGTGTAAGGCTGTATTTGTAGGAGGAGGCAGGCTGTATAAAGCCTGTCCTCCTCTGCCTCCCCCCTGGTGGTCGTAGGCTCTCGTGTGAGCCGTCACGTCATTTCTGCTTTAGGACAGGTCACGTTGTCACTTCCTGTTCCGGCTACAGAGCAGCAGCGTGGTCGGCTGTAGGATCTCTCCGGTTCGCTCTCCCGGGGGTCGCGGTTTGGATAGGCGTGGGCAGGTGGCATCTACGGAGGACCCGCATCGGATGCCACCCGTCCCGCTCAGTTACCGACCCAGGCTCGGGGGGGGTCAGTCTGTTTCGAGTACAAATATAATACAGCTGCAAGCAGTTCTGTGCTCAGTCCCCCAGCACAGGTCAGGGAACATCATGTACTTGTCTAGACTGTCAGCTCCTGGGCTCAGTGCAGTTGCTTTCCAGTAACACCATCCTACAGTTATTATTGTTCTTTTCTTCATAATTAACATACATTCTGCCAATTCCTTATTTTTTACTTGAGCTAAGAGAATCTATTTATAACTAAAGACAGTTCAGTTTGGGGTTTATGGACTCTGACATGGGCGATTTTCTGCTCAGATCGGGGGAGGGGGCGTCCTGGGGGTTATTTTTCAGGCTTTTCTGCCCTCATCCTACTCCCCAGCAGGGCTGTACAATGTACAGATCAGGGTGCTTATTTAAAAAAAAAAAAAATACATTAGATGATTTACTAAGTTATTTCCTAAACTGCATTAAGATGTGTTTGTATGTGCCCAGAATTCAGCCTGTTTGCAGGGGGGCATGGCCGCTCGGGGAGGGGGGACATCCTGGGGGTTACTTTTTAAAAAAAAATGTTAAGCGTGCTGTAAGGCTGCGGATTGGGGTGTCCGTGGCAGTTCACTTAGCAGACAGGGCCTGCAGTGTGCTGCCTTTTCACCTGCATGGGGCCATGCTGCTTGTGTCCTGTTACCACATGCTATGCACACATTATAAGTATGGGGTTTCAGGGATTAATTCAGGCTGCTGAGATAATATGACACTTGATCATTGCCTGTCCGCTCATTATTTTGTGGGGGTCCTTGGGGGCTGCATGGTTTAGTACATTTCTCATGCAATTTATGTTCTCATGCAATTTACGTTCTCATACAATTTACGGTTTCTCATGCAATGTACGGTTTCTCGTGCAATTACAAACTCCCGGAATTTACATTCTCATGCAATTTGTGTTTTTTATGCAATTTATGTTCCCATGCAATTTACATTCCCATGCAATTTACATTCTCATGCAATTTACGTTCTCATGCAATTTTACGGTTTCTCATGCAATTACGTTATCACGGAATTTACATTCTCATGCAATTTACGGATTGGGGTGTCCATGGCAGACAGGGCCTGCAGTGTGCTGCCTTTTCACCTTCATGGGGCCCTGCTGCTTGTGTCCTGTTACTACGTGCTACGCACGCATGATAAGTATGGAGTTTTCAGGGGTTAATTCAGGCTGCGGAGATGACATGACACTTGCTCGTCACCTGTCATCTCATTATTCTGTGTGGGTCCTTGGGGGCTGCATGGTTTAGTACATTTCTCATGCAATTTATGTTTCTCATGCACTTTCAGGGCGTATCGAGCTGAGTCTCAGCATTTCATGTTGTTGGAAGACCTTGATAGGCCTTTCTTTTCTACGCACTCTATTTAACCATCCTCAGGGATCCAGAAGTGTAGCCCTCCTGCTGTGCTCAGCAGACTTCTCATCGTGAGTCATATTTTTGTGACATATCTGACATGCTCTCTAGGTCTCCTTTGGCATTGTTAACCAGCTTTGCGCTCAGGCAGCGCTATATCTGGCCTATTATGGTCCTTGAGGACAGGGGAGTTGCACTTCTGGCCCAGGGTCTCGCATACTTTTGGCCAATCAACTGGTTCGTCACCCCAGCCTTTTCGGTTACATCTGCATGCTCGCAAGATGCAGCAATCGGGAGGCGGCACTGTCATCAAGTTCTTGGAGCCAGGCAAGGCATGGTGCCTGGTGTTGGTTTAAAACCAGCTCGTCAGTGCACGATCTGACAAACCCATGGGATGGTCCTCGGTTCCCTTTTCCTGTCTCCGCAGCTCAATGCATACTTGAGCCAAACAGGGTCCAGACCCTAAGCATTCTTTGGCTATTCATTCAGGACAGGAGCAGCTTCTGTGACTTTGCGCCAGGGGGTCCCGCCTATTATTATTTGAAATTTGGGTAGGTGGATGTTGTCTTGTTTCTCTGGGTATGTCCCAGAGCCACTTTTTGAGATGTCATAAGCGTTGTCTATTTGGCAGATTGAACGTTAATTCAGTGTGCTTTAAATCTGTTTGTTAAGCTTTCATCCTACTGTGTTTATTTTTTGCCCCCTTTTAGGCATACTGACCACGTGACGTCAGCACACCCCAGGTCAATGTTCTCTGTTGCTCTTTTGTTCCTTTCCTATACTGTCCACAGATTCACTCAGAGTACAAGTGTAAGGCTGATCGCAGGTCAGCCTGTATCTGTAGGAGGAATCAGGCTGCATAAAGCCTGCCCTCCTTTGCCTCCTCCCTGGTGGCCGTAGGCTCTCCTGTCCCACCCACCCATTCCCCTTTTCTTTTCCTTTTCATTTCATTTCATTTCACACATGGGTATGCTCCCTTTTAGGCATACTGACCACGTGACCCCGGCACACCCCAGGTCAATGTCCTCTGTTGCTCTTTTGTGACTTTCCTATACTATCCACAGATTGACTCCAAGTACAATGCTGTTTTTTTTTTTACATTTTTCCTTGCACCTGATATGTTTTACAAAGTGAAGCTTTACCACATTTACTAATGTAGCCCTACACCCGGAGGAACTGCTTAAGTATAATTGGTCCTATACTATGCCTCTCAACCCCAAGAATAGTCTCAGCCCCTCTGGCACACCTGCCATGAATGTTAATGCGACAACACCAATGAAAGATACACTTTATAATAAAACACAGAAATTGTATTTACTATGAATTTTCTCTGAATAGTAACAACAGTGGCGGTATATCTCTGAACAATAAGCAAGTATCTCTTAAGTAAATTAACTGTATAGCGATGACTGAGGATCAAGAGCAATATACAATTCAACTCAATTTTACTGTCAGGCTGCTTTCAGGAGATTCCTGAATGGTGAATAACCCCAAGAGCAGAGGTTCCATGCACACTGGACTTAAAAAATGTAGATTCTACAGGCATTTGATGTTTTTTTCACCTGCCTCTAGAAGCACTTCTATTGTGTTTTATGTGCCTTTGCACATTATGACTACTACAAGCGTTTTCTGTCAGGGACGTTCAGAGGCAGGAAAAAACCCCTTCCCTATCGTGTTTTCTGGAGAAGTTTAGAAGCTGTAAAAATGTCAGTCTCGACTAAACTCCTCTTATCTCTCCTGAACATCAAGTTTTGTAAAAAAAAAAAAAAAAGGTGTGTTATCACATAATTTCCTGGCTTTTGAGGAGGAGCGTGTAGTGCAACAAATGCCAATAAACGAAATGCTCTTAAACTCTCATAGACTTGCCTAAACTTAGTACAATATGCTTTCAATTTGCGTATTTTATGCCACGTTTTTAGCTAAAAACTTTGACTTTTTTCTGCTCCTAGTGTGCGTGGAGCCTTAATAACAACAGATCACAAATGGCAAACTTTATACTGGATCAGTTTCCTCTCTCGACTTAGATTTGGCTCTATGATTCCAGGCAGGAGGAGAGCAGAGGAATGACCCTCACTTATGTCAGACCCCTCTCTTCTGTCCCCCGCCACCACAGGCCCACAAAACTATAAACACTGCATTTAGTTTAGTGGTCAATGGCTTAACTCCCAAGACAGACTACCCTTGTTATGCATCACATACACTGAGCTCTGGGTATGTGTGCGTGTCCTTATGGTGGCAATAACTTCAGTCCCTTTTGAAAAAGACTTTGGCTAGCCACTTTAGTTGGTGCACTTTGAACTCCTATTGGGTATAGAGTAAAGGGAGTATGCCGGCAGTGTGTGGATAAGAAGACAGACGCTGTGATTGCTTAACAGGGTAACCGTGTGATCCAGGTTTGGGCAAGTGTGGGCAAAGTGAACAATGCTGTCTGCATGCAGTGTCATTGTTTCCTGCAAATGGGCAAGTGCCCCACTCACCAATCCTGCGATCAAGGCCCAAACGACACATCCTGGAACAGGCAAACTCTTCAGGTATCTCAAAAAAGACCAAGAAAAGATCTAAGAAAAATTCCAAGCTCTGCTTACTGACCAGCCTGCGACCAACCAAATTAACCTGTTTAAGAGTATGCATCAAAAACATGGGTTTAGCATGCACACATTTGTAAAATACATAAGTAAGCTACAGGTCCCACCAGGGCACCCCGTTACCTGTAGTCCTACCTCTAACTTTTAAGAGGCTCTACAGTAGAAGCACATGCATTCTGATGGATAGATACAGGGCAGATGGATTGGAGGGATCCCACCCCTCAAAGGCACAGGGGCACACTGAGCACCCAGCACATAGCACAATGGCCGCAAAGATGTCAGTGCTTGCCTGACCAATATATCAACAGTACAAAAAGGTTAGCCACTGCCCCCACCTACAGTGAGGGAAAAAGGTATTGGATACCCTGCAGATTTTGTATGTTTGCCCACTGACAAAGAAATTATCATTCTATAATTTTAACGGTAAGTTTATTCTAACAGTGAGAGACATGGTAACAAAAATATCCAGAAAAATGTATTGCAAAAAAGTTATAAATTTATTTGCATTTTAATGAGTGAAATAAGTATTTGGCCCCTTTGCAAAACATGACTTAGTACTTGGTGGCAAAACCCTTATTGGCAACCACAGAGGTCAGACATTTCTTGTATTTGGCCACCAGATTTGCACAAATCTAAGGAGGGATTTTGTCCCACTCCTCTTTGCAAATCCTCTTTGCGAATCCCAGCGGTAGCCGGAGGGAGATGCGGGTCCACAGAGCAACCGCTACACTAAGCTCTGGGGAAATTTAGTGCAACCATACAGCCTATTTGCTTTTAGTAAATCCACCCCAAAGTGTTAAGCTAAAAAGTATTTTTTGTCATTTCCATGTTACATTTAACCACTTACAGACCGGACCATTTTGCTGGTCAAAGACCAGACCACTTTTTGCGATTCGGCACTGCATTGCTTTAAATGACAATTGCGCGGTCGTGCGACGTGGCTCCCAAACAAAATTGACGTCCTTTTTTTCCCACAAATAGAGCTTTCTTTTGGTGGTATTTGATCACTCCTGCGGTTTTTATTTTTTGCGCTATAAACAAAAATAGAGCGGCAATTTAGAAAAAAAAACGCATTATTTTTTACTTTTTGTTATAATAAATATCCCCCAAAAATATATATATATATAAAAAATTTCCCTCAGTTTAGGGTGATACATATTCTTCTACATATTTTTGGTTAAAAAAATCACAATAAGCGATTATTGATTGGTTTGCGCAAAAGTTATAGCGTTTACAAAATAGGGGATAGTTTTATGGCATTTTTATTAATAATTTTTTTTTTACTAGTAATGGCGGCGATTAGCGATTTTTATTGTGACTGCGACATTATGGCGGACACATCGGACATTTTTGACACTTTTTTGGGACCATTGTCATTTATACAGCAATCACTGCTATATAAATGCAGTGATTCCTGTGTAAATGACACTGGCAGTGAAGGGGTTAACCAGTGGGTAGCAGTGTAGGGGTTAAGTGTTCCTAGGGGTGTGTTGCTAACTGTGGGGGGCTGGGCTTTCATTTTGTGAACACTGATCTCTGCTTCAATCACATGGAGCAGAGATCAGCGTCACTAGTTGCTAGGCAAAATGCAGAAATGCTGTTTAAAATGGCATTTCTCCATTCAGCCGCCCTGTGAGACGATCGCGGGTATTCCTGCAGCGATAAAGTCCGCAGGACCCGTAACCAGACTCATGGGGGTCCCGATCAGCACGCAAGCGCGCCACCGGCGGCACACTCACGATGGCAGGCAGCATTGAAGATTGGACGTACCTGTACGCCAATATGCACCATCGGTGTGCACTGGTCGGGAACTGGTTAAACTCAAACATACCAGGTGATAAAATTATGTGTGTAGAGCTGCAATAAATGAGACCACAAAGGAAAGAAATATAGTTTAGGCATATGTGAAAATGACAGTTTATTATAATATTATTATTAGGATTATAGTCATTTGACTGCATTAATAGAAAAATTAGGCCTTAATAGTTCCATTAGTTGTTAGTTGACTATTAATAATTAGCCTTTAATCTACTTATTATTGCAGCAGCCAATTGTTTCTATAGTACCAAGAGTAAAACATTATTTGAAAGCTTACAGAACTACATCCATTATTCTATATTAAGACATATCGGAGGTTATTTACGAAAGGCGAAACCACTTTGGACTGCAAGTGCACTTGGAAGTGCAGTCACTCTAAATCTAAGGGGTCGATCTGAAATGAGTGGAACCTCTGCTGATTTTATCATTCAATCATGTGCAAGCTAAAATGGTGTTTTTTATTTTCCATGCATGTCCCCCTCTGATCTACAGCGACTTTATTTCCAAATGCACTTTCAGTGCAAAGTGGATTTGCCTTTAGTAAATAACCTCCATATTATCTATAACACTTTATTTAATGAAAATAGATAAAAAAAATTAATGAGTATTGTGTAATGTACTAATACATTTTGGACTGGAATGCTTTTGTAAAGCAAGCTTTTAATAAGTCAAGACTTAATAGACCATTGTAGCTATCCAGGAAATGCAGGGTAAAGTGATTGTAAAGTCTTGTTTTTTTTTGTTTTTTTTAAATAAAAAAACATTATATTTACCTTCTCTGTGCAGTGGTTTTTGCACAGGGCAGCCTCGATCCTCCTGTCGAATGCCACCACAGCAAGCAGTTTACTATGGGGGCACCTGACCCTATAGCTCTGTGTGTCGTTTCAGATACATAGCTGCAGTTTGGTTCCTCCCCTCTCTCTCCTGATTGGTTAACTGACTTTGACGGCAGCGGGAGGCAATGGCGTGTCTCAGCCAATGAGGAGGGACTCATGGACATCGCTGGACAGAAATGGGGCTCAGGTAAGTTTTACGGGGGGGGGGGGGTTGGGCCAGAAGGGCTGCTGCACATAGAAGGCTTTTTATCCTAATGTATAGAATGCATTAAGATAAAAAAAAACCTTCTGCCTTTACAATCCCTTTACATTTCATTAATTTCTAATGCTAGTTGTATTTGTTGAAGTTCTTATTTATCTCTTAGGGCACCGATCCCCAAACTTTTGGCACTGGGGACCGGCTGCTTGGAAGACAATTGCGTAAGTGATTTTTCATGGGCAATTTGTCAGGACAATGGCTGGTGTTAGCATTTCAGTCATCCCAGCACCATGGTTGATATGGTGTTAGGGTGATTGAAGCGCATTCTTTCTATTATTACATTGTAAAATGAAATAGTTCAACTCACCATAATGCTAAATCAGTGGTATTCCTGAGCGTGTCAATTGACACTGTTGCCTGCCACCAGATGTGGATTGTCACTTGCCATGTCGCCTGCCAACAGATGTGGATTGTCACTTGTCTCGTCACCTGCCACCAGATGTGGATTATCGCTTACCACGTTGCCTGCCACCATATGCAGCTTGTCACTTGCCATGCCGCCTGCCACCAGATGCAGATTGTCACTTGCCATGTCTCCTGCCACCAGAAGAAGCTTGTCGCGTTTCCTGCCACCAAATGTGGATTGTCACTTGCCACGTTGCCTGCCACCACATGTAGCTTGTCACTTTCCACGTTGCCTGCCACCACATGTAGCTTGTCACCTGCCATGCCGCCTGCGAGCAAATGCATATTGGCACTTGCCACACCACCTGCCACCAGATGCAGATTGTCACTTGCCATGCCGCCTGCCACCAGATGCAGATTGTCACTTGCCATGTCGCCTGCCACCAGATGCAGATTGTCACTGGCCATGTCGTCATCCACCAGATGCGGTTTGTCGCTTGCCATGCTGCCTGCCAAAAGATGCAGATTCTCATTTAACACGTCGCTTGTCATCAGATGCAGATTGTCACTTGCCACATCATCTGCCCCCAGAGGTGGATTGTCACTTGCTACATCGCCTGCCACCAGAGGTTAATTATCACTTGCCACATCAGCTGCCAGTGCCACTAGATGTGGATTTTCACTTGCCACGTCCCCTACCAATGCCACCAGATGTGGATAATCACTGCACTGGTGGCAGCACTGGTCCATTTAGCACAGAGGCAGGCCATGGTCGGTTCTAAGTGAGGACAGGAGAGTGGGAATGCGAGGCAGGCGGTGAGCTTCTCACATCCGCTTCTCACATCCGCCCACCTGCTTCACTTATTCACCCACCTTGCTCATCCACCTGGCTGCCTGGCTCTCATTTGCCTGCCTGCCTGACTCTCATCTGCCTGCCCGCCTGTCTCTCTCATCTGCCTGCCTGTCTGGCTCTCTCATCTGCCTGCCTGTCTGGCTCTCCCATGCTGCCCACCCCCCATTGCACCCGTGGCCCGGCTGCAAAGAGGCTACAGCTCAGTAGTGGGCCACGGCTCGGTGGTTGGAGACCCCTGCCTTAAAGAATGGCTGACTGGTGTTATCTTAAACAATGTATTCACATATGTGGGTGACTAAATACTCTTTCAGCTCTGGTAATCAATAGAGATGGGCCAAACACCCTGTTTCTGCCCTGAACAGCAAACTCTATTGAAGTCTTTGGGAGCTGAATATGAGAAATCAAAAGTACACATTTCGGAAGGCTTGTGTGCAAGTAATTGGCCATAAAAGGGGTATGGGGGTCTGGGTATTGCCCTGGGGGACATGTATCAATGCAAATATTTTTTTTTAAAGTATTGTTTTTTCAGGAGCAGTGATTTTAATGATGCTTAAAATGAAACAATAAAAATGAAAAATTCCTTTAAATATAGTGCTTGGGGGGGTCCCCTTATTTGAGCATGCAGCCGCCTGGCAGGTCAGGAAAGGTGGGGGGACAAACGAGCGCCCCCCCTCCTGAACCATAACAGGCCACATGCCCTTAACATGGGGGTGCTTTGGTTATGATGGTTGCGGGCAGAGGGCTCATCAGAATCTCATCAGAAACCCCCTTTAGCAAGCAGGTCCCCAGATCCCGCCCCCCATGTGTTTGAGTATGGGTAGGTACCCCTACCAATTCACCCAAAAAGGGTAAAAAAAAGTAATAAAAACACAAAGACCATTTCTGACAATTCCCTTTTCTAAAAATAAAAAAACAGTGTCCACCAATCTAAATCCATCATCAATCATGAATGATACCCGCTGCACTGACAACCCAAAAAAGAAAAAATAAGGCTCTGCCTGCCGTGAAGGCAAACCGCTGAATTGCTGGCCTGCCGTCTGACAGTCCTTATATAACTAAGAGCGGGCCACCTGACAATATCACTAGGTGGCACCGCCCCTTGTGACATCATCAACCCAGCATGCACCAGTTGGTGATGTCACAAGGGGGACTGTGCCACCAGGTGACATCACCGGGTGGCCCCGCCCTTACCTATATAAGAACTGGCAAACGGCAAGCTAGCCATTTGGTGGTTTGCGTTCACACCTGGCGGAGCGATTTTTTTCTTTTTCGGAGAAGTGGTGCAGTGGGCATCGATGTTGGCAATGTATTTACATAGGGGACATTTTTTTTTTTTATTAAATTTTTTTATTTTAAATGAGTTGTCAAAAACTGTCTCTGTGTTTTTATTACCTTATGCCATTTCACGTGGGGGGGGGGGGAGCAGGATCTGGGTGCCCACACAACAACAGCCCAGGGTTGTGGGGAAGAGACCCTTTTCCCCATAAACAAGGGAACAGGGTGGGGGAGCAGAACCCCCCTTCCCCAAAGCACCTCCCCCATGTTAGGGGCATGTGGCCTGGTATGGTATGGTTTCCTGGCCTGTCAGGCTGCATGCTTGGATAAGGGTCTGGTATGGATTGGGGTGACCCGACGCTGTTTTTTTTTACTATTTTTACCAGTAAAAAATGTTTTTTCAGCTGTCAGCGAGGAAGTCCATTGACAGCTGATGACTCATTGGTTGTTAAGGACGCAGCAGCCGGATTCTCAAACTTGCTCCTTAACAACCAGCTTTTACTGCGCCCTTATTGAGCAAAGCCTTGCCCAATTAGGGCACAGAAGGCACTGTGCAGCGTGCAGTGCAGTGCAGGGCATTCGGCGTGTGCTTGCAAATTCGGGTGTTCCCCAAACAGGGCAAACAGCATATGTTTGGCTCAAACTCCTGCTCGGCCAGACCATTCACCCAACACTAGTTATTAATGTCTGTAAGTATTTATAACTCAAGGAGCCAAGCAAACTGAGTATACAATTAAACATTTGGTATGGTTGAACATGGCTGATGAAAGCTGGGATAGTAGTTATTACTCACTCACTATAAATGATACATATTTTGTTCTTATTCTTACAGATTCTTAACCATTTGCACAAGAAGTTAAGAAACATGTCCAAGAAATCTGAAGCTTCAAAGAAAAGGGTAATTTATTTTTAATATGAACACATTTTGTAAATATTTACATGCATAATTGTAGTTCCTCGTTGATCAGATGCCATTATCAAGGGTATAATTACAGCTATAGCAGCACCGGTGGATGTATGGGGCCCAGTCCATGTTTGAAAAGGGATTGTATGAATGTTACTTACACAATTCATAATTTTCAGCCTCTTAGTGAAATATTGCTTTGATTGCTGGTCTAGGGATTGAGAGGCACAGACTACTTTTCAGAACATTGATCTACACTGCACAGGTCTTGTACACCAGAGGTCTGATTTGGAGGAAAATAAGTCCTCAGGTAGCCCTGTCTGCACCTGTGAGTGATGAAGTAACCAAATAAGAAAGGTGGCTAAAGCTTGCAACTGTTTAATTACAGTGGTCAAAAGTTTTAAGGAAAAAATAGGAGCCCTAAAGAGGCCGACCATCAATGTTAAAGGACTGCATAATGGGTCAACTATCACTTGAAGGAGCCCCATCAAACCATTGCTATGGCTTTTTTTCTCACCTACTAAAGACTGCTTTTTTGCTTCTGATGTTACATATTTTAATTTATGTTGTGTACTTGCTCAAAGGAGGTATTTCTTTTGCTTAGACTTAGCTATATTGCATTATATTGAAGTTCAGTTGAATGTATTTCAGCTGCACAACACCTGAAATGCTTTATTAGTCACCAAGGAAAAGGTTAAAGTAAAAAATGTTGACTGTAAGAAAGTTTTAGCTGTAAGCAGGTGAAAGACCATAGTTTTGATTCTTTATATAAAGTAGTACTATTATTGTCAGAAGTAAAAAGAAGAAGTAGAGGTTAACAAGTTTATTGACTTACTATATTGTTCACCATAGCAACAATGTTGTGAGAAAAAAAGACCTTTAATTTTTTCAAAATAAGTCCAATGTTCAGTACACTCAGCTTGCAAACAGCCATAAATGTAAAAAATAAATTCTAAACAACTGCAACTTTTAGTACAAAAAAGGGAGAGGGGATTTTGGGACTTTGAATGAGGCACATATGTGGTATGTCTCCATCCCTGATTCGAAAAATAAAATAGGAAGGTTAGGACTTTGAATGAGGCCATGAACACAGTGGAGGTGACTTGAATGAACATGACATGACATGAAGCACTTAAATGGAGTCAGTGCAATGAGGTGTAGCAGGTATAGAGCCAAGGCCAAAAAAGATTGTCTGTCCCGGGAGCTGAGGTATTGTGGGGCTGCGTGCTGACGGGGCGCATACACCGAACCCTCCCTGAACAAAAGGACCCAGGTTGCTGGTATCCATGGTAAAACAAGGTACTATGCCAGCAGTGACTAAATAGCGTAAAGGGATGCATAATCAGTTTATCATTATATGTTGATAGGATGAAAAAGAAAAAGCGGTATCTATCTAATGGAAATGGTAAAAATCGTGAGTCTGTGCAATGGAAAAAATGAAATAAAAGTATAAATACATCCAGAACACCATGGAATGGGGTGTGGAGAGAAGTCAAAGGACCACAGAGACAATCCCGATTTCACCAATTCCGCTGAATTGCGAATACGCATTAGCCGTTTTGCTGTATTGTGCCCAGGGATGCGCCGGAGTGCCGCTCTACCGCGCATGTGCATAGGAAAGCCGTGATATTGGCGAGGCTGGTGGTTCTTCTTCCCTAACACATGGTTTTACATTTTTTTTATATTTTTATTCCCTCTGCAAGAGCTGCTGGAATGTTACATGTAAATATATGAAATTATTGAATGTGTAATCTATCAATTGAGACCACTACATGGCGCCAAGTTGATATATATTTGATGTACCTTTGATGCCCATATTGCATACGCACATACATACTGTATGTGTTTGTGAATATTCATGAAATTATATTTATTACAATCTTGTTTCTATATGTGGTTTCTGTCATTGACATGTTTTATGCATCTCACTATGATCAATAAATGTGTACTTTCATTCAAGTCACCTCTACGTTGTTCATGACCTCATTCAAAGTTCCAACCTTCCCATTTTATTTTTCGCAACTTTTAGTACACAACCAAAAAAAATAAAAAATTGATTGGTTAAAAGAAAATTAGTGGGTGAGTGGATGTGATTGTAACTTGTAACTTGTAAATTGTAAGTGTTATTACTGTGTGCCCATGTTTTAATATAGTGCCAATGTATTTCACCTCTGCTGACTGCTGTCTGGCTTTTGCAGAAGGGGAACATTAGAGATTAGGGAGAGAGTTGCCTTTCCCAAAGATGTATTTCCCTTATGGTGGAGATTTGGGGCACTTATCCATGAACTTTGCAGAAAAATGAGTCCACTAGATTTGTAGACTCACTTGCACAAATTAATTGACTTATACCTAGTAAGCGATGATTTATATTCGGAATATTCCAAGGTTTTAAATGTCATGCCCTTATGTTTAGTCTTAGGACTAATTCTTGTAAAAATAGAGAATTACAGTATGTACCATTTCTTTGTTGCCTTCATTTTTTGATAACGTTAGCTTTCATGTTGACCTTTTGGATTCTATATTTTTTGTGTTGCTTGATTGTTCTATGGCAGAAATTTAAGTATTATGGGCAAAGACAGCTAACGTTTTCCAAAGGAGGTAAGCAATGATAACTAGCATGCTCACTGCACATTCACAGTACAAAAACCAAACTGTAGAAGACAGTTATCAGCCCGCGCTAAAGATCAGTAGACAGTGGGACTGGCTTTTGATGTAATCATTATGACAGTTGTCACATGACTGCCAATCCTTCCTGCCCCTGGCTGTTTGAACTGTTTTAAAGGGAAGCCAGGCTAGGTGGGAAGGGGATAACGTTTCTACAGTACAAAACAATGAGATAAATAAGAAGGCCAGTATGGTGGCTTGATTTTATGGGAGGAGCCCACATGAGGAGCCCACTTGCACATGCTCTTTGTCGGTTCAGTGCGTGATACTACACATCACTGGGCCAACTCTTTCCAGCTCACCTCATGTTCGTGAGCATTTGACCACAAGTCCATTGCAGCTTCTCATTTCTTGGTAGTTTTCGAACCTTTTCGCATCCTGTGCAGTCTTATGATTCCTTATGCTTCCTATCCCGCATATCTTTCGTAAAAAATCTGCCTCAGAGCTGTTGTCACTCATGTCCCGACATCATTCGGCACAGGTGTAGTACATTTTTAAGTTCCTTTTGCCAAACATACTATTCGTTTGTAAATCCGAGCCTCCGATCCGCTGTCGGTCGTTGTCAGATATCACTCACCATAGGATTCACTGGAATCACTGTCCATGGGGTTGTTGTCTCATCCATTTGGAGATGAGCGTGCATTGTTTGTAAGGGTTCTGTGGCTGATTGAAGTGGTAATTAGCCCCATCTGGTGCCTTGTCTGCACTTGATTGGCCTGGGGGGCTGGGTGGTTGGTAGGTGTTTCAGAGCAAGGCGTGGCATACACTTTGCAACCAATTAGTTTCAGATTCATTTAATACTCCATACTACCGATTCATATCAGATTCATGTCATATATTTTACAACCGATTCGTATCAGAGTAATTTCTCTTTACAACCAATTTGTATCAGATTATCAGATACATTGCATACTTTCTACTGTTGCCATTCATTGTTTCCCCCATGCCCTGTGTTTTAGTTCCCGCAGCAGAACTTTTGAATAATTTGTACACGGTTCTTCTCTCATTTATTTTCCAAACCAAAATTATTTTCTGCACGTCGCGACACCACACTCTTTGGCTGTGTTGCACACCTGCTCGGTCACTGTTGCGGGTAGGATTTTGTGTTTTGTCATGTCAAAATTCGTGGCCACTTGCGGTGTCGCCCATACCATGTGTTCAATTCCTGCAGTGAAACTTACAAATTATTCCTACGCACTTCTTGCGTTCTATTTTCTACACCAAACCTTGTTGTTTTTTCTCATGCATGGCATCATGCCACACCTTCCCTATATGTTGCCCTCCAGACACAGTCTACCACAAACTCACTCGCATGGCCCACTGCGCAAGTACATTTTTTTTACCACATTCTTTATGTCCTATCAATACGTTGTCTCCCATATCAATCGTTAGTTCTCCCTACGGAACCTACGAATCAAACAGACGTTGTTCTTATCCCTTATACTGCTTGCTTAAGGGTACGTTAAGCTGGCAAACAAACCAGATATTTCTATCTTTTTCTCAGTAACCCAATTTTCATTCGTTGAGACCCTTGCAGCCATGCAAAACCATCTCAGCAGCCTGTCACTCTTGTTGAGACCCTTGCAAAATGCAATATCATCTCAGCTACCCCTCACTCATTAAAATAAATAAATAAATAAATAAAAATAATAAATAAAACTTTACCACCAACCTGACACCTGTTCATACTCTTGTAACCATGCAAAATCACCTCAGCAGCCTGACACTCTTGTTGAGACACTTGAGAAACGCAATATCATCTCAGCAACCTCTCACTCATTAAAAACAAAAAAAACAAAAACAAAAACCTTTACCAACACGCAACCTTAGCCCAGCAACCTGATACCTGTTGAGACCCTTACAACCATGCAAATTGTCTCAGCAGCCCGACACCCTTGTTAAGATCCTTGCAGAATGCAACATCATCTCAGCAACCTCTCACTTGTCAAATAAATAAATAAATAAAATAAATTTAAAAAAATAAAAATAAAATATAAATAAATAAATAAATAAAAATAAATACCCCCTTTGTCACCACGCAATTTCAGCCCAGCAATCTGACACCTGTTGAGACCCTTGCAACCATGCAAAATCATCTCAGCAGCCTGACACCCTTGTTGAGACCCTTGCAAATGCAATACTGTCTCAGCAGCTCAACACTCATGGAGACCCTTGCAACCACGCAATACCATCTCAAGCGACCTTCCACTCATCAAGACTTTGTGAACACACAGTCTCGCAACCTGACATTCATTGAGACCCTTGCAGCTCAGTCCTCATGTAAACTGCTGCTGGTAAACAGCTGCCCTTGAACTCTCCTCTGTTATCTTATCAGTACATGTACACAGGGTAGTTTATAGTTGTTTCTAGGCAGTTGAGTTCAGAAGCTTTTTTGGACGGATGTTCAGAGGCATTTGAAGTGCCAAATGCCTGTAACAGCTTCTAAACTCTGCTAAACGTGGTAACTCACGTTTAGCAGCATTTCGTTTATAGTAATTTTCATTTTAACAAAAAAATAAATAAAAGTCAGACAATATTGCCTCAGCAGCTTGACACTTATTTGAGACCTTTGCAAGATCCAGACCAAGTTCTCAAACTAAACCAAGCAGAAGTAGCAGACTTAGCTATGTGGGAAAAGTTCCTCACCAGCTGGAGCAACATTTTAATTTTAATCCCGGCAATGCCAGCCGAGCCACCATGGGTGGTCACCGATCCTGCAGCCTCCATGGGCTTCATGACCTTTTTCAGCTGCCACTGGTTCACCGAACCTTGGCCCCCAGGAATTCTCTTAAATTTATTCTTTCACCCAGTCTTCATCACTCGTTAAGCTTTATCACATTGTGGCAGCTGCCCTGGTCTGGGGCCACATTTGAACAGGACAGACGGTGCTCTTCACCAAGGACAATCAGGTCTTGGTCGACATTATCAATAAAGGTAGATCCAAATCACTCCCCATCATGTGCTTCCTGCGCAGGCTCGCGTGGCTGTCACTCCGTCACCAGATTAGTTTCTTCTGTAAACATATTCCAGGCAAATGCAAAATCGCAGCTGATGTGCTGTCCTGTTTCAACCTTATTTTGTTTTTCAAGCAGGAGCCTGGAGCCAACCCAACAACTACTCCTGTCCCACCCTGGTGATGGACTGATGTCACATTTTGCCAATGCAACCCAGCTCATTAACCACTCCTTGGCACACAACCCACTGAAGGCCTATCACACTGCTTGGAACACTTACCGCAAGTTTTTGGCCTCTTTCCCCAGAGCAGTGATAGGCGATGTTAGGAACTTCCTAGCTTCATATCGTATTGCCACAAGCAGCCGGCCCATTCTTACAATACTTTCACGTTATAACTAACTGGCGTCCAGCATTTCCTGTCCTTACAGCCCCAGTAAACCATCAGTATTCTCGGCCCATGCAGTCAAGTCCCTCCTACAGGGCATTCAAAAGCACCAACCTGTAGTCAGTGGCAAACGCCTACCTATCACGAGTGCCCGCTTCAGGGACATGTCTGAAATCCTTACTCGTTCTCCGTTTGGGGCTTTGCTCAGCCTAGTCATTGAGGTGGCCATCTATCAGGCCTTCTATGGTTTCCTACGACCTACTGAATTTACCCTATACACTGCTCCAACGCCACTTGACTCACTTTCTAAACCATTACACCCTTATCTCACAGTCTCCAAAACGCAACAAACCGGCCCTGGGGTTGACATCAACCTGTTTCAGAATAACAACGCCTAGTGTTCAGTGATGGTGCTTGACTGACTACTGTCCCATCTACCCAGCCAATCTGATGGTAGCTCATTTCTACCCTTTCTAACCAGCCCCCTGAGTGCCAGCCAGTTTATCAAGCATGTCAGGATCCCCCTAAGCAACACGGGCTTCAACCCCAGTCAGTCCTCTGGACATTCTTTCAGATCAAAGCAGCCTCAGCTGCCTTCCAATATGGAGTACCAGATCATGTAATCAAGAAACTAGGCCAATGAAAGTCCTCTTGTTTTACCACATACATCCCAAATCCTCAGGAAGAAATGGCACAAGCCTTTACCGAGCTGGCTCAATAAACACAAGAATTAATTAAGTTATTCCCCTATCTGAATTTTTTGTCCCCTTTTCTTGGCATACCGATCAGACCACCAAGGCACACTTCAGATCTATTTATGTTGTAAGTTTTGTTGCATGTCTATGTGATCCACATCTCTCTTGGTCATAGGGCCATGACCATAAATAAGAAGGCCAATATGGTGGCCTGAATTTATGGGAGGAGCCCGGATGGTATTTAAGCAGCCCACTTGCCCATGCTCTCTGCTGGTTCAGTGCGCAATACCCTCCCGCCCTTCTTTTTTTTCAAGGCACTTCTCAGCACATCCTTCTTCATAAACTACCCACTACTTACCTTGGGTATGCCCCCTTTTCTTGGCATACCGACCAGACCACCAAGGCACACTTCGGGTCTATTTATGTTGTCTTGTTGCGTCTTGTCACGTGTTTATGTAAACCACATCTCTCTCAGTCATAGATCATAAATGTTTTTTACTCAGCAGATGAGAGAGGAGTAAACTGGGCAAAATCTAAATTATAAGGTGATATTAGAATGCGTACATAAAATATATTTTCAATGTCAACAATATAAGTGTATACAGGGCAGTAATCAAAACAATATATTGAAGACAGTGTTACAAAATAGGTCTTTGAGACATCCAAGGTTCATTGTACATCCCTGTAAGTTTGAGAGTCATGGATAAGGTAGCAATATTGAACACTGGAAACAATCTGTTCAAAGGGGAGTTATATTGTTGTGCCTAGTTTACAAAACGGGGGTATATGGTATCCTCATCCTTATACATTAACTACAAAGAAAATTTTGGGAGAAAAAAAGGAATTCATACATGGAACATCATAACCATGATTTGCCTTGAAATCACCCAGCAAAATGACGGACTGTCTTGATACCGGATTATATAAAAATACAAATGTTTATTATTAAATATAAAAGGTTTTTTAGAAAAAGAAAAAAATTATATAGACATAAAATTTCAATGAGTACATAATGTAGCTGTATCATAGACGAAAAATGTTACGACGATATTTAGTGTCCAGTTCGGTCTTTAGTTTCTACTAGTTTTGCGACTTTTCTGTCGCTTCTTCAGGAGACCTTGTTTGTCTGAAATCAAAGTTTATCACAATTTACTTAACAGAAATAACATAATTCAACATATTTGATGTATTGTTTTACAAAAAAACTTTAAGGGGGAAAGGGAAAAAAGGGGTAGAAAACGAAGTGTGCAGCTCACCACCACAAAGATATCGAATCGCAAAGCATTTGGAGTTCGGGTAGTCCCTGCCAACCAGGCTTTGACCACCCTTTGAGGCGGACACGGGAGGTTCAAAATCAGCTACAAAACAATAATCAGAGATTCTTAATAATGGGCATGTTGTAACTATTATATGCATTTAAAACATAACATTTATGTCTCAATATGGGTACAACATCCACATACCAGTATAGCCAGATGCTTTTAAATGATGCAGCGTGGAAAAAGGTACATCGGTTCGGCAACGCTAAGGTCCAAGTATGGATATTAACATGCCCAGGAAAATATTATAATGGATCTGGTTCACAATAGGCACTGCGCCTATATCAAGCAAAATAGGAGATCCAGGTCTCTGCCCAATGCACCATAGATGTTTGTATGTGCAGAGTTGAACCTGGTGAAGATATACATAAATCAGCCAGGTGGATATATTTTATACAGGGGTGGCTCTAGATTAATGGCCACCATAGAGGACATTTGAAAAAGCGCTTACCAATAGGCGAGATCCCTCCTATTTACGGGTTCTTTGTGAAGACGACAGTTCTAGCCTGGAGGCCCTCAGTCCTCCGTTCTGCTGCTGTAAAGGAGCGCCATAATGGCGCACCTTTAACCTCCAACCCGGCGGCGTCAGAGGCCCGACGCTGGCGCCAAGCTATGACGTCGCCGGGTCCGCCGCTCCTAATGCGCATGCGCCAGAACGTGGCGACGTGCATCAGCTTGAGTCACCGTGGAAACCCTCGGTGACTCATTGCTAGAGCGGACCTGGTGCCGCCCACAAGTGGGAGCCTTACAGGGCCGCCGGAGAGGCGCGTGCCCGCCCCTGGGAGTCTCCTCCCATACTCCACTCTGTGCACCAATATCAATATCAGATAGCTTGAGTGTCTCACACTTCGCTTAACAATGCAAGAATCAATAGATACAAAAAGTAAACGAAAGATAAGATTTTAAATCAATTAAATTGGCAGCATTTTTTTACATATATTTTTTGTCTGTAATTCTCACCATACGTAGCACTTGTCTAAGAGAAAATAATACAAAAACATGGTTAAATAAATTAGGGTACTAAGTCAAGACGGACTGCTGTCCGCATAATACATTGTTTGCTAGTACCAGAAAATCGCAGTGATGTCGGAAATGTCGGGAAAATGAACTCCCAAGGTACCAGACAGCTTAAGGACAGAAGTAAGGAGAGAAGAAGAGGGAGAAAAGAAAAAAGAAAAAAGAAAAAAGAAAAAGAAAAACAGACATAAAAACAAGGACAGAAAGGGAGGGAGAGAAGAGAGGGGAGAAGGGGAAAGGAAAGTGGGGAGGGGGAGAGGGGAGGAAAGGGGAGGAAAAGGGAAGAAACAACAATGAAAAGAAAAAGAAAAAGTAGTTCATATTTGCCATAAGGGCCCATATATAGACTGCTTCACTTAAGAAAATATTTATATGTTTTTGTTTCGTTCAAGCCAGGCGGGACCAGGGCGTCTAGACGTTCTATCCATAGGGTTTCTCGTTTTAAAATTTCCCTGTCCCAGTCTCCACCATAAGTGTCCTCATAGATTACCTCGAGGACAAAGAACTTCACCACTTGTGGCTGGTACCGATGATGAATACCTATGTGGCGACCAACCGCCGTAAGCTTGCCGCCTGATGAGTAATAAAGATGGTCCCCTATACGTTGGCGGAGCTCCCTAATGGTTTTGCCTACGTAAAATTCCCCGCAGGCACAAACCATTATGTAGACAACGCCTTTCGTGTCGCAGCTGGTATGGAAGGATGGAATGAAGGTTTCTCCATTTGGGAGATTGTATGTGGTTCCCTCGCAAATCCAAGGACAGCGTGGACAGCCACCACAAGGGTGGGTGCCACGGGGACCTTGCCGGTTTGGTACGGAAATTTGATAGTGGCTCTTAGTGAGTTTATCCCCAAGGGTGGCTGCTCTCTTGAAGACCAATTCCGGGGTTTGTCTAACATATTTACTTAGAGTGTGATGATCCGTTAAGAAATGCCAGTGTTGCGATAGAATATTTCTAAGGGTATTCTGATGTGTGGAGTATTTGGTGATGATCTTTACTGTGGAGGGGTGGGCTGGTCTGGAGGGGCCATAGAGTAGAGATTCTCGTGTGCGCCCGTACGCTTTGTTAAATGCTCTCCTTAAGTTAGATCGTGAATAACCTCTATTGAGGAGACGCTCCTGTAAACCCTTGGCTTGAAAAAGAAAGTCCTGATCTGTGGTACAGTTTCTTCTTGTTCGTATGTATTGGGCATATGGTATGCTGCGTATTAGGGGGCGGGGATGCAAGCTTTTAGCGTGTAATAGAGTGTTGCCAGATGATGGCTTGCGATAGAGATCAGTAATTAATTTTCCAGAATTGTCTTTAATGATATTGAGATCCAAAAAGGCAATTTTAGTTAAATGATATGTATATGTGAACGTTAAATTAAACGTGTTAACGTTTAATATTTTGACAAAATCTTCCAATGCCTGGACAGTCCCTGTCCAGACAATTAGAAGGTCATCTATGAATCTATACCAAAGGAGGATGCAATCAAGATAAGTTTGTAGAGATTCATCGGCAAACACTGATTGCTCCCAACCCCCCAAATATAAATTTGCATAGGAAGGTGCGCAGGCTGTCCCCATCGCCACACCTTGAGTTTGTAAATAAATTTGATCCATAAATGTAAAAAAATTCTTGCTAAGGATGAAGTCTAAAAGATGCAGTATAAAATCATTTAGAGGCCAGGTAGTGTGGTCTTGTTTTTTGAGGAAAGTGCTGGCCATCCGGACGTCCTGCTCGTGGGGGATGCTGGAGTATAAAGCCTCCACATCTATTGCCACGAGGAGGGCGTCCGGAGGGACCTGCACGTCCTCAATATGTCGCAGAAGATCAGTAGTGTCTTTTATGTATGAGGGTAGACTTGTGACATGAGGGATCAGATACGAGTCGACTAGCCTGCTTGTGTTCTCTGTTAAAGAACCTATCCCCGAGACTATTGGGCGCCCTGGGGGATTTTTTCTGTCCTTATGTATTTTTGGGAGCGCGTAAAATGTAGGCATACGAGGTTTGGCTGTGTTTATAAATTTCAGGGTTTCAGCATCTATCAGACCTTGTTCGTATGCCCCTGTAACCAGGGACCTAAACTCAATTGTAAAGGTCTCAACCTTTGAGTAGTTTATAGGGGTATACCATTCCCGGTTACATAGGATTTTTGAACACATTAGTTGATATTGCTGGTGAGTCATTATGACTAAATTGCCCCCTTTGTCTGATTTTTTAATGATGATGTCGGGTTTTCTCTGTAATTTTCGTAATGCCTGTTTCTGTTTGTAGTTTAAATTAAGTTGAGTGTCAGGCCAATCCTGTTTTTTTAAAGATTTAATTACTGCAGTCAAGAAGGCCCAATGTCATAAGGTCAGGAAATGCTCGTGAACTGAGTTTAAAGATGTTTTTTTGTGGCTGAATGCTCTCAATTAAAGGTTGAGGCGTGGGTACAGGGGTTGATGAAGCCTCTAAAGTTGCTTCATCTTCGACTTGCCCCTCGTCATATAGTAACATAAGGTCACGTAGGGCTCTAAATTCTTGCATAGAATAATGCTTTGTTCTTTCAGCTAATTCTTTTTCTAGATTTAGATTTCGTCTGTCCTTATCATACATAAATTTGTAGGTTAAATTCCGGGCAAAGAGGTATATATCTTTGATCGTTTCATAAACATTTATAGGTTCAGAAGGACTGAAACCAAGTCCCAACTGAAGAACTGTTTTCTCATCCTGAGTCAAGGGGTAGGGAGTGAGATTTACAATATTCAGGTTGTCAGTGTCTACCTGAGGATTAGTTTTAGGATGATTTACATCTAGTGTGGTAGAGGGGTCTTTAGCATAAATGCATCTAGACTCCCTCGCCGGTGTGGATCGGGTGTTGCCGGTGGAAAAAAACCACTAGGGTTTGGAAGTGAGGCCTGTGTATTAGTGTGCAATATTTTCGGGATAATATTATGCAATGTGGATATTTGTGTACTACTGCTTTGACCTTGTGGATCTAGATGCGCTGGTAGGGTTGTTTTGACGGTTTTACCCGTTTTCTTGCCTTTTTTGGAGTCCTTCGCTGGATGGTCTCCACCAGTAAGTGACCTCTTGCGGGGGGGACCCGGTGCGCGTGAATTCGTGTTAAGTGAAGTGACCTGTGAGGAAAGAGATGAGATTGAGGAGTCAGATTCAGTATAGTCTGTAACGAGAATTGTTTCTTTAGGTGCTCGTGTCCTTGGAAATTTTCTTCTTATCAATTTATTGCCCCATTTATAGGCATAGCCTTCAGAGAAGGCAAGCTTGTCCTGGACAAACTTGCCCTGGTTTTTGACAATGATCTCTTTATTTAAGGTTTCTATACGTTCCCTAACCTCTTTCCATTTTTCTTTAAAAATTGGTGATTCCATAATTTTAGGAAATTGTTCATTAAGGCGTTCGATCTCCCCATCTAAAGAAACCATATCTGCATGGTATTGCGCCGTTAATTTAGTCATTAATTCTAGACTGCATTTGGTTAATGTATTTTCCCAATCCTTTTTAAATTCAAGGGAGGGAAAAATATCGTCGTAACATTTTTTGTCTATGTTACAGCTACATTATGTACTCATTGAAATTTTATGTCTATATAATTTTTTTCTTTTTCTAAAAAACCTTTTATATTTAATAATAAACATTTGTATTTTTATATAATCCGGTATCAAGACAGTCCGTCATTTTGCTGGGTGATTTCAAGGCAAATCATGGTTATGATGTTCCATGTATGAATTCCTTTTTTTCTCCCAAAATTTTCTTTGTTCAAAGGGGAGGTTAGGTGCTTGCCAAAGACTATGGTCCACTGAGCTGCACCCAATGATGATATATATTAGTTTCCTAAACTCAGGTAGAACCATGATATTCAGAATAAACTAAAGATAGTGAATCATGTTGGGAACCAATGTATAGTTAGTTATTCTATTGAAAAGGTTGGTTGGGATAGGTAGTTCTAAAAGATCCAGATTGTGAAGATAGCTTCTTCAATATCGGCTCAATTCTTGCATTTGGTATGTAGAAATAAAAATTTACAACAATGCTGCATTTCATTGACTCTGTCATGCTTTATTGTGCATGGAATTTTAAAACAGATCCATCTTTTTTATACAAGGTTTGAATGCATTGTATTAGTTCATGCATAATCTTCTTATATTATTTTTTGTCTCTAGAAAACAAATAAGAAAAATGAATCTGTAGCCAAGTCCCAGGTCCCCTTTGGTCTAATGAGAACCTCCAGAGTTAGGGATAGCTGACATCCTTCTGTGTAGAGTGGGTTATGAGGCACGGTGGGTGTAATGCAAGTTAGATTCATGGGTGCCAGACCCGTGCGTCTGGAGCACGCTGAACTGGGTACCTGGCAACAATGTCTGGCTTGCAATCAGACTTAGTCACGGACGTTTGCTTGGTATGATGAACTTTGGGGACCCATCAAGGTTGGGATAGGTAGTTCTAAAAGATCCAGATGGTGAAGATAGCTTCTTCAATATCGGCTCAATTCTTGCATTTGGTATGTAGAAATAAAAATTTACAACAATGCTGCATTTCATTGACTCTGTCATGCTTTATTGTGCGTGGAATTTTAAAACAGATCCATCTTTTTTATACAAGGTTTTAATGCATTGTATTAGTTAATGCATAATCTTCTTATATTATTTTTGTCTCTAGAAAACAAATAAGAAAAATGAATCTGTAGCCAAGTCCCAGGTCCCCTTTGGTCTAATGAGAACCTCCAGAGTTAGGGATAGCTGACATCCTTCTGTGTAGAGTGGGTTATGAGGCATGGTGGGTGTAATGCAAGTTAGATTCATGGGTGCCAGACCCGTGCGTCTGGAGCACGCTGAACTGGGTACCTGGGAACAATGTCTGGCTTGCAATCAGACTTAGTCACGGACGTTTGCTTGGTATGATGAACTTTGGGGACCCATCAAGCCCAACAATCCTCCTCCAAAGATTTAGTAATGCAAACTAATGGGCTACATTGGCAGACAGCTCAATTGTAACACTAGCGGCAGTAACAGAAGGAACTTTACCCTCTTCTATATGACACATATGCTCCTTGTCACTGTCACTCCACTTCCCTGTCCAAGATAAAGTGTCCAAAAACAGTTCAGATAATCCATCAGAGGGGATGTCTGAATTGATTATGGTGAAGCACTCTTCGGCCAGGAGGTAGCTGCACTTGGCACTGGCTTTAACTGACACAACCGCGTCATCTTCTTTAACGGCCACAGGTATCACCTCCCCTACAGGCACACTACTTTCACCCCTTTCAGGCTTACCTGACTCCGGTACTCTTTTTCCCGGTGACTCAGACACCAAAGCGAGCAGATGGGCCCGACCTTGGCCTCGAGGAGTGACCAGTGTGCCAGCCAAACAATAGGCTAAAGATTAAACCCTAAAGAAGATCGAGAGAAGATGGAGGGCCTGGTGACAGAGGGGACATTGCGGTGCTAAAGATGATCACTTGCAAGATAAGTCTGCCATAATGTGCTAAAATGCTGTGCATACTAGCACATTATGGCAAACAACATTTTTCTTTTGTTGTGGTAGTGCACTTTTGCTTTAAGTATAGTTTATTGTAAACAGATATTTAAAAAAAAATTTGGGGGAATTTCAGCAATCAGTTTATGTGCATGACATCCTGTGCAGCATTCAGTCATTCCCTCAAGTGACCTGAGCACAAGGTCATGTACTTTTATCATACAAGTTTCATATTTATAAACTAATTTAAACCACTAAAATATGGTGTTTAGAAAAAATAATGGTTAACTGAAGTACTTTTGCAGATCTGTGAATATCAATTAGGAAAATGAATATGTTATTTCTTTATCGTACATCAAAGTACACATAGCCTTAAGTATTTACTTAGTGATTTATAGCTACCTTCAGGTGTTGGCACTTGCACACCCAATACAGCAAGTTGACTCCCCTATATAACCCCTCCGTCTTCCAGGAGTACCTCAGTTTTTTCACCAGTGTCTAAAGGTGTTGGCAGGAGTGAAGATGTGCTCTGCGGAGCTCCAGGAGGGATCCATGCTGGATTTAAAAAGCCTCCACAACCGGACCCTTTCCGCCACTGCAGCTTCAGAATGGTACCCGGTCCTCGCATAGAAGAACAAGGTTTTGCCTGTAACACTTGTCCTCTTTGAAGGCCGGACACTAGGAACCAGGACTCTTTTTGGTCTTGCTACATTACCTAAAGCTATCCTGAGGGGGTGCTATACAGGTCCAAAGTAGTGGAACTCCTGTTAAAAGGGCCCCAGTCTGAAGGTTTAACCACGCTGCCCGCCATGATGGGTGAAGTTTGGATCTGTCTGTTTACAGCAGTATCCTGCAGCGAGGAAAAGGTAAGAGGAAAGCATAGGAACTGCAAAGTCCACCTATGAATTTTATTTTAATTGTATTGTAAAAATCCTTAAAAACTCCTCTAGAAGGAGTAATAGTGTATAGACCCTGTTTAAATATGTGCTAATACAGCATGTGTCTTAGCAGCATCCACTCCTCTCCCCTAAATGGGGAAACTGAGCGGATAGGGATACATGTTATGTTTAAACAAGCATAAATCTGAAAAGCTGATAAAACAGCTGTGTAAATCCCCTTCCCCCCTCCCCTGCCACCTGCCTCCCCTCTGAGGGGATTCTTGCTAAAGCACAGGAAAGGACGTGGTGCATAGACAATCAGGCTCACACCTGAGAATGCTTAAAGCTGATACTCTGCAAACAGACAGTGTCTATCAGAGCAGCTGAAGCAAGGCTGTCACAGGACACAGAAGTGCTCATTTACGTGAGGGGTTTACACAGGCATTTGCAGTACAGGAAAAAATGTATTGTTTAGCATTAGATCATTCTGTGCTACCACTGTTTTTCCTACTATTGTTCAAATAAATAGAACAGTTCTTAGAGTACCTTTGATTTTTGTGCTTTGCATTATGGCTTCAAGGCTTACTACTAAGCCCCCAAAACCACCCCAGGTGCTGGGAACTCCAGACATGCCTCCATATTGTTATCCTTCTCCCGAGATACCTGACATGGCAAGCAATGGTGAGTCATTGGAAGCAATTGGTGGTGCAACTGCTTCTCACACTTCAGCCCCTATGTATGTGACTGAAGATGCATTTTCCTCTGCCCTGCAGGGTTTATAAGGAAGATTAGCGGCTTTAATCAATCCTCCATTAAAGGGGATAAGAAGCGTGCTAGATCCCTCTCTCCCACTCCAAACCCCTTACCAGGGGAACAGTGGGGAGAGGATGAGGTATTACCCTCAAACGATCGGGAAAAACAGACCGATTATTCCTCTGCAGAGGAAGCAACAGCTGATGTTCCAGCTTTACAATCTAAGGTCAAACCCTTACGGACATGGTGCGCTCCACTTTCATGCTACCCCTAAACAGAGTCAGCTGAAAGTCTGATTTCTTCTTTGGGTTCTTTGAAACCTTCACAACCAATGCATGCGTTCCTGTCCACACATTGCTAGAGAAGCTATTTTATATGGAATCATCATGCTTTCATTCTTTCCTTAGCAGGTATTGTGGCTCAGCCTGCAATTGCAGCCATAGGCATCTGTCACTCCTTAAAGGACCAGTTCACAGATGCTTTTAACGAGCTCCCTGCACAACAGGCCCGGGAGTTCGCTGAATTACCAAAAGCAATATGCTTTCCCATAGATGCTATGAAAGATTATATTTACCAGGCGTCTCGCCTGGCCGTTGTGCTAAGTACACATGCGAAGGACCCTTTGGCTAAAGGGTTGGTCTGCAGCTTCTGTCTAGTTTCCCATTTCATGGGGAGCGACTATTTGGTGATGATTTGGATAAATACATCCAGATAATTTCCAGTGGAAAGAGTACTCTTTTGCCAGTCAAAAAAAAGTATAAAGGTCCTTCATTTAAACTGACTTTCTCTCCTGCACCAATCGCATCCGCCTCTAGGCAGTGGCGATGGCTTACACCCTCAGATTCCAGAGGAAAATCGCATGGTCAGGCCCAGGCTCAAAAAAAAAAGACCTGTGCCGCAAAACTGCAAAGCAGAATACTAAGACCTCTTCATGAAGAGGCATCTCCCCTCAACAACGTGGGGGGAAGACTTCTGCATTACATATAAATTTGGCAAATGGAAACTCAGGACTAGGGATGAGCTCGGTGTTCAACTCGAACATCGGCAGTTCGTCTGTTCGGTGAATTCAGAACTTTGTGGACTGTTCGCACCAAATTCTTGTGGCACGAACGGCCCACAATGCACTACACCATCACAGTGCATTGCTGGCTCATGATTGGCCAAGAATGCACTGTGACCCCGCATGCTTGGCCAATCACAGCGCCGGCAGCGAGGAGAGCCATAATTGGCCACAGGCAGGATGCTCAGGGGGTTTAGTACACTCCCCACACTATATAAGGGTGCCAGCTCGGCGGCCTTGTGTAGTGTGTTCTGGCATGCAGGGAAAGAGCTAGATAGGCAGGGACAGAGTGTTCTTTTCTCAGGCATCTTAAAGTTAAAGAGGTGTTGTATGCCTCCAGCACAGTATACACCTGTATCTACCCTTTATTGCTGTTTCTCTCTAATTAAGGCATCTTCAGGAGTTAGTGGGTGTTGTGTGCCTCCAGCACAGTATACACCTGTATCTACCCTTTATTGCTGGTGTTCTATAATAAAGGCATTGGCAGGAGTTAGTGGGTGTTGTGTGCATCCAGCACAATATAAACCTGTATCTATCCTTTATTACTGGTGTTCTCTAATAAAGGCATCTGCAGGAATTAGTGGGTGTTGTGTGCCTCCAGCACAGCACAGTATACACTTGTATCTACCCTTTATTGCTGGTGTTCTCTAATACAGGCATCTGCAGGAGTTAGTGGGTGTTGTGTGCCTCCAGCACAGTATACACCTGAAGATACCCCTTATTGCTGGTGTTGTCTGTTGCATATCTTGCATATTAGCCTTTAAAATTAGCACTTTTGATTTAGAACGTTTGAGTCCCATAGACTTTAATAGGGTTCTAAAGTTTGTACGAATTTTAGGTCCGTTCGAAGGTTCTGGTGCAAACCGAACCAGGTGTGTTCGGCTCATCCCTACTCAGGACAGATGGGCTCTCTCCACAGTGACTCTAGGATACAAACTAGAGCTTCGGGAGTTTCCACCAGCTCATTTTCTGATATCAAGACCGATTATTGATTCAAGGGGTAATCATACAGATTCCCACAGAAGAACAAGGTTTGGGATTCTATTTCAAACATGTTTACGGTACCAGAAACCAAATGGAGATGTCAGACCCATTCTGGATCTAAAAAAATCTAAATCGGTTCCTGAAAATTCGCTCCTTTTGCATGGAGTCAATCAGGTCAGTGGTCTTCATCCTGCAAGGGAGAGATCTTCTGGCATCCATCAACTTCAGGGATGCATACCTGCATGTCCCTATATTTCCCGCTCACCAAAGGTTTCTGCGATTCAAAGTAGAACAGCACTTTCACCTTCTGGCTAGCCACAGCACCATGGGTATTCACAAAAATACTGGCCCCACCTCTAGCCAGTTTGAGGTCACAAGACATAACAGTGTTGGTGTACCTAGACGATCTATTGTTAATAGATCAGTCAGTGACTCACTTAAAGCAAAGCGTACGCATTACAACCATTTACCTGGAAAATCTTGGTTGGATCCTCAACCTAGAGACATCCTCCTTAAAACCAGTAAGAAGGCTGGACTACTTAGGCCTGATCATAGATACAGCCTAGAAAAGGTTTTTCTTGCCTCCAGCAAAGATCAGCTCCCTACAAGAGCTGGTACAGGTGGTCAGGTCACAAGAAAATGCTTCAATTTGCCTTTGCATGAGGTTGTTAGGAAAGATGGTAGCTTCATTCAAAGCAGTCCTCTATGGGGGACTGCGGACATAGATCTTCTGGCCTCCAGATTCAACATGAAGTTAGTCAACTTGTGTCCAGAACAAGGGATCCACTCGCATACGGAACAGATGCCATGGGATTCGTTTTTACTGAACTACACTTTTCCCCCGATTCAGTTGCTGCCTCGACTTCTTTGCAGGATCAAGCTGGAAAGAAAGCTGGTAATTCTGGTAGCACCAGCATGGCCCAGAAGGTCATGGTACGCAGAGATCATAAAAATGGCAGTGGAGGGTCCTTGGCCTCACCCAATAAGGCCAGGCCTGCTCTCGCAGAGGCCAATATTCCATCCTACTTTACGAATGCTAAATTTAATGGCTTGGCTATTGAAACCCACATTCTGAAGAAGCGTAAGCTTTCCAAGTCAGTTATCTCAATTTTAATCCATGCAAGGAAAACAGTTTCCAGAGCTATATATTATAGAGTTTGGAAAGCTTACGTTTCCTGGTGTGAATCCAATGGTTGACACGCTCAGAGATATATTATATGCAGAATTCTTGCCTTTCTACAATTGTGCGTAGAGATGAAGTTGGCCCTAAGTACTATAAGGGCCAAGTCTCAGCCTTATCGGTCTTATTTCAAAGACCGCTTGCTGCATATTCTTTAGTCCAGGGTTTTATGCAAGGGGTGATGTGGATTAATCCACCAATTAAACCACCTTTAACCCCTTGGGACTTGAATTTAGTTTTGTCAGTGTTACAAAAACCACCATTTAAACCATTACAGCATGTTCCCTTAGTCCTTCTAACTAGGAAGCTGATATTTTTGGTTGCTATATCCTCAGCAAGGAGGGTTTCAGAATTGGCTGCTCTTTCTTGTAAAGAGCCATATTTGATTATTCATGAGGACAGAGTGGTGTTACGCCCTCGTCCAGGCTTTTTGCCAAAAGTGGTTTCAGGCTTTCATCTAAATTAAGATATTGTCCTGCCATTGTTTTTCCCAAAACCATGTTCCAGGGAAGAAAACTCATTACATTGTCTTGATGTAGTGAGAGCAGTGAAAATCTATTTAAAGAAAACTGCTCAGATTCGTAAGACTGATGTCTTATTTATTCTGCCAGAGGGTCCTAAGAGAGGACAGGCAGCGTCGAAATCCACTGTTGCTAAGTGGATTCGGCAAGATATAATTCAAACTTATGATTTAAGGGTTAAGATTCCTCCTATTCAAGTTAAGGCGCACTCTACCAGAGCAGTTAGTGCTTCTTGGGCAGAGCGTCACCAGGCCTCCTTTGCTCAGATCTACAAGGCCGCAACTTGGTCTTCGGTCCATACATTCACAAAATTTTACCAAGTGGATGTAAGAAGGAATGAGGATATCTCCTTCGGGTGCAGTGGCAGCAGTATAAGTCCTCAAGGTCTGGGGGTGCCCTATGGGTTGTTTCTCCCATCCCTCAAGTAGCATTGCTATGTGACGTCCCACTAAGTAAATACTTAATGCTCTGTGTCCTATGATGAACAATAAAGAAAATAGGATTTTTAAAACAGCTTACCTGTAAAATCCTTTTCTTGGAGTGCATCATAGGACACAGAGGTCCCGTCCCTCTTTTTATAGGGTGTAAGTACATTGCTTGGCTACAAAAACTAAGGTACTCCTGTAAGGAGGAGGGGTTATATAGGGGAGTCAACTTCCTGTATTGGGTGTGCCAGTGTCAATACCTGAAGGTAGCTATAATCCACTAAGTAAATACTTAAGGCTTTGTGTCCTATGATGTACTCCAAGAAAAGGATTTTACAGGTAAGCTGTTTTAAAAATCCTATTTTTACTACAAGGATAGGAATAGTGACCACACTTTTAATTTCCAGATCTAGTTGCTAACAAGTATTTCATTATGTAAATGACCATTTATCTTCATTGCAGATTGAATATTTAACACACAAATGTGCTTGGCAGGGGAATGAATACATGTAAAAATGTACAACTTATTCCAAATACTGGCTAAATCCATAAAGAGAAATGATAAAGATGAATGCTGTTTCTTATATGAACATATGTACACTTGAAAGCTAATGGAAATGACATATCAAGCTAATGGAAATGACAATCAACATATTTGCAAACAAGATGACTTACCTAGTTGAGTGCAACAAACAATGATAATTTTAAAAGTATGTTAATTATTAGCATCCAATTGGGTTTTAGTTTTCAGAAGAGAATTAAATCAATTGGTTGCTTTATTGAATATGTTTAAGCTTAAATTCTGTTGTACCCCCATACATATCAAAATGTCTGATTGGTTCGTAGTCAACATCTTTGAACTGTACTGTGTAAACAGTTAGCAAAAGATTTAATATTTTCTTAGTTACAAAATATGTAAACAAAGCAGCATTGTGAGCATACCACATGCAAAATAGTTGTATTGGGAGATTTAGGATCCCTTATTGGGTGAGAAGGTGGCACATAGAAACACAGATTCTGGGCAGACACATCATGATTTATGTTGACATGATGGGAATGCATGGACATTTTTGCATAATTTTCTGTGTTAAGTGTTTGCCACTTTTAACACAAAAACGACTCTGCACTCATCTCTTAAACACTAAGCTGCTTTACTTGGCTAAAAAGTGTCACCTGCCTTGTTGTTGCCCCTATTACCCACTAAAGCCATTCATTTTCCGAACCCCCAATCTTACAGTGCATGACTATAATTGACATCTGACTTGCTAAGACTTATTGTAACTGCTGTTTATACTTATAGGGAGTTAGACTTAACCTCAGCCACCTCTCAACTACTCAACTTAATCTCCTCTTTCAACCTAACTCAATGCACACAAATTGCCACTCACTCCAATAGCAACACCCTCGACCTTGTATTCTCCTACCTCTGCATCCCCTGAAACCTCTTTAACACACTTTTTTTCTCTCTCTGATGACAACCTTATCAGTTTCATACTCCCCAACCTCCTACCAGCAAATTTTTACCCCCAGAAACCTTCACCACTCCAATCCTTCTTCACTTTGCTACTGACTGCTTTTATGAAAAAATCACACCCCTGTTCTGCTTGCAACAACTTACTCTCACCCCCCCCCCCCCCCCCCCCCGGACACACTTGCTCCTCTCTCTACATAAAGAACCAGGCCTTGTCTGCTACAACCCTGGCAGACCCTAGAACCTTCCAACCCCAGAAGTCCCAAGTGTTGCATAAAACCATATCCTTGCAAGACTTCAACTTCTACAAATCCGCCCTTCTCAAATACAACTCCTGTTTCCATGCTGCTAAACAAACCTACTACCACTCTTATCAAAACCTTCTCATCCAGTCCTAATCAACTATTTTCCAGCTTTATTTCCCTACTTCACCCCCCACCATCTCCTCCCATTAACTTACTTACTGCCCAGGAGATTTGTGGTGAAATCTCCAGTGCCTGCTTTCTCCTCCAACCAACATAAAGTCAAACACCACACCACTTTCTCACTTGACCCTATTACCACTGAGGAAGTTGCCAAACCCCTTTCTGAGGCCCATCTCACTGCCAGTCCCCTGGAACCTGTCCCCTCACTCTTGCACTCTCTAACCCACATCTTCAATCTCTCTTTCCTCACAGGCACCTTTCCCTCTCCTCTCAAACATGCACTGGTTACTCTCACACTCAAAAACCCCTCACTGGACTCTCCAGGTTTGAACAACTTAAGACCCATCTCTCTGCTCCTATTTACCTCCAAGCTTCTTGAGCACCTTGTCTAACCACCCTACTGAAACTCACTAATTACCTACTAACTGCTAAAACCAACAGCCATTAAACTGTACTTCCTTGGGCTATGCAACTCTGCTCTTTCCTAGTTTTTCTTTGACCTCTTTCAGTGCACCATCAGCATCACAATCAACTCTATCTGCTCCTCTTCCTCTTTTTGTTGGGGTACCCAAAAGGCTCTGATCTTGGGCCACTTCTATTCTCGCTCTACACCTTTTCCCTGGACCAGTTGATAACCTCCCACAGCTTTCAATACCACCTTTACTCCAATGACAGCCAGATCTATCTTTCTACTCTCCAGCTCACCCCCTCAATCGCTTCATGTATCACAAATTTACTGAGCGACATATCAGTATGGATATCACATCATTTCCTCCAAATCACTCCATCTAAAATTGAGCTTGTAATATTTCCTCCTCCTCCCCCCCCCCCCATGACTTTACCATTATTGGTCCCTCCACACACGTCAGGGTTCTACGTGTATTTCTAGAGTCTGACCTCACCTTTGGCCCCACATCCAATTACTGGCTAAATATTGCAGCCTTAACCTCCACAAAATTTCGAGAATTCTCCCCTTTTTAAGTAACAACACCACAAAACAACATATTCACCCCCTGGTTATCTGCTGCCTTGCGTACTGCAACCTCACCAGCCTACCTTTCCACAGGCTATCCCCTTTAGTCTATCATAAAAGTTGCCAACTCCATCAGATCATCCCTTTCAGTTATCTTTTCTACAAAATCCCCTCTTTGGCTAGTAAGCTCCACAAGCAGGGCCCTCCAATTCCTTCTGTATTGAACTGTAATGTAATTGTACTGTCTCATTTATATTGTAAAAATATCTGCAAACTGTCATTTAAACCACTATATAAATCCTACATAATATTACTATTAATAATAGTCATACAAATCTTACAGTGGTGTGTAGTTTTCTGGGTACTTAGAATACTCAGAAAAGAGTTTGCATCTTCAAAGTATAATGGGTGTTGTGATAACCATTTTTTGCAATATTTCAAAGTGAAAATAAGGTCAAAACTGGAGCAGGAGAGTAATAGTCCTTGCCAGATCTTTCACATTAGCTATAAATTGCATTTGTAAATGGGCCTATGTTGCTCATTGGATTGAGTTGCATTTGCCACCCATCTGGATTTACCATTCTTCCATGGAAAGTGCCAAGTCTTACTAATGCTCACTATATTTATAATACAGGAAAAATACAACTACGAGGCTACAAGCTGATTTATTACATTCATCACTGGAGATAGTGTGTCAATCATTTATCAAAGATTGTCAAATCTCAGGTCAAATGTGTCTTGTTATGTCTTTTTTTTTCTAAATATGCCCTATTTTTTTTTTTTTTTACATTTTTGTTTAACATATATAATTGACCCCTGTCTCCTGAAGAAATACTAAGATAACGAAAAACATTGGGCAGAACATACTTGCAATGCCAGCACACATGCCGAGTCCGATGCGGTAGTGTCGTTTTTTTGTTTTTTACCTTTATTGATACTGTGAGTACCTGTTCTACTTTATATAAATAGTTTATTGATGGTATTACATGATGGAGTCTTTTTTATGCTTTCCTTTTCTGGGACTTTACTAATTGGTTGAATTGAAGAGACATTGTAAGCCTGACTGGTAGTGGTTGAAACACCTAGTGGTAGAAGTAGTGATCCGTGTATACCAAGCTGCTGCTGTTGAGATTATGCATCTAGATTTAGTCAATATGTTCATGCGGCTAATTGATTACATTTTATCAAAAGGAAAAATGGCTTCCCTTTTCAGGCATAGTTAGTTTCATGCAAATAAGTGAAGCATAATATTTATATAATACGTGCAGTGGACATCAGATTGATAAATTCACAACAAACAAGGACTTTTAGATGCAGAGTCAGAGGTACATCTAAATGCATCTATACATGCTGCTGAGCATCTATACTGTACATGCTGCTCTGACCTCCTATAGTTTAGAGGTCCTTCATTTTGGTAAGGAGTTTGTGCACCTTGAGGTGGATGAGCATGTGGAGTGTCACAAGTGGGACAGTAATTTTATAAGCACCGTGTTTGGGAACATATTTGAGCTTTCAGTATTAATTTCATTATTTTTTTATTTTTGCATTTAGCACTTATATACTTAACTAATGGTAAGTTGTTTAGGGAACACCAATTTTGATATTTGCTTGGTGTACGAAAGTTTGATATTTTATTAATTTATTCACATTTATTTATTTGATGTATTCATTTATTCACATATGATCATATTCATTTATTAATTTGGTGCATTAATGTATTCACACTTGTCATACATGAACATTTATTTATTTGATGCACCTTATGGAGTTTTTTTTTGGTATGATTAATTTATGAGTACTTAAAAGAGACAGCACATCTATTTATGGCATACACAAAATATCAGCAATAGAAAGGTTATTTATGTAGGGACAGATATCATAACTGGGGTTTTGAAGAAATCTGGAAGTGTTTGCATCGTTAATCTCTCTATAACTTTTTATAGCAGTGTTTCCATCCCAAATAAAGAACATACTATCACCATATATGGGATGTAATATTTTTGTCCAAATTATGCCATTTCCCAGAATATTTGCATGAACGTAAACACAAAACACAAAGTGTGAAGTGTGATATTAACAAGGGTGAATAATGTGATTGACTGTTGAATCAAGATCAAATAATATGTTGAAAAATGGTTTGTATTAAAGTACAAGAACATGACATTCCCAGAGAGAATAAAAAGGTAACGTTCTTTAAAATCCAGGGCTTTCTAGTCAACACATTTTTGTCATTATAAAAAGATTCATGTGAAAAGAAGGTAGAACCGTGCTCTTTTGCTGTATTAAGGGCTTGGAAACAGATTTAGCAGGCTTGTAATTTTGACACAGCAAGAAATACAAAAACACCTTTCTTTATATAAGGCATTTACAGAAATATCATACAGGCATGTAATCCAGTTTCTGGAAATCTGTTATTTAAAAATTCTGAAATACAGTAAGACAAATGGAATGTATTTCTACCTTTTGAATAAATATTCACTGCCCCAGTTTTTTCACTTTATAATAATGTAGATCAGAAGGTAGTGCATGGTCAGTTTGTTTCTATAGTAATATAGAGTGGCGTCAATCAAAGTAATCAGGATAGTGATGGTTGGGGTAATGAAACAAAATGACTTTCATTTATAAATAATTCCTATCCCAATGTTACTGTACCTCTGTCTCTGCATCTAAATGTCCTTGTTTGTTGTGAATTTATCAATTGTATGTCTACTGGACGTGTGTATATATAAATGTATTGCTTCAGTTATTTGCATGAAACCATGCCTGAAAAGGAAAACTATTTCCTTTTGATTTAATATATTCAGTTAGCCGCTTGAACAGTATTGACTACATTTTACTTGCCTAGTTTTAGAACAATCCATCAAAGCTAAAGTAGAAATTCAGGCAAAACTTTTTTTTCCATTCTGGATAGAATAAAGGAGTTTTTTTTAACCCCGTCACAATTTTTCTTTTGCTGTCTGTTTCCCTTCGGGCAGGAAACAGGAAGTGAGAAGAAATGCCTCCAGAGTGAGGGTGCCTCTGATTGTCACCAGAGCCCCCACAACTATTATCTTTATTGAAAGATTTCCCCTCTGTTCCTGTTTTGGGGACACTTTCACTTTTACATTTGATGATGCAGGACAAATAAGTTGAATCTCCCTAACAGTTCCTTCAACAATTTATATATTGAAAAATGTTGCACCTGGCCTACTCATGAAATACTCAAGAAAGTCTATCTGTCCAGATGGTCCCAATATCCAGAAAGAGTCACTGTTTTAGAAGGACCAGTAAATGATCCTGATTGTATCCTTAGAAATGGAACTATCTACCTGCTAACATTGTAGAAGAGGTAATGTCTTGATTTTTAGCACTATTGATGATAAGATTCAGTACTGCACTCCTGGGAAAAAAAAAAGAAAAAGAAATGGAAGTAGTGCAGAAGATAACTTCAAGCAGTCTGAGATGTTATTGTGGAGGGGCTGCTATAGGAAAACACAGAAATGTTTCCTATTATCAATCTCATTTCTTCTTGCCTAGTGTTCATGAGAACTTTTTGGGCAATGGGCATATTGGCTGATGGACTTATGCATAAAAATAGCTTTACTTGGTAGCTTACATTGGTAATAATATCTGCAATGTAATGCCACAGTGATATATACTGATAAGCAATTCCCTTGACATTTTGGGAATTTAAATTAGGCAGGAACTGCCCATAAAAGCCCAGTTGGCGTTATATAGTTATGGGGTTTTCTTTCATTTCTGTCATAAGTATGCCTGTTACAGAATGGGCAAGGATAGGGAAATTACAAGAAATGTTGGAGGAGTGTTTCAGCAGGCAGTATATGCAGGAGAGGTGAAGCAAAGAGTTTGAGAATGGCCAGTATGTGCTAAAGAGGAGAGTGGAGTGTAAAGCCCCATACACACTATCAGATTTTCTGCTGATTTTTGTCTTCAGATTTATCAAAACTATGTAGTGCAATTGAAACTCCTAAGGTTTGACTTCATTTTATATGGTTTTGGTAAATCTGAAGGAAAAAATAAGCAGAAAATCTGATAGTGTGTATGGGGCTTAAGACAGTGGGAGGTAGGGCCGCTGATAGAAATCATGGGGCCCCGTACAGCCTACCTGATGGGGCCCCTTTCAGCTCCACCCTGGCCCCGCCCCTGGTCCCTCCTTCAGTCCCACCCATTGCCCCTCCCCAGACCCCGCCTTGAAACAATTCTCGGGGTATGTATTGCAGAGTATTGCCGGGGTATGTATTGCAGAGTATTGGCGGGTATGTATTGCAGAGTATTGGAGGGGTAAGTATTGCAGAGTATTGGCAGGGTATTGGCAGGGTAAGTATTGCAGAGTATTGGCAGGGTATTGGCAGGGTAAGTATTGCAGAGTATTGGCAGGGTAAGTATTGCAGAGTATTGGCAGAGTATTGGCGGGGTAAGTATTGAAGAGTATTGGCAGGGTAAGTATTGCAGGGTATTGGCAGGGTATTGGCAGGGTAAGTATTGCAGAGTATTGGCAGGGTAAGTATTGCAGAGTATTGGCAGAGTATTGGCGGGGTAAGTATTGCAGAGTATTAGCAGGGTAAGTATTGCAGAGCATTGGCAGAGTATTGGCAGGGTAAGTATTGCAGAGTATTGGCGGGGTATGTATTGCAGAGTGTTGGCAGGGTATGTATTGCAGAGTATTGGCAGGGTATTGGCAGGGTAAGTATTGCAGAGTATTGGCAGGGTAAGTATTGCAGAGTATTGGCAGGGTATTTATTGCAGAGTATTGGCGGGGTATGTATTGCAGAGTGTTGGCAGGGTATTGGCAGGGTAATTATTGCAGAGTATTGGCAGGGTATGTATTGCAGAGTATTGGCAGGGTATTGGCAGGGTATGTATTGCAGATTATTGGGTATTGGCAGGGCATGTATTGCATTTGCAGATGTTGAACTTCAAGCCCCCCCCCCCAAAGCAAGCATACACCTCACCTTGTCACCTGTAATTGTCCACAAGATCTCGACTCGATCGATTTGCCCAGTCCTTGCTCTCTCTGCTCGCCTGAGTCGCCTCTCACTCTGCTACTAAGTTCTTGTCACGCGGAGAGAGAGAGAGAGAGAGAGGATTGGGAATATCACTCCGCAACTCCATAACATTATATGCTGGCCGGGACTTGTGCGGTTTGCGGAGCGGGTGCTGAAGACGTATTTTTCCGCCCCCGAAATACAGGAAAGAGTCCCTCCCCTGCAGCCACATACTGAAATGAACACAGCGCAATGAGCGCATAGCACATTTAAAAAAAAAAAAAAAACTTTACCGAACAAGGGGGGGGGGGGGGCAGGGGCGTACCTAGAGCATTTGGCACCCGGGCGGATCCTATATCTGGCCCCCCGCCCCCACCATAAAATGTAAAAACACCCACTGTGTCCCCTGCATACCTCTGCATCCTTCAATATCTTTTTGTCACTAGTGTGTACCCCCCTCTCCACAACTGCACCTCTGGACCCCTTTAAATTACACAGCACCCTGCACCTCTGGACCCCTTTACATTACACAGCACCCTGCACCTCTGGACCCCTTTACATTACACAGCGCCCTGCACCTCTGGACCCCTTTACATTACACAGTGCCCTGCACCTCTGGACCCCTTTACATTACACAGCACCCTGCACCTCTGGACCTCTTTACATTACACAGCACCCTGCACCTCTGGACCCCTTTACATTACACAGGACCTTGCGCCTAAGGACCTCTTTACATTACACAGCACCTCTGGACCCCTTTACATTACACAGGTCCTTGCACCTAAGGACCTCTTTACATTACACAGCAGCCTGCACCTCTGGACCCCTTTACATTACACAGCAGCCTGCACATCTGGACCCCTTTACATTACACATTACTCAGTGATCCGGGACCCGGCGCAATAATCCCCTTATCTCTGTGGTCGTGTGACTCACGTTGCGCCGTTCTGATCAGTCTCGGCAGCGGCTGTCACTTACAGCCGAGCAGAGTGAAGCCGCCTCCCCCTCCTCCTTTATGTCTACACAGTGCTGTGCATGGAGGAGGGGGAGGTGGCTTCACTCTGCTCCGCTGTGAGTGACAGCCGCTGCCGAGACTGATCAGAACGGCCACACGACGCGACCACAGAGAGAAGGGGATTATTGTGCCGGGTCCTGGATCACTGAGCCGGCAGATGTCACTCCACTCGGGTGCTGCTCGCACCTCCCCCCTGCAATGCCGCCCACTGCCAGTGCCTCAGGCTCTCTCTGTGTGGGCTGCGAATCCGAGGCACGACGCTGTCTCCTCTTCAGTTGCAGAGGGGGGCGCTGGGGGGGGAGGTTGTAGGGCACTGATCAGTGGAGGAGGAACTTTTTTTTTATACATAAAATTTTGCAGTTCAGGTTGCCCGGGCCCCCCTGCTGGTCAGGCCGTGTACAGCAGGGCCAGTTGTACTGGCCTATCAGCGGCCCTGGTGGGAGGTATTTGCAGGAGAGAATTATAGCGGGTAAGATAGGGTCCAGTAAATGCAGAATAATGTGCAGGGTTTATGACATCATGTAACGTAACTGGTGCTGGAGCCTGAACTGTAGAGGAATGCCACTCTTATGCCGCGTACACACGGTCGGAAAATCCGTCGGAATGCATCTTATCGGACCGTGTCGTCAGATAATCCGACTGTGTGTGCTATGCATCGGATTGATTCCGTCCGAATCTCCGTCTGACCCAATTTTCCAACATGTTGGAAATATTTCCCGACCAACTGGGCCGGTCGGACATATTCCGATCATGTGTAGAGAATTTTGATCGGACCATGCATGCTCAGATCAAATTCCTACTTCAAAGCTATTGGCTACTAGCCTGAACGTAGTCCCATCATAACGAAATTACGTCATCATGTTCTGAAAGATCAGATTTTTCGCTAACTTGGGCTGCGCTAAAAACAAAAAATTATATACCTAAAACCTAATCCAAAACTATACCGATAGATATAGAAAAGAACAATATTAAGTGACGAAAATATAATTAGTAGATGGTATACATAAATGTTATCATATCATCATATAAGTGAATAAAGTGTATACTAGATCTGAAATACAGTTAACATAAATCATATAGAAAAAAAACCCCCACAAAAATGTATGTATATTAAAACAAAAATTGTGTGTGCTAAATCTAAACGAATAAAATTAGCAAAAATAGTATTCAAAGGCAATACAGAGTTCATATATAATGAAGAAAAAATTGTCCAAAAAGTATTGTTGATTCCTCAAAATTGATATTAAGGTGCAAAAATATCCACAAATGCGTGTATATAGAAAATAATCAAAACAATCCTCCACCAGTGAGAAGAGGGGCCGCTTACCAGAGTTTTAGATCCCAGTGTTAGTGAGATCAGTAAGGCAACAGCACAGAGGTTTCTGGATAAACCGTCACAGGCACCACACCATTTGCATCTCCAATACGAAGGCTCCAATCGGGAAACGAAGGTATCGTAGATTGCTGACACCACGCTGCTTCTATCTCCAATACGAAGCCTCCAGTCAGGAAACGAGGGTATCGTGGATCATGTATAAAAAATCAAAGGCACTCGCATAGCATAAAACCACTTGGTTTAATGAAATAGAATAAAAAAATTTACACTCACATATGTATAGAAAAAACGATCACATAAAAAACGAGCCGGCCGGACTCGTGTGCCGCCCGCACTTCCTGGTTGGGCGTAAAACGCGGAGACGTCAGAACGCCTATCTCCCTACGCGCATTTCGTCACGAACGGACGCGTTCTACGCCCAACCAGGAAGTGCGGGCGGCACACGAGTCCGGCCGGCTCGTTTTTTATGTGATCGTTTTTTCTATACATATGTGAGTGTAAATTTTTTTATTCTATTTCATTAAACCAAGTGGTTTTATGCTATGCGAGTGCCTTTGATTTTTTATACATGATCCACGATACCCTCGTTTCCTGACTGGAGGCTTCGTATTGGAGATAGAAGCAGCGTGGTGTCAGCAATCTACGATACCTTCTTTTCCCGATTGGAGCCTTCGTATTGGAGATGCAAATGGTGTGGTGCCTGTGACGGTTTATCCAGAAACCTCTGTGCTGTTGCCTTACTGATCTCACTAACACTGGGATCTAAAACTCTGGTAAGCGGCCCCTCTTCTCACTGGTGGAGGATTGTTTTGATTATTTTCTATATACACGCATTTGTGGATATTTTTGCACCTTAATATCAATTTTGAGGAATCAACAATACTTTTTGGACAATTTTTTCTTTATTATATATGAACTCTTTATTGCCTTTGAATACTATTTTTGCTAATTTTATTGGTTTAGATTTAGCACACACAATTTTTGTTTTAATATACATTAATTTTTGTGGGGGTTTTTTTTCTATATGATTTATGTTAACTTCATTTCAGATCTAGTATACACTTTATTCACTTATATGATGATATGATAACATTTATGTATACCATTTACTAATTATATTTTCGTCACTTAATATTGTTCTTTTCTATATCTATCGGTATAGTTTTGGATTAGGTTTTAGGTATATAATTTTTTGTTTTTAGCGCAGCTCATTTTGTTCACCTATTTAGTTTGATATCGGAGTATTACGATTAGGGTTGCTGCTTATAGGTTACTTTCTTGCTGTTTGAGTAGCGCGGTTTACCCTTTGTACCGTGTTTTCGCTAACTTGGCCCGACCGTGTGTATGCAACAGTTTCGGACAAGATCCGACGGACAAAATCCGACGGGCAAAATCCGACGGATTTGGTTGCAGAAATCTCTGACCGTGTGTACGTGGGCTTACAGCTTTGGCTCAGGAGCCCTGGTAGTGTAACAGGGAACACGGAAGCAGAAAATGGCATGAGTGCCTGATAAGACTTCTGCTGGAGAGTGCTGATGTTTGTCTGGATAAGCAGGGGCAGCTGGCAGGAAGCACACTGACAGGAGAGCAGGAACCAATGACAGGGACAGCACGGATGAATCAGGTGTGGAAAGAAGAGCAAAGGCAACATTGGACAGCCCAGGTCAGCAGAATAGTAGCCAGTAGTCAGGCTGGGTTTGGTAATATCAAGGCAGGTTAGCAGAAGGATAAGGCAGAAGCGTAGTCCAGGGGCGAGCCAGGGGTCAGTGCAGGAAGAGCTCACGCAGTGCCGGGAGCAGATCTGGTAGGCACCGGGTGAGCAATACAGGAACAGATGCTTCAGAAATGTAATAGACCAAACGGTACAAACACGAGGTACTGGTGCAGTTTAAATAGCCTGCCTAATGGCCACAAACAGGGCTTACAGCGACCATGCACCTGCACACATGCATGTGTCTTCCCTGACACATTAGTTGGCAAGTGAGTGGTGGACAATATGTCAGTGGGAAATTTTGTGCAGGAAAGGAGTGCAGAGGGTATCACAGCCGGAAGAAAGAGAGATGCGTGGAGGGTGTCGCAGCAGCCAGTATCTGGTGAAGAGGATTATAGAGGGTACTGTTTCATTGCGAATGTGCAGGATTGGAATTTCTGAGGGTATGACTGATGTTTATGTGCAAGAGAAGAGTTTTGTAGGTTATGGCAATGAACATTATGTGCAGAAGAGGACCGCAGAAGGTATAACATCAAGCGGGTAAGCAAATGGCCAGTTTGTGCTAGAAAGGAGTGTGGAAAGAATTTAAGCAGCCAATATATGCAGGAACAGAGTGCTAAGGGAATGACAGCAGGCAGTATGTGCAGAAGAGAGAGTTGTGGAGAGGTTTGTGGAGAGGAGGCATTGGATTTTGACAGTTTTCACAAACTACAGATGCATGTATAAGACATAGTAAGGAAAAAAGTGCAAAGTAGAAGTACAGAATACATGTTTTCTTTTTTTTTTTTTTTAACTATGCAGAAATTAGAGGTCTATTAGACACCCTACATTCCTGAAACTGGAAATGCTTCACTCTAAGTACTTGCGGGGTTCGGAGTATACAGAGGAGATTTGTGATCCATTGTTTATCCTCTCCTCCATAGTATCCTGGCAGTGGTGTTAAAGTAGTTAAAAAGAGAAAGTTATTTGTACCGTAATGCATTCTTTGCATGCCGCTTCTCAGTTGCCACTCCTCGTTTTTTTTTTCTTCAACTTTTGTAAGGACATTGAGCACACAGAACTGACATTTCAGTTATGTTCAGAATGACCATTTATAAAAAGTGTCTCTGAAAGCTATACCTGACTGAAAATAGGGACATTCATAAAATTAGTAATGAAGACTACTTATAAACATATACAGTGCCTTGAAAATGTATTTATACTCCTTGGAGTTTTCCACATTTAGTCATGTTACAACCAAAAGTGTAAATGTATTTTATGTGGTAGACCAACGCAGAGTTTTACATAATTGTGAAATGGAAGGAAAATTATAAATGTTTTTCAAAATTTGTTGTGAATAGGTATCTGAAAAGTGTGGCGTGCATTTGTATTCAGCCCCCTTTACTCTGATACCCCTAACTAAAATCTAGTGGAAACAATTGCCTTCAAAAGTTACCTAATTAATAAACAGTCCACCTGTGTGTAATTTAATCTCAGTATAAATACAGTTGTTCTGTGAAGCCCTCAAAGATTTGTTAGAGAACCTTAGTGAACAAACAGCATCATGAAGATCAAGGAACACACCAGACAGAGAGACAGTGGAGAATTTTTAAGTAGGGTTAGGTTACAAAAAAAAATATCCCAAGCTTTGAACATCTCAGGGAGCACTGTTCAATCCATCATCTGAAAATGGAAAAAGTATGCCACAACTGCAAGCCTACCAAGACATGGACATCCACCTAAACTGACAGTGTGGGCAAGGAGAGCATTAATCAGAGAAGCAGCCAAGAGGCCCATGGTAACTCTGGATGAGCTGCAGAGATCCAAAGTTCAGGTGGAAGAATCTGTCCACAACTGTTAGGCGTGCCCTCCACAAATCCAGCCTTTGTGGAAGAGTGACAAGAAGAAAGCCATTGTTGAAAGAAAGCCATAAGAAGTCCCATTTGCAGTTTGCAAGAAGCCATGTGGGGGACACAGCAAACATGTGGAAGAAGGTGCTCTGGTCAGATGAGACCAAAATTTAACTTTTTAGTCTATAAGCAAAATGCAATATGTGGCAGAAAACTAACACTGCACATCACCATGAACACCCTATCTCCACCGTGAAACATAGTGGTGGCAGTATCATGTTGTGGTGATGCTTTTCTTCAACAGTGACAGGAAAGATGGTCAGAGTTGATTTTCAAGATGGATTGAGCCAAATACAGGACAATCCTAGAAAAAAACCTGTTAGCAAACGAGTTGAGACTGGGACGGAGGTTCACCTTCCAGCAGAATAACAACCATAAACATACAGCCAGAGCTACAGTGGAATGGTTTAGATCAAAGAATAGTCATGTGTTAGAATGACTCAGTCAAAGTCCAGACCTAAACCCAATTGAGAATCTGTGGCAAGACTTGAAAATTGCTGTTCACAGATGTTCTCCATCCAATCTGAGAGAGCTTGAGCTATTTTGCAAAGAAGATTGTGCAAAAATGTGACTCCACTGTCTAGATGTGCAAAGCTGGTAGAGACATACTCAAAAAGCTGTAATTGCAGCAAAAGTTAGTTCTACAAAGTATTGACTCGGGGGGGCGAACACAAATGCATGCCACACGTTTCACATACTTATTTGTAAAAAAAAAATTAAAATAATTTATCATTTCCCTTTCCACTCAAACAAGAATGTACCACTTTGTGTTGGTCTATAACATAAACGCATTAAAATACATTTACGTTTTTGGTTGTAACATGACAGAATGTGGACAATTTCAAGGGGTAGGAATACTTTTTCAAGGCACTGTATTTTAACACAAACAGCTGTACTATAAAATAGCAAGTTATCCTTTTTATACAGCAATTTCCCAAAGCTATAAAAGTTAGCCATGTTGAGCAGACAGATTTTGTGGCACATAATAAAGAGCAATGTGTAAAGTAAGTTTTAAATAAATGAGCAATGGTTAAAATAAACAAGCAACATGTCAAGACACCAGTTTAAACAGTAACTGAAATATTTCTTGCAGTCTGGAACATTACTGTTATGTTCCAGCAGTTTTGATCTTGTCTAAAAAAGGCATACTGTATGTTTACAGAAGTAAAGTGCTGCAGATATCTCATTTGCAGCAGGAAGCTCACTTCTATTCCCAGAACCTTCGATTGTCATGTACGAGTTAATGTGTAATAAGTTATTTCCTTTCACTATGTTGTCATAAGAATATATAAATATGGGAATATGTGAAGGAATAGATAACCCTTGGTCTAGGATTCACTTGTGCACAAATTAGACAAGATCTAATTACACTGTCCACAGTCAGAGGCGGCTCTTTAATTAGGCAAATTAGGCGATTGCCTTAGGCCTCACCCACAGGAAGGGCCTCGCCATCGAGCGATTGCCTAATTTGTCTCTGAGGTGTTGTGCTGCACTGTCTGCTGCTGTGTGGAGTGTGGGACAGTCTCTCAAACGGCGGGGTGAGCGGGAGGCGGGCGCGCTGCACACAGCTGCAGACAGAGTGAGCTCCGCGGCGGTGGACGAGGGGGGTGATAAGAGTATGTCTGACTGTCTAATATGCATGGCTTAGGCTGCCTGCGTGTCCAATAGCAGCAGCGCCGTCCTCCGAGTCCTAGCCCTTCCTTCCCCTAACGGCGGCCCCATTGCATGCCGGGAATTGTAGTTCTCCCACAGAGCACAGGCACATAGACTTCAACATGGCCGTCTGGTGCCTGTGCTCTGCAGAGACTACAACTCCCAGATTGCACTGCAGGGCAGAGCTAGAACATCATGTGTTGCTTCTCCAACTGAGTCCTGCTGCCTTTACCAATTTGTCACCAAGGCGAGGAGCAGGTACAG